>NW_028270172.1:10012500-10612500 GCF_037043375.1 Chiloscyllium plagiosum
GTCCAACATGTCCTCATAAGGTAACCCACTAATTCCAGATTTCAATCTTGTAAACGGCATCTGAACAGCTTCCAGTGCATTTTACGTCTACAAAGTGTTTTAACTTTACAAAGCATTTTACGTTTACAGTCCTTAATAAGGAGAGCAAAGCTGCACTGAGTCATAGAAATGGACAGCATGGAAACAGACCCTTTGGTCCAAACCGTTCACGCCGACCAGATATCCCAACCCAATCTAGTCCCACCTGCCACCATCGGGCCCATATCCCTCCCAACTCTTCCTATACATGTACCCATCCAAATGCCTTTTAAATGTTGCACCTGTACTAGTCTTCACCACTTCCTCTGGTAACTCATTCCATACACTTACCATCCTCTGCATGAAAAAGTTGCCACTTAGGTCTCATGTTATATTTTCCCCTCTCACCCTAATCCTATGCCTTCTAGTTCTGGACTCCCCACCCAAGGGTAAAAGCTTTGTCTATTTATCCTATCTATGCCCCTCATGATTTTGTAAATCTCTATAAGGTCACCCCTCAGCCTCAGACGCTTTAGGGAAAACAGCCCCAGCCTGTTCAGCCTCTACCCTACAGCTCAAATCCTCCAACCCTGGCAACATCCTTGTAAATCCTTTCTGAACCCTTTCAGGTTTCACAACATCTTTCCGATAGGAAGGAGACCAGAGTTACACGCATTATTCCAACTGTGGCCGAATCAATATCCTGTACAACCGCAACATGACCTCCCAACTCCTGTAATCAATACTCTGACCAATAAAGGAAAGCATACCAAATGCTGCCTTCACTATCCTATCCACCTGCGACTCCACTTTCAAGGAACTATGAACCTGCACTCAAAGGTCTCTTTGTTCAACAACACTCCCCAGGACCTTACCATTAAGTGTATAAGTCCTGCTAAGATTTGCTTTCCTAAAATACAGCACCTCGCATTTATCTGAATTAAACTCCATCTGCCACTTCTCAGTCCATTGGCCCATCTGATCAAGGTCCTGTTGTAATCTGAGTTAACCTTTACTGTCCACTACTCCTCCAATTTTGGTATCATCTGCAAATTTACTAACTGTACCTCTTATGCTCTCATCCAAATCATTTATGTAAATGACAAATAGTAGAGGACCCTGCACCGATCCTTGTGGCACTCCACTGGTCACAGGCCTCCAGTCTGAAAAACAACCCTCCAGCCCCACCCACTGTCTTCTACCTTTGAGCCAGTTCTGTATCCAAATGGCTAATTCTCCCTGTATTCCATGAGATCTAACCTTGCTATTCGGTTTCCCATGGGGAACCTTGATGAGTGCCTTACTGAAGTCCATATAGACCACATCCACCGCTCTGCCCTCATCAATTGTCTTTGTTACTTCTTCAAAAAACTCAATCAAGTTTCTGAGACATGACTTCCCATGCTACAAAGCCATGTTGGCTATCCCTAATCAGTCCTTGCCTTTCCAAATACATGTACATCCTGTCCCTCAAGATTCCTTCCAGCAACTTGCCCACTACCGACGTCAAGTTCACTGGTCTATAGTTCCCTGGCTTGTCCTTACCACCTTTTTCAAACAGTGGCACCACGTTAGCCAACCTCTAGTCCTCCAGCACCTCACCTGTGGCCATTAATGATACAAATATTTGAGTAAGAGGCCCAGCAATCAGTTCTCAAGCTTCCCACAGAGTTCTAGGGTACACCTGATCAGATCCTGGAGATTTATCCACTTTTATCCATTTCAAGCATTTCCTTATCTGTAATATGGACATTTTTCAAGATGTTACCGTCTAATTCCCTACGTTCTATATCTTCCATGTCCTTTTCCACAGTAAATACTGATGCAAAATACTCGTTTAGTATCTCCCTCATCTCCTGCGACTCCATACAAAGGCTGCCTCGCTGATCTTTTGAGGGGTCCTATTCTCTCTCTAGTTACCCTTTTGTCCTTAATGTATTTGTAAAAACCCTTTGGATTCTCCTTAACTCTATTTGCCAAAGTTATCTCATGTCCCCTTTTTGCCCTCCTGATTTCCCTTTTAAGCATACTATTACTTCCTTTATACTCTTCTAAGGATTCACTCGATCTATCCTGTCTATTTAAAGTCTGGGAGAAGATTTGTAGCTCAGGTGCTCGTTGTTGTGGTTCTGTTCGCCGAGCTGGGAATTTGTGTTGCAGACATTTCGTCCCCTGTCTAGGTGACATCCTCAGTGCTTGGGAGCCTCCTATGAAGTGCTTCTGTGATCTTTCCTCTGGCATTTGTAGTGGTTTGAATCTGCCGCTTCCGGTTGTCAGTTCCAGCTGTCCGTTGCAGTGGTCGGTATATTGGGTCCAGGTCAATGTGCTTATTGATTGAATCTGTGGATGAGTACCATGCCTCTAGGAATTCCCTGGTGTTCTCTGTTTGGCTTTAAATTCCTGCCTAACTCTCTGTAATCGCCCTTCAGAATTTCAAACTTTTCCCTTCCTATGTTGTTGGTTTCAATGTGTACAATGATTTCCTGCTGGCCCTTCTCCCCTTGAGAAACTCATTGAGAGATGTGGTCTTTTATTGAAGTACTAAAGTACGACATCCTTACTTAATTTCTCTTGTGATAAAGGGTCTCATTGTACCTGCACATTAATCTTTGATGTCCTAACATTAGAGCACACAAATCCCTCTGCATCTTGGAATTCCATTTCAATAATAGTTTACTTTCCCAATCTTCCTGAAAAACTGAATAATTTAGCATTTTCCTACATTATACTCCATCTGCCAGACTTTTGCCCATTAACTCAATGTATCTGTATCACTAATGTGGAGGGGGTTGTGTTGGACTGGGGTGGACAAAATCACAACACCAGGTTATATTCCAGCAGGTTTATTTGGAAGCACTACCTTTCAGAGCAGTGTTCCTTCCTCAGGTAGCTGTGGAGCAGGACCATAAGACGCAGAATTTATAGCAAAAGATTACAGTCGTGCAACTGAAATGATATATTGAACAAACCTAGATTGAAGTCTTTCTTCTTTTAGAATGGGTTGCGGGTTTTGATTAATTAGTATGTAAATCCCAGAAATATTTTTAAGTCACATTCTCGAGATAACTCAAGGTTTTAAAAAAAAGTGATACCTATATCAATTTGCAAACTCCTTACAACAACTTCGTTATATAATTCTGACCTATCTTGGTGCCATATGCAGGTTTAGCAGCCATAGTTTCATTCCCCTCATCAAAGTCATTGATATAAATTGTAAAACCTGGAGGCCCCAGACTGACTCCTGCTGGACTGCACTCCACTCATCCTGCCAATCAGGCACAGGCCCGTGTATGCATACTCTGCCTTTTCTGTTAGTCAATTTTTAATCCACATTGACACACATTTTAGAGTCATAACTGTAAAAGATTGGGTTGTGTAAATATTTCTAGGTGAAGGTATTTTAATAATTTGTCAGCCTGGTTTCATTCTGCTGTGTTCATAAGGGATTTCTTTTTCATTTTCTGCTTTCTTGAAAAAAATCATGGGTGACCTATTTCTTGTACAATTATAGTTTGTCTTCAGTGGTATGAGCATTCAAGCAGATTACATTTAGACTTCGACTGAAAAATTGCTCAGCGGAATTAACCAACATGTTTTACATATTAATATACTGTTAAAAAATCTGAAGCATTATATTAAACTACCTTTCGATTTCTAGACTAATGAATAACCACTACAAAAAAATGTAGCTTTATTTTCAAAAGCTTCAAAAAAATGGTCTAGTGCTTAAAAAGGAATAACTTGAGATCTAATTTGTGAAGGGATAACTGAGAAAGATAGTTTCATAAATACATGCCTTTAAGATTATTGCAGTGTTAGCTTTAAATCTGATTTGAATTTTTAAAAAACATTTACAGTTCAGCACATCCAAATGTATGTGGATAAGCTCCGATCAATGTGTTCAGAGGTCACACCTGAGCATTGCTGCTGGTCAGTGCAGAGTGTTGCTTCTGTATATTGTTTTAGCCTTAATTATATACACACACAAAACAACATCAGAAGGTAATTGCCAGATCATTATCTGGTCTTTGTTATGCATTTGTAAGTTTCGAATGTAAGCAAAAGTTCAGAAAGGTGGAAAGTTGACAACAAAAATGGTGAAAGGCTTGTTTCCAGTTAAGCAGTATGTTAGATTAAACTTGGATGTTTGGGCATAATATTTGTTTTGGGGTGGGAGTAGAGATGATCTCCTTTATAAGTCTGCCCAGAAAAACATTGTGTAAGGACAGTATAGGCTAAGCTGTGATGTTATGTGCAATGAAACTTTGTGCCATTGCTGTGAAGACCTGTAAGTGGAATATCAAAGAACATTTCCTGGGAACTTGTAAGAACTTCATATTTTAATGAATTGATGTCCTTTTTCCTTCAGGTTGTTGACACTTCCATTGATGAATCAAGCCTCACAGGAGAGACTTCCCCATGTACAAAATCAACAATTCCACAGCCATCAGCTACAAATGGTGACCTCACATCCAGAAATAATATTGCTTTCATGGGCACATTGGTTAGGTGTGGCAGAGCTAAGGTAATTTTGAACCAATCTCTCAATTGTACTCTTAAGCATGAAAATGTGGTTTGATCACGGGCGGCACGGTGGCACAGTGGTTAGCACTGCTGCCTCACTGCGCCTGAGACCCGGGTTCAATTCCCGCCTCAGGCGACTGACTGTGTGGAGTTTGCACGTTCTCCCCGTGTCTGCGTGGGTTTCCTCCGGGTGCTCCGGTTTCCTCCCACAGTCCAAAAGATGTGCAGGGTCAGGTGAATTGGCCATGCTAAATTGCCCGTAGTGTTAGGTAAGGGGTAAATGTAGGAGTATGGGTGGGTTTCGCTTCGGCGGGTCGGTGTGGACTTGTTGGGCCGAAGGGCCTGTTTCCACACTGTAATGTAATCTAATCTAATCAGGTTGTTCTCAATAACTTTTTAAGAAAGAATTCCCTGCAGCATTGCAGTGGAGCTTCTTTACAGTATAATTTCAATGGGAAATCTTGCATGTCCTCATGACTGATTGACATCTGAAATGCATCATTACATATGATGTTAATACAAATTACTTACAAATTCTTATATTTGTTTTTTTTTTCAGGGTATTGTTATAGGGACTGGAGAAAACTCTGAATTTGGAGAGGTTTTCAAAATGATGCAAGCTGAGGAAGTAAGCTTTTGAATTAGTCATTTTTATATTATTTGTCATAGTTGAAGTTTAGAAATTAAGATACTAAGTTTTTCTCTAAGGATAACTGGGGACCTAATTTGTGAAGGTATAAGTGAGAAAGATAGTTTCATATATACATGCCTTCAAGACTATTCACTGAGAATTTATATTTCTGGCATCAAAGGCTAATGTCTGCATTAATAAGATTAAGGTTGATGAGTTCCTACACACTAGACATAATTTAACAAACTTGTTTAATCAAGAGTATCATATCTGAAATTGATCTACATGTTGATTTGTTTGCTTGATATATATTGGCCTAAACTTTTGCAGCTGCCATCTCAGTAAATTCTATACCACCAACTAAGTTCTTAAATCTTAATGTTGAACATTGTGAAGGTGAATAATCACCTGCAATATTGCATAAAACTTGGATCCCTTACTTGATAAGGGATGTAGTTGTATTGGAGGCAGTTCTGAGGAGGTACTTTAGCTTAATTCCAGAGTTGAGGGGTTTGTCTTAATGAAGAGAGATTGAGCAGTTTAGGCCTATACTCTGGAGTTTAGAGAATGAGAAGACATCTAATTGAGGTGTGTAAGATGTTAAAAGGCATTAACAAAGTAGGCATTGAAAGGATGCTTCCTTACAGTGGGCAAATCTACAACAAGATGGTTTTAGGATAAGGGATAGCGGATTTAAAACCGAGATGAGGGAAAGTATTTCTCTCAAAGGGTCACGAATCTGTGGAGTTCACTGCTCCAGAGCATGGTGGATGCTGGGATATTGAGTAAATTTGACGAGTTAGACAGACAGATTTTTAATTAGTAATGAATTGAAGGGTTATGGAAACTGGGCAGGAAAGTATAGTTGAGCCAGAAGTGAGAAGATCAGCTATAATTGTATTAAAAGGTGGTGCAAGCCCAAGGGGCTAAATTGTCTGCTCCTGCTCCTAGTTCTTATTCTAATATGGCAATAGGCTATTGAATTGTTAGGACTGTTGTTACGACTGAAAGAAATAACAAATATCTCATTAATAAATTTTAAATTCTTGTTTGATAGCTCGAAATTAAACATTACTGAAAAGAAAGACGCAAAGTAGAAGTTTCCACCCCTAAATTCACCTGGATTAACATGCATGCAAACTAACTTAGAATGGAAATCAATTTATATAGAAAGTTGGATCACACCAGGAGCACTGGGAGCAGGTTTACACTTTAGAAAGAATCTAATGGCTTTGGAAAGAATGTCTCTCAAATTTACAGTCTACAGCAACCTTTTTACTAATTGGCACATTTGGAACCAGGAGTATCCGTTTGATCAAGAGTCCCCATAATCAATGTAAAAACATAATACAGGTGGTATATAAATCACTCTTTATTTACGGCATAAGTCCAGAGTGTCAGTTCACAATGTTCCATATAAAACAAAATTTGCTGTACCTGGGTTTCATTGATTAAACTACAAGGAAAAGAAATCTGAACTTGTTAGAATTGCATTAATCAAATGTTTTAATAATAATGGGTTAAAGCCAGATATGTGAAGTTAAGTCACAGATCAGCCTTGATCTTATTGACTGGCAGAGAGGCTAACTTCTCTAGTTGCTATGCAATGATCTATATTTTGTAAAGTTATTAATGAAGTGGTTGTTCACCATGTTACACTGTTCTGGAATTTCTATAGGGTGAACAAACCTACTTAATTTTGAGGTTGTCTCTCTCTCACAGCAATCCTATCAATCGGAAGTTTTGAAAACATCCTAGGGTAGTATTTTCTGCCTCTTAAATACATCCAGCTGAAAAACAACAGAATTGTTGCTACTTGGAAGAGTGCCAGATAATCTCAACTATTCACCTGGTCTTCTGTTTCATTTCAATATAGAAGTGCTTCTTCATCACTTGGCACCTCTCCCATGTAGCAGAGATTCAACAAGAAAGATTTTTGACATTTTACCCAGCGCTATCACATTACGGATTGCTGTGGTTGGATATGAGATTGAAAGGGTGATGGTGAAGGAAACAATTTTAAAATATGGTTATTATTGGCTTCAACAGGGCATTTACATTTCAAAGTATTGACTTATATTTCTGATGTGTTTGCTTCTTGAGGCTCCTAAAACACCACTACAGAAAAGCATGGACCTGTTAGGAAAACAACTTTCACTGTACTCTTTTGGCATTATAGGTAAGAAAGAAAATTTTACATTTAAAGTTCAGTTTGGAATTGGTCTGTCAAGGTCTATTTTGTCCTACCTTGGGATTTTTCAAGTGTTAACCACTAAACTAAATTAACTAAAAAATAGTTAATTTAAATGCATGAAAAATACAACAGATTGACTAGATTTGTTAAAAACTATAAAGTAAGTTTTGAATTTTGGAAACATTACAAAATATTATTCCCCTTAAATAAGTATACTTTCCTTGGTTTTTGTCAACAAATGAACACTACAAAGCAAAAACCTGTTGCAGCATATGGCTAAATTAATAATTATATTTAATTTCTTTGAAACAAGAACAATTTTGTTTCTTTTTTTTAGTTTTTATGATTTCCAGTATCTGCAGTTCTTTTTGTTTTTGTTCCATTTCTTAGAGCTCAGCTTGACTCTATACTGATTTTAACAATTATGAAACTCCTGCTCTGCCCACACGCAATGAAGCATCTTCGTGATATGCTTGTCTGGTATTTCCTATTGCGTAAAAGACTTGATTGTATTGTTCACATTCAGCAGTTCTCTACTTATAAATGTAGGTGTTGATTTCAAAACTTGCAAATTAAAATGCCATTTGTTGAAGATCTATTTTGTTCATTAATGTTACTCACAGTTTTGTCTTTGGGTTCCAGAGTCTTTAATAAATGTAGTTTGAACAGCCTTTGGAAACTGTGTGTGCACTGAGAGCCTAATAAGCTCCTTAGACTGTTATACTACAAGCCTATAAGCACTCCAGAGAAGCATTTTATTTTCCAAATTGGAATGGCTTACTGGAAAGAAAAAGGCAGTTTTTTTTTTGTTTTTAAAAATTACAATTTTTTAAACAGTTTAAATATGTTATGAGAACCACTAAGATATATTTTATGACTACAGTACAAGTGGACTGGTCTAATATCTGTCATTTATGGATTATGGTCAGTGTTGTAATTGAAATGTTGAATCGTGTTCCATGGACATTCATGATGTATTATGGTTGTACCATACATATTAATCTGGAAAGGCATAGTATTTACTGATACACAGCAATGCACTTGGAATGCTGTGTGAGGTTTTGATGTAATTGTGGTAAATTGTAACTTCAAGATTATATCTCAGTGGATTTTCAAAATATTTTCCAAACTGGCATCTCTCTGAAATATAAAACATTTAATGATATGGCATCAGATATGTAATAATTAAGGAAAAAGCAAGTATATTTAAATCTATTTCCAGACCACATCCTCATTAATTTTGATACCTCCAAGAACCCCCTGCCAAACTTCTGCACCCTTCAAGCTTCACTAGCTTTCCTTGATGCTTCAAAAGTTTTGTCCTCTTCTTAAAATTCTCCATGTCTTCACAATTCTTTTGGCAGTTCATGCAATCACTACCCTCCCTCCCCTCACTCCCCTAATATTGTTCCCCTACCTTCACCTCCCTGGTTCTACAATGTTGGTTATTCGCTCAGTCGATACACTTTGGTCCTGTAGGTGTTCTGCCTGGTTCTCTGTATTGTTACCTGATTTACCTGCATTTCAAAAGACTAGCTTAAGATCCTCATCCATAACAAAAGAACAATACTGTGGACAAAATAGTATTCTGAAGTGAATGCAGAAAGTGCTGGAAAAACTGTGGTCTGGCTGTTTCTATGGAGGGAGAAACAGTTGAAATTTCAGGTTAATGAACATTCATCAGAGTATTCAAACACTTGAAATCTTTCTCTTTGGCCTTGTTTTTTAGTTTTCTCCCTGGCCACCTCCTATTTTCCTTCCTTCCTTTTCAGCATCTACTATTTTGTCTTCCACTGTTGAGTCCTCTCCCAGCATGTGAAGACCACTGTAGAAATACAAGTTGTTGATGGATTAGTGTTAGTAAATAAATTATTTGAACGATGGTCAACCTGTGCAAATTCATGCTAAATGGTTAACTTAAACTTATCAGCATTTAAGCACAAAAGTTTGTTTCCGTAATATTAGTGAGTTACAGAAGTTACAATTTTTAACATCAGTATTTTGGCTGACTAAATGCAATGTTTTCTGCTTTTTGTAGGTGTTATAATGCTAGTTGGCTGGCTGCAGGGAAAACATATTCTTGACATGTTCACTATTGGTGTGAGGTGAGTTGAGTGTTGTCTTTTGCAGCAAAAACAGATAAACATTTGAAGCAGACAACACATGGCTATAAGAAAAGTGCAGTGCTGTGAGGTTATCATAATAAGATAAATAACTTGAACTTTCATTGATTTTCACACCTTTAGAATGTTCCAAATTACTTTACATCCGATTAAGTAGTGTTGTAATTTAGAAATAGTAATTTGAGCACAAAATGCCTCAATCGGTGATGAGATAAAACTCAAATTATCTGTTTTGAAACTGGTTGAGAGTTAAATATTGACTAACACTCAGTGAGAACTCACCATAATACTACCTGAGATGCAGACAGCCTCAATTTTATGACTCATTGCAAGTTAACCAAACCTTATATTTGCCTAAATTATGTGCTAAATTCTTTAGAATATCTTGAGTGTATAACCTTCTAAATCAGACATGAGTGATACCACTGAACCAAGTCATTTTTATTTGCTCTAGCAAAGTGCCAGCACAAATATGTTTGGCTGAGTAACAGCAAAGTTGCAATGGACATAGTACAGTTATCTTCTTACCTGTGTGCTTTTGAGATAAGAACAAAATGCTGACGTCTTTAATCATTCTTCAATTCACCTCTGCTGAAGGTGCTGGGTGGAAACTGCTTCAGCCTTGGATATTTTGCCCCAGTGCTGATGATAATTCTATTGGGTGTCATTTAAAGAGTACCTTATTGGGAGTGTGTTGTTTTGGTTTCCACGACACAGTGGAATTATATACTGCTTTGAATTCCAACTTTCAGGAGAAACATATTGGAGAAGGAAATGAGCAGGAAAGCAAACCCTAAAACAAAACTTTACTTTCCTCATTTCATTTCCTCTCCTACCAATTTTTTCAACAGAAGCTAACTTAGACTTGGCTGTTTGTCAGATTATTATAAAAGGAATTGAAAATTCTCAGATGGAGACATTTATCTAAAACAAAAACTGCTCATTCAGCAATAGACTACCCTCCTTTATTTTTCAGTTCCTTTCAATGCCATGGGCGGCACAGTGGCACAGTGGTTAGCACTGCTGCCTCACAGCGCCAGAGACCCGGGTTCAATTCCCGCCTCAGGCGACTGACTGTGTGGAGTTTGCACATTCTCCCCGTGTCTGCGTGGGTTTCCTCCGGGTGCTCCGGTTTCCTCCCACAGTCCAAAGATGTGCAGGTCAGGTGAATTGGCCATGCTAAATTGCCAGTAGTGTTAGGTAAGGGGTAGATGTAGGGGTATGGGTGGGTTGCGCTTCGGCGGGTCGGTGTGGACTTGTTGGACCGAAGGGCCTATTTCCACACTGTAAGTAATCTAATCTAAAAGTAATCTAATCCTTGTAAAGCAGAGCATGGTGAAAGGTATTTGAATAATTCATTATTAGATCTTAACATAGAATGCTGTGAATGCAAATTTTATTTCAGTTTCACCTTTATTGAATATTTTTATAATTAACTTTGTTGGTGTCTATAGCTGTTTTTATTTGCCTATTTATTCTAGTTTGGCTGTTGCTGCTATTCCAGAGGGTTTGCCCATTGTAGTGACAGTAACGTTGGCCCTTGGTGTGATGAGAATGGTAAAGAAGAGAGCCATTGTGAAGAAGCTCCCAATTGTGGAAACTCTTGGTAAAAAGAAATTACTTTGAACATAAGAAAAGAGATACTGTCATAATTCTTGTTTGTAACTTTCTGACTAAAGTTGTTTTAGCATAAATGTTGGGTGATTAAAGATTTGGTTTGATCTGAACATTGGTATGGCCAGTGTAGAATAAGTTTACTAAAATGATAGTTTATTAAAATGCAATCACTGGTAAAACACTATATTTGCAGAATGTATGTTATCTTGTCCCTCTCCTAAACTAGTTTGCATTCTTAGGTTGTTGCAATGTAATATGCTCTGATAAAACGGGAACACTAACAAAGAATGAAATGACAGTGACTCATATTTATACTTCAGATGGACAACATGCTGAGGTGAGAAACATTTCAATGCATCTTGAAATTGATACTTAGGTGATGTGCATAGAATATGATGAGGTACCTGCAACAATGTTCCTTTGTTTCTCAATGAGCCAATCCTGTGGCAGCATAATACAAAATTCATATATGTTTTGATTTGCGAACTTAACATGGAAGTGCAGAATTGGGAAACATCCAATAGATGTTATGATAGATATGCTATACTGTGACTTGTAGCTTATTAAAATGAACCAATGTAAATAGACTTGATTAGGATAGGCTTTGATGTTATAAGAGAACCAACTAAATCCACAACCACCTGATGAAGGAGCGGTTCTCCGAAAGCTAGTGTGCTTCCAATTAATCCTGTTGGACTCTAACCTGGTGTTGTGTGATTTTTAACTTTGTACACCCCAGTCCAACACCGGCATCTCCAAATCAATTAAATATTAGCATTCTAATTCTGTACTTATTTTGTTAGAGTATTCATTCGTAATTACATGAGGAAATCTCATGCAGCTTTTGAGATTGTTCAATTTAATATTTAAACATTAATGTGCAATAAAAATTAAATGCTTTCTGTGATCTTTTTAAGTTGAACTGTCCTGATTAAGAATCTTTCAGGATCTTTAATGATAAGATAACGGGATCTTATAAGCAAGCACTTAAGCTAAGTTACTAGGTTTTGGTTCTCATTGTTCTTGGGTTGCAGTTTTCTTGAAGTAGCTATGAGGTTTAGCTAAACTTGCATTCATGCACATAATGCTCATGAGAAAATGTGCATTATGTGTGAATTTTGTTTAATCTCATATCAAATGAAGCACTTGTTTTATCCAGCTTTTCTATTTGATTTCTCTTGTAGGTTACCGGTGTTGGCTATAATAGGTATGGAGAGGTTATGATGGATGGCGAAGTGATTCACGGGTTCTCTAAATCGGCAATAACTAAAATTGTGGAGGTACAGAATTGTTGATACATCTGTTTAAAAATTCTGAATAAATGTATTGCATAATTTGTATTTTGCAAAACTTTGAAATTAATTTTCCATTTCTTTTATTGTGAAGATATTTATAATATACTTACACATGCACTTTTATTTTACAGGCTGGCTGTGTATGTAATGATGCCGTTATTCAAAATGATACACTGATGGGACAGCCAACAGAGGGAGCTTTGATCGCTCTTGCCATGAAGGTGAATATTTGAGGAATTGCTGACCCAATAGTTCAGAACTTGTTCACGCATTATGCAGGATATTAATTGGCATTCTTTAATTGCCCCCTTCAACAAGGGATTACTTGCAATAAAAGTAGAAGTTAGAAATACTCAGCTATTTGGCAGCATCTGTGGGAGAGAGGAACAAAGTGAACATTTTAGGTTAATGATCAGCTCAGCATTTCCAGCATTTTCTCTTTATTTCAGATTTCCCACATCTGCAATGTTTTGTTTTTGTATATGTGTGGATTGGTTTAGTCGAATTTAGATGTTAAATGTCTAATTTAGATGTTAATAAATGAAGCATCAGTAAGACAACCAAGCAATTTTTGCTGAAGAAGACCCATTTAGCCACTATCCCTGTGCTTTTTACATTTGCTCCTTTCTGAACCCAACTCCCCAATCTCAAAATTCTTATCCTTGTTTTCACACTTGCCTATATCTCCTCCAGCCTTACAATATTGCAATATCTCTCTGCTGTTTTGATTCTGGCTCCTTGGGCATCTTCAGTTTTAATTAATGCAATATCGATGACAGCCTTTCACTGTCAATGTCTTAATCTCTAGAATTCTTTCCCAAACCCCTCTGCCTCTGTATCCTTAACAATGCTGTTTAAAGTCTAACTTTTTGAACAGGCTTCTGGCCATCAGCCCTTAGGATTCGCACATTCCTTGTGTGAATCACTATCGAGTTGCCAAATAATGCCTTGAGGTGATAGTAAGTAAGTTATTGTTGCAAAGTGACTACAATTCCGGTTAAAGACTGGAAGCCAATTTTATCCATTGTGATGCATCTGTGAAATATGGCAAAATTGTTTTTAATTCACTGTGCCGGAGAAGCAATTTTCAGATTATGGAAATTATAATATGAATAGGGATGCCAATTTATGTCACTGTGATTACGCAGCCAACTTACTGAAACTGATAAAACAGATTGCGAATTCCAGTTCTATTTATAAAGTAAGAGTTGTTCAAAATTGTAAAAAACGCTATTACAGAATTATCTTGTTTAATATTGTACTTTGCATCTGGCATTTTTTGATCCAATATCCAGTGTTATCTATAAGGATTGATTTATTTGATTTTCATTTCGATGGACAATTTTAAAAAGTTAAAGTTTATTAGTTTGACAGTCAAATACTTATTGGAGTGTTTTATGAATATAATTTCAATACCAATGATAGTCTTATGTGGAAACAGGCGAGGTGTCAATCCAACTTTCTTCTGTTTTGATGTTGCAAATGTGGCGTAATCATCTTGTCACTTTGTTTTGTTCATTATGGTCATATTTCAGAATGTTACTATGGAGAATGCATATCCTAGATACAGTTTTTAATGAAATAAATAGGTGAATAAATTGCCAAGTAAAGTATAGTACTTAACCTGGTTGCTATAAAGCGAAAGGGTCCATTTTGAATAAATAATTACAAGTTAGTTTTAGTTCTAAATGTGAACTTTTAAGCTGATTCTGTATGATTCTTTGAAGGATCAAATCTGACTCAAAACATTGACTGAGTTTGTTTTCCCACGTGCTGCCAGACCTGCTGAGTATGTCCAGTGTCTTCTGTTTTTAGTTAACTTTGATATTAGGTATTTAAGGATACAGTATGTGTTAATTAGATTTGTGAAGCAGGAAAATGGTCAATGCTGTGAATTAACCAATATTACAAACAGAAATGATGAACTTCAAATTGTCATGGACAGTTTTCTCATTGTAGAGTTTAGCCTGGGAGTTTGTGGAAGACCTGCAATGAGGCTTATTTACTTAAATCAAGACTAAAAGTAACATTGATTTCATTGTCTGATTCAATTTTATGCACGTTTTCATCAGGATGAATGACTCATGGGCAATAAGCTAAGGAATACTTTGGCATTTGACTTGAAGAATTGGAAGTCCTGTGGTATCAGGAGGTGGTTTGGAGTACGGGCAGAGATATAAGAACAGAGTGGTGGTAGAACTGTAGAAGGACCCAGGGATGTGCAATTGGAGCCGTGAGGGCGGGGAATGTGTGTGAGCAGACAAATATACTGTGTACCCACAGAGACACTCAAACTAAAGGTCAAACAGATTCCAGCAGAAGTCAACAAGTTTCATATATAAGATAATCCTGTAAAATCTGAGATGGTTGTTCACCCTGGTGTTTGTTGTCATAAATTAGTCATAGTCACAGGATTTCTTGGCTTCATTGCCAGTAGTTAATTTATGATATGTCTTCAGAATATAAATTTATAATATTTCTGCAAGCACTTATCAACTGACATTAGTCATTAGAGATGTACATTTAGTCGTGGGAAGTTTGTAAAGTTATGAAATGGACGCTTCTCTTAAGATTAATGCACCATTAATAAATTCATCAATAAATGTCTCGGACAGTTTCCCCAGCTCATGAAAGATACATATGGTGCAATGAGAAATAAGACTCTGCTATATGTTTCTAAATTAAAGCATTTTTCTCTTGCCATACCTTTTCTGGAGGTAGCAGTCCCTACTCAGACACATTTCCTCATGTGGCAGCTTTCGGTGTTGTCCAAATGCTTGTTATTTCTGTTTGATTTGAACAGGAGCAAAGTGTTGAAGAAACTCCAAGTCTGGCAGCATCTGTGAAAATAGAAACAGTTAATGTTTCAAGTCCATTGAACCTTCTTTGGAAATGAAAGAGGCTAAAAATTGATGTGGTGGCTGGGTGTGAAATAATCACAATAATGTTCATGCTATGAAGTTATTAAACTCCAGTATTGAGTCCTGAAGGTTATAAAGTGCCAAAGAGATGCAGTTCTTCAGCTTGCATTGGGTTTTGCTAGAAGACTGCAACAGGCCTAGGATGGAAATGTTAGCATATGAGCAAGACTTGGATTGGCTGTTATAATTAAAGTCAAATCTATATCTACTCTGTGCCTACATATGGTTAGACTGTGCAAGTGTATAGATTCAGGACTAAGAACTGTGATTACTATTTTTCCTTTTTGCCAAGCAACATAATATTTAATTGGCACTCCAATGGCAATCATCTGTGATCTAAAACAATATAGACAAAGGCTTGAGTTGGTAGCAGCTTTACATTAGGTGGCTTAGTGCTGCACTATTTGTTTCACTTAACCACTGAAGCATTTCATTGAAGAGGCTTTCCTTTTTAATTTCTTAACATGTTTCCTCTTTTTTGAGTGTTTTGGTGGGTTATAATTCTACAGTTTACCCTTTGACACCTTGCCATTTGTAACAAAAATTGAAAAGGCAGAGAATGCTCAGCAGAGTAGTTAGCACCTTTGGATAGAGAAACCAGGTGAACATTTAACATTAAGCATTTATCACAACTGGGAGTACTTAGAGTTGAAAAGATTTTCAAAGGAAAACAACAGAGTGGTGATGAGGCAGGGAAGGAACAAAAAGGAGAAAATATGGACTGTATGTAAAGATGTTTAGATAAAACAAAATGAAGTGACAATAAGACGTGCAGAAACAAAGACAGCATATAGAAGTGTTCTAAGTGGTGACAGTTGAGAGGGAGGAGAGAAGAATGGAAAATTTGGCACAAGGAGCTTCCATAGCTTAAGTGAAGTAAATAAAGCAGGTAAATGCTGAGACCATTGACCAGTTTGCCCGATATGGTCCCCATCTATAATCAATAAATTCAATGGAAATGCTCAAAGGAGAATTGGGTAAATACTGTAAAGGAAAATATTCATAAAACTAGGAGAACAGTGGAACAGGACAATCTACTCTCAAAGCGTAGTGCAGGCACAGTTGATTAAATGTCCTATTATATTGTATCTTTCTATGAATAAACCACTCACCATAGAAAGAGATTCCCTCATGGTTACCTCAGCTGGTGTGGGATTTGAATCCACACCACTGGCATAACTCTGCATCACAAACTAGCAATCCAGCTGAGCGAGCTAGCCAGTCTCCATTACCATAGAAAGTAAACTGAATATATACAGGACAAATGAATGAACCACAATTTTCTAAGTGCTGCAATGGGCATTGCAATATGGATTATTTTGTCAAATTTTCAACTGTGACTGATTGTGAATTGGATTAATAAGAATAAACTGTAATTATACTTTGCACATGAATGTTTTAGCTTCAGTACATTGTCTGATTATTTCTTTCTCTTTTTCAAAGAGATAACTCTTCAATAAAAATTGAAATACTGAAAACGCACACCAATTTCTTTATCATGCCTCAGGGGTGCTTGAATAGTTATGTTTATGTACCTAGAAAAAAGATATTTAATTGATTGAATATCTTGGATCTTTTCTGTCTTAGATGGGTTTGGAAGGTCTCAAACAGGATTATGTGAGACGAGCTGAACATCCATTTACTTCAGAGCAGAAATGGATGGCTGTCAAATGTGTTCACAAAGCTCAGCAGGTAAAACACATTTTACTACTAGACAGCACTTAATCAACCTTTTGTACGAAAGAATCAATCATTTTGACTTTCTACTTTGAAGACAATCTTAATGTAAGTTGTTTAATGTTTTGGACCTTATAGGCAGTTCAGATACTTTCAACAATTATGTCTAGCATTTCTTTCCCATGTCTCCTGCACCCTTATATAAAAAAAAGTCAAATTGGTGCACTCCAGAATTCAAACAATCTTGTTAACAATAACTAGTCATTAGTTATACTCCGTCCTTTTTACAGACTTCTGGAATTTTGTTCTGCAAAGTTTGATTGTATTTGGACCTGAGTTGCAGAGAGATGGACCATTAAATATAAAGAAAGAACTTAAATTTGTATAATATTCATCACCGCCTCCTTTGTCTGAAAGTCCCACACAATCATTGAAATACTTATGTGGTAATGTAGGTAACACAGCATCCATAGACAGGCAGGTCACCATCATTTTCCCATGAAAAATTATGGATAGGCAGTACATGTTGACCTGTAGTCAGCAATACCCACCCACATTCCATAAATGATTTAAAAAAAAACACAATGAGAATGACTAGTTTAACTGGTAATATTTGTTGATGGAGATGTACCAGGAAGTCAGAAAAACACTGTGCTGTTGCTTTGATTAGTGACATTGAGGTATTTTGCATCTCATCTGAAAGCCACAGCTTCTGATAGTACAGTGGAACTGCTGCACTGTGATGCTAACTAAAATTATATCCTCAAGTCTAGAGTGGGTTCTCTGTCTCCCTATGGTGAGACTACCACTGTTGAACATCATAACGTTATCTTCTACTCATCCAAGTAATGTAAACAAATGCTTCTTACAGCTTTAAAAAATAAATAGCTGGACAAGGATATTTTTAATGCATTCAATTTAATGATGCGTTGCTTGGTGTATGTTGGTGCAACAGTGTGATAAGAATTTTCAAAGGGTTACTGGAATGTGATAAGATCTGATTGTGCTGAAATCATGTATCTACTATTTGATACGGTATTTGTATATTTATATTTAGAATGCATTTGTTTATTTCTCCCTTACCAATGAAAGTGTTGGGGTAGTGAATCAAGTTATTTGGTGGTTTAATGTAATTCCATACTCAGTGAAAACTCTGCGGGGCTTTTTTGAAAACACTGTTTATTCCAGTAACAATATTTATCTACATGTGTAATATGTGTTGATTTGGCTTACTGCAGTCTAAAACCTGGCCCTTAATTATAATTTTAAAATTCTTTCCTAATGCTCAGCAATAAAACAAGCTTGAACAGACAAGTAAGTTATTTCCTTGTACTGTAGTTTCAGTGCTTGTAAAGGCTGAAGCTGAATTGTTTTTGTTTCCCCTTATTTCTGGTGCTTTCAATTTTGCATTCTTTTTGGGTTCGGTGAAACTTAGTTTAGATTTGACCTGAAATCATTCAAAATTCTGATAGTCAAACACTGACTGCAGTGCCCATCAAAAATTATACATTATTTTAGAGGAATTCAGGTTCAATAACCATTAACAGAAGGTTTTGACTTTGAATTTAATGGCAGGACCTAGTTATAAGTTATAATTTCTATTTTTCATACCCTGCTAGCATTCAGTCAGATTGGTAGGCTGACTAGCTATTGATCAAGAAAATTATTTTCAAGCAATCTGTTCAGAGATGTTATTACACACCTCTGGAGCAGGACTTTAACCCTGACAGGCCATTTGAGTCAGAGGTAGGGATGCATTACACTACAACAGCCAGAGAAAACTATTGACAAAATACATTTGGGAGTGATCCGTAACAGTTGTGATCAATGCAGGGCCAGTGATTGGGGAGGGGTGGATGGTCTGATGTTAATTACAGGCAAACTGCAGATCAATGGGTGGGACCCAAGCAGGTTTTGCTGATAGTGAAATAGGAGGTTGGAAAGACCATCATCAGAAGGGAGAGCAAATATTTGTTTGCGTGATTGCGAAGAGTGTGTGTCAAATTTTCCTAACCTATAGCCCATAAGGACAGCTGTGAAAAACAATTGTAGAATTCAGCTCGTGGTTCTTTGCCCCATAGTGGCTGGGGTTTCTCTATTTCTGTGAAACTGCGGAAGGTGATAAATGTAAATTATTTTCCAAATCATACAGGTTTAGTTTTGGTGAGTCCGACCTGTCCCAAGAAGGGATATGCTGATATGACTTGCAACGTGCCACCATTTTTTTTGAAAAAAGGACAAGTAGTCTGATGCAAGGGACATACATATTCTCTATTTTTAACATTTACAGATGAACAAAAATATTGCACATTATTCCATCAATCCAGCATATGTCAAAGAATAGAAATACTTTAAAAAAAAATGTAAATGTTTACCTCTTGAAGTAAGGTTGCATTAAGTCTTGAAGAAGGGCATGTGCCCGAAACGTCGAATCTTCTGTTCCCTAGATGCTGCCTGACCTGCTGTGCTGTTCCAGCAATAAAGTTTCAGCTTTGATCTCCAGCGTCTGCAGACCTCACTTTCTCCCCTGCATTAAGTCTTCAACAAACACTTGAATCATAAATAATCTGGTAGTTAGTTTAATTTCTTATCTCATCGTGTCACGGAGGCTTTATCTTTCCATTAAGTAATAACCAAAAAAAAGTGTATCTTAATAAAATTACTGTAATTAATTGCAAAGTGTCATCATAGTTGTACATTCATAAATTTCTCTCGTTCAGGATAAAGAAGAGATTTATTTTATGAAAGGAGCTTATGAGCATGTAATTCAGTTTTGCTCAAATTACAACAGCCACTCACAAGCCCTTCCACTCACCCAGCAACAAAAGGAGTTGTATCACCAAGAGAAAACTTACATGGGCACTGCTGGACTTCGAGGTAATGCTTTTTTAAAGCAGGTGACTGGTAGTTATGTGGCATAAACATTTTTGTGTGCAATGCAATAATGGTTGTAAGTATGCGCACAGGTATGTAGGTGCCCAAGTGCTGGCCTCTTTCAGTCTGCATTACACTCTCACATTTCAGCAATTTATTTTTTTAAGGGATAATTCAAGATTTATCTCTTGTAATCAATGTCCTCCAAGGCTATAAAGTTAAAAATCGCACAACACCCGGCTATAGTCCAACAGCTTTATTTAGAAGCACTAGCTTTCAGAGCGCTGTTCCTTCATCAGGTGATTGTGGAGAATAAGATTGTAAGACCCAGAATTTATAGCAAAAGTTTACAGTGTGATGTAACTGAAATTATATATTGAAAAAGACCCGGATTGTTTGTTAAGTCTCTCATCTTTTAGAATGACTATGTTGGTTTCAGTTCTTTCATATGTAAATTGCAAAACATTTTTTAAAAGTTACATTCTCAAGTGCACTTTAACAATTGGTGTCATGTCGGCCCAGATAAGATATTGCAGGTGTTAACTTCCTGTGAGGCTGTCTGTGCCACAATGGTCAGACTGATTCTAATCTTTAAAAAAAAACAGATTTACAGAATCTTATGTGGATCGGAGACCAGTCACATACCCTGAATGAAAACTAATACCAAAGAATTTCAGTACTGCCATTGCCTTCTGACACAATTTCTCTAATCAGCGCAGCTTGAATGAAGAATTTTGGCTGGAACAAGACTGTATATTAGTAATGCATATTTAAAGTGTTTAAGCTCATGTTCATGTGTGTACAAGGTCATATCTGCTCCTTGATGTCCTAATTGCCATTAGTCAGGAATGAAATGCTTGTCAAAGAAAGTCAGCTAATCTTAGATACAGAGTAGAGAAAAGCAAGATACAATAGTAAACTTCCGTGCTGGATGAATGAATTGGAACTAAGATGCTAATTTTTTCGCAATAATCTTATGCTCTTAGACGAGTGTGTTTCACCTGGCATCATCTAAAATAGTTTATGGTTTCATGTTATAGCACAGTTTCCCAGAAGGACTGATAATTCATTTCAGTTTCTCTGACTGAGATAAGAGCTTGATTCTTCGTCCTTTGCCAAAATTGTTTTCTGGCCCAGGTCATCATAGACAATATGCATTAGTCTTGTTGCTTTTCTGTGTTACCAACTATACCTTTTCGTGTACCTCTTTCACCCTCAACTCTAAAAATGAACACGAAGCACTCTATTGCTATTTAGGACCATCTGTTCAGTTGCTTCCTATTTCATCATTTTTTACCATTCACTTACTCACCAAGCCTACTCTTTCCCCCAATCCTTTCCTAGTCATGATCCTTTCTTTTCACCTAGGTTCTGTATCCAAGTTTGATTTATACAATTATTGCCAAAGTATCACCAGCAATGCCAACTCTACGTACTTTCCTCACCATTGCCTAGTCTCCCAAGAGGCACAGGATGTACATGTGTTTGGAAAGGCAAGGACTGATTAGGGATAGTGGGAAGTCATGTCTCACAAACTTGATTGAATTTTTTGAGGAAGTAACAAAGAGGATTGATGAGGGCAGAGTGGTAGATGTAATCTATATGGACTTCAGTAAGGCGTTTGACAAGGCTCCCCATGGGAGACTGGTTAGCAAGGTTAGATCTCATGGAAGGAGAAAGTGAGGACTGTAGATCTCATGGAATAAAGGGAGAATTAGCCATTTGGATACAGAACTGGCTCAAAGGTACAAGACAGAGGGTGGTGGTGGAGGGTTGTTTTTCAGACTGGAGGCCTGTGACCAGTGGAGTGCCACAAGGATCGGTGCTGGGTCCTCTACTTTTTGTCATTTACATAAATGATTTGGATGCGAGCATAAGAGGTACAGTTTGTAAGTTTGCAGATGACACCAAAATTGGAGGTGTAGTGAAGAGGTTTACCTCAGATTACAACAGGATCTTGACCAGGTCGGCCAATGGGCCGAGAAGTGGCAGATGGAGTTTAATTCAGATAAATGCGAGGGGCTGCATTTTGGGAAAGCAAATCTTAGCAGGACTTATACACTTAATGGTAAGGTCCTAGGGAGTGTTGCTGAACAAAGAGACCTTGGAGTACAGGTTCATAGCTCCTTGAAAGTGGAGTCACAGGTAGATAGGATAGTGAAGATGATGTTTGGTATGCTTTCTTTTATTGGTCAGAGTATTGAGTACAGGAGTTGGGACATCATGTTACGGTGTACAGTACAATGGTTAGGTCACTGTTGGAATATTGCGTGCAATTCTGGTCTCCTTCCTATCGGAAAGAAACTTGAAAGGATTCAGAAAAGATTTACAAGGATGTTGCCAGGGTTGGAGGATTTGAGCTATGGGGAGAGGCTGCACAGGCTGGGACTGTTTTCCCTGGAACGTTGGAGGCTGAGGGGTGACCTTATAGAGGTTTACAAAACTGAGGGGCATGGATAGGATAAATAGACAAAGTCTTTTCCTTGGGGTGGGGGAGTCCAGAACTAGAGGGCATAGTTTTAGGGTGAGAGGGGAAAAATATAAAAGGGACCGAAGGGGCAACTTTATCACTGAGTGTGGTACTTGTTTGGAATGAGCTGCCAGAGGAAGTGGTGGAGGCTGGTACAATTGCAATATTTAAAAGGTATTTGGATGGGTATATGAATAGGAACGGTTTGAAGGCTGCTGGCAGGTGGGACTAGATTGGATTGGGTTATCTGGTCGCCATGGACGGGTTGGACCAAAGGGTCTATTTCCATGCTGTACATCTCTATGACTCTAAGAACATATCATTGGTGATCTCCTTGTCTCTACATTAGCAACCACATCAAAGCTATGCTGTCAAGTTTTCACAGGGCACCAGCAACATCTGGCTACATTACATCCCTTGATGCATCCACTGCTTCTACTTTGATATTGAATGAGCCATATTTCTTCCAGTTAAACATTAGGAAGATCAATTCCATAATTTTTGTATCTATTCCTGACTTTCAGGCCTTTTGCTGCTGATTTAATTTCCCTTCCTGGCACCTGTTGAAGATTGAGCAACACTGCTTTCAGCCTTAGATTCTGAAATGAGCTTACAACTCTGTATTTTGTCTGTCATGAACACTGCCTGGCTCTATTGCATAAAGTCACCAACTTCTATTATTGCCTCTGAAACAGTCCTCTACATCTTTCACCTCCAGATTTTCACTTCTTTTCAAATGCTGTCCTTGTTTTTAAAAGTATTTAGTTCTGAAAGAGTTAACGCTAAGGAATGAATTAAGCCACATCCAAAACGATGAGTCATGAAGACTTGGGAATTGGTGGAGAGAACAACTCTAGAGATAAAAGTACCATATCTGCCCTTCATTGTGTTAGTAACAATGTCTGTCACATTAATGTAACTTGGTGTTATATAATAAAGTATAACTATGCAACTTTCGAGCCCAGACCAATCTCAAAATGTGCAAAGCAGCAGTTCTCATCGTCTTTCTGTATGATGCTAAGCTGTGGATGGTACTGCATTGACATCCGTGCCTTCTAAAGTCCTTCTGTCAGTGCTGTAGCGAAGATGCAGCAAATCTCCCAAAAGTACTAGGCAACCAAGATACCTGTGTAACTGAGGGAGTAAAATAAATTAGTGTTAGTAAAGAGACAGTACTTGAAAACTCAGCTGGCTTGAAGGCTGATAACTTTTCTATACGAGATGAGCTTCATCTCAGAGTGTTGAAGGAAATAGCTGCAGAGATAATGGATATATTGGTGGTTATTGTTAGTAATTCTATAGATTCAGGAATGGTTCCCTGCTGACTAGAAGGTAGCAAATGTAATTCCCATTATCTAAAAGATGGAGAGGGAGAGTGGAGACCTATTGGCTTGATTTTCAGTAGTAGGAAGAATGTTAGAAACTATTGTGAATCGTTTGATAAGTGTACATTTTGAATGTAATTCTAAAATCAAACTAAGCCAATGTAGATTTATGCAGGGGAAATCATGTTTAATAAACATGCTGGAAATTATTTTGAGGATGTTACTTGTAGCATTAACAAAGGAGAGCCAGTGGATGTGGTGTATATGGATTTTCAGAAGTCTTTTGGTATGGTCCCACACATGAGGCTTAGAAATGAAATTAGAGTGATTGAAATAGAGTGGAATATATTGTTGTGAATTGAGAATTGCTTTTTAGACAGAAAGCAGAAAGTAGGACTAAATAAATCATACTCAACTTGATAGACCATTAATAATTGGACACTGCAAGAGTCAGTGCTTCATAATTGTTCACTATTTATGTAATTATTTGGATGTTTGGAGATCAACTGTAATGTTTCCACATTTGTTGATAATACCAAACTTGGTGGGAACATAAGTTGTGAGGAGGATGCATGGAAACTTCAAGAGAACTCAGACAGGCTAACTGGATGGGCTGGAAAATGTTGAATGGAATGTCATATAAATAAATATGAAATTATTTACTTTTGTAGAAGAAAACAGAATTTCTTAAATCGTAAGAGGCTGGGAAGACAAGGTATCCTAAGGAATCTAATTATCCTTACCCATGAGTCAGTAAAATGTAGCCTAAAAGTGCAGCAAGAAATTAGGAACCTGTTCTGTTGATATTCATTTCAACAGGGTTTGAGTACAGAAGTGAAGATGTTATGCTATAGTTGTGTCATGGGTTGTTGGTCTGTATTTGGAGTATTGTGTATAGCTTTGGTCTCCTTATCAAAAAGATGATGTACTTGCTATGGAGAGAATTCAGCACAGGTTCACCAGACTAATTGCTAGGTGCCAAGTTGTTTTATGATGAGATTGAGGAAACTGTGTCTATGTTCCCTAGAATTTCAAAGAATAAGAGGTGATCCCACTGAAAGTTATAAAATTATGATAGGGTGTGGCAGAGTGATCGAGAAAGAATGTTTTCCTCTGCACGATGCCTGTAAAGCCAGGTGGATATAATCTCAGGATAGAGGATTGGTCATTTAAGATCGATATAAGGAGAAATTTCTTCAGTCAGTGAATATTTGGAATGCTCTACCCCAGAGATCTGTACAAGTTCAATCCTTGAGCATATTTAAGTGAGAAATCGGTAGAATGCTGGAGAGTAATGGTACTAAGGGATATAAAGATACTGTGGAAAAGTGTATTGTGGTAGAAGATCAGCTATATCTATTTAAGTCTGTCACACCATTTAATAAGTTGAACAGCCTACTCCTGTTTCTGTGTACCTAACATTCCACTGCAGCATCTTCAAGCTCCATTGGCATCACAAACATTGAAGTCATATGAACAAAGTACAAGAATTGTCCACTCAGCCTTCCGAATCTACTCTGCCATTCAAATAAAACATGGCTGCTTTGATTTTAACCTCCATTCTAAATTCCTACATATCCTCGATAATTTTTCATCCCTTTGGAAATCAAGAATCTGTCTGCCTCAGGAGTCCTGGAAGCAATCAACATCAACATTGAGGCCATCCTCCTGCAAAACCAGTTGTGTTATATCAGTCACGTTGGCTTACAGGTGGAGGAAACCATCGGCTAGGAAAGTGAACAAAAATTGCTTTTCTGACAAAAGCACTCATGCTATTGTTGCCAGAAGTAGGGAAAGTGTTATGAGAATAGCTGTAATCTGTAGTGTGTCACTTAGTAGATATACTGTTGGTACTAACGTTTGTTAAAGTCATTTTTATTCAGGGGATGTGTATATTGGTTATGATACTGTGTGTAAAACATGAAATACAGCAGTGAGGAAATCACGTTGCATCTTTGCATCTAGTTCTCGCTTTAGCATCTGGACCAGAACTTGGACAACTCTCATTCCTTGGGCTTGTGGGAATGATCGATCCACCAAAGTCCGGTGTAAAAGAAGCTGTCGCTACACTGATCAACACAGGAGTAATAATCAAAATGGTCACTGGTGATTCACAAGAGACAGCAGTTGCTATAGGTAATAAACTGATTCAATGTTAATATCAAAACTTACAGCTGGGAGATGGGTGCATCTTTCAGAAAACCAAACAGTGATGACGTTTTCAGTTTTAATACCCTCCTGGTTAATTTTATTATGTCTACATTTCCTTTATATGGATATGAATATACTAGTTAGCAGCAGGTGTAGGTCAGCAGCTCTTACCGCTTGCTCAGTTGTTCAATAAATTCAAGGATGATTTGATTATTAGACATGCCTGCCTAATTTTAAGAACCCTTAAGAATGTATTTGCTTCAGTCGCCTTTTCTGGAAGAGTGTTTCATGACCCTTTGTGGAAGGAAAATATTCTCTTAATCTCTCTTATTTAAAATGAGTGACCCATCAATCCTAGTTTTGGAATCCCACACAACACAAAGCATCCTTTCCACATGCACTCTTCAATGCATCTCAGGATCTTAGATGTTTCAATCAAGTTGCCTCCACTGGTGTAATCCAACCTTATCTCTTAAATCAGCTTGCCCATTCCAGTTGTTTGTCTAGTAAACCTGCTCTGAATTGTTTCCAAAGCATTTATATCCATCCATATACAAGGAGATGAATACTGAACAACATGCTCCAGATGTGGTCTCAAAAGTGCCAATGTAAATTTCAATTTCCTTTTGTTTTGTTTTTCTTGATTTGCCCCAGTTCCACAGCCCCCCTCGTCTGCCAAGTTTGATTGGTGGGAATAAATGGTAATACTGGATTTCTACACCAGAGATTTACAAATTCCTTTGCCACGCTACTTCCCAAAACTTTATATCCTTATAACCTCCAGTCTTTCATCAGAATATAAAGGTTATTATTTTACAATAATTGGTTTCTCTCCATGAAAGTTCTGACTTTTACTTTGACACGGTGCTTAACAATTTTGTAATATAAAATAACAAAGGAAGAGGGCAGCGAAACTGGATGCAGTATAACTGAAGTGCCTGATGGCGTAAACCTCTTCTATTTTCACACGAAAAATGGATTCCAATGATAAGTAAACATTATTATGCCAGGAAGAATTCAATCCAATAGAGATGAGAATGATGTAAATATTAAACTACTTCATGGATTGAGGATTGAATTAAAGTGCCAGAGCGAACTAATTTCATTTATAAAAAATCTCCCTGAACATTTAAAGCAGGTAAAGGTTGTTGTGTCGACATACTCTTACCAGACCATTAGGGCTGCTCTCTAATTAGAGAGAAGCAACAGGTAATGATTTAACCTGAGGGCCACCAGACCTCAGGCAAGGGAAGAAGTTGAGAAGGAGAGTCCTTCGTGGTAACCTCAAACCGGTGATGGGAATTGATCCCACACTAGGCATCACACTACTCTATAAATCAACAATCCAGCCAACTGAGCTAAACTGATTCCTGGCAGGGAAAGGTAAGCAGACAATGGGGGAAAGGAAATTTGGAGAAGAAACCAAAGTCGATCAAAATGAAAAACATTTACAAGGATTTTGAAAATAGGGAATGAAATGATTTTTGACAAAGATATTTTGGAAATTAATTTCAGAAGGAATAGTGACTGAAGGAATAAAGTCAAATAGTAAACCAGAAAATGAGACAATTCCCATGTCAGGGAAGCATTGGCTATGTTCAGGGACTTTAGTCTGGAGAAGCATAACATGAAGCTGAGAAGGAACTTAAGGAAAAAAAAGGATGTGTACAAGAAATTAATTGTAAATAAGACAGGAACATTTATATATACTTTAAATTACATCAATTTGGAAAGATTGCTAAACATAAACTGATGCTCATAAAAGACCGACCATTTATAGTCCATAAGAACAGAAGTAAGCCGTTCAGCCTAGAGTCTGTCACCACTCAATAAGATTATGTCTGTTCTGATAATCCTCAACTCCACATTCCTACTTTTTCTCATAGCCCTTGATTTCCTTCCAGGTTAAACCTGTTTCGGCCTTGATTTTATTTAGTAAGGCATTTGATAAGGTTCCCCATGGTAAACTAATAGAGAAAGTGTGCAGGGTGTTCTAGCTAGGTGGATAAAGAATTGGTTGAGCAACAGGAGACAGTAGTAGTTGAAGGGAGTATCTTAAAATGGAGAAAGGTGACCAGTGGTGTTCCACAGGGGTCAGTATTGGGGCCACTGTTGTTTGTGATGTACATAAATGATCTGAAAGAGGGCACTGTTGGTATGATCA
The DNA here is from genome assembly GCF_037043375.1 of Chiloscyllium plagiosum. Taxonomy (NCBI): domain Eukaryota; kingdom Metazoa; phylum Chordata; class Chondrichthyes; order Orectolobiformes; family Hemiscylliidae; genus Chiloscyllium; species Chiloscyllium plagiosum. Next base: position 10,040,485 of record NW_028270172.1, read on the forward strand.
GCAAGTTTGCAAATGACATGAAGATTGGTGGAGGAGCAGAAAGCATAGGGGACTGTCAAAGAATACAGGAGAAAATAGACTGGAGAGTTGGGCGGAGAAGTGGCAGGTGGAGTTCAATCCACACAAATGCGAGGTGATGTATTTAGGCAAGTCTAATTCTAGAGCGAATTATGCAATGAACGGAAGAGCCTTGGGAAAAGTTGATGGGCAGAGAGATCTGGGAGAGAAAGTCCATTGTACCCTGAAGGTGCTGCACAGGTGGATAGAGTGGTCAAGAAGGCATGTAGTATGCTTGCCTTCATTGGATGCGGTATTGAGTATAAGAGCTGGCAAGTCATGTTAAAATTGTACAAGACATTGGTTCAGCCGCATTTAGAATACTGTGCACAGTTCTGGTTGCCACATTACCAAACGGATGTGGACGCTTTGGAGAGAGTGCAGAGAAGGTTTACAAGGATGTGGTCTGGTATGGAAGATGCTAGCTATGAAGAGGTTGAGTAGGTTAGGTTTGTTTTCATTAGGAAAAAAGGAGATTGAGGGGGGACCTGATTGAGGTTTACAAAACCATGGAGGGTATAGATAGGGTGGATAGAGACAAGCTTTTTACCAGGGTGAAGGATTCAGTAACGAGAGGTCACGCTTTCAAGGTGAGAGGTGAAAAGTTTGAAGGGGATACATGCGGCAAGTATTTCACACAGAGGGTGATGGGTGTCTGGAACGCGTTGCCAGCAGAGGTGGTCGAGGCAGGCACGGTAGATTAATTTAAGATGCGTCTGGACAGATGCATGAGTAGGTGGGGAGCAGAGGGATACAGATGCTTAGGAATTGGGCGATAGGTTTAGACAGTAGACTTGGATTGGCTCAGGCTTGGAGGGCCGAAGGGCCTGTACCCTGTGTGTAAATTTTCTTTGTTCTTATTGAGCTTATTTCCATGGCTAGTTCAAACATTCAAGTAAATTCCCCATTTAATATGTTCCTGTAGGTCAGATGAAGATAATTTAGCAAATTGACACAAAAATATAATCAATTAGTTGAACAATAGGTTTATTTGTTATTAGTCTTTTGATGAAGTACAAGATAGTTGAAATAATTTGATATTGGATGTATGCATATGTTTATTCTTACAATTCTTAAACTAAATAATAGTGGATACTTAATATAAGCTCATTGTTGTACTAAAAAAAATGTTTACTTATATGCAGCTACCCGTTTGGGCTTGTATTCTAAGGGATCCCAAACCCTTTCGGGAGAAGAAATAGATTCACTAGATATTCAGCAGCTTTCACAAATAGTCCAGAAGGTATGCTATATTTAATGTAAGGTGAAACCTTATTTTATACAGACATGAATGATGACCATAAGATTTGGCAAAGAAAAAACAATTCATTTACTTTTAGAATTAAAATGTTGTATAACAGAACTTCATCTAGACTCTACACAACAGGACTATTAAATGCTTAGCAGGTAATTCGGGCTAGAATGACTTTAAGGTCAGAACATTCTGAAACCCGTGAGATATTTTTCCCATTAGCTGCCTCCGTTTGGCAATGTTTAGTTGGATTTAGCAGTGTTAGCAGAATTGAGTTTCCATTATTTAAGTAGGCAATTAAATTTCGCCTCAAGCTATTCATTGAAATTAAGAGAATTCAATTTTATTCTCAACAAATTATTATATAAAGAAAATGACCAATCTAACTTATATTTATTAATATTTGCATTAAACCACCATTGCTAGTCCAACTTAGTCCATGAACTATTAAACTAGAGTAACAAGAAAATCCATTTCTTTGATGCATTTTTTGAGTACTATAGGCTCCATACTATTGTTATGCAATGTTTACTCCACATTGATGCAGCATGGCAAAATATGACTGAAGTTTGAAATCAGCTATCTCAGGATCATTTTGATTTTCGGCATATGTCCAGAATTTCTTGTTGCTTGGGTTTCACCAACCAAATTAGAGCTGAAACAAGGTACACTGTGACCTTTTGTAGATATTAAAATTGCTGTTTGGATTGATCCCAGCACATGGTCTTTGTATTTATATTAGCTAGTGGGTGTAATACTAATCATGTATTTGGAGAGATTTATGCAGCTTTGACCAAATGCAAAACAGTATGGAACCATGAATACAAAAATAGTTAATCCAGGCATTAAAATTCCACCATGACAAATTAAAATTTAATTCACCAAATTTGGTAATTTGTTAATTGACATTGTGTAAAATGGCCAAGAAATTTGCAGGGTTGTTGTAAATCCAGCTTGTTAATTAACATCATTAAGGGCAGGAAACCAGCTGCCTTTACCTGATCTGACCTATACCATATGGTTGACTCCTAGTGTTCTCTGAAGCAGACTATCTGAGTCACTCAATTATGAAATGATTGTTATTGAAGAAGACGAATCCCCACCACATTTTTAAAATAACATGAGAATGGTCAGTGAATGCGGTTTTGTCTCAAGGATAATAGGTATAACATGGATTACACAATACCAATGTCAGCACTTGCAAGTGAGGGACAGTTGAAAAAGAAGAATCACTTTGGTTACATAATCTTGTAAATTGCATCTTGTTTAAAAAAAGATGGTCAATCTGCATGTGTTATTAGAAAAAGACATTCAGTGGCTTGAATAGTCTTGCTCTCTAACCATTGTGAAAAAGGTTTTAGCTTAGAAATTACATATTTGGTTGGAGGAAAGATACAATTCTTCTAGGGATTTTCTATTTGAAATGACTGTCGTATTTGCTTATTTAGAAGTGATAACGAGAGACCTGCAGTGCTTTGATATCTGATTTTTGTTTGAAATGACTTACTTCAATTGTGTTTTCACAGATAGCAGTGTTTTACAGATCTAGTCCAAGGCACAAACTGAAGATTATTAAGGTAACTATTAGCAGGTTAAGAAGATTTAGTCTGAAGACAGGCTCTGTTAATTTCTACTTGAGTTTTTCAAGACTTGCCTCTATAAGTGCTATTGCTTATAAAGACAACTCAGGAGGTCTGCCATAATTTCAGGTAAGTTAGTTCAAAGTTTATATTTTTCTACATTCAACTTCGTTCAGGGAGGCATGTCTTCATGTTTTGGCTCATGTGAGATGTGGAGTTGTGCCCTTCAAGCTATTTAACCAGGTTGTCTGTCTCTTGCAAATCAAAATTCTAGTCTTTCCTGGACTATAATTTGCCATTACCAATTTTTAATTGGTTTACAACACAAAGTATAACAAAGGCATTATTTCAGACATGAGTTTCTTTTTAAATAAAAAGAGTTTGCATTCCACTTTCATATCTCGATATGCAATTATTTGCCTGAAGCACTTTGGCAATATTCAGATTAGGAAGAACAATGTCAGCACATCTGAATGATGTGAAATTAGAGGATGGTTGTGAACAAATGGGTCTTGATTTTTGTAGGTTCACTATTGAATTCATTGTTTTAATACCTGGATGCCAGTAATTGACCTTTAAGTTTGAAGTAACTTGATCATGATTTTTTTTCATATTTTTTACCTAGTTTCTTCTGGAAGCATAATGATCTAATGCATCCAACTTTTGCCTAGGCTTAGTGGTTGAATTCAAAGTGAACTGTCGAATGATGAATGTCTAATGAAAATTAATACTTCCTTAATATACCGCAGCCATTTTTGAATTTCATTATAAAGAAAATTGATATTCCAGTGCACGTTTGGGCATCAAAAATTCATATTAATTTTAATCATAATTCCTCCCTCAGTTTTTAATTTATGTTATGACCACAGAAAACCTTCTGCAGAAAGGTTGGTTATTACTCAGAGAAAGAGAGCAGTTCTATTGATGCAAGTCATTGAATATTTTTCATACTGTGTTAGATTCTTAACAGATGGGAGTGAAAGGGTATAAGTAGACAGGAAAATTGAAGTCGTAATCAGGTCAGTCATGTTCTTATCAAATGGCAGAACAAGCTCAAGAGGCCAGTGAAGTTCTGCCTCTAAATCACATTTATCTAGTTTATTTGTATATGTACATCCAAATATATTTAACCTTTTATATCCTATTTGCCATATTCAGTCTCTACAGAACAACGGTGCTGTGGTCGCGATGACAGGAGATGGAGTAAATGATGCAGTAGCATTAAAAGCAGCTGATATTGGGGTGGCAATGGGGCAGACAGGGACAGATGTCTGCAAGGAGGCAGCGGACATGATCCTTGTAGACGATGACTTTAAGACAATAATGTAAGTCATGTCTTCTGTTGTTCCTACCAAACATTATGTAATAGAATGCTGCATGTTTCACAGTGAATAGAAACAATTCAGCGCAGTACAGGCCCTTTGGACCCTTGATGTTGCACCGACCTGTGAAACCAATCTGAAGCCCATCTAACCTACACTCTTCCATTATCATCCATATGTTTATTCAATGACTATTTAAATGCCCTTAATGTTGGCAAGACCACTACTGTTGCAGACAGGGCGTTCCATGCCCTTATTACTCTGAGTAAAGAACCTACCTCTGATTTCTGTCCTATATCTATCACCCCTCAATTTAAAGTTATGTCCCCTCGTGCTAGCCATCACCATCCGAGGAAAAAGGCTCTCACTGTTCTCCCTGTCTAATCTTTTGATCATCTTGTATGTCTCTATTAAGTCACCTCTCAACCTTCTCTCTAACGAAAACAGCCTCAACTCCCTCAGCCTTTCCTTGTAAGACCTTCCCTCCATACCAGGCAACATCCTGGTGAATCCCCTCTACCCTTTCGAATGCTTCTTCATCTTTCCTAAAATGCAGTGATCAGAACTGTACGCAATACTCCATGTACGGCCGCACCAGAATTTTGTACAGCTGCAACATGACCTCATGGCTCCAAAATGCAATCTCTCTACCAATAAAAGCTAACACTGTATGTTAACAATCCTATTAACCTGGGTGGAAACTTTCAGGGATCTATGCACTTGGATACCAAGAGATCTCTGCTAATCCACACTGCCAAGAATCTTACCATTAGCCCAGTACTCTGCATTCCTGCTAGTACTTCCAGAGTGAATCACCTTGCACTTTTCCACATTAAACTCCATTTGCCACCACTCAGCCCAGCTCTGCAGCTTATCTATATCCCTCTGTAAGCTACAACATCCTTCCGCTCTGTTCACGATTCCAACGACCTTAGTGTCATCTGCAAGTTTATTAACCAATCCTTCTACGCCCTCATCCATGGTCATTTATAAAAATAACAAACAGCAGTGGCCTCAAAACAGATCCTTGCGGCACACCACTAGTAGCTGAGCTCCAGGATGAACATTTCCCATCAACCACTATCCTCTGTCATCTTACGACTAGCCAAGTTCTGATCCAAACTGCTACATCACCCACAATCCCATTCCTCCATATTTTGTGCAATAGCCTGCTGTGGGGAACATTACCAAACACTTTACCAAAATCCATATATATTACATAAAACCGTTTTACCTTAATCCACCTGTCTGGTCACTTTCTGATAAAGGTTTGTGAGGCACGACCTATCCTTCACAAAATCGTGTTGACTATCCCTAATCAAATTATTCCTTTCTAGGTTATTATAAATCCTATCTCTTATAATCCTTTCCAACACTTTACCCACAACCAAAGTAAGGCTCACTAATCTATAATTACCAGTGTTGTCTCTACTCCCCTTCTTTGCTATCCTCCAGTCTTCTGGCACTATTCCTATAGACAATGACAACATAAAGATTAAAGGCAAAGACTCTGCAATCTCGACCCTAGCTTTCCAGAGAATCCTAGGATAAATCCCATCCATCCCAGGGGATTTGTCTACTTTCACACTTTCCAGAATTGCTAACGCCACCTGTTTATGAACCTCAATCCCATCTATTCTAGTAGCCTGTATTTCAGTATTCTCCTCAACAATATTGCCTTTTTCCTGTGTAAATACTGACGAAAGATATTCATTTCGCGCCTCTCCTATCTCCTCAGACTCCACACACAAATTCCCACTACTGTCCTTGACTGGCCTTAATCTTACTGTCGTCATTCTTTTATTCCTGACATACCTATTGAAAGCTTTAGGGTTTTCCTTGATCCTACCTGCCAAAGACTTCTCATATCCACTCCTGGCTCCTCTTAGCTCTCTTTTTTGGTCACTCCTGGCTAACTTGTAACTCTCAAGCGCTCTAACTGAGCCTTCCCGTCTCATCTTTACATAAGCCCCCTTCTTCCTCTTGACAAGAAATTAAACTGGTTTAGTAAACCATGGTTCCCTCACTGGGCCACTTCCTCCCTGCCTGACAGGTTCATACTTATCAAGGACATGCAGAAGCTGTTCCTTGAAGAAGCTTCACATTTCAATCGTACCTATCCCCTACAGTTTCCTTCTCCTTCCTATGCATCCTAAATCTTGCCTAATCGCATCATAATTGCCTTTTCCCAGCTATAAGTCTTGCCCTGCGGTATATACCTATCCCTTTCTGTTGCTAAAAAAAGTTGCCAAACTATGGTCATTATCACTAAAATTCTCACCTACCTCCAAATCCAACACCTGGCCTGGTTCATTACCCAGTACCAAATCCAATGAGGCCTCGCCTCTTGTTAGCCTATCTACACACTGTATCAGGAAACCTTTCAGCACAAAAACTGACCCATCTAAAGTATCAAACTATACTGTTTCCAGTCAATATTTGGAAAGTTGAAGTCCCCCATAACAACTACCCTGTTATTTTTGCTCCTATCCAGATACATCTTTGCAATCCTTTCTTCTATATCTCTGGAACTTTTCGGAGGCCAATAGAATACTCTCAACAGGGTGACCTCTCCTTTCCTGTTTGTAACCTCAGTCCGTTCTGCCTTATTAGATGGGTCCTCATCAAACATCCTTTCTGTCACCATAAGTACTATCCTCGACTAACAATGCCCCCTCCCCCCTTACCACCTTCCCTGTTCTTACCGAAACATCTAAATCCCCTGGACCTGCAACAACCATTCTTGTCCCTGCTCTATCCATGTCTCCAAAATGGCCACAACATCGGCTTCCCAGGTACAATCCATGCAGTAAATTCACTTGCTTTTTTCCAGATGCTCCTGGCATTGAAGTGGACACACTTCAAACCACCTTTCTGCCTGTCTGTACACTCTTGCGACCTTGAAACCTTATTTACGATCTCTCTACACTCAACTTCCTGTACACTGGACCTACAATGCAGGTTCCCATCCCCCTGCTGAATTAGTTTAAACCCTCCCGAAGAGCAGTAGCCAATTCCCCTCCTAGGTAGTGGTACCCCTCTGTGGTCAGGTGTAGACTATCCCATTTATAGAGGTCCCACCTACCCAGAATTAGCCCCCAGTTATCAAGGTATCTGAATCCCTCCCTCCCTATTCCTCACCTTGCTACCATGTGGCACAAGTAACAAACCAAAGGTAACAACTGTTTGTTTTAGCTCTAAGCTTCCACCCTAGCTCCCTGATTTTCTGCCTTGCATCCCCATATCTTTTCCTACCTATGTCGTTGGTGTCTATGTGGACCACAACTTGGGGCTGTTCCCCCTCCAATTCACTGCAAAACAAAAGTAAATACTACTTATGTCCTTCAGTATTTTCAGTTTGAGCTTAGTTAAAATGAAACTTTTTCATTTGTACCTTAGCTTGAAATTCCACCATGAGGAATCACCAATAATTGCATCTAAAAATACAAAGGATCCTAATAGAATTTATGATTTTTCCGTATTCTTTACTTTTGTAGAATATAGTACTAATGTTAATGGACATTTACATGTCTTTTAGTGTGTTTTAATTAGCATAAATTCACAGATCCTGCCCTGTCATGAAGGAAATCTATTTAAATGTATTTCTGTTCCATTTTGTTTGTGCAATTCCCTAAGCTCTTCTAAAGAGAAAAAATTACTGTATGTGTTGTCATACACTTGTGTAAAATTGAAACAAATTAGAATCCTATGTCATTAGCCTGTAGTAATGTGCTCTTTGTCAGAAAAGAGGATCATTTGTTTAAATGAAAACTTTGAAGAAAGATTTGTAACTCTTATTTCTGACTGAGACCTTTTCACCTAGTTATTTTTAAAGGAAAAGTTTAAAACCTTAAAATGTTTAAAATCTCTGAGGTTTAAGTGTTTTTATTCTGCACATGGAGCATTACTTAAAAGTTACAGCCAAACCTTTCAGGAGTGAAACTATGAAACAGTTTGACACACAAGCATGATAGAAATTTGGAACAGGGTTCCACAAGCAGCAGTTGATGCCACGTCAATTATTAAACTGAAATCTGAAATTGAGGTTTTTTTGACGATCAAATAAATTAAGGGATACCAGGCAAACGCATGTTGCTGGAGTTAGGTTGCAGATCAGCCATGGCCTCATTGATTTTGAAACAATCTCGAGGGGATAAATCCCCTTCTCCAGTTCTTGCATTATACATCACATCAGAATGACTACACAGCTCAGAGTGATGCTGCGCTGAATTCCAGGCTGAAAATGGGCTGGGTTTCTTTAAAATGTATTCTTTGTAAGCCAAAACACTTATACTTCACTAACATGTCTGACCTTATTAGCCATGTCATTTAATGTTAAACTCTCTGTTCCAGGTCTGCAATTGAGGAGGGCAAAGGGATTTACAATAATATCAAAAATTTTGTTAGGTTCCAACTCAGCACGTAAGTATAACTTATGATTAAATGAAGGAAACTAGTCAGTGACAAACTTATTTTTAATATTTTTAAATATAATTGCATAATAATTTAATTACTTAGCAGGAAAAGGTTATCTACTCGATGTTAAAATGTCTTTACTGTAGGTTAAAAACAAGTGTTCACAGCAATTTTATATAATTTCATTATTTTTGTAGGAGTATAGCCGCTCTAACATTGATTTCTCTAGCCACATTGATGAACTTTCCCAATCCACTAAATGCAATGCAGATTTTATGGATCAACATAATTATGGATGGACCACCGGCACAGAGGTAAAAGAAAACATTTAAATTACTGATGAAATGTCACTTTGCTAACTCTTCCGAATATAAGTAGTGGGTCTCCCATGACAATGTTCACGGCGAGTTATAGCATATGATATTTATGAAATGGGCTGATGATAATCTCTTTTGACACCCAACAGATTCTCCACAATAGTGCTTCGGCAAGTCCATTCCTTTACTGCTTGGAGAATGTGTCCTTCTCCCTGCCTCAACAACGTCTCCCTCTCCATTTTGTTCATATCCCCTTATCTTGTGGAGATCTTACCCCTGTCAAGAATATACTTCATATTTAATACTTCTTAGAAGATTTGTTTCTTAATGTAACCATGTAACAGGAAGTGAAATATCTGTTGACTTAATGAGCTGTACTTGTGTGTTTGAGTCCACACTGCACTGCACTATTGGCAGCAACATCTTTATTCCAGGCAGCTTCCGCTGGTCTGTGTTTGTGCATTTGCACTTGCATACTACCAACTATGTATGTTAGCCAGTTATTGTATGTTACTTGAATAAGTTTTGTTTTGATAAGCAACCAATAATTGTATTTATTAAGTAAACCTGTTTGATAGATTATTTTTTCCTAACGTAGCTATTTAATGCGCTATTTTCATAACTGAGAGCAATATTTGTGTATTATGATGTGATCTGTGGAGCACTGGGAGTAGAATGACCGTAAACTCCAACAGCCTTAGTCATAACCATTGTGCTAAAATAAATGAACTGTGAACTTCATTAATTAGAGTTCGATTCTATGTGTCACTTTTCCTCACTTTCTTTTTTTTTCTTGCCATAATTTCTGTTATTTAGATTATACAATGTAGGAGCCAAAGTAAGCATTGGTGCCATTGCCATTAAGATCATGGCAGGTCTGATGATTGTTAACTCCACTTTTCTGCATTTTCCCCATAAACTTTGATTCCTTTACTTATTATAGATCTGTCTGTCTCAACTCTGAATATACTAAATTACCCAGCCTTAACAACTCTCTACAGCCAAGAATTCCACAGATTCACTACACTTCGAAAGAAAAATTACTCCTCAGTTTCAAATGGACAACCCCTTACTCGAAGATTACGCCCTCTGGTCCTGGACTCTCCCAGAAGGGGAAACAACCTCTCTACATCTACCCTGTCAAGTCCGCTAGGAATAGTTTACAGACTCCAGTCAAGGCTCTCACAGTTAACAAGTTTAAAAGTGTATAAGCTCTTCCCTTGTTTGTCTTACCAAAATGTAATACCTCACAATTATCCAAATTAAACTCCATCTGCCCCTCTTCAGCCCTTTACTTTGTTCTCTTGTCCAGCCTGGGAGTTGAACCTGTTGATAAAGATGTCATCAGACAGCCTCCAAGAAACGTTAAAGACAGCATCCTGACCAGAAACCTGGTTGTCAAAATTCTGGTTTCATCACTAATAATTGTTTCTGGAACGTTATTTGTTTTCTGGAGAGAGGTAAGAACCTGCTAGCCAATTGCGCTAGTGAAGTCTGCCCTTTTGTTCAAGTAGAAAGCCATTACTGTTTTGTTCATAGCATGGCAGCTGTCCTATCTGTGCAAACTATTTCAAACTTGCTGGACAATTATGTATTTTTCTACCTCTAAAGTGCTAATCATAATTGCATCTTTAACAAAGATATCAGTTTTAACAACAAAACTTGCATTTAACAGTTCGATTCATTAGGTGAATCGTTTAGTTTAAAGACCTAATTTTAAAATAAGATATAAAAGTTGTTTTCTGGTACTGAATTTTATGTTTATCTGTTTCCCAGTTACAGGATAATGTAATAACACCACGTGATACAACAATGACCTTTACCTGCTTTGTTTTCTTTGACATGTTCAATGCATGGAGCTCCAGGTCGCAGGTATGATCAAGTCTTGGAATGTTAACCAAAGTGTAATAATGCAGTTCTGGCAGTTAAATATTAAAAGGAATTTATTTACTTTCACATTACATAACTGTTCTCAATCTTATTTACATTAGTGTGTCTCTGAATCTTGCATGAAATATCTTAAATGCAGTTTTGTGAAATGTAGCAATAACTTTACGAAGCTAGCACAAATCTCTTCTAGTAGCAAAATTGTCAGAGAAGCTTGTGGCTTTGTCCCAAACATGTTCTCTACCACTATTTTCTAACTGGCTGTCTTTTTCTGATGTAGTGCTATGTAACACTGAAGATAATAGTTAAATATATGTGGAGTTATAAGAGCTGAATATGTGTATGGTTAATTAAAAGGTGACTGTTAATGCCAAAAATGTTACTCTTAATTTCTCTCTTTCTGCTCCTTTTTTTCTTCTCCCCCCAGACAAAATCTGTCTTCGAGATTGGGTTATGCAGTAACCGAATGTTTTGCTATGCTGTACTTGGGTCCATCATGGGACAGCTGCTCGTTATTTACTTTCCTCCACTACAGAAAGTTTTCCAAACTGAAAGTCTCAGCATACTAGGTGAGAACTTTAAGTGAACCTCATAATGCTTTATTAGATGCTTTCATCATCCTGACAATTGTTAAACTGTCGATGCATTTTGTAAATTTCATTGTAACTTGCCATTCTCCAATTTATCTTTTCTTTTCCTTTTTGGTCACTGAATTGACTGTTCAATGGAATTTGTAAGTTTGAATAATTTAGTACCATGCAGTATTTGCTCAAAAATCTGATGAATCATTTAATTTATTGTCACAAAGTAATTATTAAGGCTAGTTTTAAAAATGGTACCTTCACCTTTATGGATTGGTGTGATTTAGAATACAAGATAACCAATACAAGTGAGGAAACTTTTGTGGGTTGTTTTTCCATTGTTTCAATATGTACTCATGAAACTCAAATCTAACTGTGTGAGTGTTTCTTGTTTCTACAATTTTACTAAAATAAAAGTAAAATACTGCAGATTGTGAGAATCAGAAACATGAACAGAAAACGCTAGAAAATATTAATGTGACATTGATTTTTTTCCCCTCAGTACACACATGGTTTCTATAATTCTACTGTAGGGTTCGGTGAGATGACTTTAGCATCAGAGAGCTGGAGTATGGTCATTGAATATCTGTGATCTAAAACCTGAACGATGGGAACAGAAAACGTTTTTTAATATGGAGTCCAATCCTTGAAAATATCCTCTGTGCTAGGTGATAGTTAGTTTGAGACTGTGGTTTTGTATACTATTTTTGTAATTTTGTTTAAATGAGTGCGGAGTACATGCTGGGGGAAAGGTGTGAAAGAATAACTAGCTTGAAAATAAGAAAATTGAAATAATACACAAGATTTTTTTTGTGCTGGTGACTGTATTTGCCACAGAAATTTAAAACAGTGATATATATTATGTCACTCACTCGTTATCAAGTGTTAGACTCAACTGATGCCTTACTCAAGAGCCACAGAAGCATAGAAAAGGATATGTGCCTACATTGCCTCACATGATGAACTTCTGACTTGATTCACAGGTGGCAAGTTGGCAACCTGAACAATAGGTTTCACTCCATAAAATATTAAGATATTTAAGTATCCCAGTTGTTGAATGGGACTTGCTATGGAATGAATACAGCTTGTGGATTTTCTGTTGAGTTGTAGTTTTTGTAGTTAGTTTGGGAGGAATTGTTTGAGAAATCTAAAACTGGAAGTAGCAAAGTGTTGATGTGATTTTTAACTAATGATAAGGGTGATAAGGTTGTTAGATATAGGAGCAGGTTTGGACCATTTATCCGATCACCATTCAAACCTATTCTATCATCAATTACAAGTATGGCCTTAAAACTGCATTCCTGCCTGTGCTCCATAATCCTTGACGACTTTGTCGATTATGCATGTATTTGATGACCCAGGCTCTATTGCTTTGTGTTGAGAAAATTTCAAAGACAGACAATCTTCTGTGATAGGAAACACCACCTCCTTTACATCTATCCTGTCAAGATGCCTCAGAATTATATGTATTTCAAGAAGATCACCTCTCATTTCTTTAAGGATGAGTGAATGTGGATCCAAGCTAGTCAACTTTTCCTTATTAGACAGCTCTTTCATTCCAGAAATCAGCTGTGTGAACTTTATCTGCAATGCTTCCAATGTAGGTATGTCTTTCCTTAAATAAGGAAACTAGAACTGCACAGTAGTCCAGCTGTGGTTTAACTAATGTTCTGGTCAGTAATAGCAGGGCTTCCCAACTAATATACGTATCACCTTGCAATAAAGGCCAATATTTCATTTGCTTCCTAATTACTTACCTTGCTACACTAATGTTAGATATAAGGATTAAGATGATCTTAATAATGAAATAATTCATTTCAAGAAGCTTATGGCATTTAAACTCAAGATTGAACAGAACACTGTGCCTGTGCATTCTCAGTGAGAAACCAGAGAGGGAAATGAAATTGAACTGAGATCTATTGCCTGGCAAGAACCAAACGCTTCAGTCAAACCAGTGGGTTAATGTAAGAACATAAGAGATAGGTGCAAGAATAGGCCAATCAGTTCCTTAAGCCTGCCTTGTATTTCGGTAAGATCATAGGAAGGATCAAAGCAAATAAACTATGTGCCAACTCCCCATAACCTTCAACAAACTGATATTTCAGAAATTACCTCGCTGGTCTTTATATGCTTTGTGTCCTAACCACTTCATCTGTTTGAGGCAGAGAATTCCAGATATTCGTCAGTCTGTGGGAGAATAAATTCCTTCACATCTCAATTTTAAATGAATGTCCCCTTATTCTGTAACTATGTTCCCTAGTTCTAGTTTACCCACTAGTGGAAATATCTTCTCAACATCTGCCCCGTCAAACCTCCTCAAAATCTTGGATTTCATTAAAATCACCTCTCAGTTTTGCGAACTTTAATGAATAAAGATCTGTTTAACCATTCTTGATAAGTCAGCCCCTTCATCCCAGATATCAGTCTAGAGAATCTCTTTTGAACTGCCTCCAATGCTTAAAAAAACCCTTTTATAAATACGGGGACCTAAATTGCACACAGTACATACTCACCAAAACTCTATGCAGTTCTAATAAGACTTCACTTTTTTTATAACTTCAATCCCTTCGTGATATTCCATTTATCAGTTTAATTACTTGTATCTGCATGTTATTGTTTTGTTTCATTTCCAAGAACACCCAATCTCTCTGCAACACCTTTTTGAAGTCTCTCTCCATTTAAATAAATCATCCATATGATTCTTCCTTTCAAAGTGCGTGCCGTTACACTTTGTTATATTAGGCTCCCCCAGCAACTTCTGCCTACTTACCTATCATTATTTGTTTGCAGATTCCTTCTGTCCTCAGCACAACATGCTATTGTTATGGTTCTGTTCGCCGAGCTGGAAATTTTTGTTGCAAACGTTTCGTCCCCTGTCTAGGTGACATCCTCAGTGCTTGGGAGCCTCCTGTGAAGCGCTTCTGTGGTGTTTCCTCCGGCATTTATAGTGGCCTGTCCCTGCCGCTTCCGGTTGTCAGTTTCAGCTGTCCGCTGTAGTGGCCGGTATATTGGGTCCAGGTCGATGTGTTTGTTGATGGAGTTTGTGGATGAGTGCCATGCTTCTAGGAATTCCCTGGCTGTTCTCTGTTTGGCTTGCCCTATAATGGTAGTGTTGTCCCAGTCGAATTCATGTTGCTTGTCGTCTGCGTATGTGGCTACTAAGGATAGCTGGTCGTGTCGTTTCGTGGGTAGTCAACATCAACGAGCCGCGAAACGACACGACCAGCTATCCTTAGTAGCCACACACGCAGACGACAAGCAACATGAATTCGACTGGGACAACACTACCATTATAGGGCAAGCCAAACAGAGAACAGCCAGGGAATTCCTAGAAGCATGGCACTCATCCACAAACTCCATCAACAAACACATCGACCTGGACCCAATATACCGGCCACTACAGCGGACAGCTGAAACTGACAACCGGAAGCGGCAGGGACAGGCCACTATAAATGCCGGAGGAAACACCACAGAAGCGCTTCACAGGAGGCTCCCAAGCACTGAGGATGTCACCTAGACAGGGGACAAAACGTTTGCAACAAAAATTTCCAGCTCGGCGAACAGAACCACAACAACGAGCACCCGAGCTACAAATCTTCTCCCAAACTTTGAACAACATGCTATT
The DNA here is from genome assembly GCF_037043375.1 of Chiloscyllium plagiosum. NCBI lineage: Eukaryota > Metazoa > Chordata > Chondrichthyes > Orectolobiformes > Hemiscylliidae > Chiloscyllium > Chiloscyllium plagiosum. The sequence continues at coordinate 10,055,522 of NW_028270172.1, forward strand.
TTTATACTGTCAGCAAATTTGGATGCATTACACTGTGCCCCCTTTTTCATACTGTAAAAATAGATAGTAAATAATTGAGACCCTAATTCTACTCCTAACAATACTCCACGAGTTATGGCTTTCCAACTGGAAAAAGTTGCATTAATCACAATTCTCTATCTTAGAGTCATAGAGACCTACAGCACGGAGACAGGCCCTTTGGCCCAAACCGGTCCATGCCTACCAAAATGTTCATCCATGCTATCGCTGTTTGCCTGCACTTGGCCCATATCCTTCTAATTCTTTTCTATCCTTCTATTTGTCCAAATGTCTTTTAAATGTTGTTAATATACCCATCTCAACCATTTCCACCGTCAGCTCATTACGCGTGCCACCCTGTGTGTAAAAACATGTTGCTCCTCAGGTTCCCTTTTATTCTTTCCTCTCTAACCTAAAACTGATGCCCTCTAGTCCTCAATTTCCTCAACTCTGGGGGGGGGGGGGGGAGGAAAAAAGACTGAGTGCATTCATCCTATCCATGCCTCTCATGGTCTTATATACCTCCTGTCAGGTCTCCCCTCAGTCTCCTACGCTCTAAAGAAAAAGAGTCCTAGCTTGTCCTGTATGCTTGTAAATTTCTTCTGTATCTTTTTCCAGTTTTATAACATCCTTCCTATAACAAGGTGACCGAAGTTGAACACAATACTCCAAGTGTGGCCTCACCAACATCCTGTATAACTGCAACATAACTTCCCGACTTCTATGCTCAGTGCCCTAATTGATGAAGGCCAATATGCCAAATGCTCCCTTCATTGCCCTGTCTACCTGTGACTCCACTCTCAGGGAACCGTGCACCTGAACCCCAAAGCCCCTCTGTTCCACTACACACCTTTAGGCACTACCATTTACCATGAAACTCCTACTTTGATTTGACTTTCCAAAATGCAAGAATTCACGCTTATTTATATTAAACTCCAATTGCTGTTTCTCGACCCACTTCCCCAGCTGATCAAGGTCCTGCTGCAATTTCTGATAACCTTCCTCACTGTCTATGATACCACCTATCTTAGTATCATCAGCAAACTTACTAATCATGTCTTGTACATATTCATCCAAATCATTGATACAAATAACAACCAGTAATGGGCCCAGCACCAACCCCTCAGGCACTCCACTAGTCACAGGCCTTCACTATTAGCATTTGCTTCCTACCATCAAACTAATTTTGTGTCCAATTTGCCAGCTTGCCCTGGATTCCATGTGATGTAATCTTCCAGAGCAGCCTACCATGTAGAACCTTATCGAAGGCCTTACTGAAATTCATTTAGACTACGTCTACTGTCCTGCCCTCATCAACCTTCCTGGTCACTCTTAACAAATTTGAGGCATGATCTCCCACGCATAATGCTATGCTGACTGCTCCTAATTAAACCCTGACTTTGCAAATGCATGTATATCTTATCCCTCAAAATCTTCTCAAGTAATATACCCACCACTGATGTTAAGCTTACTGGTCTATAGTTCCCAGGCTTTGCAGCCCTTCTTGAATAATAACACAACATTCACTACCCTCCACTCTTCTGGGACCTCATCCATGGCTAATGACGATGCAAAAATATCAGCCAGGACCTCCACAATTTCTTCTCTAGCCTCTTGCAGTGTTTTTGGACATATCTGGTCAGGACCAGGAGATTTATCCAGCTTCATACTAATATATCCAGTACCACCTGTACTGATATGGCTTGTCCCAAGATATCACCACTAACTCCTCCATCCTAATTGTTCAAATAACAGAACAATATTTACTTTCAGTTGGGCCTTTCATTTAGTTAGTGGAAGCTAAAATATGCCTGTCTCCCAGTCACATTTTATTTGAAAACAAGATACTAAATCCCACTTTGATTTTTCAGAGTAGAAGTCAATGGATTTGAACCAGAAGAGCTGACTTCTTTCCCTCATCTGTATTATGAGAATCACTTCTATGTTTGGATTCAGTAACTCATTCAAACTAGTTTGCCTGTATAGACCAATGGTCTGAAAGGTTAATAGAAATAGTTATTTGTACAAAATAATTTTTGTTATTCTTTCACAAGATGTGGGTGTTACTGGCTCGGTCAACATTTATTGATTGTGCTTGAGAATGTAGTGGCAGGGTTTGGCAGTTTTTGTGGGGTAGATACACTCAGTGCTGTTACAAAGGGAGTTCCTTGATATTGATCCCATGACAGTGAAGTAACAGCAACATAGATCCAAATCAGGATGGTGTGTGTCTTGGAGAATTTACAACTGTTCCCATCTGCTTTTGTCCTTCGAGATGGTAGAGATTACAGGTTTGGAAGGCTAACTCGTATCCATAAATCTATATTATTTAAAAAGTCTAGTAATATAAACACTGTTTAAAGATTTTAAATCTTAATTCTATTTATCCTTCACACACAATTTTTTTCCCCCACATGACTGAGATTTTGTTAATTTCCAAAAGGAAGTCTTATGACCCAAGATGATTTACATCATTTTAGGTATGTGTTCTGAGGAGCATGAATGGCTCGAACTGTGACAGCGCTATTTTGTGACAGAGCACCAGGGACTATGCTCTTGTAACTATGATCACAATCACAATGGAGAGAATTCCAGCTAGCATTCTCTGCACCATCCCTCTGAAATTTGCTTGTTCTTGTGCCTAATGTCTGCTTAGCTTAGACTTTGTTTTCTTGTTTGACACTGCATTTTGTGAATATGGTTTTGAACAGTTCTTTGTAATTTTGACTTTGAAAAGTGGAGTAGTAATATGAAATACTTGGAGAGATAATAGTTCTGTATTTCACCATTATGTAGGGTGTCAGAGCATCTTGTGAAAATGTGATTTCAGACTGCTGCTTTAATTATACTTTGGTATCTCTCTTTTTACTTCGGTATCTCTTTTTTTTTTAGATCTTATTTTTTTGGTGGGGCTCACTTCGTCAGTTTGCATAGTCTCCGAGATCATCAAGCGGTTGGAGAGACGGAAAGAGAGAGGCCCAAAACAAAATAAATCCTTTTTAGATGTATGATGCATATTGCATCTTTGAGTTTATCAAACAAAAAAAACTAGGTAACTAATATCCTGATGATGTGTTTGAAGAATGAACTTTGGATTGACATATAATGGCACTCTTAATTTAAAAGGACTGAAAAGATGTACTGAAAATGAGAACTATGAAGTATCTCTTGATCTCCATCTGTTGGGATAGCACAATGCAAATGGATGCAGAACTTTTCCCTGCAGACAGTGTGATTTGCTGCTTAAATGTACATAATACTTTGCTTCCTGTATAGGAAAGACTGCAAATGAATGTGGTGTAGAGTCTGCATTACACTGGATAGAATGAAAGTCTGTCTTTTCCTAATTTCAATACTATTATTTATCAATAAATAGTATGTTATTTTATACATGGTGGTGTGGATTTCATAGCATAAATTAGGTATTCTTAATGCATTGGGCATTCCATTATTCCACGATATAAGCCACAAAAGTAAGATGCTTGCAGCTTTTATTTTCTTAATGTAAAATAATGTTAAAAAAATAAATTGCTGAAGTGCTTTTGTGTCCTTGTTTTTAAACTTTTGGAAGTCTTGACCACTAGAAACCATGATTTGCAACCTAGAGGCTATATCACATGTATATATGTGTTTAAACAGAAATGTGTGCAATTTCGTGTTGAATGAAGTCTGTGTATGCCAGAGCATCTAATTGATCGCATATAACAGCCTGTAATACAAAACTAAATACAGAGACTGCATTTTTGATTTTTTTTAACTGTGTTTGTTCTCATTAGTAATTGAATGCATTTATGGTGTAAACTGTGATAACATATACATTATTGCTTTTTTAAGACTTGGCAAATGTAATGAAGACCAGAAATGTAGGCAGTGATTTTCTTTTTGTATTGGGCAACAGGCACCATTTGTCAGGCTACATCTGTGATGGAATTGTACAGTCTGTTTCAAAAATACAGTTTGTAATTAAATGATATTTGTAAGACTTGCCTCTCCTTTTGATGCTTTCTCCACTTCGCAGTCTTTCAGAAGTGGAACCTTGATTTCAATACAGAACCTAAAGCACAGCTAGCAGTAATTCACTAGCTTCTTCTCAGATATGAGTATTGTTAATTAACTTGGCCATTAAATAGTACTGCAAGTCAACGGAATACTTTGGTTGTATAAAATTTACTTTCTTGTATGTTATCAATTATAGCACAGTAAAATAACAGCTGGAATTTCCCCTGTGAAGTCACTGCAAGCTTCTAAGGACTGTGGGGGGTGAGATTTTTATTCCACTGGTTTTGAAGTTCATTGCCATGTATTCATGTTGTTGCCAAACTCAATTAAGTTTCTCCACCGACTGTGGAGTGAGCTGCTTATCCAAATGTTCTGTTTGGTAGCTAGAACAGATTTGGAGGATGAGAATGCAGGGCCAAACAGCAGATCACAGCATAAGAAGCAGTGACTGACCACAATCTAGGTATTGTTATTGAAGCAGAGAACATTGAAGGAGGTCTTGAAATAAAATGTTTTGATACAGTAAATAAGGGAGAAATGTTTCCAGTTGCAGGAAGATTGGTTCCCAGAGGAAATAGATTTAAGATAATTGGGAAAACAGTGACAGTGTAGAGGAGAAAAAGAATTATTTGCTGGAGGAGTTTATTATCTTGAATACACTGACTGAAAGACTGCTTAAAGCAGATTTGGTAGAAACTTTCAGAAAACAATTGGGTACATAGCTGAAGAGGAAAGCTTTGTAGAGAAAGCGCAGGAGCAGTGGGATGAAATGGATTGGTCTAAGACCTAGTACAGGCACAATGGGCTGATTGGCTTGTTACTAAACTGCATCAATTTATGATTATTTCCTTGACAATAGAACAAGCAAGCAGTATTGCAAAAGTGTTTTACATTTGATTTTTAATACATATGTTCTTGAGATTTTGGCATCTTGAGAAGGTGGTGGAAATCCATCACCTTGAGCCATTATGGTTCATGGTATTTAGTGCATCCATGGTGCTGCTCAGGAATATATGCCAGAATTTTGATCCTGTGACAACGAAGGAACAGTGACATCAGTTACGTTGCACACCATCGTGACTACAGGGAGTAACTTGTAGGTTCTGATCTTCATTGAGCATCTAGATATGGATAGTGCTACATGTCATTCTGGATTAGTGGTCCTGGAAGAGCACAGCAGTTCAGGCAGCATCCAAGGAGCAGTGAAATCGACATTTCGGGCAAAAGCCCAACATGTCATGTTGAGTTTAATTAATGAGCATATGGGTGTATGCAGTATTCAATCAGCATTGTATTCAATTACCACAACCATAATATTAAGTTGGACATACACAACTCTATAGCTTTAATGTCATTAAAATTAGGAAAAATATCAAATGGTGACAATTTTTGTAATTGTTTAGACACAGAGTACCTTGTATGAAACATCCCCATAATTACCTGCAAATGAATGTCTGAAGAAACCTACAGATGTTACTGCACAGAAGAAAGTTTTTCACTACCCTGTAAATCCTTTAATAATCATAAACTTTTCATTTTGGTCACCCTTACATCTTCAACACTCAAGGGAATAAAAGCTTAATCTAAATTATTGTGTCTGTCTATATTCTAACCTTTCATCACCAGTATTACTCTGGTAATTCTGCTGTGTAGCCCTACTAAACCTATTAGATCCTTACTGAGGTGTTGTGATCAGAACTGAACACAGTATTCCAAATAGGCATGGATCAGAGCTTTATATTACCACACTCTATTACCAGGAAGGCAGAGAAAAATGCCTCAGACTCCCCCCAAGCCTCCATGCAGAAATGCAACATCCTCACAGACTTTTCAGCATCTCTGACTAACTCAGGTAATATGCAAAACCAAAGCATCCCACTCATCTTTTCAGAAACCAATACCTCCACCTGCAGGATGTGCAGGTCCAGCTTTGAACTGCTCATTTATCTCGGGTCCCACAATACTCAACTGGAAGAATATCAAACAAAGTCTCGAATTATTACTCGTGACAGACACAACACAGCACCAACTTATGTATTCCAGTCCTTTTGAAGTAAAAGTCATTCTTTTTAATTTTTTAAATATCTGGTAGCACTGTCTCACACATAAGATTCATTTTTAAAAGTGCAAATGTTATTACTGAAATGTATATTTCCTACCTTTTGACTTGGTGTCAACTTTTGCTCTGTAGCACTTTTGTGAAATGACTTGAGTTGTTGTATCAAAGGTGCAACATAAATACAGCTGGCACTATGAAAACTTTGAACTATTTTGAAGTGTAAGAATATATTGTATAAATATGAGAATCAAAAATCTTAGTATTATATAAACCTTTTTGTTTGAGAATCCTTCAGATTTCTGACCAGTAAGTGTAATTCTTCAAGAAATTAACTCCTAGGATGTGGGCAATCTTGGTGGGCTAGCATTTATTGCCCATCCTTAGTTGCCCTTGAGAAGGTAGTGGTGAGGTTTTTGAACTGCTGCAATCCATTTGGCGTGGGTACACAATGCTGTTGGGAAGGGAATTCCAGAATTCTGGTTCGGTGATACCATAGGTTATGTTTCCAGGTCAAAATGTTGAGTGGCTTGGAGGGGAGCTTGCAGATGTTAGTGCTTCCATATATTTGCTATCCTTATCTTTCGAGATGGAAGTGGTCATGAGTTTGGAACATGCTGACGAAGGAATCTTAGGTGAATTACATTTAAAAGACAATTTTTAAATCAACATGGCCAAGGACGATGTGATGCATCTCTAGAACAGGTGTGACTTGAACCTAGCCCAAAAGCTTGGCGTGGTATGTAGATTCCACCTTCTAATCTATAATCTACAGTGACAACCAGACTGAAGGTTGTTAACAGCATCATATACTGGGTCAACAATTATCAGTAACCTGTTCCCTGATGGCAAGATCAGCTAAGGCTGCAAAGTATCATGTCAAAGTTAAGTCTGGACCAATTGCAAACTAATGAAAAATATAAAGCTCCAAGTGTGAAAGGATTGTGTTCTCAGCAACCTCCTATACAGAAAGATATTTGGCAAACTAATGTTAGAGAAAATAGTTGGACAATTGACTTCTGGCTCAGATGAATATTAGGCATCATCTGGCAGGGCTGTGTTCTGAGTATGGGAGTTCACCATCACACAGCGAACCCCAGCACGTTCATTCTCAAGTTAGCAGCAAGTCCTTGATGAGCTGAATAGCTGATAGTTACATTCCAAAGACATGCTGTATGGCAAGCTTTCTATTGTCACCCATGTTTACAATAGCAGGATATCTAAAAGCAACATCTCCAGTTGATCTGGGACATGCACTCAGAAAAATCAAAGCAAGGGACCCGACTGGAAGAGGTGCACCAAGTCAAGTACAAAAGAAATTGCCACCTTTGTGGCTGTAAATGCTATTTCATATGACTTTCAATCCAAAAATGACGCACACTGCAGGAGCAGATGGTGAGCTACCAAAATGGATGAAACTCACCAACTTGTTCAGTTAGTTTTTTTTGGTTTACTTATCTCTCAAACATAGTCTAAAATTTAGTTTTTAAAAAAGTATCATAGGTTATAAATGACTGCATTATAGCAGACTAAAGTTGAGTCTCCACACATGGAAAACATGACAAGATTTTATTCAATTTCCAGACAATCATAACAATTTCAAACATTTTGTCAATTCCGAATGAAAGTTGACAGACTTTACTACCTGTACAGTAAAATGTAGTATTCATAGATTGAAAATACTGAATAAAATATACTTTGGGATAGACACTAGTCCTGAAATTAGCAATAAATCTGTGACTTCTGCATATAAAGTATGATGCATATTTCACTTATATTGGACATTGTCAGTTTATTTGCTAGGTTGAAAGCAACACCGTAAGTAGTTCCTAAAATGTATCTTTTGTGTTAAATGTGAAACTAGCAATGTAATGTGGAAGGATAGTTATTCTCTGATTAAACAACAACTTTCAGGCCCATTTAGAGGTTTGTAACACTCAAACGGTCAAGTTGGGATCTTAACTCTTTGCAACTTGCAAACTTAACCAGTCAGATGCTAATTTAAGCACAGCCAGATTTAACTCTTGGTCTGTACTCCATTAGATATAATAAATTCAATAACAGGATTACATTTGGAGTCTCTTTATTTAGTAGATGGACAGCAAAGCTAAAACTCAAATGAACGAGTTTATTTCACACTCACTGGTTCTGTGTTCAGGTCAGAAGTGAAAACCAGACCAGACTCCACTATTATGACTGAGAAATAGACCAAATACTGAGATTCACATTTAAATACATATGATTAATGTACAAAAGAAAACATTAACCCTGGTCAAGGAAGAGATTATTACCCTCAGTGAAAGGAGGGAGCTAAATTTGAAATTGATATTTCAGTCTGTGGGAGGCTGGGCAAAATATACAAAACATAGTTAACATACAGATTTAAAATATTATGGTGGCTAGCCAGACAAGACACGTGACTGTAGCAGAAGTGGTAATACTTGTTTTATAGTGTATGCTGTATGCAGGGAAATGTTGGTTGAGATTAATTTGTCCTGCAACTAATATTTGTTGAGTTACTTTCTAAACAGCAATCTTAGAACTTAACACTAGAATGAAATATCAGTTACGAACCTGAGTAGAGTGTGGTTAATTAATTTACACGTGGATTCCTTCTATTCATTTTTTTTTATATAGCAATTGGATAATCTTTTCTCCATAAAGGACAAGTTTAAAAACAAGATGGGCTGTTGCAATGCACCCTCATGAAACCCTTGTACAATGCTGTAAAGTGGACTGTATGTCATTCAGTATTAAATTTCAACAGCTTTTCATGCTACAAAATAACACTGATTTTATCAAAACTCCTCAGTTGCCAAGGCTGCAAATCGGTTATTTGCATCATGCCAGGTACCCTGTTTCTGATTATCCTCATTTATCAATGATCCAGAAGAATTAGTTGTTTGTTTTTCCTTCAGTTTGGCTTGAGATTGGTGTTGAGATTTGTGTTTCGACTTGTGTTTCTTCTGGAAAAAGTCTGCTGGTACTGTGGTGATCACGGTGTGCAGGAGCTCATGGTAAACCTCACCTGCAATCAGAGAACCTTTCAACAGATCCTCTGCAGCAGCCATTGATTGCAGTGTTTGGTATAAGCGATGCACATAAGTCCCACGATAGAGGCTTTCCAGGATAAAAAGCAAGAACAGATATGAGAGGAAATACTTAAATGAGTATTCAGAAATGAACAAGAGTCAGTTACAGATGTGCAAAACAGAAACAGATCCTGCGGTCCAACTTGACCACGCTAACCAGATATCCTAACTTAATCCAGTCCCATTTGCCAGCACTTGGCCCATTTCCCTCTAAACTATTCCCTATTCATATCCCCATCCAGATGGCTTTTCAATGTTAAAGTTAGACTAGCCTCCTCCATTTCCTTAGCACTGGTGCCTCATAGCACCAGGGTCCTGGGTTCATTTCCAGCCTCAGGCAACCACCTGTGTGGAGTTTGCACATTCTCCCCATGCCTGTGTGGGTTAACTCCCCAATCCAAAGATGTGCAGGCTAAGTGAATTGGCCATGCTAAATTGCCCATAGCGTTCAGGCATGTGTAGCCCAGATGCATTAGTCAAGGGAATAGGTCTAGGTGGGTTACTCTTCGATGGGTCGAAGGGCCTGTTTCCACACAATAGGAATTCTAATTCTATCCTATCTACCTGTGACTCCACTTTCAAGGAACTATGAACTCCAAAGTGTCTCTGTTCAGCAACACGCCCCAGGAACTTACCATTAAGTCCTACTGATTTGCTTTTCCCAAATGCAGCGCCTCACATTTATCTAAATTAAACTCCATCTGCCACTCTTCAGCCCATTGGCTCATCTGATCAAGATCCCATTGTACTGAGGTAACCTTCTTTGCTGTCCACTACACCTCCACGTTTGGTGTCATCTGCAAACTTCCTATGTTCACATCCAAATCATTTATAAAAAATGAAAAAGTAGTGGACCCAGCACATATCCTTGTGGCACACTACTGCTCACAGCCCTCCAGTCTGAAAAGCAACCCTCCACCACCACCCTCTGTCTTCTACCTTCAAGCCAGTTCTCCCTGTATTCCATGAGATCTAACATTACTAATCAGTCTCCCATGAGGAACCTTGTCAAACACCTCACTGGTCCATATAGATCATGTTCACCACTCTGCCTTCTTCAATCCTCTTGTAAAAACTTCTTCGAATCTAATAAAAACTTCAAAAGACTTATCAAGTTTGTGAGATATGATTTCCCATGCACAAAGCCATGTTGACTATCCCTAATCAGTCCTTGCCTTTCCAAATACATGTACACCCTGTCCCTCAGGATTCCCTCCAACAACTTGCCCACCATTGACATCAGGCTCATTGGTTTATAGTTCCCTGGATTTTCTTTACCCCCTTAAATACTGGCACCTAGTTTAATTGTAGGATTAGTAGTATTGCTCAAAATGCAAAACTTACAATCAGAAGCAAGGTTGGAAATACATTAAAGTGAAACTCTATTAAAACTACAAACCAGAAAGATTACCAATCTGTGGCAGTTTTCATCTCTTGGACAATAGTTTGGGCTGTGGGATTCAATTGTAAATATTGTCTACTATGCATCTGCAGCCCATTTGCTGCAGACGAAGACAGTGGAAGAAGAAAGATTTTGCTGGCTTCGGTTTTCTCTGGACCCTCTTCTGGGTCAGCTGAGCTTTTCATTTCATTTCTGCTCACCTCTTTCAATATCCTTGCAAACAGTCAGCCTTGAGAGATCATGGCAGTCAGTAAGTTCTTCTATAACACGATGGTTGCATTCTTGTGCAACAGGAAAATTTTATTTTAGAAACAGCGCTTAGTGTTGGCGATGTAATCGCATTAGAGCTAATGCATTTTAAAAGTTCTCGCTTTAGAAACAGCACTCAATTCAGCAATTGTGTTGTAGCACAACGACCTGTGCCATCTATTTTTTACCAACCAATTTCTGGGACATAACCTGGAGCTTTTTGATTGGATAGGATGCTACCTCTGAGCTATTCACTTATGCAAGCAAATTGCTTTAATACTTGTAATACTTGAATAATTCTGCTGTATTTCAAAAGTACAGAAATGTACTTTAGAAAAAAAGACTATTGTTTACCAATAAAAGCTCAATAATAACTTTGCTCAAGTTAGAAATCAGCATATTTAAAGATATTAACTGTCCCACAGCCCCACTGTAGAATTTGACTACTGTTTGACCCATGCCTCATACAGAGGAAGAGAAGCAGGCCACTCAGTCCTAAATCCTGTTCACCCTTTGATTGATCATAGCCAAGATGGACCTTAACTCCATTTACCTGTCATTAATCTACATCTTGCCAAATAATTTCTCAAATTTCAGAAATCCAATTCACTAAGTCTCACATCCTTTCAGCAGTGTTCCACACTTCCAAACCTATTTAAATTCGGAGCATTCTCCACTTTACAAATTCTGATTTCACCTCTCCATGTCTTATCATCATCTCTGGGTGAAACTAAATGCTCACTGGCTCTCCATTTTAATTGAATGACTTGGACAAGTGGTAACATTCTGTTCCATTTTGTCTTTGAACACTTCCAAATCTTTGCTTACTCTTTTCCTTTGAAACATTAGCTTCTCTAGCCTATCCTGCCTAATGAAACTCCTCCCCCAAAATAGTAATACTTGTGCAATCTCTGCACAGCCTTGATCATTTTTCTAAGATAAGCCAAGCAAAACTGTGTACAAGTCTAGCATAACTGTTTGTTTAGTTAGAAATCAAGAATCCAATAAGCTTATTTCTAAATTAAACCCTCACTACTAAAGAGGAGAAAGTGAGGTCTGCAGATGCTGGAGATCAAAGTTGAAACTTTATTGCTGGAACAGCACAGCAGGTCAGGCAGCATCCAGGGAACAGGAGATTCGACGTTTCGGGCACAGGCCCTTCTTCAGGAATGAGCAGAGAGTGTTCAGCAGGAGAAGATAAAAGGTAGGGAGGAGGGACTTGGAGGAGGGGAGTTGGAAATGTGATAGGTGGAAAGAGGTCAAGGTGAGGGTGATAGGTCGGAGTAGGATGGAGGCGGAGAGGTCAAGAAGAAGACTGCAGGTCAGGAAGGCGGTGCCGGTCTGGAGGGATCCGGCTGAGACAAGGTGGGGGGAGGGGGGATGAAGAAACTGGTGAAGTCCAAGTTCATCCCCTGCGGTTGGAGGGTTCCCAGTCGGAAGATAAGACGCTCCTCCTCCGACCGTCGGGTTGTTGTGGTTTGGCGGTTTCCAAGGCCCCAAGGGAAACTTCCATATCCGCCACAGATTCACCTGCACCTCCACCCACATCATCTACTGCATCCGCTGCAGCCGGTGTGGCCTCCTCTATATTGGGGAGACAGGCCGCCTACTTGCGGAGCGATTCAGAGAGCACCTCTGCGCCACCCGGACGAACCAACCCAACCAACCTGTGGCACAGCATTTCAACTCCCCCTCCCACTCCACCGAGGATATGCAGGTCATTGGACTCATCCACCGCCAAACCACAACAACCCGACGGTCGGAGGAGGAGCGTCTTATCTTCCGACTGGGAACCCTCCAACCGCAGGGGATGAACTTGGACTTCACCAGTTTCTTCATCCCCCCTCCCCCCACCTTGTCTCAGCCGGATCCCTCCAGCCCGGCACCGCCTTCCTGACCTGCAGTCTTCTTCTTGACCTCTCCGCCTCCATCCTACTCCGACCTATCACCCTCACCTTGACCTCTTTCCACCTATCACATTTCCAACTCCCCTCCTCCAAGTCCCTCCTCCCTACCTTTTATCTTCTCCTGCTGAACACTCTCTGCTCATTCCTGAAGAAGGGCCTGTGCCCGAAACGTCGAATCTCCTGTTCCCTGGATGCTGCCTGACCTGCTGTGCTGTTCCAGCAATAAAGTTTCAACCTCACTACTAAAGACCACTAAGTGAACAATAAGTCTATTTTTCTCTTGCACTGGACGTGGGCATCATTGACCAGATCAACATTTGGTACCCATTTGTCAATGCCCTTGGAAAAATGGCTGTGAGCTGCTGCAGTCCATGGCACGTAATTATTCTCCATGCCTTTACAAAGAGAGCACCCCTACTTCATCCTTTCTGCCATTTCTTTGTATTACACTTCATCCATCATCTTTCTGCCTAGATTTTTTGTGCAAACAATTTTCCTAGTCTGGATTATTGATTGATACTCATCATATTAAAGTTGTTGGATAGTTTTTGTAATTTTAACTAGGGCAGGCAAAGCTAAAGAGATCTATAACCAATTACATCCAGAATAAAATAACCTACTTTCTAATAACTATTTCCATAATCTGCAAAATATTAGGTTTGAAATAATTTGAACGTAATGTAAAATGTGGTGCTAAAACAACTGACTGTGAGCATTATGCTATTTGGAGAGACCCTACTGCACAACAATTACTGTACCTTTTAGACAAATTCACACTGAGGCTACAAGCATATTGATCTGAATTATCTCAGTATTTGCAGGATATTAAATATGAATTACAGTCATAAATCTACCAGCCAAACTGCTATTTCCTGGAATGTAAAGGAGTCAAGAGCAAACAAGGCATTTTCCTTTTTTTTTTGGTTGAGATGATAACATTAACTTGGCAGTCAATAAACCTCATCAATCTGTAATAGATTTCCTTACCGTGTAATATCAGGCACAGGAAGAGGAAAGCACAAAAGCTGATTTAGGTAGATTCCCATTAACAGACAGCTCTGCCACTGACAGAACACGTGAGCCACATTTAGGTCCAGATTCCACATTTGCTGTTTCCTTTCTTTCATGTGGGTCAGTCTGTCACGCACCATTCTGATGCTCTTCTCATCAAAGCTGCTGTTACCTAAGTACATTGATGGTGAACATAATTAGTCACGCTCAGCAATTATTTATCATTTTTCATTGTTAGATCCAACACTGAGCTCTCAGCTACTGGCCCCTCGTAATGCAGAGTGGTCATGGGCTCCTTATGATATGGTTCAGTTGACTCATTGCTCGGCTGATTTATGAGGAGAGACTAAATAAGTTGAGCATGTACACAATGGATTCAGGAGAATGAGAGGTGATATTGTTGAAATTTTTATGATCCCGAGGGAAAATGGGGGAAAATATCATGAAGATACTAAAACTAAGGGACAAACTAAGAATAAGAGGTCTCCCTTTTAAGACGAGTTTATTTCTTTCCACTGACTAGTGACCCATTAAGAGGAATTAGCTTCCCTCGGAAAGCAGAGTACACTGGATCATTGATTATATTCAAGATTTATTTTCACAGATTTTTAATGGAGTTGTGGGTTATAGGCGACAGACAGGAAAGTGGAATTGAAACCAGTCAGTTATGATCATATTGGATGGTGGCACAAGCTAAAATAAATGCACTGATATCTGACTACTGACAACCTGCGACTCCTATTAAAAGATTTCCTACAAATCAAGTTGGACACCACCATGTATTAGGTAAAAACAATGACTGCAGATGCTGGAAACCAGATTCTGGATTAGTGGTGCTGGAAGAGCACAGCAGTTCAGGCAGCATCCGAGGAGTAGTAAAATCAACGTTTTGGGCAAAAGCTTTTGCCCGAAACGTCGATTTTACTACTCCTCGGATGCTGCCTGAACTGCTATGCTCTTCCAGCACCACTAATCCAGAACCACCATGTATTGTTAACCCTTGTTCTAGAACCCTGGGCTTTAGGAGTAAATCAACAAAACTGATTCTAAGATTTTCTATTTGATGATTTATCGCTAGCAAAAGGCCTCAGATTCAACCTCTCTTTTTGTATTTATTGAGCTGGTCTCAGCTGGGGCAGCAGACAGGGTACGATGCAAGGATTTGGAGGGTGGGAAGATGGAAACAATTTTGTTTACTACTTCTGATAACCAGTGAAGTCTCAGATACATAACTAATGTTCAGTCTATGACAGGAGTATTCCTGCACAGCTTGGCTAGTTGCTTTGATAGTTAATGGGGCTCTCAATTCCATCTTAAGCCTTACACTGAAAATATTTTTTTTTAATTTTATGCTTTAAATCATTTATTTTAGCTTTTTATTCAACTCATTGAACAACTGCAGTGAATAAGTCCATCATCACAGCTACAGGAATGATGGTCAACAGAGATCTCAGCTACCACAGAATGCATTAAATTGTAGAAAATAACAAATATAAATCAAAATGCAAGCTGCAGAAAAGTCCATACATTTTGATGCTTTTCAAAGACATTGCGATATCTGCAGAAAGTCCCGTAAGTACTATACCCTGATGAATTTCTGATCAGAATTTGAATAATAATGGACTGATAAATCAGCAGAACGTTCTGGGGAAGTCAAATTAACTGTTTAAATTTACTTAAATTCCACTTTTATCTCTCAACTTAATTTAGGATGTTAGTCTATTTGTAAGTGATAAAATTAGGTTTTAAGAAACATTGGAAATACTTAAAAACATCCAAATTTGCGTGTCTGACACTGCCTGTGAACATGCTGCAGATGCTCCCTCTAGTGTTACAGCAAAAATAAATTCAACCTTTGCTACCTATTTTTTCCAGGACAGCTAAAGTAGAGAAGAGTAAAAATATGAACTGACAAGGCAGCACAGATTTTATTGGTCATAAACTCTGTGCAGTAAAGTTGCAAAGAGAAATCAGTATCGCATGATGCAGCACTGATATACCAGCATGTTTGCTCAGTGGTTCACACTGCTGCCTCATAGCTTCAGGGACCCAGTTTTAATTCCAGCCATGGGTGATTGGAGTTTGCATGTTCTCCCTGCATCTGTGGGGGCTTCCACTGGTTGCTCCGGTTTCCTACCATAATTCAAAGTTGTGCAGGCCAGGTGGATTAACCATGGTATAGAGAGAGAGCGAGAATATTACATGATTAAGGAAGGTTTGGAGGGACAGCTAGTGCAGGCAGGTGGGACCAGTTTAGCTTGGGATTACGGTTGGCATGGACTGGTTTGACCAAAAGGTCTGTTTCTGTGCTGTATGACTCTTCGGACTTCTGAATTCAAGCAAGAGAAACAGTTCTACTTGGTTTGTGAACAACCCACTGTCCAAGGATTCCTGAAAGTCTTGTATCTATCATTTGAAACTGTTTATGAACTGGCAAATTACAATTATTTTATTTTCTCTTTTAATTTATCCTTTACATGTGTCTGTCTATCTGAGGGAAGTGGGGATTATAATAAAATAATATTCGGCTTTAGATTGTAGACATTAATCATGTTGCCTTGCTGTGAATCAGTGTTCTGCTAAAGTATCATTGATAATAAATTAATTTTTGTTAAAGCTGTAAATATGGTATCCAGGATTTGTTATAAGTCTGGTTAGGACCTATTGAGCAATTTTGAGTGTTTAATTTCATGGACTGCGAATTCGGTGATATTAAGGCCGATTTGTTTGGCCTGCTATAACATATTAATGATTTAGATGAAGGAACTAAATATAAAACCTCCAAGCTTGCAGTCAAGACAAAGCTGTGTGAGAGGATGAACTGAGGGGAGGATGCAGAAATGCTTTGGTGCAATTTGCACAAGTTGAACAGATAAGTTCATGAATAATAAATGTTTGGAGAGAAATGGGCCAAGTGCAGGCAGGTGGGACTAGTTTCGTTTGGGATTATGGTCGGTGTGAACTGTTTGGACCAAAGAATTTGTTTTCGTGCAGTATGACTATAACTCTAAACTTATAAAATTCTAACAGTGCAAATACAGGAAAAATGTTCCTGATGATTGGGGAAATCCACAACTAGGGATCACGTAATAAGGATACGGGGTATCTGACTTCGGACAGAGATGCAGATAAATTCAGAAATTGGTCAGCCTGTGAAGTTCTCTCCCACAAAAAATAGTGGAGGCCAAAACATTGGAATGTTTTCAAGGAGTTTGGTATAATTCTGAGTTAAAAGAGATCGAGGATATGAGGAGAAAACCACAACAGGATACGGAGTTAGGTGATTAGCCATGGATGTATTGAATGATGGAACAGGTTTGAAGGTCCATGATTACTCATATTTTCTACGTTTCTATGTTGCCAGTGAAGCTTATATCCCACGAACAAAGAAATAAAATCTGAGTGAAATTGCTTCCTTTGATCAGGAAAGCATTTGGGCAACAAAGGACATTCGTTTTGGCACACCAGATAAATCAACTACTCACTTTCTCCTGCACTGTGAAAAGCCATATAAGTCTGCAATCTGAAGCTACAGCATGACAAGTCAGAATACCTATGTACGAAATGGCCATCTGTGATCAGACAAACCACCAATTGCCCTAGCGTCCTTCCCTACTAAATTATCTTATTCTGATTTGCAGTATCTAAGCACAGAAAGACAATAAGCTTTTTAAAAAATATTTCTGAATTTACCTGGCTTTTGTATGATTTTATTCAGTTCTCCAGTTACAATGCAGAGCAGCAGAGCTTGAAGATGGTGTAATGTCACTTTGGGTTCAACATGAGCCACCCAGTAGCAAGTCACAGCAACAGTTAGCTGGAGGTGAGCTGGCAAGGCCAACACATCAGGTTTCGCTTGCAGAACGTCCAGTAGAAAATGGATTCTGTCTGACAGAGAAATCTGCAGAAGATAAAACGTGTGCTCAGTGTCCTCTAATAACCAATCCACTCACAATCTGAGATGGTGGCGTAGTGGTAATGTCATTAGGCTAGTAATCCAGAGGCCCAGACTAATGCATTGGAGATATGGGTACAAACCCACTGGGGGAGCTGACAGAATTAATTGATTAATAAATCTTGGAACATAAAGCAAGTCTCAGTGATGGTGACGACAAAATCATCACTGATGTAAAAACTGAAGTCTTTTTGGGAAGGATATCTGCTGCCCCGGTCTGTGATTGCAGACCCAATATGTGGCTGACTCGAGTTATAGAGATGTACAGCACAGAAACAGACCCTTCGGTCCAACTAGTCTATGCCAACCAGATATCCTAACCTAATCCAGTCCCATTTGCCAGCATTTGGCCCATATCCCTCTAAATCCTTCCTATTCATATACCCATCCAGATGCCTTTTAAATGTTGTTATTGTAGCAGTTTCCACCACTTCCTCTGACAGCTCATTCCATACACTCACTACTGTGTGAAAACATTGCCCCTTAGGTCCCTTTTATATCTATCTTTTCCCCTCTCACCTTAAAAGCTATGCTACCTAGTTCTGGACTCCCCCACCCCAGAGAAAGACCTTGTTCATTTATCCTATCCATATCCCTCGTAATTTTATATATCTCAAAAAGTCACTCTTCACTATCCTCAGAATTTGTTTAACAAGCCACACCATTCAGAGGCAATTAAGGATGGACAACAAATGCTGGCCTTGAAGACCGACAGACACATCACATGAAAGAATAACTAGAAAACACAGCTAACAGCTTTTCATGATAAAAGGTCCTTGATATGAAATGTTAACTTTTGTTTCTCTCTCCACAAATGCTTCTGGACCTGCTTCATGTTTCTGCCTTTGTCTGCTTTGGGATCAAGTGTATTTTGTGGAACAAGGGCATTTAAAATACCACCTAAATGCTGAAAGTAAAATTATACACTACAGCCCAGAGGAAAAAAAAAGTAGAATTTGTGGTTACTGGGAAAGTCTCTCTCCTTACTTCATGAATTTAAAACAGCTAAGAATAATGCTGAAAACTTGCCAAATTTCAAAATCTATACTTATGCCCGATTCCATTTAATTTTGTTTTTGACAATTTAGTGGAAAATACATTAGTATTTCCTAAACAAAATATGGGTTTCACTTGAACTGAGATTAGCTTGCCTCGACTCAAACAGTGGCAGCCATTTATTAGGTTTTTTTGTCTTTATTCATTCGCAGAATATGACATCGCTGGAAAAAATCCAGCAGTTGTTGCCCATCTTGTAACTGTCCTTGAACTGGGTGGCTTGCTCAGCCATTCCAGAGGACAGTTAATATTCAAATCATACTACCATGTACCTGAGAGTGACATGTAGGCCAGACTGGTTAAAGATGGCAAATTTCCCTCCCTGAAAGTGAACAAGATGGGTTTGCATAACAGTTGATGTTATTGTTATTGAGATTAGCTATCAATTCCAAATTTATTAACCTAATTTAAATTCCATTGTAGGATCTGAACAAGTTTCTCAAACTTCAGCCTGGATTGTTAGTCCAGTAACATTACGACTGGGCTATCAGCTCCCCACTAAATTGTTAATCACACTCGAAAATACCACTGGATAGAAGACATTTAAAAAGAAAAATGACTCATTCGGCACACTGATTTTGAAATGAATGGAGGGTACTTTACTTTGCACATGATAATACCATAGCTTATTTGCAGAACGTGATATTGTGAATGGAGGTCAAAACATGTTACAGATCAGGCTTGATGCAGCATTATTTTACCAAATAAAATTTAAAGTTAAGGAAGTATTATTGTGATGATCAAGAGAGAAGTGGTATGACTTAGGGGAATCTTCCATAAACATCCTATAATGATACATATTTGGAAATATAGGTTTGTTAGAGAAGTATAACAAATTAGGTAGGACACACAAACGCTATAATTAATAAGTTAATAGACTAGAACTCAGTGCAGACAAAATGAAAAGGCATAAGAAATATGGCAGGGAAAAGGAAGCCTAAAGACTCATGGCATCACCACACAGGCATAAAAATAAGATATTAATGACAGGAGTGATAATGGAACCATAATGGCATTTAAAACTTCTTATGTAGGAGTACAATTAGACACTAGGATCAAACAACATTTATGTTAAAAAAAGACCATATGGAGAGTTAAATTAAAAGATAGTAAATGGAGAAATAAAGCATTATTCTACTGGTAAACCTTTAATAAAAGATTATTTTTAAATTGGCATAATTAAGATAAATAAATTTTCATGTGATAGTTTATGATGTTCCAAAGCTGATTAAATAAAACTTAGTTAACATCCCATTTCCAATGGTAGGTGGTGATCAAAACAATATGAAAGCAAGCACCTTACACTGAAGATTTAAAGTGTTAGAAATCCTTGGACAACTTATCAAAACGTTTTTTCCTACTGGGAGAATGTACCTGTCAAGTCTTTCAAGTAAAACCTTACTTTATAGAATAACCAAAAACATTTAGACATCAAACTGGATTCTATTGGATTTGGTATTACTTTTTTGATAAGTTTACTGATACATTTAAAAGTACAGCAAACTTTGTTTAAATTGGTACCTTATTGACCAGGACACTCAATAAATCATCAATTATATATCTCATACAGCGATGGCTGCGTATTTATGCTGTAAATAAAATATAAGTGATATGTAAACCACCTGCACTACATTTCTATTACTTACTGTGTGTTTTTATATCGATTTTAGGTGGGGTGTTGATGTTTTTACAAAGACTTTCAAGGGATGTTGATGTCTCAAAGCATTAGAGTTTACAGTGGTTATGCTATCCAGAATATTTGATCAACCAGCGCACTCCTGGTCCCACACCTGCTGGTGAATTAAAACATTTGCTGTACATTGTGTGGTAATTTCTATGATAAAACTGTAAAATTAGTAAATCACCTCATTTGAATTTTTCAGTTACAACTGACAAGCTCTATTCTCTTACATACTTACGCAGGTATTCTGAACAGAGAAACTCCAATTCAATATCTGGATGTCTATAGCATATCTTAAGTTTATTAAAATTAAGCAGGGAGCTGTTTGGAAGAAGGCTATAGTCTTGGGTAGTTACTTCCCTGTGGGAGGTTGAGTCCTTCAGACCCAAGGCTAAGCTTTGTGGGATTAATTAGTTTAATTGCAGCAGATAGATGTTATCAGGGAGATACAGGCAATAGGAGAAAGTGAGGACTGCAGATGCTGGAGATCAGAGCTGAAAATGTGTTGCTGGAAAAGCGCAGGTCAGGCGCATCTAAGGAACAGGAGAATCGACGTTTCGGGCATAGGCCTTCTTCAGGAATCAGCCCTGAAGAAGGGCTTATGCCCGAAACGTCGATTCTCCTGTTCCTTGGATGCTGCCTGACCTGCTGCGCTTTTCCAGAAACACATTTTCAGCTCAGATACAGAGAATACCTGGGGTTGGAACAGGTTCTATTACTGATTCTGTTTGTAAGTCAGAACACAATGCAAACCAATATAAAATACAGTTCAAAAGTATAGGAAATGTTTCTATTAAAAATCCCTGTCAGGAATACTTTCGTAAATCAAGGATCCCCTGATTCTTGAAGAAGGGCTTATGCCCGAAACGTCGATTCTCCTGCTCCTTTGATGCTGCCTGACCTGCTGCGCTTTTCCAGCAACACATTTTTAAGCTTTGATCTCCAGCATCTGCAGTCCTTACTTTCTCCTAGGGATTCCCTGTACTCCTGATCTAAAATAGCTCCATGTAAATATTAAAGCTATAAATCACTTCAATATAACGCAGCTTCAATATCTCTCACTTTATATTTGTGATGCACATTCACCTCAGGTAGTCTTTGCAATGAGTAGATTTCATTTGCATTGAATCCTTTCAGTACGGCTGGGACACTAGATTTTCTCAGCGTTTGTTCATATCTATCAAATTCATCCACACAAGACATTTTCCGGAGTCTTTCTTCACCAATGCCTGCCTGTATTGAACCCCTCTCTGATAAATCCAGCATTTGATTAGAATAAGGCTCATTTGCACACAGTAACAATCCATATATGACCTGACGAATATACAACGAGCATCTATTACTGCTGGGTCTGCCAGTATTCTCCACCTGAGTTTGCAAAAAGGCTCTCTTTAAAATCAAGCAGTCACTAAGAAAAGGGGCCAACTCTCCTTTCATTAGAGCAAGGCACATCCACTCAGGGGCTTTGCTGGCCAACGCAATGGGAACATGAGCTCTCAGGTCTTTATTTTGAAAGAACTTTGTAAGATCCACTTCTGACTGAGTATATTCATCCATAACAGTGCAGAGAACTTTTCGGACCTCCTCACGTTCATTTTGTTTTAGACATTTAAGAATGTTTTCCATTGCTTCCTCTGGATCAGAAAATGTGGATAGCCAGTTCAGAAGCCCTTGAATGCGCATATTTTTCTTTCTTGCTGAACCAGATGTCCTTGCATGGATATGCACTCGGGCGAGAAAGGTCTCCAAGGTAGGTAGGTTCACATAATCATTGCCATTCAACACTGCAAACAGAGGGAGTAAGGCTTTGTTTACTAGGTTAAAATGTTTACAGAAATTCTCAACAGAGAAACACTGGGCTGAAATGTAGGATCCAGAATGGTCTTTTGGAGTAGTCACACTTTGCCACTTAAAGTAATTTAAGGGACAATAACCAGCTTTCAAATCAAAGATACAGAAGTCACTATCTAGTGTCAGAACAGGGCAGGCCCACTGATTAGCGAGAGTTACAATGTCACGGTCTGCTTCTGAATGACACTGGACGAAAGGTACTTGCAATTGCAGTAAAACCTGTTTAAAAACTTCTGGGTTCAGCAGCGGAAGCAGCATTCCTCCACCACCTCTAGAGATGATGTGCGCATTTTGGATTTTCTTCCTGGCCCGCTGTTTGAGTGTTTCGAACTTCTTATCAGTACAATCACATCCACCATCAAACACCACGTATGGCGCAATATTACAGAGAGACAAGGCCTCAAAAAATTTGCAGATGACGTCGGTAAACAAATCATATTCACCTCCATGTTTAAGATCGATTCCAGAGTCAAAATAAAGTCTATGAAATAAGTTATTGCCATCGATCACAATTTTTGTATTTTGTAGCTTGACATTATTAAAAAAATTATGATTTTCTCCAACGTAGGTCATCAATCCTTGGATACCCATGTTAGACAGTGAAAGTCTTCACCCTAAGTAATGAATACAAGAAATTAAGTTGGATTGGGTAAGTTATATCTGAACACTTATGTAGTACAAAACTGAATTCAAGAACTGAATTAATAAATTCACTACAGTAATGCACATAGTCCTTTATTAAAATGAATCTTCAGTATGGATGAAAAAACATTTTTTTCAAAGCTTTTTGTCTTACACTCAAACACTTTCATCTGAATCAAGTTTTAAAAAAGCTGACAGCCATTACCTGGCTCATGCCCAAGAATAGGTACATGGATGGGTGCTTAAGCGAGGACAAATGTTCGGCACAACATCGTGGTCCGAAGGGTCTGTTCTGTGCTGTATTGTTCTATGTAACAATGCTTTGGCCAATTAAATGGCTCATCCCAAACATCTCATGGGTGCTTGGGGAAAGAAAATAAATGCTGGCCCAGCCAAGAAGTTCATATCCCCAGAATTAATTTAAAACAAAAATCAAGAGTCAACTGCCATGCTTTTTCAATTTGAAAAAAGCTTGGCAGTTAATAGTCATTCATCATTGAACTGGTGCACTGTCCATTGTAATGCCTCGACCAGAGTCCATATACTATTCAATTAGCACGTTCTTCTCATACAATACAAAATGTTATTTCTCCTTGCATTCCTACAACTGTCCTGATGACAGCAAGATGTATCTTTTATCAGCAACATATAATTTGTCATTTTATATGAAGTTCAACAAATAAACAGAAATTAAAAGAATGTTACCATATCCATTTTTCCCACGAAAACAAATGCTTCTATTTACTGCTATTATGCCATATGGTGCTATACATGATAGTATAGGTTGTCTGATCATAATACCTGGAGAGCTCATTCATCGTAATAGGTTACATTTTGACCAAGGTTCTATATCAGTCTACAGTGATCCTCAGTCACTATTATGCATATTGAGTGCCTAGAGATATCAACATTTTAAAATTATTTCATGAAGTGTGGGTAGAGCAAGGAAAAATCTGTTGCCATCCCTAAATGCCTATGAACGAGTACCTTACTATTCTATTTCGGAAGACAGTGAAGAGTCATCCACATTGCTGTGGGTCTGAATTCAAAGCCAGCCAGACTGGGTAGGGACGGCAGACTTACTTCCATAAAGGGCCTTCGTGAATTGGTTGGCAGTTTATGAATATCAGAGTTTAATGATCACTGTTACTGCAATATAGTCCAGGTGATCAGCTACCAAGATGGGATTTTAAACCATGCCCTCAGAGCAATAGATCTAGATTGCTCAAGCAAGTGACAATGATACTAAACATACATCACCGAAACATACCTCAAATAAGTTTTAGATTCATGACCCCATCCCCAACTCAAAATCATAATTCTGGTTGCGTTACTTAAATTTGTTACAATGCTGCTGTAGCAGCAATACAGGTATCATCTATCTTGTGACAAGAGTTAGGCCACATTCACTGCAAAGTCAAGTTAAGAAAGTATGTGAAGAACCAATATTTGCATTTATTATTTTTCACATGGAGAAACAGCAAGACAGCAGAAAGATGTGCAGGTTAGGTAAATTAGCTATGCTAAATTTCCCCTAGTGTTAGGTGCGTTAGTCTGAGGGAAATGGGTCTGGGTGGGTTACTCTTCAGAGGGTCGGTGTGAACTGGTGGGCCGAAGGGCCTGTTTCCACACTGTAGGGAACCTAATCTAAAGTGTAAAAAACAGAAAGCAACCTAAAGAGTGAGACTTGACCACATCAAATGTGGAGCATTGATACCTCAGCAGGAGGTATGATGCCAGCTTAGGGAACAGTTTGTGTGGACTTTGCACATTTCTCACTTTGTCTGCATGGGTCTCCTCCAGCAGTCCAAGGACATGCAGATTAGGTGGATTGGCTATGCTAAATTGCCCAGTGTCCAGAGATGTGCAGGCTAGGTGAGTTAGCCATGGGAAATGCAAGGTTACAGGGTTAGGGTAGGGACATGAGTCTGGTTGGATGTTCTTCAGAGGGTAGGTGTGGACTTTATTCAAAAAGATACACTTGAAAGAAGTTGCCCATTTAAAACTGAGAAGAGGAATTTTATTTTGTGTCAGAAAATGGTCAATGTGTGGAATTCTTTACCATAGACATGTGTCAAGAATGATTAAGTATATTCAAGACTGATTTGGAAACTTAAAATCAGAAACAACAGAGGTGAAACACGAAATTTACAAAGAAAGAATGAAGCCATGTCAGAATTTAGATATTCCTTACTTCACTGGTGGTAGGGCTGAAATGTGCAGATTGTGATGTAATATTTGTAAGTATGTAATATTAAAGAATTTCACATTTTTATTGCAATTAGTGTAATTGGTTACACATCTTTAAAACTGTTTAATTCATGGCAAAGTAGGAATTAGCATTAAAAGGAATGTAATGAATATTAACCAGAATGTTACCCAAGGTAAACTACATGGAGAGATTATATATATTAGGCTTTATTGGTTTATATGGAATGCACATGAATATGAAGGACTGAATGGAAGCATCTGAGATTTTTTAAACAAAATTTATTATGATAGGACGTCTAGGTCAAGGACAACCTAAGAAATCAAACCGAAAAAGGGACATTTCTTCATGCAAATGGTGATAGAAGTGTGAAACTAGGGGGACATTAATTGCTCTAAAATATTCTGAGCTACATCCAGATTAACTTTAAAGGAGTCAAGAGACAAGGTCACATTTTATATTGATGCAAGTGGATATCTCTCATCTGACTGAAAACATATCACATGCAAAAGAAATACAAGGATGCTGCTCAATCCCTTAAGCTTCCTCCATCATTCAATAAAAGGTTAGGACTGCTCAAATGTGGCCCTAATTTTCACCTTCCTTTTACCCAAGTCCTCTGCTTCCTTGCTCAAAGATTTGTTGAACAACCTTGGAGTAACCTAAAGAAACAAATCTTCACTGCTCAACAGGGGAGAAGCACTCCAAACACTAAATCCACAGAATAAATTTCTCATCTGTCATGCTTTGAAACTCAGTCCCAGTTCTAGATTCCCAGCGTGGTGGCTCAGTGGCTAGCCCTGCTACCTCACAGCACCAATGACCCAGGTTAGATTCCACCCTCAGACACCCGTTTGGAGTTAGTTAAAAATCAATTGTCCACCCAGTCCAATACCAGCATTTCAACATGCTTGGAGATGCACATTCTCCTTGTAGGTTTACTCAGTCCAATTGATGGGCTGAATGGCCCATTTCCATACTTTAGGAATTCTGAAAAGCAATAACCTTTGAGTTTACCCTGTTAAACAGCCCTGACCCCCTCCAGATGGTTCCAATAAGATCACCTTTCATTCATATGGCCCAATCTTTTCTGAAAACAACATTTTAATCTCAGGAATGACCCTTCCTGAGCCACTTCCAAAGAAAGTGTAACCTGGCTTTAGTAAACACAGAAGCATACAAATGAGGTGCATGGCTCCAGCGCCTACTTCGTCACCCAAAATGGTGGTGGCAGGTGTGATTACTTCACATTCCCACTCCCACTTACCCCAGACAACTTCCACAACCGCTTCTCTACCCTCCCATACACTACTGAGGTTGCAAATACTCATCAGAAGTAGAGCAATTAGCTCCTTAATCACACTTCACCAGTCAATATGGCTGACCTGATTATACCCTCAAATCTGTACTGCCACCCACACTTGCTAAACTCTTACCTCTTTGCTTAGCTTGGCTCTATTTACCAGTGCCTTAAATATATTCAAATTGCAGGAGCATGAAAAACATTGATGTAAGGGATTTAAGGCTCCCTGAAAGTTGCCACACAAGTCAATAGAGTGGTAGAGACAACATATGCCATACTTGGGAACTGAGTACAAGAGTCAGGATGCCATGTTGCAGCTTTAAGACTTTGGTAGGCCACATTTCAAGGATGGGCAGACTTTGGAGAGGGTGCAGAAGAGGTTTACCAGGATGTTTGGCAAAAGTGAGGACTGCAGATGCTGGAGGTCAGAGTCTAGATTAGAGTGGTGCTGGAAAAGCACAGCAGGTCAGGCAGCATCTGAGGAGCAGGTAAATCGATGTTTCGGGCAAAAGCCCTTTATCAGGAATGAAAGAGGCTTGTCTGGATTACAGGTATGATCTACAAGGTGAGGAGAGAAAAACTCAAGTTCTCTTTTCTGGAGTGGCAGAGGGGAGACCTGATAGAAGTCTGTAAAATTATGAGGTGCATAGATAGGGTTGATGGTCAGAATCTTTTCCCCGCCAAAGAGTTGAAATGTCTAATACCTGGGGACATGTATGGGGGCGGGTGGGTGGAATTTGAGGCGGGGGGCACTTTTTTTAAAATTAAAAGCGAGGTAGGAATCTGGAACACTGCTAGGGATGGAGGGGTCGTTAGAGGGGCTTTCAGATAAGCATATTAATATGCAAGAAATGGACCAAGGGCAGGCAGAAGGAATTAAGATTAATTTGGCACTGAGTTCTGCATAACATTTTGGGCACATCCTGTGCTGTACTGTTCTGTGACTCTTGCTACCTCAAGTAAGGAGATCAAAACTACACAGACACACACAAGTATCTCTTGTACAAATCCCCTCCGCAATCATTTCGGGAACGCTACGGCCTGGAAACAGAGATATGGAAGAGCAATTGGGCCCAGATGGGGAACGGGTTGTGACCAGGTTTCCTAACGCCAGGATGTGATACCGTACCCCGGCGGCCTCTCAGCGGGGCAGCAAACGCTCCTTTATCCGATCCCCGAGGCTGCTCCAGTATCGCATCTGCTTCAGCAGCGGCAGGGCATCCCGCGGGCGTCCCCCCTCGAAGGCCCGGGCCACATCCCCGTCCAGCTCCCGGAGCCGGGCCTCCACCTCCTCGGACACCTGCCCGATCTCCTCCGGGCCCCGGGCCTCCTCCAGCCGCTCGTTGAGGCGCAGGACGGCGGCCAGGAAGGTGGGATCCTCCCCGCTCTCCAGTCCCTCCCCGAGGCCGGCTTCCCCCGGTAACTCCAGCCGCAGGAGGTACACGCCCCGGGACAGAGGCCTCAGCAGCGTCCCGTACGCCTCGTTCACCAACGCCGACTGCTCCTCCGAGAAGCGGCGCTCGTCCTCGGAGCCGCGGCTGAAGTTGTCCGGGTGCAGCTCCCGCTGGAGGCGCCGCACGCTCCGCCGCAGCTGCTCGACATCCAGGCGGTAGCGGCGCCGGAGGCCCAGCAGCTGGAAGTAGTCGCGGCGCCGGTCCGGGGGCTGCAAGGCGCGGCAGGACGGGCAGAAAAAGGCCGCCGCCCCTTCCTCCCCGGAGGCCCGCTCCGCCCCACACCGCCAGCAGCCGCCTGACCCGCTGCAGAAAGCGCGGAGCGGACAGGCTGCGGCCCAGGAGAGAGGCCTGGAGGCCCGGGGGGAGAGGGCCCGGGACGAGAGGGATGTCCCCGGGGAGAGGGCCCGGAGGGTGGGGGCCTCCAACCTGAAGGTGACGGTTGGAGCCACGCGCCGGAGCAGCCCGCGCAGCATCGTTCAAACCAACCAATCAGCAACGCCCTGTATGTCACCGACACGTCATTTTTGAATATCCTTCCGCACCTTCCTTCTCCTTCCCTCTTCACAACCCCTCCCCTATATATCCTTCCTCACCCCTCACCTCCACCCACTTCACTTCCACCTTTCTCTTCCCTCCTCACATTCCCTTCCCTTCTCCCTCCACCAACCCCTTTCCTCGTTCCCTTCCTTCCCCTTTTCCCACACTATTCTCCACTTCCTTCACCCATAATCTACCAACCCATTCCTCCCACTTGCCCTTCTCTTCCGCCTCACTCTCTTCTGCCTTGCCTCTCCTCTCCTCTCCTCTCCCTGATACCCTTCTCCACCTTTTCCATCTTCTTCCCCTCCCTTTTCTACATACTTTCGCCAACTGCACCCCACCCCACCTCTTCTCCTTTTGACCCCTCCCATGCCTCATTTCTCATAGGCCATCTTTGCTGAGATTCCATTTTAAATAAATGAGATGTTTACCATTTTGCATTATTTCCTCACTTCTTGTGATTCGTTTACCAACATTTCTTTTGTCCATTTAACTTAGTTCCCCTCAAACCTCTGCAAGTGGCTTTCTTTGAGGTGTTTAATATTGTTGCTTGAGATTACAGTATCCTGTTCTAAAATTGAAAAGTAATATAGTGTTCCCCACGAAAAAGATCACCCCCTCCTGTCAGCTTTTTGATCCATCAAGCAAGTCAGGTTTGAAATCAGCAGACTTATTTTAGTGATGTAGTCAAATTTGGGAAGATGTAATAGGTGTAAAGACAAGGCAAGAGAGAAAGGTACTAATATGTGGAATGAGAAGAAGTGTTTGAGAGTACATCTCAGAGTAAGTCGACAGATAAGGTTATAAAAATGCAAAAGGACAAAACTAGAGACTCAGCATCCAAATAATTGAATCCCTGCAATGTGGAAGCAGGTCTTTCGACTCATCAGGTCCACACTGCCCTCCAAAGAGTATCTCACCTCCCATACCCAAACCCAATAACCCTGCATTTCCCTATGGCTACTCCATCCAGCCTGCACACCCCTTGACACAATGGGCAATTTAGCATGACCAATCAATCTACCTTGCACATCTTTGAGTGTGGGCGGAAACCAGATCACCTGCAGGAAACGCAGACATAGGGAGAATGTGCAAACTCCACAAAGATAGTTGCCCGAGGGTGGAATCAACCCTGGGACCTTGGCGCTGTATGGCAGCATTGAGTCACCATGCGACCCCAAATACATGCCATATTTGGAACCCATGATATGGAGGTGCCAGTTTTGGACTGGGGTGGACAAAGTTGAAAATCACTCAATACCAGGTTATAGTCTGTGGGATATAGATGAATTAATGTTATTTCTGCAAATTATAAGTTCTGATACAGAGTAAATGAATTCACATTAGTCTGTGATTGTTTCTCAGCTAAGAGCTGAGTTAACAAGAATGGGAACTACATAGAGGAAGTATATAATCCGTTAAAAATGATATGTCAGCATGAGACGTGATTACAGAACAATGGTAGAAATACAGGCACTAGATAAAATGCTGTGAAAAGAGGCCTTTATAAACATCTGTTTCCCACTTGTACAGAGACACAGGAACAAACCCCAATTAAAAGGGCTTAGTGATAAGATGCTGTGAGGGGCAGCGCAGATGGAGGGAGTAGATAATAGTAAGCAAAGGATGGGATGACGTCAAACAACCTTATGGGGGGGCCAGAGATAGGCATTTGTCACGGACAAGGCCGGATAAACAGAAGTTGTGGGATCAGTCTTAAGGAAATGAATGACGTAAGCGGAGGATGGGGGCAAACAATGGAATAAGAAAAAAAATAGGGATTCAAACAATGGAATAAGAAAAAAATATGGGGATTTGATGTGCATTTGTCATTGCCTTACCTGGCATTAGACATGGCACCCACTTGCAAGTGTACAAATAAACGACACTGTTTCAGATTTTTGGTCTCGGACTGAAATTATTGAAGTGAGTGAGCTTTTGTTTCTCACAATTGGGGGCTCGTCCGGGGTTTTCTTCCATCGCTGGGGGGAGTGGCTGGCCTTGGACACTGGGAAGGCGCGTCCCGTTCCCCATTGAGGAGCGGTCTCGTGTCCTGGTTTGGTCTGCTCCCTTGGGTGACTGGTGTGAATCCTACAAGAGAGACATCTGAATCAGACTGTGATAGGAGGTTGATAGACAATACGGAAAAACGGGGCCAGGCAACTCTGTGCACAGACCAGGGTAAGAAAATTGACTATTAAGTATTGCCTTGGTGGCCGGGATTGAGTTTTAGTAGTTAATAAGGGACTAACGAAGGAACTCAATATGGATTGTGCTGTGGGTGAGGAAAAAGCCTCCAGGAAAACAAAGTAAGGAAAAGGCAATGGAAATGGAGGCGGGGTCCCTTACAACATACCTCCGGAAAGTCCTTTGGGCAGGATGTTGTTTAATTGGCAAAATAATACTTGTACAATGGAGAAAGATGATTAAATATTGTTGCTTTGTACGGACTAAGGAATCCATTCTTCGTCCCGCTGTCTTCTGGTCAAAGTACAGATCGGACGAAGACTGGGTTTGTAAATATCTAAATTTTATGTCAATGTGCGAGAGAGAGAGAGAGAATGAAAAGAGTTGTACAGCTGGTAGGAAGTTTAACTCTTTGTGATTTGGTTTGAGTGAACATTTGTTTGTTGGTGATTGAATGTTTGTGTTTTATTCCCTGGAGCTTGAGTTCCAGGACTGTTTTGAATCTGATTTTTATTATGGAAACTTAACATGATTTCTTTTAAGGTTAAGGATTCTATCGAGATTATGAAAAAAAGAATGATAACTCCTGTTCTTTTTACAGATCATGACTGCCTTAGTATCAGTTTCTAACTAATCTCTTTTATCTTTACATAAAAGCGATTTATGGAGGACAGTTGAAGTTTCAGTTCAACATTAGATTGTAGTAAAAGCAAAATTCTATGGTTAATATCTGTGACCTTGGATTCAGCCATTGTTCATGCATTAGAAGTTTTTTTAAAACTTGAGTAGACAAATTCTTTTAAGGCAGCTCTGATTATTTTACGAGGAGAAAGTGAGGTCTGCAGATGCTGGAGATCAAAGTTGAAACTTTATTGCTGGAACAGCACAGCAGGTCAGGCAGCATCCAGGGAACAGGAGATTCGACGTTTCGGGCACAGGCCCTTCTTCAGGAATGCTGAAGAAGGGCCTGTGCCCGAAACGTCGAATCTCCTGTTCCCTGGACGCTGATTATTTTACGACCTATAGTATTGTAATTGAGCAATGATTGGTCAGGACTATTTAAGAAAACTAATTTTGGATTTAAATTAAAGGACTAAAACTGGGTAATTACAGTGAATTGCAAAATTGGGAACTGTATGCATTTTGCATTTTAACTATTAAATACTGAAGAAATGAACGTAAATATATAAATATATTTATAAGTTAGGAACAGGCTTTAAAGGTTAGTCAAGCATGAATTGATGAATTGGTATTGACGAATTGATGTTTGAAGTTATGGGGAGCTAGAAATATTACAATATTTCTTTTAAAAGAAAAAGGGGAAGAATGTAACGACTTATCCCCTTCGGGAAGTACCCATAGGGGACAAAGAGATTGGGTTTGTAAGTGCCCCCCTCACTAGTGGGGAGGTCAGGACATTTAAAAAGGAAATGAAGGTCCTGGTTGAAGATCCGGTGGGGTTGTCTGAACAAATTGATCAATTTCTGGGGCCCAGTCTGTATACCTGGGCTGAGTTAATGTCTATTTTGAATATACTATTTACTGGGGAGGAAAGGGGACTTATACGGGGAGCTGCTATTAAAATATGGGACAGGGAACACCCGATTGGAGATGGGGATGCTGGACAGGGAGAGGTGAAGTTTCCCCTCAAAGACCCCCAGTGGGAAAACCAAAACCCGGAGCATAGAGAAGAAATGAGGGAATTGAAAGACCTGATTCTAAAAGGAATAAGAGAGGCAGTTCCAAAGTCACAGAATTTGACTAAAGCCTTTGAAGTTAGACAGGAGAAAGATGAGACTCCCTCAGCTTGCTTGCAAAGATTAAGGGACTCAATGCGGAAATATTCTGGAATGAACCCTGAGAACCCAGTGGCACAGGGTCTTTTGAAAGTACATTTTGTGACAAAGGCATGGCCAGACATACAGAGAAAGATACAGAAGATAGAAGGGTGGAGTGAAAAACCATTAGATGAATTGTTAAGAGAGGCACAGAAAGTGTTTGTAAAGAGGGAGGATGAGAGACAAAAACAGAAGGTGAAAATGATGGTAGCTACGGTTGATGAGGTAGTTAAGGGGAGAATGGAACCAACAGTGAGCAACCGGAGTGGTGGGTGGCAGCATGTAGGACAGAGAGGGAGAGGGAGAGGGAGAGGACAAGGGAGAGCATTTGATAGAGGGTTCGAGCGACAGGGGCAGAGATGGAAGTCTCCACAGGCAGGATGCTATTATTGTGGAAAGATAGGGCATTTTAAGCGGGAGTGTCCTGATCTACAAAGGGAAGAAAGGGCAATTCCGCTTATGAATTTTGATGAAGAATAGGGGTGTCAGGGGTTCCTGCCCTCAGGGGCCCACCAGGAACCCTTGATAAACTTGAAGGTGGGACCGTGTAGGGAGGAGGTAATCTCCCTAGTAGATACGGAGGCAGCACGGTCATCGCTGAATTTTAAACCAAAGAAAGCAGAAATGTCAATACGATCAATTACTGTTTCGGGGGTAAAAGGGGAAGCATTTACTGTTCCAGTATTTAAACCTATGATGATAGAAGATCCTAAGGATAGGGTCACAGGGGAGCTGCTGTATATCCCTGATATAGGAAGTAACTTACTAGGGAGAGACTTAATTATCCTCTTAGGATGGAGATTGGAATTCAGGAAAAAGAATTAGTTGTACAACTGGCAATGTTGACAGAGGATGCAGAGAGAGAGATAGACCCTATTGTATGGGCTAGACAAGGGAATCGTGGAAAACTACAGATCCCTCCCCTTTTAATAAATTTAAAACGGAAAGGGGACGTTGTCTGTGAACACAATACCCTATTTCCATAGAAGGTAAACGAGGACTGCAGCCAGTAATTGAGGGACTGATTAGAGATGGACTGTTAGAGCCATGTATGTCTCCTTATAATACCCCAATTCTACCAGTGCGGAAATCTGATGGAACTTATCGATTGGTGCAGGATTTGAGAACATTAAATCGAATAGTACAGATCAGGCACCCAGTGGTGCCAAACCCCTATACATTATTAAGTAAGATCCCTCATGACCACAGATGGTTTAGTGTGATAGATTTAAAGGATGCCTTTTGGGCTTGTCCCTTGGCGGAGGAAAGATTTGGGATTATCCCCCTATGAAATCTTATTTGGATTACCTTATCTGGGAACGAATGGAGAATTGCCAATTCCCGAAACTAAAGATTTGTTTTTAAAGAAGTATATACTGGGCTTGTCCTCCTCTTTATCTTTCCTCAGAAAACAGGGTCTATTGGCACAGACTCCGCCCCTTGAATTCGCTGTTCACCCCATCCGGCCAGGAGATTGGGTCTTAGTAAAATCATGGACAGAGACTAAATTGCAGCCGGACTGGGAAGGGCCGTACCAGGCTCTTTTGACTACCGAAACGGCAATAAGGACGGCGGAAAAAGGCTGGACTCATTACACTCGGATCAAAGGGCCTGTGGACCCTCCAGTTGAGGAAGAAGTCTGGACAGCCGAATCAACGCAAGACCCGCTGAAACTCAGACTAAAGAGACTTTGAGTAACTGACTATACAGTGGCAGCGCGAGCGCGGGATTATTTCAGTAAGATTGTATATTAAGCCTTTTTGTGCTTCAGCATGATGATTAGAATACTGGGAATGCTTAGAGTTATGATGCTAGCCCTCTTGGTATTGGGATTTTGTCAAATATCATTTTCATTTGTATTATTAACGGATCCTGAGTCTGATAATCCACAAGTAATAGACACTGATGCATGCAGCTTAGTAAATTGTGGGAATGTAGCTAATCAGAGACAATACCGCAGCTCAGAGATACATCTTAAGTCTTATGGGGATGGCCTCGGGGATGGTACCTGGTATAATGGTCTCATCACAGTACACCGGGCCCCCTTCCGACCAGCTCGCGATTGTCTCGATAAGAAGTGTAACCCAATATACTTAACGATAAGGAAAATCACATGGCACGAAGCAATTCTGGGGGGTGGGGGGGGCACTTATGAGATACAATTAAATGAAACATTTGGGATTGAAATGAAAACAAATGGGAAGGAGTTCGTGGGCTGTTGTTTTCAAATTAGCGTAGGACAGGAAAAACGGGTAGAATTACTGGATAATGAGATACAACATTTCACCCCTCCCGATGATCCTAAAGTAGTAAAAAATTATAAAGGTAAAAGACTTGAAACAGACCATCAAGATAGAAACTGGGTACGGGGATGCAAATGCCTGGGTTGAATGGGTAAAGTATACTATAAAAAGGAGAAAGTGAGGTCTGCAGATGCTGGAGATCAGAGCTGGAAATGTGTTGCTGGAAAAGCGCAGCAGGTCAGGCAGCATCCAGGGAACAGGAGAATCGACGTTTCGGGCATAAGCCTGAAGAAGGGCTTATGCCCGAAACGTCGATTCTCCTGTTCCCTGGATGCTGCCTGACCTGCTGCGCTTTTCCAGCAACACATTTCCAGCTATACTATAAAAAGGTCTGAACAAAAGCAATTGCTATGCACGTGCCTCCGGTAGGCCAGTGGCCCAGGTGGTTCCCTTTCCGCTCGGGTGGAAGCAAGACAGGAAGGGCATGAAATGTATGATAGCCCTGTATCAGGATGAGACTGCATGGAATGATAGGAATTGTACCTCCCTATCTCTAATGTTCCCTCCCTTGGAGAGAAAGATGCAAAAGTTACCCCCACATTTTCCGCCGCAGTTAGAAATCACACATTGTGTGTGCGCAGGCAAGGTACAAGTTGATCGAGAGATTTGGGGGAGCTGGAATTATGTACAGAGATTAAGAATGTTACCGAAACGGAGAAGGGAGGGAACTACTCAGCACTAAAGGTTCCCCGAGCGGATCTGTGGTGGTACTGTGGAGGCAAAATATTGAGACCCACCCTACGTCCAGATTGGAGAGGGATATGTGCAATTGTACCTTGGCATTTGAGAAGGAAAAAAATCGTAGGGAAAAAGGGAAGGGGTAAGAGATTACTGTTAGATACTTCTTTTGATGACAGGATTTATCTCGACTCGGTAGGAGTCCCTAGGGGAGTACTTGATGAATTCAAAGCTCGTAACCAGATTGCAGCAGGCTTTGAGTCAGCTCTCTTTTGGTGGGTAACAATTAATAAAAATGTAGATTGGATAAATTACATTTTTTTATAATCAGCAGCGATTTATAAATTATACAAGAGATGCGGTTAAAGGATTATCAGAACAGTTTGATGCAACAAGTAGGATGGCATGGGAAAACAGAATAGCCCTTGATATGATATTAGCAGAAAAGGGGGGGTGTGTGTGATGTTAGGAGGAAGCTATTGTACCTTTATTCCTAATAATACTGCGCCTGATGGTTCAATTACTCGGCCTTACGGGGATTGACTACTTTAGCAGAGGAACTGGCTGAGAATTCAGGAGTAGACACATCTCTCACGGGATGGCTTGAATCCTGGTTTGGAAAATAGAAGGGGGTGGTGGTTTCTATCCTTATTTCCCTGATAGTAGTAGTCGGGGTATTGGTGGCCATTGGCTGTTGTGTCATACCCTGTATACGAGGGCTCACCCAAAGACTGATTGAAACGGCCTTGATGAAACAGGTGCCCCTAAGAGGGAATCAGACAGAGGAACTTTATCGGCTAAATAATGAGGAAATGAGTGAAACCAAGATGGATGAAATCTCTGAAATGATGCTTGCGAATTTTGGGAACGATGTTTAAACAAAAAGAGACAAAAATGCAGAAGATAACAAATGGTAATGAAAAGAAAAAGGGGAAATTGTGGGATATAGATGAATTAATGTTATTTCTGCAAATTATAAGTTCTGATACAGAGTAAATGAATTCACATTAGTCTGTGATTGTTTCTCAGCTAAGAGCTGAGTTAACAAGAATGGGAACTACATAGAGGAAGTATATAATCCGTTAAAAATGATATGTCAGCATGAGACGTGATTACAGAACAATGGTAGAAATACAGGCACTAGATAAAATGCTGTGAAAAGAGGCCTTTATAAACATCTGTTTCCCACTTGTACAGAGACACAGGAACAAACCCCAATTAAAAGGGCTTAGTGATAAGATGCTGTGAGGGGCAGCGCAGATGGAGGGAGTAGATAATGGTAAGCAAAGGATGGGATGACGTCAAACAACCTTATGGGGGGGCCAGAGATAGGCATTTGTCACGGACAAGGCCGGATAAACAGAAGTTGTGGGATCAGTCTTAAGGAAATGAATGACGTAAGCGGAGGATGGGGGCAAACAATGGAATAAGAAAAAAATATGGGGATTCAAACTGTATAAATTTCGAGAGTTTGTTGGATTTGATGTGCATTTGTCATTGCCTTACCTGGCATTAGACATGGCACCCACTTGCAAGTGTACAAATAAACGACACTGTTTCAGATTTTTGGTCTCGGACTGAAATTATTGAAGTGAGTGAGCTTTTGTTTCTCACATAGTCCAACCGGTTTATTTTAAAGTACCAGTCAATGAAGGCAAGCATGCCGTGAAGGAAGCTAATAGCATGCTGTCCTTCATAACAAGAGGGATTGAGTATAGAAGCAAAGAAATTCTTCTGCAGCTGTACAGGGCCCTGGTGAGACCGCACCTGGAATATTATGTGCAGTTCTGGTCTCCAAATTTGAGGAAAGACATTCTGGCTATTGAGGGAGTGCAGCTTAGGTTCACGAGGTCAATTCCTGGAATGGCGGGACTATCTTATGTTGAAAGATTGGACCGACTGGGCTTGTATACCCTTGAGTTTAGAAGACTGAGAGGGGATCTGATTGAGACGTATAAGATTATTAAAGGATTGGACACTTTGGAGGCAGGAAACATGTTTCCGCTGATGGTTGAGTCCCGAACCAGAGGACACAGCTTAAAAATAAGGGGTAGGCCATTTAGGACAGAGATGAGGAGAAACTTCTTCACCCAGAGAGTGGTGGGTGTCTGGAATGCTCTGCCCCAGAAGACAGTGGAGGCCCAGTCTCTGGATTCGTTTAAGAAAGAGTTGGATAGAGCTCTCAAGAATAGTGGAATCAAGGGTTATGGGGATAAGGCAGGAACAGGATACTGATTGAGGATGATCATCCATGATCATAATGATTGGTGGTGCAGGCTCGAAGGGCAGAATGGCCTACTCCTGCACCTATTATCTATTGTCTACAAGCATTGTTGAGTGCTGCTCCTTCATCACTTAGCTCGTGGGGAAGATCAAAGGACACAGAATTTAGAGTAAAAGGTCAAAGTGTTCACACAACTGATGCAATGTATTGAACAAACCTAGATTGCTGTTAAGTCTTCATCACTTAGATTGGGTTGAGGTTTCGATTAATGAATATGTAAATTTCAGAACTTCTTTCAAGTCACATTACCAAGATAACTTAAGGTTTCATAAAAAAAAGGTGACACCGCAGCTCAGACAATGCATCAAAGGTGCAAGGTTAGAATCTGTCTGTCTTCCAACCTTGAGTCAGACTGGGTCTATTTCCAACACAGGAATTTAAAACATGTCACATGGAAGACTGCCTACAGATTATGCTTTTTGAATAAAATAGATGTATCTGTAAATATAAATCTGCAAACGCAAATTACCCCATATACCTATATGTGTGTGTGCATGCACACTCACTCACTCTCTCTCACACACACACATATTCTCTCTCTCCCTCATACGCACATACATGCACACATACATATAAGTCTATGGGGTGAATTTGCACTTGCAGATTTATATTTGCAGCTACATTCAATTTTATTCAAAAAGCACATAATCTGTAGGCAGTCAGTCCATGTGGCATTTTATAAATTCCTACCTTGGAAATAAAACCAATCTGACTCACGGTTGGAATGCAGACAGACCCTAACCTCAAACCTTTACTGCATTGTCTGAGCTGAGATATATTTTTTCTCTAAAACCTTAAGTTATCTTGGGAATGTAATTTGAAAGAAGTTCTGGGATTTACATATTAATTAATTGAAACCAGCAACTCATTCTAAATGATTAAGACTTAACAGCAATCTAGGTTTGTTCAATACATCAATTGTATGAACTTTGATCTTTCACTATAAATTTTGTGTCCTATGATCCTGCCCCACTAACTACCTGATAAAGGTGCAGCACTCCCAAATAACCTGTTGGACTATAACCTGGTGTTGTGTGATTTTCAACTTATATTTGGAACAAAACAGATGAATTAGATCATAGAGATACACAGCACGGAAACAGACCCTTTGGTCCAACCCGTCCATGCCGACCAGATGTCCCAATCCAATCTTGTCCCAACTGCCAGCACCTGGCCATATCCCTCCAAACCCTTCCTATTCATATACCCATCCAAATGCCTCTTAAATATTGCAATCGTACTAGTCTCCACCACTTCGTCTGGCAGCTCATTCCATACACATACCACCCTCTTTGTGAAAAAATTGCCCCTTAGGTCTTTTTTATATCTTTCCCCTCTCACCCTAAATCTATGCCCTCTTGTTCTGGACTCCCCAACCCAGGGAAAAGATCTTGTCTATTTACCCTATCCATGTCCCTCATGATTTTGTAAACCTCTATAAGGTCACCCCTCAGCCTCTGACGCTCCAGTGAAAACAGCC
Source organism: Chiloscyllium plagiosum (assembly GCF_037043375.1). NCBI lineage: Eukaryota > Metazoa > Chordata > Chondrichthyes > Orectolobiformes > Hemiscylliidae > Chiloscyllium > Chiloscyllium plagiosum. The sequence continues at coordinate 10,094,717 of NW_028270172.1, forward strand.
CCAGCATATTCTACCTCTCCCTGTAGCTCAAATCCTGCAACCCTGGCAACATCCTTGTAAATCCTTTCTGAACCCTTTCAAGTTTCACAATATCCTTCATAGGAACGAAACCAGAATTGTACGCAATATTCCAAAAGTGCCGTAACCAATACCCTATACAGCTGCAACATGACCTCCCAACTCCTGTACTCAATACTCTGACCAATAAAGGAAAGCATACCAAATGCCTTCTTCACTATCCTATCCACCTGCGACTCGACTTTCAAGGAGCTATGAACCTGCACTCCAAGGTCTCTTTGTTCAGTAACACTCCCTAGGACCTTACCATTAAGTGTATAAGTCCTGCTAAGATTTGTTTTCCCAAAATGCAGCACCTTGCATTTACCTAAATTAAACTCCATCTGCCACTCTTCAGCCATTGGTCCATCTGATCAAGATCCTGTTGCAATCTGAGGTAATCTTCTTCGCTGTCCACTACACCTCCAATTTTGGTGTTGTCTGCAAACTTACTAACTATACCTCTTTTGCTCTCATCCAAATCATTTATATAAATGACGAAAAGCAGTGGACCCAGCACTGATCCTTGTGGCACTCCACTGGTCACAGGCCTCCAGTCTGTAAAACAACCCTTCAACACCACCCTCTGTCTTCTACCTTTGATCCAGTTTTGTATCCAAATGGCTAGTTCTCCCTGTATTCCATGAGATCTAACCTTGCTAACCAGTCTCCCATGGGGAACCTTGTTGAACGCCTTACTGAAGTCCATATAGATCACGTCCAACACTTTGCCCTCATCAATCCTCTTTGTTACTTCTTCAAAAAACTCAATCAAGTTTGCGAGACATGATTTCCCATGCACAAAGCCATGTTGACTATCCTGAATCAGTCCATGCCTTTCCAAATACATGTACATCCTGTCCCTCAGGATTCCCTCCAATAACTTGTCCACGACCAATTTCAGGCTCACTGGTCTATAGTTCCCTTGCTTATCCTTACCACCCTGCTTAAACACCATATTAGCCAACTTCCAGTCTTCCGCCACCTCATCTGTGACTATCGATGATACAAATATCTCAGCAAAAGTCCAACAATCACTTCCCTCGTGTCCCACAGAGTTCTCGGGTACACCTGATCAGGTTCTGGGGATTTATCCACTTTTATATGTTTCAAGACATCCAGCACTTCCTCCTCTGTAATATGGACATTTTTCAAGATGTCACCAACTCTTTCCCTACAATCTATATCTTCCATGTCCTTTTCCACAGTAAACACTGATGCAAAATACTCATTTAATATCCTGTTCATTTCCTGTGGCTCCACACAAAGGCCGTCTTGCTGATCTTTGAGGGGCCCTAGTCTCTCCCAAGTTACCCTTTTGTCCTTAATGTATTTGTAAAAGACCTTTGGATTCTCCTTAACCCTATTTGCCAAAGCTATCTCATGTTCCCTTTTTCCCTCCTGATTTCCCTCTTAGGTATACTCCTACTACCTTTTTACTCTAATGATTCATTTGATCTGTCTTGCCTATACCTGACATATGCTTCCTTCTTTTTCTTCACCAAACCCTCAACTTCTTTAGTCATCCAGCATTCCCTATATCTACCAGCCTTTCCTTTCACCCTAAAAGGAATATACTGTGTCTGGATTCTTATTATCTCATTTCTGAAGGTTTCCCATTTTTCAACCATCCCTTTACCTGCGAACAACTGCCCCCAATTAGCTTTTGAAAGTTCTTGCCTAATACTGTCAAAATTAGCCTTCCCCCAATTTAGAACTTCACCTTTTAGATCCAGTCTATCTTTTTCCATCACTATTTTAAAACGAATAGAATTATGGTCGCTGGCCCCAAAGTGCTCCCCCACTGACACCACAGTCACCTGCCCTGCCTTATTTCCCAAGAGTAGGTCAAGTTTTGCACCTTCTCTAGTAGGTACATCCACATATTGAATCAGAAAATTTTCTTGTACACACTTAACAAATTCTTTGCCATCTAAACTCTTAACACTATGGCAGTCTCAGTAGCGCAAACAGAAATAAATACGATATGATAACCATTACAGAGATGCCTCAGGACATCATAGATTGTAACTTGAATATGAAAGATTATTGGACATTTAGGAAGAACAGCAAATTAGGAAATGTGGAAAGGAGGTACTGGGTTTAGGAAATCAAAACACAAAAGTGGTTTGAATTGAGATGAGAGATGATAAAGGCAAAATGTTACTTGTATAGGCCCTCTAATAATAACCACACAGGAGACTGGAGTTTGAAGGAAGAAATATGGAATCATATCAGAAATGTACAGCAATAAAATGGGGTATTTTAAACTGTAGACAGACTGGAAAAGAGCCTGGAAGAGAAGTTCATAGAATGTTTTTGCAATAGTTTCCGAGAGCAGCATATTCTGGAGCAATCCAGACAGCAGGCAATATTCGGTTTTGTACTGAAATAGGATTAATTAATGACACATTGTGAAATTCCCATAGGTCACAGTGATCATAATGTGATTGAATTTTGCTTTCAGTTTGAGGGAGGAGGCAAGAGGGTCCATGACTAGTATTTTAAACTTAAATAACAGCACTCTTAAGAGCATTAAAACAAGTAAATAAAGTGAACTGGCAGATGAGGATAAGGGATAAATCTGTAGGGATCCAGTGAGATTATAGCCTACCCTTTGTTCTAAAAAACGACCCAAAAATATTCTATGGACTCTTAAAATACAGTTACACATCTGATTTTTTGAGTCTATATGTAGATTATTATATAATGATTATCATTATCAATGATTATCTCCTGACTTTTCTGACAAGCTCCAATTACTTCTTCCTTTATACTCCATCCAACATATTTAAGGGAATATTTCAGCACTATAGTAGATATAATTCAACAAGCATGAAAATTCCAAAGAGAGTTAAAAGAAGTTAAAGAAAGTGTCAAATTTAAAGAAAAAGCATATAATTGCACAAAGATGGGTCTCAGGTCAGAAGACTGAAGAAGATTACAAACAACAAAGCATGATTAAAAGATCAGTAAGGAGAGGAAAAGTAACAAGAGAGAAAGTTAGATATAGTCTCAAACAGATAGTAAGATTTGCTACAAATATTTAGACATGAAAACTTAACAAAGTAAATATTGATCCTATAGAAAGTGAGGTTAGGATATTAATAATGGAAATAAGGAAATGGTAGATTAATTGAACAGATATTTTGCATTGGTCTTCACTACATAGAATAAAGCAGTTTCCCAGAAATCAGAAGATGGAGGGAGGAAATAAAGATAATTACTATCACAAGGGAAGTGGTACTGAGCGAACTGTTGGAGCTGTATGCTAACAAGTCCCCACCCCTGACACACTTCATCCTAGGATGCTAAAAGAAATGGCTGATGAGGAAACTACGTGCTAGTTATCCTAGCATCTTTCAAAGTGAAGATGTGAGAAGCTGTTCTGAAAGATGTTATAGCAGGACACTTGGAAAAAATCAAGGTAACCAAACAGAGAGAACATGTTTTTGTGAAAGAGAAATCGTGTTTACCTAACTTACTGGAGTTCTTTAAAGAAGTAATGTGTGCTGTGGGTAAAGTGAAACTGATTGATGGCCGATATTAGATTTCCAGGGGCCTCATAAAAGAACATAGCAAACATATCAACAAGGAAAAACAGTAGGCTACACTGTGCTTTGAGTCAAAGACCCTCCTTGGGGAGAAAGTGAGGTCTGCAGATGCTGGAGATCAGAGATGGAAATGTGTTGCTGGAAAAGCGCAGCAAGTCAGGCAGCATCTAGGGAACAGGAGAATCGACGTTTCGGGCATTAGCCCTTCTTCAGGAAAACCCTCCTTGGGCAAACCCTCATTCCTGATGAAGGGTTTATGCCCGAAACATAGATTCTCCTGCTCCTCGGATGCTGCCTGACTGGCTGTGCTTTTCCAGCACCACACTCTTCAACTCTGATCTCCAGCATCTGCATTGCTCACTTTCTCCCACTCTGTGCTTTGAGCTTGCTTTACCATTCAATAAGATCATGGCTAATCTGATTTTAAGCTCAACTCTACATTTCTGCAGACCCTTGGTGATCGTTCATCCCCTGGTAATCAAGATTAATTGCAGAAAATAAAAGCCCATGGTGTATGGTTAGGATTTGGCATGGATAGATAATTGTCTGGCTAACAGGAAAAATAACATAGGCAGAATTGGATCATTGTCGGTTGGAATTATGGAACAAGTTAGGCCAGTTGTCTTCTGAGGAAATGTTGGACAGGCTAGCTTTTACGCATTGGAGTTTAGAAGAGTAAGAGATGACTCATTTGAAACATATAACATCCTGAGGGGTTTTGACGGGGTGCATGTGGAAAGGATAATTCCCTTTGTGGGAAAATCTAGAATGAGGAGGAGTCAATATTTAAAAATAAGGTGTTGCCCATTTAAGATAAAGAAGTGGAAATTTTTTTTCTCTTCGATTGTAAGTCTTTACAACTCTCTTCCTCAAAAAATGGTGGAAGCAGAGTCTTTGAATTGCTTTAAGGCAGAGGTAGATGGATTCTCGGTAAGCGAGGGAGTGAATGGTTGTCAGAGGCAGATGGGAATTTTTTAACTCACTCATGGAACATGAGCGTCACTGGCTGGCCTAATATTACCCATCCCTAATTGCCCTTGAGAAGATAGAGGTGAGCTGCCTTCTTGAACCACTGCAATCCATGTGCAATAGGTTGGCCCTTAGGGAGTGAATTCAAGGATTAGACCTGCATACAGTGAAGGAGCAGTGATACATTTCCAAGTTAGGATGGTGAGTAGGTTGGAGGGGAATTTGCAGGAGATCATTTTCCCATGTATCTGCTGTCCTTGTCTTTGGAAGTGTGGATTTGAAAGGTGCAGTCTAAATATCTTTGGTGAATTTCTGCAGCGCATCTTTTAGGTATTCCACACTGCTGCTACTGAGCGCTGCTGGTGGTGGGAGTGGGTGCTTGTGAATGCAGTGTCAATCAAGTGGTTTGCTTTGGCCTGGATGATGTGGAGCTTCTTGAATGTTGTTGGAGCTGCATCCATCCAGGCAAGTGGGGAGTATTCCATCACACTCCCAAATTGTGCCTTGTAGATGGTGAACAGGTTTTGGGCACTCAGGAGATGAGTTAGTCACTGCAGTATTCTTAGCTTTTGACTTGCTTTTGTAGGCATTGCGTTTATATGGTGAATCCAGTTGAGTTTTTGGTCAAAGCTACAAAATGGAACTAAGTGAACTTGAGGACTGTCAGATCAGCTACGATCCTATTGTGGCAGAACAGGTTTGAGGAGCTGAGTGGCCTTCTGTTCCTATTTCTCACAACCTTATGGTCTTATGATATCCCCCAGTTTGTTAAACGGTTAAAATCAGACCACTTATGATTCTATTATAAGTGGGGAAGGCTCAAAGTTTTAAATGGCCTACTGCTGCTTCTACCTCCTGTGTTCGTATGTTTCTCAAACTGTTGGTAAATGTGATTTTGGGGTGTGAGCCCATAAGGACGTGGAGCTCAAACTGATTTCTGGCGGCTGGGAGGTGCCTTTAAATCCTCCAGTTTACTTACGTATTGGTGGACGTGGCCAAATGGACATCTTTAAGTGCAGTTTGCTGCTGCAAAAATAGCCTGTGAAGAGGGAGGTGTATTTTTTTAAGAACCCTATAGTTTAAACAATCCTTGTCATGATAAACTTTTGCCCACCTCCTCCACTGTATCACCCCAAGTCTGAGACATAAAAATTGGATCACTCTAGGGAAACACATTTTAACTTCTGTCCAGTGCGTCTGAGAAGATGACATGATGCGTACCAAAGTATCACAGAACAGGAACATAAATAAGTAATTAAAACAATTGTTTCTCATATGCAAACTCAATTGTTTTTCATCTACTAAAACACCCACATAGAATATTTACTTGATGAATTCCCACGAATGTGCTGAAAGGAAATTGACCTGAAACTTGAACTATTTTTCTGTCTCCACCGATGTTTCCAAATTTGCCCAGCACTTCCGGTTTTAATAAAATAATGAAATGGCTGTGTTATTGTAATGCTGAGAATGAGCTGAAAATGTGTTGCTGGAAAAGCGCAGCAGGTCAGGCAGCATCCAAGGAGCAGGAGAATCGACGTTTCGGGCATGAGCCCTTCTTCATGCCCGAAACGTCGATTCTCCTGCTCCTTGGATGCTGCCTGACCTGCTGCGCTTTTCCAGCAACACATTTTTCAGCTCTGATCTCCAGCATCTGCAGTCCTCACTTTCTCCATGCTGAGAATGAGGGCTGTATCTTGTGGTGTTCACCCGTTACAGAAAGCCAAATTCGCCGTTGGCCCGCGAAACCTGGCTGTGTTGCAAAGCTTGCAACTACTGTAAGTAATCTAATCTAATCTACTGTTGTTTGACGTTGTACGTCTCAGTTAGACAAACAATTAAAACAAAAGGAGCTTGTTCTCGTGGACTAGTTAAAAAGTAAAGTTTAGAAAGATTATGAACTGCCGAACGCTCGGTTCCCCTCAAAGACATTAGTAAGATCCCAGGCGGGAAAAGACAAATTTCGAATTTTAAAACAGCGCTGATGAGACGTATACAAAGATGTAAGATTAAAATTATGGTTGGTAATCAAATGCGTTGGATATTTATGGCAATAAATAATCAATTTAAGATAAAAAGCAATCTATGTGAAAAGTGAATAATTTTGATTTCAATGAATCGAGATTACACAATTATTTCACCTCCAGCGATTATACATTCTTAAACGAAATAATTACAAAATCTTACCACCTCGTTACAAGTCTCTCCTGATCTTTGAAAATGAAACCGTCCCCTGTCCTCCGTGATACCAGGACGGAATACAAATACTCAAAACAAAAGTTCCGACTGAAAACAGCTCAACACGTTTAGCGCATTTGGCGTAGAGAAATGTAAAAATAATATCCTTTTGTCGAAGCAATGCGCAGAAAAGAAACCGGAAGTAAATGCAAAAACAGGGGTTCAAATTTGAAAAGTAATTTCTATATTAAGGAGAAAAAAAGTTAAAATGTCTCAAAGTCAGCATTTACATAAGTGTCCAGGATTAATCTGATCAAAACAACATACGTAATCAATATTTTTTCTGAGGAATTGCAAATCTACGATATTCTTTTCAAGAAATCGAGGCAGGAGATATGCTTTTGGATTTTGTTTCCGATGTTTTCTGGATGTTCGCGGTCGCCATTGCAGTGACGTCATCGTGAATGTGGTCTATCTATTAATATGGGGGCTCCCGGCATCCTCCGAGCCGTTGCGGAGCAACCGGACTCTCAACTCTGGGATCCGCGAGCAGGTAAACAAAGTGCAGCTAACAAACAAGGCATTGCATAAAATCTATTGCGTAACAAAAAAAATGCATAACTTTCCTGTATAGAATTTATTGCATTAAAACTATTGCACATGGAGAAAGAGAGAGATCAGTTAAACAACTTGATTGCAATTAATAATTTAAAAAGTGAGCCCAGTTCTCAATGTATCTCTCTATCTGTTACCTGGGCAGGTGAGTGTGGCACGTAAACCTGGCTTTGTGCAAAACCTATAGCTGAATTTTCATTGTTTTTTTGGTAACTTTCCCTAAAGTCTCTTTAGAGTGAGTTTATTTGGGGCTCCTGTGATGTATTCCGGAAAGGCTTCTGCTTCAGATAAGCCTTTTTTTTTAGAACCGGAGGTCACAGTTTTAAAGTACTTTTGGAAAGAAACAAATGTGAGCTGAGGAGAAAAAAAAAATACTTTTTCACATTGTGAGAAATTCAGGTAATGAATGCACTGCCTGGGAGTACAGTTTAGGTTCATTTGAGGCATCCAAGAGGGCTTTTTGGATGATTATTTAAGTAGAATGAATGTGCAGAGTATTGGAGAAAGTACAAGGGATTGGCACTGTCTAAATATTTAGAGACATAATGAGCACTCTGGGCTGAATTGTTTCCTTCTGCATTTGACAATTCTGCGACTATGAACAAAATATCATTTGTATCATAAAATCATAAGGTATAGGAGCAAAAGTCAACCATTCAGCCCATCAATTCTACTCCACAAATCAATTAGATCATGGCTGATCTAATAATCCTCAACTCCCACTTTCTTGCCTTCTTCCCATATGCTTGATTCCCTTAATGCCTAAAAATCTGTCATTTTTTTGCCTTGAATGTACTAAACAACCCAGCCACAGATGCACCATCCTCTGAGAGAAGAAATTCCTCCCCATCTTTATCTTAAATGGGTGGACTCTTACTCTGAGATTATTCTGTTTGGTCTAAGACACTCCCACAAAAGGAAAAAAGAATCTTGTATGTTTTAGAAGGTGGCCTCTTATTCTTCTAAATTCGAGTGAGGAATTTAAAGTAGGTACATAGAAAATAGGAGCAGGCCATTTATTTGGACCTTCCAGTCTGCTCTGCCATTCAATATGATAATGGCTGATCATCCAACTCAGTGCACGGATAGATTGGAGTAGTTGGTTCAGTTTTTCTTGGGGAAGGGAAGGTTGGGATTCCTCTGGAGACAGAAACAGAGTTAGTAGTTTCAGTTTGATGGTCAATCATCAGAACCGGTTAGTATGAAATTGCACACATGCTAGCACTGCATGTTTTCCCCCATTTGTTCCCCAGTTATTCATTCTGTAATACTTAACTATCAGAAAAAAATTATGAACTGCATATATGCTCAGAATTGGGTGTGGAGGGTGAAGCATGGAAGGGTAGATATGAGGATTGTGTGGAGGATGGGTATGTGGGGGTGTGCACAGGGTGGATATGGGAAGCATGAAGGTGGGTAGAAGGGAGTGTGGAGGCAATGGAGATGTATTTGGAGTAATGATTCAAGCTTGGAGACACATGCAAACGTTTTCTGCTTTTTTGCTCCTCAGGTTGTGATTTTACACCAGCTCACACTAATGGATGGAAAGTCATAGACTGACAAGCACAAGAGGTTGAATACTCATGTCTGAACAACTGGGAGATGCTTTGACTGAGTTTTGTTCTATTTGTTCATAAGATATGGGTATTGTTGGATATGTTGGCATTTATTGGCCATTCCTAATTGCTACAGTTCCAACAAGAATTGCCTACTAGCAGCCTTTTATACCGGAAGATCTTCATGCTTAATAGCATTAAACCTGCATAACTAATAAATAGCAGTTGGAGTTTAGTAGGTAGATTAACCACGAAGTGCTGAAGAAATCAATTTTTCTCTTTACAGAAGAATGGTCATCATTTGAGACAAACTGTATGATTTTTTTAACCCAAAATAACATGCAACCTATTAGAGTACTGCATTGAAATTGATTCCATATATTGTTTGTTACACTCATGAAAGAGATGCCAGCTAGCTCAGTTGACTAAATGGCTGGTGTGTAAGTCAGAATAATGCCAAAACCATGGGTTCATTTCCTGCACCAGCTGAGGTTACCATGAAGGAATCTCCTTCTCAATTTCTCCCTCTCAGGTTAAACCATCACTGGTGGGTTCTCTCTAATAAGAGAGTATCCTTAGGGGCTGCTAAGACTATGGAGACTATCTTTTTACAGAAGAGATAATGCACACATCACTTTGCCATTTGTGAACCATCTTGTTTTATTCAGTGATGCAAGAATTGGCATATTCAACTTCTAATTCCTAATTGGTTTGCTGTTCCTAGTTCTCAGCTACAGGTTATGATAATTTTCTACCCATAGAGGTTGTACTGTTGCTGTACTAATGTAACAATTCTTTAACTGTGTCAATTCTGCATTTGGTTGTTCCAGCAGGTGTTTTGAAGGCTCTATATGTGGGAACTTAAATATAACGTGTAGTGGAAAAAAGCTGTCAAGATTCACTTAGCGAGAGGGGAAATATGCCAAAATTCCACGAAGCTCCAAAAAGTGTTAGAAACACTTCAGTCATGGTCTGCACTGAGTCACTGATTGCAGGAAGATACCAGGTACAAGAGAAACTTGGGAGAGGCAGTTTTGGGATGGTTTATGTCGTGCTGGACAAGAAATCCCAAAAATCAGAAGAGCTGTAAGTTGAAGTTCTATACTTTTGAGGTCACAGTATAAAGCCATTAGTTATAACATTATTGAACAAAGATTATAAAGCAGTAATGCTGGACAGTACATGAATTATGGTATTTTGTGTGTGTGTGTGAAAAATCAAAATGAAAGAGATAATTGAGATTACATTTTTAAAAAGTCTCTTTCAATATCTTACATTTCACTTTGTTTTAATTTGAAGAATGTTGATTCTTTATTGAAATTAATGCTGAAGTTTGTTTCCCCTGGCTAGAGAATCTAGAACTAAGGACCATTGTTTCAGGTGAAGGGGTCAGCCATTTTGGACCATGATGAGGAGGAATATCTTCATCAGAGTGCTATATATCATTGAAACTCTTCATCCCTGGACTCAGACAATGAGTACATTCAAGACTAACTTCAATAGAGTTTGGACACAAAGAGAATCAAAGAGACTTAAGGAGGGAGCAAGAAAGTTTGAGTTTAATGATCAGCAATATGGCTTTTCGAGCTCCTTGAGACATTTGTCCCTGGTCCTATTTCTTATTTTCTTAGATTGCCGTATCATTCTCTAACAACTCATTTATCAATTTCTCCTCCTAAGTGAGAGCTTGAATCATAACAGTGTTCCTGATTTTCTTTTGTAAATAGTTCAATTGTACATTTTCTCATGTATGACTAGTTAAGGCAGGCCTAGAGAGCAATGCAACACAGCAACAGGATTCTGCTGTTTGATTTCTCCCATATCCTCCTTGCTTTCAGTTCCCATCTTAATCAGAATGCAGTGAGCAATAATGTCTAGTTTTCTCTGGAGAGGAAGAAACTCCTAAGGGACAATGATTTTCAGTTAATTCCTATCTGTTACCTAGGAAATTGTTTGGAATACTGTACTTTCAGCCCAGGCTGGCATAGATTTAAGAGGCAGCTAATGATATAAAGCAGCTAACAGTCTCAATACATTACCTAATAATATATAATGATTGACATTTTCATCTTGGTATAGATCCCTTGTACCTGAATTAGAAGATAATAATAAAAAAGCTTAATTGTTTAGTTTACTTTTTATTATTTAGAATTTCCAGTTTGCTTTAGAGCATTTTTCTGATTAATTAATGGCAATAAGTGATGCAGCAACAATTTTTCAATTTAAATCCAGTTATTATCTAAATGACACTAAGTTTGTAATGGCTATATATTGAGGTACAACTGATATTTTCACTGCATTTTTAATGGTAAAATAATTAATACAGCAGAAGCTCTTTGAGGTTTTTCAATTAGGAATTCTTTCTTCCTGTCCGGTGAGGACGTAGTCTTTGGTTTGAAGCAGTTAAAACTCTGCAAAGACATAGGTTCCATAATATTTTACGCAAGAGTTAGCGATTGTAAGCTGTGTTGCCATGGAAACATATCAAAGGAAGGTCAGGAGGTGACCAATTAGGGCACAGGAAAGTAAAATACTCATTGAAATGTCTTATTAGAAATTGAGTTGAGCTATACAGTTGCCATATACTGTTAGGTAAGTGTTTTTTATAGAACCTGTATGTAAGGTTCATGAAATTAAAACAACAAAATGAATAAACTCAAGAGTTATTTGCAGAAAATCAAATGAGAAGAACTTCGAGTCCTAATTACCAGGTACTTGCTGGATCAACGCAACCTCCCCATTGTAATATTAGATTTTGTGCGTCTTAAAGCCGAAATCCTGTGGGTGCAGTACTCAAGAATGACAAATGATTTGGTTTAAGTCGGAACCTGTTCTGCGTAGAAAGAATAAGCTGTAATCAGTGTTTTCCTGTGCTACTTTCTCTCTTTATATGTTTTAACTATACACATACACTACATATACAAACCCCTTTTCTAATTTAACTTTTAGTACTGCCAGTGGAAATCATCTGCAGTGAGATCTTGAAGACTACATGCAGTTTTGGTTTCCTCACTTAAGGAATGATGTAAATACATTGAAGGTAGTTCAGAGAAGATTTACTAGATTGATATCTGGAATGAACAGATGGTTTTATGAGGAATGGTTGGACAGGCTTGGCTTGTTTTCACTGATAAAGGGATGGTCAATTGAAACATGCAAGTTCCTAAATGGTCTGGATCAGGTGGATGTGGAATGGATATTTTCTGTCGTGGGTCATCCTGAATTAGTATTAAAATTAGGAGTTACCCTTTCAGGACTGAAATAAAGAGGTGCAGTTTTGAAACACTCTACCTCAGAATGACCTGATCATTTAGTATTTTTAGTACAGAATTAGACAAATTCATGCCAGGCAGGGGAATCAAGGGTTTTCAGAGGTAGATGAGAATGTGAAATTTTAAATTCAGCCATGACCATATTGAATGGCTTCCATTAAGTTTTGTTACACTGGCTGACCATTGATCATTGTGGAAGCATCACAGACATGCTGTTTCTGATTTCACTTGACAGTCACAGAAGCGAAGGTAACATATGAGGCTGCTGGAAAGCTGAAGTAAAACAAAAAAGCACTAGAAATGTTGAGCAGGCCTGGCAGCATCTATGGATGAAGAAACAGAGTTAATGTTTCAAGTTGGTGACCTCTCATCAATAAGAAATGTTGACCCTGTGTCTCTCCCTGCAGATGCTGCTTGACCTGCTGAAGATTCACACAAGTGCTCTTTCTAACAGAGGTCATTGGAAACAAACCACATTTTATTTCACTCCCCTTTCTTAGATTTTGGGCACACAGTTTGATTGTAGCACTCTGTAGATTTTGGCAGGGGTCAGACAACATACGCAATAAACAGGAAAGGAAGAGGCACTTTAAGTGACCCATGTAGGATATTTAGAGAACCACTCCAACAATAATCAGATTTCTTTGTTTTGAGAACATCCACAGAACTTTACAATTTGCTTGTACTCCTCTGCCCTGCAGTGTTTGCCTCACTTACATTTGGGGAACCCCCAGGATCAGATATCTTGGCCAACTACATGACTGCAGTTAACCCCATTTCCTTCAAAAATGAACGAGCGTTCTAACATTGTATTGCCAGAATAAATACTCAACATGTACAGGAAATGCGAACTCTGACCCTAAGCACTCTAATATCCTGAATAATAATGAAACGGTGCTCATGTGTCTTAGATTTAAAGATTTGACACAATAACATTTGTAGTAAGAAATTTTAATGATTAGAATTGCATTTATGTTTGAGAATATACATATGCTTCCTCAAAAAAGATTTAGGAATTGACATTCTGAGATTTAATTTGAATAATTTCTCTTGTGCGATTAGAAGTTTAGATAGCTCACACCCACTTCATTTCTAACTTAGCATCGGAGTGAATATCACTCATAACAGGAACCACTCTAGACAAATCCCTCTCAAGGACCACCACATCCTTCCCACAGTGTATATCAGCATCAGATGCTATGCTCTAGTTGTGGTCTAACCAGAACTTTATAAAGATTCCACATAACCTTCTCATTTGCCATCTCTATTTGTGAAGCTCAAGTTTTTTAACAAGTTATTCACAGCTTATTGATGCCACTGTCCTTACAAAAATGACGGTGAGCTGACATCTTGAACTGCAAACTTTGCTAATCTCTTGCTTGATATACCTTCCAACTCCAAAGGATCAGTGAACATTGACCAAAGGATCTTCTGTTTCTAGGAGAAAGTGAGGACTGCAGATGCTGGAGATCAGAGTCAAGAGTGTGGTGCTGGAAAAGCACAGCAGGTCAGGCAGCAACCGAGGAGGAGGAGAATCGATGTTTCGGGCATAAGCCCTTCATCAGGGACAGTTCCTGATGAAGGGCTTATGCCCAAAACATCCATTCTTCTGTTCCTTGGATGCTGCCTGACCTGCTGTGCTTTTCCAGCACCACACTCATGATCTTTTGTTTCTGCAACTTGTTTAGATTAGATTACTTACAGTGTGGAAACAGGCCCTTCGGCCCAACAAGTCCACACCGCCCCGCCGAAGTGCAACCCACCCATACATTTACCCCTTACCTAACACTACGGGCAATTTAGCATGGCCAATTCACCTGACCTGCACATCTTTGGACTGTGGGAGGAAACCGGAGCACCCGGAGGAAACCCACGCAGACACGGGGAGAACGTGCAAACTCCACAAAGTCAGTCGCCTGTAGAACTGTACTATTAAGTCCTCACTGCATCATCCTATTCTGTGTTCAGAAATGCACTCCTGATTTCCATTTCACCCATGCTGCATCTGCTATATGTTTGTACAGTGCTCATTGATACAATCCATCTGATCCATCTGGAGAAGTTACAGTTCATCCCTATACCTCTCTGTTGTAGCATCATTACAGCACTGAAGGAGGTCGTTTGGTCTAGAGAGTCCATGCTAAGTATAATCGTAGTGAATTAAATGTGTAGATATCATTATTGATGACAAGACTCCTTTTTTTTTGCTTCAGCCAGTCTTTATGATTCCTGTATAAAGCCTACCCAGTATTTAATTTTGAAGAACAGTTGAGCCTGAGTTTCATAATGAGGGAGAAGAAGTATTAGACTGTCAACAGGATGAGAACTTCAGAATAAGTATGGAAGGCAAAAACAGAAGCACTCAGTAGGCCAAGCAGCAGTTAGAGCAACAGAAATCAGTCACCCAACGTTTCAAGTTTAGGACAGAAGGTGGGGTTGTTCTCCTTGGAGTGGAGAAGGTCAAGGAATGTTCGATAGAGTTGTATAGGATTATGAAAGGTTTGGGCAAGGTAAACAAAGAAAAGTTGTTCTTATTGGCTGATCATGTAAGGGTAGGACAGCAATCAATGATTTAATAGGGCACTTGATGGAAATAAAATTACAGGCCCTCATAGAAACTGCAGAGTAACGGAACTGACTCGATTGCTCCACGAAAGCTAGCATAAAGTGATGGGCCAAATGGCCTCATTCTCCATTACAATAATTCTATGACTGTATATCCACTTCTGGTATTGTTTAAAGATTCTAAGTTTCATAAGTTTGAATTCAGTTTTGGGGCTTCTTTTCAGCTGACATAAGGATAGTGGTTCCCACCACCAGCTCCCCTCCCCCCCCCCCCCCCCCCCCCACAACCCCCCGGGTAAAGTCACTGTCCTTTCTTCTTTGGATCAAGAATGCTACAGAGAATAAAGAGACATCGGAAAGGAAATTCAAATGTAAGATGGCATGAATAATGGATACCTGGGTAATATGTTCGTGCAGCAGTGTTGGCACTGATGAGCAGAGTTAAAGAAAAGGAAAGGTACCTGTCCTGCCTCAGAGCAAAACAAAACAAAGCATTGTTGCTTGACCTCCAGGAATAGCTTTGTAGTGATTAAGTGAGGAGAAGCATTAATCTGTGGGAATGAGTGGCTCACAGGACTGTAAAATGTGTGTAAAAGAAAGATGGAAAAATATCATCTTCCTGAAACTGCATTTAGAAAGATGCATTGTTTTTGTCAGGTGTGTTCTATCAAGGAGAATCCTTGAATAAAGAGATTCTGGGGGGCTATTGTGATGCAGTGGTCATGTCCCTACCTCTGAATCAGAAGGTTTGGGTTCAAGTCCCACCTGCTTCGGTGGTGTGTCGTAACATCTCTGAACAGGTTGATTAGAAACTATTTAAATAAAGGGATTCTGGGGGGATTCAAGATGGCAGCTGAGATCTTGCACCAGAACTCAAACAAAGTGGTACACCCACCCTCAAAACCCTCCGCTTCTTCCTTTCCCACCGTACCAACCAGTACCCTGCCACTGACACCCTCCTTCGACTGACTGAACTGGTCCTCTGAACAACTTCTCTTTCCAATCCTCCCACTTCCTCCAAACCAAAGGAGTAGCCATGGGCACCCGCATGGGCCCCAACTATGCCTGCCTCTTCATTGGATATGTGGGACAGTCCATCTTCCGCAGCTACACTGGCACCACACCCCACCTTTTCCTCCGCTACATCGATGACTGTATCGGCGCCGCCTCGTGCTCCCACGAGGAGGTTGAACAGTTCATCCACTTTACCAACACCTTCCACCCCGACCTCAAATTTACCTGGACCGTCTCAGACTCCTCCCTCCCCTTCCTAGACCTCTCCATTTCTATCTCGGGCGACCGAATCAACATGGACATTTACTATAAACTGACCGACTCCCACACCTCCTCCCTCCCTGCCCCCTGTAAAAACGCCATCCCATATTCCCAATTCCTTCGTCTCCGTCGCATCTGCTCCCAGGAGGACCAGTTCCAATACCGAACAACCCAGATGGCCTCCTTCTTCAAAGACCGCAATTTCCCCCCAAACGTGATCGACGATGCTCTCCACTGCATCTCCTCCACTTCCCGCTCCACTGCCCTTGAGCCCCGCTCCTCCAATCGCCACCAGGACAGAACCCCACTGGTCCTCACCTACCACCCCACCAATCTCCATATACATCGTATCATCCGTCGTCATTTCTGCCACCTCCAAACGGACCCCACCACCAGGGATATATTTCCCTCCCCTCCCCTATCAGCATTCCGAAAAGACCACTCCCTCCGTGACGCCCTCGTCAGGTCCACACCCCCCACCAACCCAACCTCCACCCCCGGCACCTTCCCCTCCAACCACAAGAAATGCAAAACTTGTGCCCACACCTTCCCCCTTACTTCCCTCCAACGCCCCAAGGGATCCTTCCATATCCGCCACAAATTCACCTGCACCTCTACACACATCATTTATTGCATCCGCTGCACCCGATGTGGCCTCTTCTATATTGGGGAGACAGGCCGCCTACTTGTGGAACGTTTCAGAGAACACCTCTGGGACACCCGGACTAACCAACCCAACCACCCCGTGGCTCAACACTTCAACCATAGCAGCACGCCGGCTGGAGGAAGAGCGCCTTATCTTCCACCCAGGAACTCTCCAACCACAAGGGATGAACTCAGATTTCTCCAGTTTCCTCATTTCCCCTCCCCCACCTTGTCTCAGTCCCAACCCTCGAACTCAGCACCGCCTTCCTAACCTGCAATCTTCTTCCTGACCTCTCCGCCCCCACCCCCACTCCGGCCTATCATCCTCACCTTAACCTCTTTCCACCTATCGCATTTCCAACGCCCCTTCCCCCAAGTCCCTCCTTTTATCTTAGCCTGCTTGGCACACTTTCCTCATTGCTGAAGAAGGGCTCATGCCCGAAACGTCGATTCTCCTGCTCCTTGGATGCTGCCTGACCTGCTGCGCTTTTCCAGCAACACATTTTCAGCTCTAGATATCTGGCGTACCTGGCCAGAAAGAAGGGTGCCCCCCAATCTATCAATCTCCATTAGAGAGAGTGCTGGTACTCTCACTTGCGATGCTAATAAGATTAAAGCAGCATTTAGGAAGTTCTGCTGTGAGCTGTAGTGGTCAGAGGGCTGTGAGGACAGATTGGCGAAGGTGGAGTCCTTTTTTACCATTCTGGAATTTCCAGGTGTAACTTCAGAGCAAACATCTTTTTTGAATGCCCCTCTGACAATCCAAGAGGTACAGGAGGCGTTGAGGCAGTTCCAGAGCGGTAAAGTGCCCAGCCCAGACGGATTTCAGAGCGGTAAAAACAATGACTGCAGATGCTGGAAACCAGAGTTTAGATTAGAGCGGTGCTGGAAAAGCACAGCAGTTCAGGCAGCATCCGAGGGGCAGTAAAATCGATGTTTCAGGCAAAAGCCCTTCATCAGGATTTCAGAGCGGGTTTTACAAGGAGTTTATAGATACGCTGGCTGGGCCACTGTTGGATATGTACAATACTCGTACAGTCAGGACTGCCTCCCAGCCTCTCTGAGAGAAGCAAATACTTCCCTTGTTCTCCAAAGGGAAAGCCCCAGAGGATTGTACTTTTACAAGGCCCATATTGTTATTGGATGTGGATTTTAAAATTCTGTCAAAAATGCTGACATTGAGGTTGGAGAGGGTTTTGCCCTTCATCGTAAAGGAGGACCAGACAGGTTTTACTAAGGGTCGTAGGTCTATTAATAATATTAGAAAAGTATGGAACGTGGTTCAGGTATGCCAGCAAGGGTTGATTCCGGGCTTGGTGGACGCAATGAAAGTGTTTGACCGGGTGGAGTAGCTGTACTTCTTTTATGTCCTGGAACAGTTTGGTCTTGGAGGGGTTTTTGCCAGATGGATGGCAGTGTTATATAGTGACCCTAAAGCAGTGGTTCTCACTAATGGAATACGGTCTGACAATTTTAATATTGGTAGAGGCAGCTGACAACGGTGCCCCCTTTCACTGTTACTATTTACATTGGTGATTGAGCCATTGGCAGAGGCCATCTGGAGGGACCCCAATATAATTGCTCTGGAGGCAGATGATGTTCTTCTCTTTTTAACTGATCCAATGATACTTATGCTCCATTTAATACAAATGATTAATCTATTTGGGTCATTCTCGGGGTATAAAGTCAATTTCATGAAGTCGGAGGCCATGCCTCTGGGGGGGGGGGGGATTCCCATTTCCTTTCGGGTGGTCACAGGGCGGTTTCCTGTATTTAGGCATTTTTATCACCCTGGCCTTTGATCAATTATATAAAGCTAACTTTGTGCAGTTGCTAGAGAAGAAAAGACAGGACATTTGTTGCTGGGAGAATCTTCCAATATCCTGGTTGGGTAGAATAGCTCTGGTCAAAATGAATATTCTTCCTCGTTTATTATATCCCATGATAATGCTCCCTTTGTTGCCTAGGCACAGCACTACGGAGGCTTAACCATTGGCTCAGTTCTTTCATCTGGCATCATAGACGGCCTCTTATTAAGCTTGTCAAATTGCAGCTTCTGCAGGGGATGGGAGGTGTGGATTTCCCAGATGTTAAGAAATATCAATTGAGTTCCTTACGATCCTATGTGGCTGATTGGGCTTGCCAGGACCTGTGGTCAATCTGACTGGACATCAAGGCCTCCCAGGTAAAATGTCCCCTCATTAATCTATTGTTGATGGACAAGTTGAGGACTGTTATGCACCATTGCAGGAATCCGATTGTCCTTAACACAGTTAAAGCACGTAGAATGATGCAACAAAGTGAGGGCAATTTACAAAAAACTTTCCTTTTTGCTCCCAAAGTAGGAATGTTACGGTTCCAACCAGAATTGATGGATTCTGGCTTTAGGTTCTGGGAGTTTAAAGGAGTCTCCTGTTTGGAGATTTATTTGACGGGGAGGTCATGATGTCTTTCAAGCAGCTGATCCAGAAATATGAACTATCTAGGAGGGACCTCTTTCATTACTTTCAGATTGGGGACTTCATACAGAAAAAGACTACATTAATGGCTAGACCCTATAAGTCAGATATGGAGGGGAGAGTACTTCGGTCCATGGGTACTCTCTCGGTCAGCACCCTCTACCATTTATTAGGATGTAGTGTCTCAAAGTGATTGAGCAGCTGTGTGGAATCTGGACTCAAGAATTGGGGGTGGAGATCTCATCAGAGGAAACTTGGGAGAATGTAAGGAAGATTTCAATTTGCAATAGGACACAAGTTATGCAACCGAAGGTACTCCACAGAGCTTATTTGGCACCGGAGCAGCTTGCGAAATTTAAGGTAGGAGCGTCCCCAATGTGCCCCAAATGTAAAACAGATGTTGGCATTCTTACTCATTGCTTGTGGTCATGCCACAAGCTTCGTAGGTATTGGGGCGCTATAGCGAGGGTTTTGGAAGGGGCTTTGGGAACTGAGGTCAAAGTGGATCCAGTGTCCCTCCTCTTGGGTTTGCCAAATCTCCCTTCTTTGGGCGTGCATAGGAAGAGACTGTTTAATGTTCTTTCATTCTGTGCAAGGAAGAACATTTTAATGAGCTGGGTATCAGAGGATCCCCGGGACTCTCGGAGTGGCATAGATTCATTATGGAGCACATCAACTTCGACTTCCTCACGATTTAGTTTTTTTATTGAATTGTAGTTTTCATAGTTTTTTTTTCCTCTCCCCAGTGGTTTGTGGAGCAGAGTAGTAGTTTGTTTACTGTTATTGTTGTTATATTAAAAGATTGTTATACTGTTTTGTAGTGATTTTGTAATTTTGCAAAAAAAATGAAAATCTTTTTCTCAATAAAAATATTTCCCAAAAACGAAGGGATTCTGAACAAGTCGTGCTGGACTCGAAACATTAACTCTATTTCTCTCTCCATTGATGTCACCGTACCTACTTCTCCAGCACTTTCTGTTTTTATTTCATATTTCCAGCATCTGCAATATTTTGGTTTTAATTCACTGCCACTTCTTTTCCAGGAATGTCCATCATGAAGTTTTGTCTTTCTCTGTTATGGGATTTCCATTTGTCTTTTGTCACCTTATTCAACTTTGATTGCTTCCAACTGCTCTAGTGTTTGGTAAGGTGTTAACTAAAACTCATTCAGTCCTCAGTGACTGTCTGTCCCCTATATGGATTCGAACAGTAGTTCCGCCCTTTGTGTTTCTCATCCATCAACAAGTGTTTCAATGACATAAGTCTCCCCTTGGACTGTATCCCAAGATCCATATTAAATATTGCGTGCTGCCACAAACACCCAGTCAACTTCTCTCTTCATCAGCACCAACTTATTCTTTCTCAAAACCATCCCAGTCCCCAGTTCCTTTCGTTATTCATCTCATGCAACAAGAACATTTAACAATGTAACTTTTCTCTTCCTTTTGGGTTTTAAGTTTCCAATGAGGAGACATTGGACTGGAAATATTAACTCTATTTCTCTCTCGACAGATATTGCTGATTTTCTCCAGCACTTTCTGTTTTATTACAGATCTCCATCATTTGCATTATTTTGCTTTTGCTTGTGTTTTATTGAAGCTTAAAGTATTTGATAATA
Source organism: Chiloscyllium plagiosum (assembly GCF_037043375.1). NCBI lineage: Eukaryota > Metazoa > Chordata > Chondrichthyes > Orectolobiformes > Hemiscylliidae > Chiloscyllium > Chiloscyllium plagiosum. The sequence continues at coordinate 10,115,480 of NW_028270172.1, forward strand.
GTTGTGCAGATCTGATGAGTAGGAAGTTCCCAAGTCTTTGGTTGTAAATATGTTAAGTCCTTTGCTGTTGTAATGTTCCCACAAACATTTGTGATCCAGCTTTGTTTTAAGTAAGTGATTTGTGCCTAGCATAACAATATTCTTGAAGTTAAATTTTGTTGAGATCAATAGACTCTGTGGAATGATTTTCAGAGGGGAGATAACAATGGTGAAAGTTCAGTCCAAGAATCATCGAATCACACAGTGCAGAAGAGGCCCTTCAACCTGATGAAGGGCTTTTGCCTGAAACATTGACTCTCCTGCTCCTTGGATGCTGCCTGACCGGCTGTGCTTTTCCAGTGCCACACTTTTCGACTCTGATCACCAGCATCTGCAGTCCTCACTTTCTCATAGTCAAAAATACACCACGACCTACAGTAGTCCCACTTTCCTGTCTTTGGCCCATAGTTTTGGATGTTATGGCATTTCAAGTGTTCATCCAAGTACTATTTAGAAGTTTTGAGGTTTCCCACCTCAGCTCCCTCCCAGACAATGCATTGCAGACCCCCATCATCCTCTGTCCTCAAATCCCCTCTAAACCTCCAGCTTTCAAAATAATAAATCTCATATTTGCATAGGTTCTTAGTTCATTTTTTAAAATAATTAAACTCTGGTCTGATATTTATTTTACAAATCATTTCAATATGTCAGCTACCTAGAGGGGTCCACAACATTTTCAAAGCAACTTGCTAATTTGGGATCATTGTCTGATTTTAGTTCCTGAATACCACCAGAGAATAAAGATGGCTTGATAATTTGAAGGTGAAATGGAACAAAATGCTCAAATACACTCTATCTGCAAGTTAGCTTGTCCTATTACTGTCTGTTGACCCAAACCCTTCCTTGATTTAATTTGTTTTCAAATAAAAACACAACACAGTCAGGTTTTTATCTGGCTCTGAGGGAGGGTCACTCAACCCGAAACGTTAACTCTGATTTCTCTCCACAGATGCTGCCGGACCTGCTGAGCTTTTCCAGCAATTTTGTGTCAGGTTTTTATTAACTGATTATGGATTTAGAACAAAAGGTCTTTTGCTTTAAAACACCAACTCAATCACGTTCCTTGCAGAATTCAGCCAGGTTCTCTTTGATTTTTGATGTTAATTTTTTTTAACGTAATGAGCATTTGACAGAATAACCAAGCAGAAACTGTTTCCAGTGACAGAAGTGAATTGGTAACCAGCCATATAGGTTTAATAAAATTGGTAACAATGAAAAATGACTTTGATTATCAGCTCTACTTAATATTTGGGTTTATGTTAATTTGTCTTCATCATTTTGCTCAACCAATGAATCCTGTGATAACGGCAATCTTTGCATTTCCTTGTGACTGCAATTTTATTTTAACTTTCATTTGGCACTATAGAGGGCATTTGGACATAGGATGTTTCTTACAGTCTCTCTTTGTCAGATTTCCTCTTTCAAGGGTATTATTTATGCAACACTGACAAAGTTTTCCTCTAATCTTCTTAGTGAGTTTTGAGAAGATTTGTAGCTCAGGTTGAGGTTCTGGTTGTAGGTTTGCTCGCTGAGCTGGAAGGTTCATTCCCAGAAGTTTTGTCATCCTACTAGGTAACGTCTTCAGTGGGCCTCCGGGCGAAGCACTGCTGATGATTCCTACTTTCTATTTATATGTGTGGGGTTCTTTGGGTTGGTGATGTCATTTCCTGTTCTTTTTCTCAGGGGGTCGTAGACGGGATCTAACTCAATGTGTTTGTTGATAGAGTTCCGATTGGAATGCCATGCTTCTAGGAATTCTTGTGCGTGTCTCTGTTTGGCTTGTCCTAGGTTGGATATGTTGTCCCAGTTGAAGTGGTGTCCTTCCTTATCTGTATGTAAGGATACTAAAGATACTAAGGATCCAATCTTCTCTGTATTTTTATAGCCTGTCTGCTTTTGCTTGGCTAACAAGTGAAGGAAGTTTCCACCTGATGGAAGCTGAGTCATTGAATTTATTCAAGTTTAAGCTAATTAGGTTTTTGATAGACAAGGGAGTCAAGGTTTATGGGGATGTTGGGTCCGGCAAAGTGTTGAAACCACAATCCGATCAGGCATGATGTAATCAAATGGTGGAGCAGGCCTTAAGGCATGAATGACCTGCTCCTAATCAAAAGTAGTATATTTCTTATATGTGAATGTACCCAGTGTCTTTACAACAACTCTAATCTCATTATTCTCCTCATCACTTCGGTGGCTTTTCACTATGACCTTGTCACCGACACTAAACTCTTGAAAAATGCCTCATGACTAGCTTAGGCAAAGTATTCCCTTGCAGTTTTCTCTTTCTGACAATATTCTGGCTGCAGCTTCATCAGAAGCCTCCTTCCAATTCAGTTTATTGCATTTGCTCAAAACCCAGGACTAGATTTTACTGTTCTTTAGGCCTCCTATGAACATAACTCCAGAGTTGATTGTTCAGATTCACACCACAGCCTCAGTGATGAGACAGTTTCTTTAACTCGAGAATGTAATCTGTAGTAGTCTCACTTGGTGACTGTTTCTTCTCATGGAATAAGACACCTAGCCATGCCATAGTATGAATTTAGAACCTCATTAATTTCAAAATAGTCTATGCTACTGGGATATCTCACCTACTATATTGGGTGGTATGTGGCTCAGTAGCTAGCACTGCTGTCTCACAACTCTGGGGACCAAGGTTCGAATCTAGTTTTGGGTTACTGTCTGTGTGGTGTTTGGATGTTCTGCACGTGGGCCCCTTGCTGGCTGCTTCGATTTCCTCCCACAATCCAAAGATGTGCAGGTTAGGTGGATTGGCCATGCTAAATTGATTGTAGTGTCCAGGATGTGCAGGTTAGGTGGATTGACTATGCTAAGTTGATCATGATGTGCAGGTTAGGTGAATTGGCTATGTTAAATTGGCTGTGGTGTTCAGGGATTTGCAGACTAGGTGGATTAACCATGGGAAATGCAGGGTTACAGGGATTGGGCAGGAGGGTTGGTGCAGACCAGATGGGCCTGAATGGCCTCTTTCCATAGTGTATAGGGATTCTAGGAATGTTGCTTAAACACCATCTCTAAAACATTTGGACTGTCCTGTTGAGGACCATCTCCTATTTTATTCACTTTCAGCTAAATGTTTAATCTTCATTCATAACCACTCCAGCCCACTTTGTTATGGTTGAATTCTCCTATTGTCCTCAAATATATCTTCTGTACCATTTTTCAATTACATACTGTGCAGACTTACTGTGTACTTGAATACAATGTGGTCTCAGAGCAATCTTTCAAATTGCTTAACCCTCCTCAAAGTCATCTTTAGGAGATCCAAAAATGTGAGGCACAATGTTCTTCAGTCTACAATTTCTCAAATGAAACCTTGTTGTCACCTTTCTGTTGTGTATTATATTGACTTTTAAAATACCATGCACAATTCTGGTTGTTCTGTTATAGGAAGGATATTATTAAATTGGAGAGGGCTCAGAAAAGAATTACCAGGGTGTTGCTGGGAATGGAGGGTTTGAGTTATAAAGTGAGGCTGGATAGGCTGGGATTTTTTTTCACTGGAGCATAGGAGGTTGAGGGGCGACCTGACTGAGGTCTATAAAATCATGAGCGGCATTGAAAAAGGTGAATAGCAAAGGTCTTTCACTAGGGTGGGGGAGTTCAAAATTAGGAGGCACATTTTGAAGGTGAGAGGAGAAAGATTTGAAAGGGACCTGAGGGACAACCTTTTCACACAGAAGGTGGTTCGTATGTAAATGAACTGTCAAAGGATATGGTAGACGCAGGTACATTTACACATTTAAAAGGCATTTGGACAGGTACAGAACAGAAAAGGTTTGGATGGATATGGGCCAAACGTAAACAAGCAAGACTGGTTTACTTTGGCAAACTGAGTCAGCATAGATGGGTTGGACCGAAGGATCTCTGTTTTTGTGCTGTATGACTTTATGACTCTGAGTAAGACTAACATATGTTCAGCTACGGACAGTTCTTATTCAGTTACTTTATTTACACCTTCAGAGATGATAGCAGAGAGAGCAGTGTAAGAAAAGGTGCTCAGGCATTATAGTACATTATACATGGAGATCAATTGGCTCAGGTGGCTGGAAAGCTTGTTTTCAATGTAGAGCAGACAGCCAACAGCATAGGTTCACTTCCTGCATCAGCTGATGTTTCATAAAGGATACATCTTCTCAAACTTGCCTGTCAGTATGAGACACAGTGAACCTCAGGTTAATCCATCGCTAGTTGTCTGTCTCCAATGAGAATGCAGGACGGTGATGCCTTTACTTTATGACACAATGGTAGTATCCCAACCTGTGAGTTTGGAGATTTTGGTTCAAGTCCCATCTACTCCAGAGGTGTGTCATAACACATCTGAATAAAAGTATTTACTACAAAATGCAAAGGCAGCAGCACAGGCAGATAAATACCAGTGTGGACTGGTTAGCCCAGAGACCCGATCTATGCATTATAATATGATGTTATCATGCTCATCATTGTCGCCAGCATGTGACTTTCAGGTTACTCTGTGTACAGACTGCTGGTGGCTTTTGAATGGGATAGAGTGTTCCTACCCCATGAGAGTCTTCGAGGCTGTGCAGCAGTCTGTGGTGGAAGATGGGCCATGAGTAATTCCAAGCAGCAGAGACTTTTGCCTTTATACCAGAAGATAGTTCATTATGCATTCATTATAGAGTACATGTTACAATGACTCTTGGGACATTTTAACTATTGCTACATGATGTAGGTAAGATATTCCATCTCCGTTAGGAGATTATGACCTAACAGCTACTTGCACCCATTGCAGATTTTGGAGATGTGGAAACATTCATGTTGGCAGATTTGGAAAAAACTCCTCTAATTGTCCCCAAGGAGTTCTGTTCATGTTGAACTTGGCTGGATTCAAACCTCTAATTGCATCACACAAAAACAACCTCAGAGTCAGTTAAATAGAACAATAAAAAGTTGAAAAACAGAATGGACTTTTTTCTGGATTTGAATTTTTAATCAATGCTCTCGGAAAATAGATAAAAACTTTTTTGCTCAGTGTTTTAGGATTTTTAAAAACTCTGTTCAATATTTAGATAATTTGGCTTTATTGCTTTTTTTTTTGCTTTATTGGCTTTTATTTATTCTTTTGTGTAATAAGCCTCTGTTCTGTTGTTGGAGAAACTCTGCAGCCCTCTGTGACTATGTTTCAGCAACTGAACATCCTGATAACTAAAATAAAACAAAATATGCCGTACCAAGCCAGATTTTATTCTGGGATCTGACTTGTCCAGTAGTACTATCAGCTGGGATCATAACAGCCTCATGAGAAAAAACCGCAGATGTGATTTAATGTTATGCATTGTGGTAAATAGGCATTATACAAATGATCATATCATATATCCAATCTTCCTTTCAACTTCAATGATGTATGATGGGAGGCTGATTTCACTGCCCCTCTGGCTCCCTTCCTGAATTCTTTCACATCAGTAGGAAGGTGTCTTGGTGATGAACAAGGTGTAGTATGAGGTTACAGTGTGTGGAATTTAGTCTGAGTAAACAGGTTGAATCTAATTATGGAATCAGACATGTAATAGAGGCAATCTCATTACAGAGAAATAAAACAGGTTATTTTCAGTGTGGATCACCACGGGTGTTTGTGCAGGTTGTTTTTTATCTGTATGTTTCCAGCATTAAGGCAGTGCAATTCTCTACCTCAAGCTCATGTACAGGTCATTCTGTAATTTCTCCATTATACCTCCTGGGGGCGCTTGTGTTGCACCGTTTGCAATTTCTGAACTTCCATTGGTGACGTTCAGAATTTACAAATGTGGCCACACATATTCAGGTCAAACATCAGTCAAATGACAACTTTGAACTTAGTAGAAATATTTAAAAGTTTTCTGTGTTAGAAAAGTACTGTAATGCCAAATTATAGACATTTGACATTGTGAATTGTACCTACTGGGAATTGGATTGAACGTGGCAAATTCACTTCAGAAGCTTACATGGAGTCAGCAAGGAGTTCTGTTCATGTTGAACTTGGCTGGATTGAAACCTAGATCTGTATTGAGGAGGCAGCATTAGAGAGCACTTGGATGAAATACATTTTCTTTACGGCAAGAATACTGAATACTGAATTCATTCACATTTTCTTTGTAGCTTGAGTTGCCTTATCAGCAAATACACAATTTTAAAAAATGCTTTGCATTCCTGTTGTTTCAGAGCTTTAGGATCCTGGAGCAATATTGTGATGATATTGTTACAGGTGACACAGTGGCTCAGTGGTTAGCACTGCTGCCTTACAGCGCTAGGGACCTGGGTTTGATTCCAACCTCTGGTGACTGTGTGGAGTTTGTATGCTCTCCTTGTGTCTGTGTGGCTTTCTGCCAGGTGCTCTGGTTTTCTCCCATAGTCCAAAGATGTGCAAGTTAGGTGGAATGCTAAATTACCCATAGTGTTCAGAGACGTGCAGGCTAGGTGGGTTAGCCATGGGAAATGCAGGGAGAGAATAGGGGGACAGGTCTGGGTGTGATGCTCTTCCGAGAGTTGGTGTGGACTTGTTGTGCCAAATGACCAGTTTCCATATTGTAGGGATTCTGTATCATGGAGGTGCTCCTCTTTGGGCATAAATAGCCAAGGTGTGGGTGGATTTAAGAAAAAGAAGAGAGAAAATCATACAAAGAAGGAGGAATAAGCTACTTAACTCCTTGAGCCTGCACTGTCATTCATTACAATCATGGCTGATCATCAAGCTCAATATCCTAATCCTACCCAAAGACTGAAACGGAAAGGACCTGCTTATTCTGCCAAAGCCTGAGATTGAATCAGGGATCTTTAGGTCTTCAGTCTAATGCTCTCCCAACTGGCACATTTAGTACACCAACTAACTTAAGGCAGTAGAAATTATGGAATAATCTTTCAATGATGTAACAGTAAGACTTGAGCCTGGTACATCTCTGAATTCCACGTGTTTTAAGATGCAAAGTGTTATAAAGAGCCCCAAATTTGAATACAGTTTGTGATCTTGCCTTTGCTTTGACTAGTTTGTCTTGAACCCAATTCATTGATCTGAATCCACACAACAAAAGATTCCCTGCTCCCAGTCCTGTGTTTTCCTGTTTCATATCCCCACAAATCTTCATGTGCTTACCTAGCTTCTCCTTACATGCATCAATACTATTCACCTCTGTGTGATAGTGCATTCCATACTTTCATCTTTCTGGGTAAAGGAGTTTCTTATGAACAATTCTGAAGAAGAGTCACCTGACTTGAAATGTTAAATCTGCTTTCTTCCCACCTGCTGAGTTTTGCTTGCAATTTCTGTTTTATTTCAGATCTCCACTATCCGCAGTTCTTTGTTTTAGCTTAGACTTTTTTTGGTGCATCCTGTTTTATATTTTATTAGTAATTATTTTGTATTTAAAATCCTTAGTTTAAGTCCCCCCCCCCCCGAAAAATAAACAACGACTTGCATTTATGTAGCACCTTGCCTGATATCTCAAAATGCAATACAGCCAATGAGGTCCAGTCAATGACATAATGTAGGCAGCCAATTTGCACACAAAAAACTCCATCAACATGAATGTGATAATGAGCAGATAGCTTATTTTATTGTGATGTCGAGTGAAGGATAAATATTAAATCCTGCTGTTCACTGTGGTGTCATGGGATCTTTTAAATTAATCTGAGCAGAAAAAGGAGACTGATTGATTGAAAAGGCAGCTCTCCTCCCTCAGAACCACAATGGTGCACAATCTCAATTTTGTACTTAAGCCCTAGAGTGAGACTCAAATGTTGAATCTTGTGATTTAGAAGTGAGAGTCTTGTCTTGACACTTCTACTCCTGAGTCTCCAGGCAACTCCCTAAACCCACCCCCCAAGCCCCCCACCTTTGGTCACATCAGCACACTCCACTCCCTTGGAAGTGTCTCTTATTTTCTTCCCTTTAAGTCAATGAATTGGTTACCCTTGTGTTGGTTAGGCAACTTGTACTACTGCAAGTTTTTTATACTCAAGGGGTGTAGGCATTGTTGGCAAGGTCAACATTTGTTACCCATCGCTAATTGCTCTTGAACTGGATGGTTTGCTGGCTCATTTCAGAGGATAGAAAAGAGACATATACATTGCTGTTGTGAGGAGAATCTGGAGTTGTATGTAGGTTAGATCATAGAAACAGAGAAACTAGGAACGGGAGTGGGCCATTTGGTCCTTCACTGCCATTCAACATGATCATGGCTGATCTTCCAATTCAGTTCCCTATTTCCGCTTTCTCTCCCCATACCCTTCGATCTCTATAATCCTAGGAACCATAATCTAACTCCTTCTTGAGAACTTCCAATGTTTTAGCCTCAACCACTTTCTGTGGCAGAGAATTCCAAAGGCTCACCACTCTCTGGTTGGAGACATTTCTCCTTATCTGAGCCCTAAATATCCTACCCTGTATTCTTATTCTGTGACCCCTGATTCTGGACTCCCTGGTTGTCAGGAACATCGTTTCTGTATTCACTCTGCCAGAACTTTGCAGGTTTCTGTGCGATTTTTCTTTGTTCTTTTGAAGAAGGTAGTGGATGGTGGATTTCTTTACTGAAAGGGAATACTAATAAAGCAGATGGGTTTTTTAGGCGGCACGGTGGCTCAGTGGTTAGCACTGCTGCCTCACAGCACCAGGGACCCGAGTTCAATTCCAGCCTCAGGCAACTGCCTGTGAGGAGTTTGCACATTCTCCCTGTGTCTGCGTGGGTTTCCTCCAGGTGCTCCGGTTTCCTCCCACAGTCCAAAGATGTGCAGGTAAGGTGAATTAGCCATACTAAATTGCCTGTAGTGTGGATTAGTCAGGGGTAAATGTAGGGGAATGGGTCTGAGGGGATCTTCGGAGGGTCGGTTTGGACTGGTTGGGCTGAAGGGTCTGTTTCCACACTGTAGGTAATCTGTACAAAAATCAAATGTAGTTTTATTGTCACTATTATTGGGATGAATATTATATTATATGCAGATTTTATTAATTAATTTATGGGATTTGAACTCATGTTTCTTCGGCCATTAGCCTCTCGATTGTTAATCCCAATACCATTATCATTTCACCATTACCACCTCTTTAGATAGGCATAGTGTTCCTCCAAGCTAAAGGAAGCTTGTTTCTTGAGCATTGAGTAAGATTTTAAGTAAGTCAGGCCTACCATGGAAAATATTTGTTAATATGCTGCACACAATTATGTAGGAAGAGGACATAACAGATGGCGGCACTTTGATATCATGGTGCTCGGATTTGGAAAATAATATATAAAATTGCATTGCCTATCCATTGATAAAGCGAAATAATTTTATTTCCACAACATCACAGATATCAATTTGAATATTCTTGTAAACCTGCTATGGAAATGGTTACCAGTTGTGAGCCATTTTACAGCTTTATTAATTTAGAAATTCAAATTTCTACATCGCCAACAAAAACCTCGTTCATTTGAAAATTTACCATGCAAAAGTAACTGCCTGCTAAGCTGCTGGTGAACTGTGAGTTGGAAGATAATAATGGAGAATATACTTCCAGCCACTTAACTACTGTGGAGAGCAACTGTGATGCTATTTTTAAGCAAGGTTTTTTTTCTCTGGTTGCAATCTGCTTAACTGTTTATCTCTACAATGACATTTCTGTTGCTCCCCATTGTATTGTGAAGCGTGGACTATTGTGAATTTGACTGCAGATTGATAAAACAGGAAACAACACCATGGCAGAGATTAATGTATTTAAATATGGAGTAGGCTCTTATAATTCCCTGATGTCAAGAAAATTTGCCAGGAATGGGATATACACAGGGGGCCTCTATGTACAGAAATGGCAGGGAGCAATCTATGGTACCATCTTCAATAGCTACGATGTCAGTAAGATCTTCCCCTGTTATAGATTAGCAGCACACATTCACATTATTTGAGTAATCTGATTGATATTGTTAAAGGTATTAGTATTTCATTATAACAATTCAGTGATAAGGCTGCCACATGCTGCTTGATTCCCTGAATGCAATGTGTTTGTATATTCTTGCATTAAAGCATTGAAGTCTTCATTATAGCAGATGAAAACTGTATTGGAAATCCAGAAGTAGTTAACAGATGGGGCACAATTTTCAAGCAGGAAATATGACAGCAATGTTTCGGCACTGATCTCTCGCTGTTAAGAACACGGAGATTATAACCATGATTAAAGTGTGAGTCAGTGTTTAGTGGCTGTTGTTACCTAGATGCTAATGGAAGTAGTCACAAGTGTGATGATAATCACAACTTTGTGAGTTTTACAATCAATCTCTTATATAGGAAAAGAGCAGGGGAATGGGACTAATTGGGTGGCTCTTTGAAAGAGCCGACAGAGCCGTAATGGCCCAACTAGCTTTTTCTGTGCTGTAGGATTCTTGAAATGGCCAGCTACAGAAAGTACTGTTTCATCGATATGGTGATCCCAGCTAATGACTGGTAGTCTATCATTGAAATGACCTCATTCAATTTTATAGTTAAAGTAAGCGTGAAGCTTAATGCTGAAGGAAAGTCTTGTTGTCGGACTGATGCTTTGTCATATGAGAAAATTAATGTTTATCAAAATGAATGCTGGACTAAATCTGGGTTTAAGCTACATTCCTCATGTTTTAGTCTCACTGTGGCCTCACTGATTCCCATGTCCGCAACCTCTACCAGCCCTATCAATCCCAAACCAGATGGTGAAGTATAATCTAGAGTTAAATCCTTTGTCTGATAATAGGTTTATTTACAGAATGCAGTATTTGTCTGCCTCTTAACTACTATGAGCATGAACATTAGGGCCATCGATAGGGTGAATAGCCAAAGTCTTTTCCCCAGAGTAGGGGAGTCCAAAACTAGAGGGCATAGGTTTAAGGTAAGAGGGGAAAGATTTAAAAGGGACATAAGAAGCAACTTTTTCACACAGAGGGTGGTGCATATATGGAATAAGCTGCAAGAGGAAGTGGTGGAGGCTGGTACAATTACAGCATTTAAAAGGCATCTGGATGGGTACATGAATAGGAAGGATTTGGAGGGATATGGGTCAAATTCTGACATGTGGGACTAGATTAATTTAGGATATCTGTAAACCATGGACAAGTTGGTCTGAAGGGTCTGTTTCTGTGCTGTACATCTCTCTGACTCTAAATGTATTGTTGTAGATACATATTTACAGGAAGGGTTTAGAGGGATATTGGCTAAGTGCTGGCAAATGGGACTAGATTAATTTGGGATTTCTGGTCAGCACGGATGAATTGGACTGAAGGGTCTGTTTCCGTGCTGTACATGTCTATGAGACTAGTGTCCCTGCAGTCTTCCTTTATACCCTTTTGGTAAACTAATATAAAACAATGGATCCAAATTAAGTTGAATTAAAACAAACTAGAGAGCCTCTGAAATTTAATTTTCTAGAGTGATAATGCACTCCAGCCCCTATGGCACTCACTGCTAATGGAGAATCTCAAGCATGCTGATGATATCATTCATTTCCACTCCAAGGCTATCCTGGCACAGATGTAATCACAGAAGGCAGTCTTCTGTGACATCCCTCCCCACCTGCTGCTGCCTGAACTTATTCATGACCAACTTGGCCAGGCCCAAGATCAGACCCACAGGGAGTTCCTACAACCAGTCTCACTTTGTAGAAATTAGTGTAAAACAACATGTTAGAATATCTTATGACACAGCTTTGTGGCTGAACCAAGACCTTCCACCTAGCAGTCAGGTCATTACCATTGAGCCAGAAGACCCCCAGTCTCCCATTATATATGCTCTAAGCACTTAATAAAACAATGGGCCTTCTCCTGTTTATCTTAACAATAGAATTAACATAGGATCCTCCACCAAGATCTCTGCTTTCTTCCAACTCTGTGTGTTATATATCCCAATTTCACCTCCATCTTCAACCTTTTGGCACATGCATCTTCTCATGCTTTTGCGTACAGTTCTGGTCACCACACTGGAGAGAGTACAGAAAAGGTTTACCAGGAGGTTGCCTGGTATGGCAGATTTTAGCTATGAAGAAAGGTTGGATAGACTGGGGTTGTTTTCACTAGAATGCAGGAGGTTGAAGGGTGACCTGATAGAAGTTTATAAGACTGAATGGCATGGATAGAGTGGAAAGTATGAGGGAAACAGGTTCAAGGTGTGAGGGGGGAAGATTAAAAGAGATGTGTAAGGCAAGTTTTTCAGACAAAGGGTGGTGAGTACCTGGAACAGGCTGCCTGAGGAGGTGGTGGAAGCAGACAGAGTAGCAGCATTCAAGAAACATCTGGACGAACACATGAATAGGAACGGAATAGAGAGCTACAGATCCTATAAGTGAAGACAGTTTTAATTTGAAAGGGCAAATGTGTCAGCACAGGCTTGGAGAACCGAAGAGCCTGTATCTGCGCTATATTGTTGTTTGTTCTTTGTTATTTGTTCAGTTCTGTCAGTGGGAGAGCATTTCAATGATCATGATCACAACTCCCTGACCTTTACTATAGCCATGAGGAGGGATAGGTGCAGATGGTATGAGAAAGTATTTAATTCGGGGAGGGGGAATTACAATGCTATTAGGCAGGAAATGTGCAGCATAAATTGGAAACAGATATTCTCAGGAAAATGCACGACAGAAATGTGGAGGTTGTTTAGGGAGCACTTGCTACGAGTGCTGGATAGGTTTGTCCCACTGAGACAAGGAAGGGATGGTAGGGTGAAGGAACCTTGGATAACAAGAGATGTGGAACAACTAGTCACGAGGAAGCAGGAAGCTTGCTTAAGGTTGAGGAAGCAAACATTCATTTCTTCATGGCTAAAATCTGCCATACCAGGCAACATCCTGGTAAACCTTTTGTGTATCCTCTCCAATGTGGTGACCAGAACTGTACACAAAAGTATGAAGAATGGAATTGGGAGAGCTAGAAGGGGGCATGAAACAGTCTTGGTGGTTAGGGTTAAGGAAAACCACAAGGTGTTCTACACTTATGTAGAACAGCTTGAGGATGGCCAGAGTGAGGGTAGGGCTGATCTGGGATAGTGGAGGGAACTTGTGCCTGGAGTTGGAGGAAGTAGGGGAGGTCCTTAATGAATACTTTGCTTCAGTATTCACCACTGAGAGGGACCTTGTCGTTTGTGAGGTTAGCGTGAAACAGGCTGATGTGCTCAAACAGATTGATGTTAAGAAGGAGGATGTGCTGGAAATTTTGAAAAACATGAGGCTAGAGAAGTTCCCTGGGCCAGATGGGATATACCCTGGGTTACTACAGGAAGTGAGGGAAAACATTGCCACGCCGTTTGCGATGATCTTTGCATCCTCACTGTCTACTGGAGTAGTACCAGATGATTGGAGGGTGGAAAATGTTATTTCTTTGTTTAAGAAAGGGAATAGGAATAACCCTGGGAATTACAGACAAGTCAGTCTTACATCGGTATTGGGCAAATTATTGGAGAGGATTCTGAAAGACAGGATTTATGGAAAAGCATAGTTTGATTAGAGATAGTCAGCATGGCTTTGTGAGGGGCAGGTCATGCCTCACAAGCCTTACTGAATTCTTTAAGGAGGTGAAAAAACATGTTGGTGAAGGTAGAGCAGTGGCTGTGGTGTATATGGATTTTAATAAGGCGTTTGATAAGGTTCCCCATGGTAGACTCATTCAAAAAATAAGGAGGCATTGGATGCAGGGAAATTTGGCTTTCTGGGATCACCCATAGAAGACAGAGGGTGGTAGCAGATGGAAAGTGGTCTGTTCTGGGTCTCTGCTCTTTGTGATTTTTCAATGACTTGGATGAGGAAGTGGAAGGGTGGGTTAGTAAATTTGCTGATGACATGAAGGTTAAAAGAGTTATGGATAATGTGGAGGGCTGTTGTAGTTGGCAATGGGACATTGACAGGATGCAGAGCTGAGCTGAGCAGTGGCAGATGGAGTTGAACCTGGAAAAGTGTGAAGTGATTAATTTTGGAAGGTTGAATTTGAATGTAGATTACTGGGTTAAAGGCAGGATTCTTGGCAGTGTGGAGGAACAGAGGGATCTTGGGGTCCATGTCCATAGATCCCTCAACATTGTCACCCAAGTTGTTAGTTGAGAGTGTGGTGCTGGAAAAGCACAGCAGGTAGGCAGCATCCGAGGAGCAGGAGAATCGACATTTTGGGAAGAAGCCCTTCATCAGGAATCATGCCCGAAATGTCGGTTCTCCTGCACCTCAGATGCTGCCTGACCTGCTGTGCTTTTCCAGCAGCATGCTCTGAACTCTGATCTCCATCATCTGCAGTCCTCACTTTCTCTTTTGCATGATTGCCATCTGATATCCTTTCATCAGTTAGCACATGGAAATGGTGGCTATTCCAAGATTTCTTTCTCTCCTTGTGGGATATGTGCATCATGGGCAAGGCGAGCAAGTGTTGCCCCATCTATCATTCCCTTTGAACTTTGTGGTTTGCTAGGCCATTCGAGGGAGGTAAAGATATTACTGTGGGTCTGAGATCACACAAAAGCCAGACTTGATAAAAAAGACAGATTTCCTCCCCTAAAGGATGTCAGTGAAATAGATGTGTTTTCATATCATGGTTTCCAAGACCTCAGTTTTAAATTCCAGATTTATAAAATGAATAACAACAACAGGAATTGCTGGAGAAATTCAGCAGGTCTGGCAGCATCTGTGGGAAGAAAACAGAGTTGAGACTTTGAGTCAGAAAAGATTTATAAGGATGTTGCCATGATTAGAGGGTCTGAGTTATAAGGAGAGAATGGGACCTTTGTCTATGGAGCGTCGGAGGCTGAGGGGTGATCTTATAGAGGTTTATAAAATCATGAGGGGCATGGATAGGGTGAATAGCCAAGGTCTTTTTCCCAGATTAGGGGAGTCCAAAGCTAGAGGACATAGGTTTAAGGTGAGAGTGGAAAGAGTTAAAAGGGACCAATGGTCAACCTTTTCACATAGAGCTTTTTCACAAGTTGATAGGGTTGTTAAGAAGGCGTATGGTGTGTTGGCTTCCATTAACAGGGGGATTGAGTTTAAGAGCCACGAGGTTATGTTGCAGTTCTATAAAGCCCTGGTTAGACTACA
This sequence comes from Chiloscyllium plagiosum, assembly GCF_037043375.1. Lineage (NCBI taxonomy): Eukaryota > Metazoa > Chordata > Chondrichthyes > Orectolobiformes > Hemiscylliidae > Chiloscyllium > Chiloscyllium plagiosum. The sequence goes on from NW_028270172.1 coordinate 10,130,532, forward strand.
CTTGGAATATTGTGTTCAGCTTTGGTCACCTCAGTATTGGAAGGATGTGGAAGCTTTAGAGAGGGTGCAAAGGAGACTTACCAGGATGCTGCCTGGACCAGAGGGCATGCCTTATGAAGAATGGTTGAGGGAGCTAGGGCTTTTCACATTGGAGCGAAGAAGGATGAGAGGTGTACAAGATGCTGACAGGCATAGATAGAGTGGATAACCAGAGACGTTTTCCCACGGCAGAAATGTCTATCATGAGGGGGCATAATTTTAATGTGATTGGAGGAAGTTTTAGTGGAGATGTCAGAAGTAGGTTCTTTACATAGTGAGTGGTGGGTGTGTGGAATGCACTGCCAGCAGCGGTAGTGGAGTCAGAGACATTAGGGACATGTAAATGACTATGGCATAGGCACATGGATGATAGTAAAATGAAGGGTATGTAGGTTAGTTTGATCTTAGAGTAGGATGAAAGGTGGGCGCAACATCGAGGGCTGAAGGGTCTGTATTGTGCTGCACTGTTCTATGTTCTATGTTCTTTGTTGTTCTTTGTTTTGGAATTCTCTCCTTGTTATGAATGTCCTCTTAACACTCTCCTTAGAAACCACCTCTTTGACCAACTTTCTGATCACCCTTCCTCCATCTTTAGCACAGTATTCTAGCAAGGAAATAGCAGGAGAACTTAACAAGTACTTTGCGTCAGTCTTCACAGTGGAAGACATGAGTAATATCCCAAAAATTAAAGGGTGTCACGGGGCTGAGTTGAGTATGGTTGCCATTACGAAAGAGATAGTGCTAGAAAAGTTAAAAAGTCTTAAAATTGATAAATCTCCTGGCCCCGATGGGATACACCCTAGAGTTCTGAGAGAGGTGGCTGAGGAAATAGCAGAGGCATTGGTTGAGATCTTTCAAGAGTCACTGGAGTCAGGAAAGGTCCCGGATGATTGGAAGATGGCTGTTGTAACCCCCTTGTTCAAGAAAGGATCAAGGCAAAAGATGGAAAATTATAGGCCAATCAGCTTAACCTCGGTTGTTGGTAAAATTCTAGAATCCATCATTAAGGATGAGGTTTCTAAATTCTTGGAAGAGCAGAGTCTGATTAGAACAAGTCAACATGGATTTAGTAAAGGGAGGTCATGCCTGACAAACCTGTTGGAATTTTTTGAAGAGGTAACAAGTAGGTTAGACCAGGGAAACCCAGTGGATGTGGTCTATCTAGACTTTCAAAAGGCCTTTGATAAGGTGCCACACGGGAGGCTGCTGAGCAAGGTGAGGGCCCATGGTGTTCGAGGTGAGCTGCTGGGATGGATTGAGGATTGGCTGTCTAACAGAAGGCAGAGAGTTGGGATAAAAGGTTCTTTTTCAGAATGGCAGCCGGTGACGAGCGGTGTCCCGCAGGGTTCGGTGCTGGGGCCATTAACGATTTGGATGAGGGAACCGGGGGCATTCTCGCGAAGTTTGCCGATGATACGAAGTTAGGTGGACAGGCAGGTAGTACTGAGGAAGTGGGGAGGCTGCAGAAGGATCTTGACAGGTTGGGAGAGTGGTCCAGGAAATGGCTGATGGAATTTAACGTGAGCAAGTGCGAGGTCTTGCACTTTGGCAAAAAGAATAAAAGCATAGACTACTTTCTAAATGGTGAGAAAATTAATAAAGCCAAAGCACAAAGGGATCTGGGAGTGCTAGTCCAGGATTCTCTAAAGGTAAACATGCAGGTTGAGTCCGTGATTAAGAAAGCGAATGCAATGTTGTCTCTTATCTCAAGAGGGTTGGAATATAAAAGCAGAGATGTACTACTAAGACTTTATAAAGCTCTGGTTAGGCCCCATTTGGAGTACTGTGTCCAGTTTTGGTCCCCACACCTCAGGAAGGACATACTGGCACTGGAACGTGTCCAGCGGAGATTCACACGGATGATCCCTGGAATGACAGGTCTAACATATGAGGAACGGCTGAGGATACTGGGATTGTATTCGTTGGAGTTTAGAAGATTAAGGGGAGACTTAATAGAGACGTACAAAATAATACATGGCTTGGAAAAGGTGGATGCTAGGAAATTGTTTCAGTTAAACGAGGAGACTAGGACCCGTGGACACAGCCTTAGAATTAGAGGGGGTCATTTCAGAACAGAAATGCGGAGGCATTTCTTCAGCCAGAGAGTGGTGGGCCTGTGGAATTCATTGCCACGGAGTGCAGTGGAAGCCGGGACGCTAAATGTCTTCAAGGCCGAGATTGATAGATTCTTGTTGTCTCGAGGAATTAAGGGCTACGGGGAGAACGCTGGTAAGTGGAGCTGAAATGCGCATCAGCCATGATTGAATGGCGGAGTGGACTTGATGGGCCGAATGGCCTTACTTCCACTCCTATGTCTTATGGTCTTATGGTCTTATGGTCTTATTGAGCTTAGTGCAATTTGGGGCTAAGTTGGCTGGACGGCTGGTTTGTGATACAGAGTAACACCAACAGCATTTGTTGGTTAAAATCCCACACTGGCTGAGGTTACCGTGAAAGATTCTCCTTCTCAACCTCTCCCTTTGCCTGAGGCACGGTGATCGTCAGATTAAACTCAGTGTCAGTTGTTTCTGTTTAATGAGAGAGTGGTTCTGTGGTGATTTTACCTTTATTTTCTTCACAGGTTGACCACAAAGGGTACTTATGCAATGTTATGAATGGTGTCAGGGCCAATGAAAGACAGGGATTGAGTAAGTGATTTGTGTAATTTTAAAGTGAAAGGCAGTAAGTTTAGAGGGAAATTGCTGAAAAACCTTGTCACCCAGAGGGTGGTGGGAATCTGGAATGCACAGCCTCGGAGGGTAGTCGAGGCAAGAAACTTCACAACCTTTAAAATGTATTTGGATGAGCACTTGAAATGTCATAACATTCAAGGCTGTGGGCCTAGTGTGGAGAAGTGGGACTAACGTATATTTTTGGTAGTATAGAATTGATGGGATGAAAGTCCTCTTCTGTACTGTATGAAAGTATGATTCTCATGATTAAATGATATACAAGATTTTTTAAAGAGTGTGTTTCTCTGACTTTCCCTTCAAAACTAGGCATTTAAGACATTCTGTGAGTCAACAGTAGTAGTGTATGTGTATTTGTATATGTAAAATGTATATTTGTCAGTTTCATTCCTAGAATCGTTATCATTTTAAACAATGGAAATGGAGAATGTCTGTAATCTGTGAAGTATATCATTATTCTGTCAATCACACTGAGACAGTGCATTCTTATAATACAAATACTAGGTTTAAATTGTGCTCAAATAAACAATTTATCATCCAGCTCTTCATGAAATAATTTTAATAAACAAAACAAACTGATTTTTTTTGGAAAAGTGAGAAAGATGTAGTCTAATTAATTGACCAATTTGAGGGCTATCGCGACAGCTGAGGCAATTGTATTCACTGCACAATCTCAGCTACAGGAATCTACCTTCAGCTCACACAACCATTGCACTAGGAATAAGCTTTAAGTGCAAGATTCAACCCAAACAGACTACGATCTTAAACTATGACCAGTTAAAACTAAGGTAGATAATTTTAACTAAGGTAATGAAATAAGGGTAAATTTACTCTGTTATTGCAAACAAGGTCCATATTTTGGAGATTAGAAATTTCAGATACTGAGAAAAAATGGTAGGCAAGTGTGCCTTGATCAACATTTTGAATGATTAGTTTGGTTTACTAAAAGTAGGAAGGCAAAATGTTTACTGGAAACAGAAAAATGCTGGAGATCACAGTGGGCCATCTCTGATGAAGAGTCATCCAGACTCGAAATGTTAACTTGTCTCCTCTCCATGGATACTGCCTGACCCACTGTGATCTCCAGCATTTTTTGTTTTCCGTACAGATTCCAGCATCTGTAGGAATTTGCTCCTTCATGACAAAGTGTTTACAGAGGAACCTCGATTATCTGGCAATTGATTATCTGAATTTCGGATTATCCGAAGAGGATTGCAAGGTCCTGATGCTTTGGCTAAACTATGTTATCTGGCATTTGTGTATCCAGCATTTGATTAACTGAATGAAATACTCCCCACCTGTGTCTTTTGGATAATTGAGGTTCCTCTGTACATATTTTGTCCAACACAGTAAACCAAGACTTGTGTAAATAGCACATATATTGCAGCCAGACTGATTAGCAGAAAACAACATAATTTCAATATATTTTCACACGAGTTTAAATTCTAAATGCTTAAGTATAAAATTTTTAATGCTACTGATATTTGCAAGAATATTTTTGGAGGAGATGCTGATTTTTTTGCTAATTAGGACCAACATTTACAGACATAGACTCATAGAGATTTGCATACGAAAGGAGGCCATTTGGCCCAGCATTGCCCCAGACCCAAATAAGGAGTCCATACCCAGATTTATGAGCCATGTACTATGGTGCAACAAACAAATGTTTGACGGTGATGATGGAAGAGGGATAGCAGCCACTTAAAGACAGAAGATCCTTCAGGAACTGGACTTGTGTTTTCCTAAAACACACAAGGAATGCATTGAGGAAACAGTCTCGTGTATTCTTTTGTTTAGTCATATTGCAGGTTGAAAATGAAAATTAGAGGAAAGCGAAAGGCCACAGGCTGTGGAGGAATGATGACAGATCCTGCTTTTAGGCAGATAACTGTCCTCGTAAAGTTATTGAGGAGGTACCCAGATCTGAACTAGGGACATCTTGATCTTTAGTCAAATGCTCTACCATTGAGCCATGCCTCACATGTCAGGGAATTGAAATTTGAAATTTAAAGCACTTATTAATTATGTTATATTAATAATTATAGCCTTGGTCATGAGGTTATGTTGCTTTCAGCTAATCACTCTAGCTGCAGTAAATGTGCTATTTATGCAGATCTTGGTTTACTGTGCTGGACAAAAGTCAAATGATTAATCGATGGCTTTTCTGGATAAGAAATTCATTCTTTCTGTTACTGAATGTTCTAGTTAATTATAGCCTTATGTTTGGTAATTCATTGTGAGTCACCACGATTATTGCTCAGCAATGGGTATTTGTAGCTACCAATTAGGGGATTTGTGACACAGTTGTTTGTGGAGACAGGAGATGGTGAAGGCAAGTAAATGCTGGAAATTTCTTAACTCTCAACTATATGTAATCTGGTATCAATATTCAATATTAAGTTTAGCAGAGGCGGAGAACATTCCTAGAATTCTGTGTGCTCTCCACATCTTCAAAGTTCAACGTTGCCCTTATGTGGTATTTATCTGAATCACTGACAGACACAGAACCCTACGAAATACCACTGTAGAATATCGACTGCTTTAGAAATATTTGATCCATAAGTTTTCTCCCTCCTGACCAATTATTGTAACCAGTTTTTTTACTCTTCCTAACCTCAATTTTATTTCCCATAGTCATGCATTTCTAGTAATCTCCTTTGTGTATTTTGTCAGAAGCTTCTGTAAAGTCCTTGTACATCATATTCACTACATTCCCTCTTATCTACCATGCTTGGTAACTTATACTTCTTTTGAATTCCATACTGAGAAATTCTAACAATATATACCCTTATTAGCTGTCTTTCCATTTTTACAAATTCGGACTATATTGGTAACTAGGTAAAAACAATGACTGCAGATGCTGGAAACGAGATTCTGGATTAGTGGTGCTGGAAGAGCACAGCAGTTCAGGCAGCATCTGAGGAGCAGTAAAATCGACGTTTCGGGCAAAAGCCCTTCATCAGGAATAAAGCTTCCAGCACCACTAATCCAGGAACTATGTTGGTAACTGTCCACTTTCAACAGTACCCCGCCCTTTGATCTTTTCCTTATAAGTTCTATGTCTAAGGTCTTCCTCTCTCACTAGCACCTGATGAAGAAGCAGCGTTCCAAAAACTAGTGTCTTCAAATAAACCTGTTGGACTATAACCTGGTGTCATTTTGAGCCACTCGCAACAAAGTAGTGGAAATTCATTTCTCAGCCTTCAGTCCCTCAACTGTGGGGATTCTAAAAATGAAAGAATGATGTGTATTTCAATAGCGCCTTTCACAATCTCAGGGCATCCCAAAGTATTTCATAACTTGTGCAGTTCTTTTGAAGTGTTATGGACCAGACCAATGCCCCTCAAAATATATTAAGAAGATAGCCTATATCCTAACTTTTTCTTACTTTAAAGGTAAATGTAAGACATTGTATTCCAGATGCAATTGGACTGGTCAAGCCACCTGATGTCAAGCAAAGTACACTTTATTTTTAGACTACTGTTAAAATACAGATTAAAAAAATCAGCTTAACTGTAGCTCTATAGAAATGCTAAACAAAATAATATGTATATTAACTACAACTAATTAACTGTTCCAATAAAGTAACATCCCATAAATACACCCTTGGCAAAGGCAAATTCAGTAAAATAGATTGTCTCACATGCAATCCTAGCAGCAGGAAGAGAACCCCAGCTTTTAGCTGTAACAGAGAGAGGAATAAGATGTTCCACATCCAACTTCAAGACAACAGCAACTGCAGACAGCTAGAACTAAAAACTCTCATTCTGTGGGAGCTTGACAACGCCCATTCAGGCTGCTTCATATGTTCCAACTTTACAAAAACAACACCCCATGGCTTCACAAGCGGTTTACTTTATTGGCTTTGAGCAGGCCGCTCAGCACTTCTTCATCAAAAGTTCTTCAGAAAAGAAGCCAGGACAAAATATGCCTCTTAAAACCATAATATTGTCACACTGTTGAAATGAAGGAAGCTCAAAAAGGTCCCACCAATAGCAATGAGAGAACAGTCAGAATATCTGTCTTAATGATGTTGATCGAGGGATAAGTAATGTGATGATACTGTGGCTTTAAGGTGTGCATTTTGTCCTAGTTTGTGAAGAAAGGTTGAGACAGAGGTACCAAATGATTTGCTCCAACCAATAAATTAGACCATTCTGAACCTCTTTCAAGCAAAAGAAGATACCTGGAGAAGCAAGATCAAGGAGCAGCAAGTCCCGACAATTGTTCTAAACAGTTTCCTTGTCAATGTAACACTTATCTGTGTCTTTATTATGTTTCAAATTTCATTGCCAGCAGCTAGTGTTCAGTTTAATGAGAAAAATCAAAAATTGTAGCTAAAAAAATTTACAAGAATTCAATTAACTCCGTTTCATTTTACTTAATTGCAAATTTGTTGTGAACTGATCATTTTAGATTCTTAGCATTTGATTGGTATGTTTCTGTTTCCTAATTACTCATTGGAGATTGAAAACTTTTTTTTCTGTCTGAATGCAAGTTGTGACCAGCAGTGTGTCACAAGGATTGGTTCTGAATCCACTGTTGTTTGTCATTTACGTTAATGATCTGGATGTGCATATAGGACAAATATAGTGGTGAACTCAGCCCAGACAATCACAAAGGCCAACTTCCCATCTATAAAATCCATCTATCAGGCCCACTGTCAAGGAAAGGCCACCAGCATTCTCAAACATCCATCCCACCCTGGCAATGCCTCTCTATAACCTCTACCATCTGGAAAAAGGTACAGACGCACCAGCCGGCTTTGAAACAGTTTCTACCCTACTGTTATTATAATACTGAACGGACTCTCAAACTCTTAACATTCGCCTGTACCTGTGTTTTTGTTTTTGCTGCTGTTTACCTATTATTTGTTTATCTTTGCTATTTAACACTGTGATCTGCCTGTATTGCTCGCAAGACAAAACTTTTCACTGTGCCTCGGTACACATCACAATAAATTCAAATTCAACTTCAAATTCAAGTTGTGAATGACACCAAAATTTGTAGTATAGTGGATAGTGAAGACGTTTATCTAAGAGTACAATAAAATCTTGGTCAGATGAGCCAATGGGACAAGAAGTGGCAGATGGAGTTTAATTTCAATAAATGCAAGGTGTTGCATTTTGGTAAAGCAAACCAGGGCAGAAATTACATAGTCAATACTAGAGTCAATACTCGGACTCAGGGGAGTGTTGATGAGTGGAGAGACCTAAGGGTGCAGGTGCATAGTTCCTTGAAAGCAGCATCACATGTAGACAGGGTGGTGAAGAAGGCGGTTGGTACATTTGCCTTCATTTGTCAGAGCATTGAGTACAGGAGTTAGGACATCATGTTGCGGCTGTGCAAGACACCAGTGAGGCTACTTTTGGAATACTATATGCAATTCTGGTTGCCCTGCTATTGAAAGAATGTTATTAAACTAGAAAGAGTTCAGAAAATATTTACAAGGATGCTGCCGGGACTGAAGGGTTTGAGTTTTAAGGAGAGGCTGGATAGTCTGGAGCTTTTTACCTTGGGGTATCGAAGGTTTAGAGGTGGCGTTATTGAGGTCTATAAAATCATGGGCATGGATATGGTGAACAGCCAAGGTCTTTTTCTCAGGGTAGGAGAGTCCAAAACTAGAGGGCATAGGTTGAAGGTGAGAGGGGAAAGATTTAAAAGGGACCTGAGGGGCAATGTTTTCACACAGAGGGTGGTGCTTGTTTGGAATAAGCTGCCAGCGGAAGTGGGAGAGGTGGATATATTGTAACATTTAAAAGACACTTGGACAGATGCAGGAAAGATTTAGAGGGATATGGGCCAAATGCAGGCAAATGGGTCTAATTGAGTTAAGGACACGTGGTCGGTGAGGACAAGTTGGATCAAAGGGTCTGTTTCCATACTGTGTGACTCTACAACTCTATGAGGTCTACTGTTTCTTAAACACAATCTGAGCCAATTAAATGCAAGTTTGTATTAAACTAGCAACACAATCTGATAAAGTTGAACAGAGTGGAATCTCACCATACAAGAAGATTCTTGAGCATTAAAGGCATACCCAGGTCCCACAGACAGGGTTCTTCAGGAAAGATCCAGGAATTTGGCCTAATGACAGTAAGGAAGTACAGAATTGAGTGGCACACTTCAGTAAGAATGTGAACACATTCGAGAGAGTTTAGAAGCATTTTACAAGAATGGTTCCAGGGATGGGATACTTCAGTTGAGAAGATAGATTGGAAAAGTTCAAACTGTTCTAACTGGAGAGAAGAAGGCTAAGTGGAGATCTGATAGATGTTTCTGAAGGAACAGTGATGTATTTCCAAGACAGTTGATGATTTGTTTGAAAGGGAACTTGTGTGTAATGTTGTTTCCATGGATCTTATGAACTTGCTTCTTCTAGATATTAGCAATCATGTTTTTGCAAGATGCTGTCAAAGGAGCCTTGGTGAATTTCTGCAGTTCATCTTATTAATGGCACGCACTGCTCTTACTGAGCATTGGTGATGGAGGGAGAAAGTGTTGACGGTAGTGAATAAGGTTGCCAGTCAAGTGCGTTGTTTGGTTCTGGATGGTGTCCAGCTTCTTAATGTTTTTGGAGTTGCGTTCATCCAGAATATTCCCTCACACTCCTGATTTTTCCCTTGTGGGTTGTAGACAGGCATTGGAGTTACTTGCTACAGAGTTCATCAACTCTGACCTATTCTTGTAGCCACTGTCTGTCTCTCTCATTCTGCCTCCTGCTAAATACAGAATCACAAAAGCGTTATGGAGCAGAAGTCAATTTGATTCTGAACTATCTTCTCAATTGAAGTATCTCATCCCTGGAACCATTCTTGTAAACTGCTTCTGAACTGTCTGCATTGAGTTCACATCCTTCCTGAAGTGTGGCTTCCAATTCTGTACACACTACTTCAGTTGAAATCCAGTAAGTATATTGTATAAGTTCAGCATCAACTTCTTGCTCCTGTACTCTATACCTCTGAAGTAAAATGAAGGAGATTGGGATCCTATAAGCGCCTTATCTTCGATTCATAGTGATTGACAATATAGAAAAAGCCCTCACCTAACTATACCACACCCATATTTCAGCATTTGGCCCATAGCTTTGTATGTCTTGACATTGCAAGTGCATATCTAAATGCTTCCTAAATATTATGGAAGTTTCTTGTAACAGTTATCTGAAAATGAAGACTTCTTGTCTAATTTGGCACGTCTTGTCATGTTATTTTACAACTTCCTTTGTGTGGAAGAATGGGACAACTCTTGGGTGACTGAGGACTTTGTGCAACTTTGTCTTGGGGTAATTGATTCAGCTTCATATATATGAAAGCAAATATTGCAGACAATGGAAATCTGAAACAAAAGCAGAAAATGTTGGAAATGTTCAGCAGGTCTGGCGGTATCCGTGGAAAGAGAAAAGAGTTAATGTTTTGAGTCAATGATCTTTCATCTCAGTTCTGATGGAAGGTCATCAATCTGAAAGATTAGTTCTATTTCTGTCTTCACGGATGTGGCCAGACCTGATGAACATTTCCACATTTTCTGTTTTTATTTATGTCTATATTGTTTCTAGTCACAGGGAAATTGCAAGGTTAATTGCATATTAAAAGTGTAGATTGTAATTTCACTGTTTAGATTCAGTTGGAAAAGGATAAATGAGGAAGATAGTAATTTATCCCACCAGAATTGATATCAACAAAGGCAATAATGATGGGAAGTCCTCCTTTTTATGTAACATATCTTATGTCAAACTGATCCTGCAAACGTAGAATTTCATGTCACTGTGTCAGTAAGTACCAATTAGTGCACCAGTTCTGATCTTCATTTAAGGTTGTATTCTGACAGTTGATAATATACCTGAGATGATTATGAGTTGACTAATAGCACTGTATGAATGCAGTTCACAAGCCTTACAGCAATCAGGGGAGTTGGTGGTATGGTGGTAATGACACTGGGTCAGTACTTCAGAAACAAAAACAGAAAAGCTCAGCAGGTCTAGCGACATCTGTAAAGAAAAATCAAAGATAACGTTTTGGGTCCGGTGACCTTTCCTCTGAATGGCTGTCAGTTCTGAGGAAGGATCACTCGACCTGAAACGTTAACTTTGATTTCTCTTCACGGAAGCCGCCAGACCTGCTGAACTTTTCCAGCAACTTTTGTTTTGTTTCCAACTTTCTGGAGACATGTGTTTGAATCCCACATGGCAGCTGTAAGTTTGATTTTGGTGAAATCTGGAATAAAGGCTTGGCCTAGTTGTAACTGCTGTCAATCATTTAAAAAAAAACCTGTCTGGTTAAATAATATCCTTTAGAGAAGGAACTTTTACATTTTAGTTTTAGTTATTCACTTTTGGGACATGGGCATCACTGGCTGGGTCAGCATTCATTGCCTTCCTCTTGGTGCTGTTGATGGTGAGCTGCCTTCTTGAATCACTGCAGTCCATGTGCTGCAGGTATACCTACAATGCTGTTAGGGAGGGAATTCCAGGATTTTGAACCAGTGTCATTAAAGGAAAGGTGATAAATTTCCAAGTTGGAGGGGACCTTGCAAATGGCTGTGTTCCTATGTATCTGGTGCCCTTGTCCTTCTAGATGGAAATGGGTGTTAATTTGGAAGGATCTGTTGAAGGATCCATGGTGAATTTCTGCAGTGCTTCTTATAGATAATAGCGGCAGTGCACACTGAGCATTGGTGCTGGAGGGAGTGGATGCTTGTGGATGTCGTGCCAATCAAATTGGCTGTTTTGTTCTGATTACAAGCTTCTTGAGTGTTATTGGAGCTGCAGCTATCCAGGCAAGTGGGGAATATCCCATCACACCCCTGACTTCTGTCTTGTAGACAGTGGCCAGGCTTTGAGGAGTCAGGAGGTGATTTTATTGCTACAGTATTCCTAACATCTGACCTGCTCTTGTAGCTATTATATTCACAATATATGGCTAGTCCATTTGAGTTTCTAGTCAATGGTAACCCCAAGGATGTTAATATTGGGGGATTCAGTGATGGGAACACCATTGAATATCAAGAGAGGGTGGTGAGATTGTCTCTTACTGGAGATGGTTTTTGCCTGGCATTTGTGTGACATGAATGTTACTTACCACTTGCCAGACTAGACCTGGATATTGTCCAAGTCTTGTTGCATTTGAACATGGACTGCTTCGGTATCTGAGGAGACATGAATGGTGCTGATCACTGTATGAACATCCCCACTTCTGACCTTATGATGAAGGGAAGACCATTGATGAAGCAGCTGAAGGCAGTTGGGCCAAAGGACATGACGCCTCTTGCAGAGATTTCCTGGGTATGAGATGGCTGACCTTCAACAAACATTCTCATTTGCCTAAGTGCCAGGTATGACTCCAACCAGTGGGGAGTGTGCCCCTTGATTCCTATTTTATCAGGGATCCTTGATCAAGACTTTGATGTCAAGGGCTTACTTGCCATCTTTACATGGTTTGGCCAACATGTTACTGTTGACTCACAGAAATGCAGATGATTCTTAAGTACCCTCTGGCCCATTAGGGATGGGCAATAAATGCTAGCCTAGCCACATCCCCTGAATGAATAAAGAAAATGCATCACTATGTCCCATACATACTTTCAGTAAAAATACAGTAGATGGTGCTAGTAGGACACTCATCACACTTCACTTTTTAGAGTGGGTAAGATACTGTGTTGCTTCAGTTTCCAAAATCACTCAAGTTAAGCAAAAAACTCAAGGGCATGAGAGTTCCTTTGTAAGGAGGCTTAGAAAACATCTGTCCTTCTCCATAATTAACAACCATGGTGTCTCTAATCTGACATTCTCTTAATGGCTGCTGGTGGTATGTTAATTACGCAGGAAAACAGACACCCTTCAGTTAGTCTTTAACAAGAATTTTACACCTGCATAAAGCGTATAATAACGTCTTAAAGACTATTTTTACACATTTTCATAATTGCATAGACAAGAAATGCCACTACTTTTTAGGTGACATGATAAATGTATTCACACTTCAGTGCACATCACCTTGCTGTGTTGTGTCAGCTGAAATTCCATGGGTTAGGTATTTTGGCTTTGAGTTAGAGGGCTGTGCGTTCATGGTCCCATTCCAGAGCATAGGAATCTAGTCAGATAGTCAGCTGCAACATTGAGGCGGTATTATATTCTCAAAGGTGCCGTCTTTTGGATTAGATGCTAATTTGGATTAGAACTAAATGCTGTCTCGTGGAGTGTACAAGATCCCACGGCATGATTATGTAGAAATTCAGGGGAGCTATCTGTCATGCCCCTAGGGAATATTTATCCCTCAAATAACATCACTAAAGAACATTTATCTGGTCATTATAACTTGTGGGAGCTTGCTGTGTGTTAATTGTTTGCTGTGTTTCCTACACGGTAGCAGGGACTATATTTTAGAAATAGTTCGTTACCTGTGAATGCTTTGGGACATTCTCTGAATAAGTTGGAAGGTTTGATGGTGTGATATTTAATGGGGGAAGAATATAATTTCTCTCAGTCTAAGTGCCATGAATTTAAATGGGACATGATTGCATGAAACACACTGCCTGACATCTAAAAGTGTCTTGTGACAGCAAATCTTGGAAAACAGAGGCACTTCCCCACTGGAAAGTGACAAAAACATTCAGAAGGGGGTGCTCTACACCAGCAATCACTCACAAACCTCCCAGCAGCTGTATTCAGATTGTGTTAAAATCTCCACTGAGCACAATCTCTGTAAAAGGAGATGTGAAGTTCCCAATGACTGATAAAAAAGATCTCACTTTGCCACCTTTCCCATGATGGGAAGGTACTGGACAAAAACTAGGAGATACATTAAGAGGCTGGACCTCCTCACACTATACCAGGTTGATCGTGGTGCAGTGGTAATGTCATTTAGGCTATATCCCTTTAAACTCTTCCTATTCATATACCCATCCAGATGCCTTTTAAATGTTGTAATTGTACCAGCCTCCACTACTTCCTCGAGCAGCTCATTCCATAAACACAACACCCTCTGCTTCAGGACTTGCCATTCAGGTTCCTTTTAAATCTTTCTCCTCTCAACTTAAATCTGTGTCCTCTAGTTTTGGCCTCCCCTACATTTGGAAAAAGACCTTGACTATTCATCCTATAAACCAGTCTCCGACATTTCATGGAAAATAGCCCCAGCCTATTCAGCCTCTCCCTATAGCTCAAATTCTCCAACCCCGGCAACATCCTTGTAAATCTTTTCTGATTCAAAGCATCAACTCTGCTTTCTTTCCACAGATGCTACCAGACCTGATGAGTTTCTGCAGCAATTTCTGTTCATAGAGCCATACAGTCATAGAGTCCTGGTAACATCCTTGTAAATGTCTTCTGCACTATTTTTCCAGTTTAATAACACCCTTCCTACAACAAGGTGACCAAAACTGAACACAATACTCCAAGTGCAGCGTGACAAATGTCCTGTACAACTGCAAAATAACCTTCAAACTTCTATACTCAATGCCCTGACTGATGAAGGCTAGTATGCCAAAAGTCTACTTCACTGCCCTGCCTGTCTGTGACTCCACTTTCAGAGAACTGTGCACTTGAACCCCAAGGTCTCTTTGTTCCTCTACACTCCTCAAGGCCCTACCATTCACCATGAAACTCCTATCTTGATTTGACTTTCCAAAATGCAAGACCTCACACTTATTTATAATAAACTTCATTTACCATTTCTGGGCTCACTTCCTCAGCTGATCAAGGTCCTGCTGCAATTTCTGAGAACCTTCCTCACCATCCATGATATTGCTTATTTTAGTGTCATCTGCAAACTTACTAATCAAAATCAAACATTCTAATCAAAATCATTGCTTTTTTTTATCTATACCAATGGGCCCAGCACAGACCTCTGAGGCACTCCTGTTGTTGCTTTTCATTTTAAAAATCTGGAATTTAATACAAAAGTCACAGTGACTATTATTTAAAAACACATCTAATTCACTGACATCCTTTAGGGGAGGAAATCTGCCTTTTTTATCAGGTCTGGCATTTGTGTGATTTCAGACCCACAGCAATGTCTATGACTCCCTGGAATGGCCTCGCAAACCACTCAGTTCACAGGGAACAGAGATGGGGCAACACTTGCTCACCTTGCCCATGATGCACATATCCCACAAAGGGAGAAAGAAATCTTGGAATAGCCATCATTCCCATGTGCTAACTGATGAAAGAATATCAGATGGGAATCACGCAAAAGACTGCAGACCTGGAGATTAGAGTTGACAGTGTGGTGCTGGAAAAGCACAGCAGGTCAGGCAGCATCCGAGGAGCAGGAGAAGCGGCGTTTTGGGCGTAAGCCCTTCATCAGGAATCATGCAAAGCCAGGCTAAAGGCCACTCACGTAGAAATGTTTAAGGAGATTAAAAGAAACAGACCCATAAAGAATATTCAGAAGGGTTTTTAAAAGCAACGTTTACCAATGGAATCTAAACTAAATTGCAGCACATAAATGCACACAGCTTGAGTTCTAGATTTTTTGATTAAAGAAATGATTTAAACACATTTACATTCACGTTATGATTGCCACAGAAATATTTCCAGTGTTAACTGAGTCAGGAGAGAACAACCCATTCTTTCCCTGTCCCATTCCTCCTGCTTCTTTGTCCTGAAACAACAAAGTCTGAACTTAAACAGGGGAGGGATATTGACAACTCCATACAGATCAGACTGTCTGTGTTATGTCAGAAACCAGTAGGTCTAGTTTCTTTAGAACAAATAAAAATCAAATTCATTGCAAACAAATCCTAATAAATCAAAGATGTGAAATTTATTAACACAAGGCTTAAATGGTATAATCATAATCTTGAAAAATATAAGTCCTGCACGCAGACACACAGAGCTGGAATTTTGAACTTTTGGCTAAGTGTGAATTGTGTTGAGCTTTTTGGAGAGTTTCTTCTCTTACAGTGCAGTGAGATTTCTCACCTGTATTTTGTTGACTTGTTGAATACCTACCCATCCCTGTGGTGCATCTCATTGTAGCCCCATCTTTCCACTCACTGTTCCTGGAATAACTTGCCATTGAGCAGATATCTGCTGAAATACTGGCATCCCTGGTGCCCATGCCATCTTTAAAAGGCCACCGTATACCATCACGCACTGGTATACTGAAGCTGCCCTGTTGCTCTTGGACTCCTTCAGGACAGTGTTGGAGAAGGGGAAGATTGACACCTCAAATCTCAGACTGGGAGCAGGAGGTCCTGATCAAGGGGCAGTACAATGGAGAAGCATTCACTATCTGGAGGACTGCTAGAGGAAGATTGATCTAAGGTCATCACCTGGGTCAGTGCAATCTCACCAGTGCGGAGAAAAGACTTCCCACTTCACCATGGTATATGCCACACTTCTCTCTGCCACCTTACACTCACTCGCTCTTTGCTAATGCACCCACCTCCCATCAAGGCACATGCTCCACCACTTCCACTATCGCCTGCTACATCTTCCCTCACTCGCTTTGGATCCTACTCAACCTCCCACACCTCCAACACTTCATGTCGAGATTTTTCTCCCACTTGAAAAAGCTATGCCACCCATTTCCACCTCACTCAATCCCTCCCTTTCTTTCATCCCAGGAGAAGATGGCCTCGTCAGGTGGTGGTGGGGCCAATATCTGACTCTTCAGCTGTTTGGACTTGTCCAGACACGAGTGCCCCCAGGGTTACCCAACCAAACCTGCAAGACCAACAAGTTCCACTGTAGAGTATGTTCCCTCCTTCCCAACCGGAACCAGGATCTACAGTGAGATGTAGACACAGAGAGAGGAAGAAGGAAACCTATTGAGGGCACTGTGGAGGCATGCATGACATTGCAATTTATACAATGTCTCATGGTTCTATAAAATTGGCATACTTTGCCACTATAACTCTCTGAGTTTCTGTTTAGCCTTGGCTGTCGCTTCATAATGTCTAATGTCATATCCATATAGGATATTTGATGGATTGGTGTCTGTGCAGGTTCAGGTGGATTGGCTATGCTAAATTGCCCATAGTGTCCAGGGATGTGTAGGCTAAGTGGATTAGCCATGGTAAGTGTGAGGTTATGGGGATAGGGTCAAGAGCTATGCCTTGGTGGGATTTTCTTCAGATATTCGAAGCAGACTTGATGGGCCGAATGGATTTCTATGAACACCAGGGAAGGTGACTCAGCATGCTATTTTTTGGAATTGGAGCCTGCAGACTGGGGGTGGGGTGGGGAGTGATGAATGACAATTGTGAATGGGCCCAACAGTATTTGTAAGGTAGGGCATGCCATATGGTAACACATGGCTGGAGTGGGCCCTGCAGGAAGTGGGGCATGCTTTGCTTATGATCAGGAGAACCCTGACTTCAAAGGGTTGGGGGTGATAGGGGAGTGGCAGAGTACGACATTTAGCATGGTCGCCTCATATACCAGGAGCTGAATGAGAAAGGTGGGCTAGTGTCATTGTTATCTCAGTTATCTCAGACTCTCTCTATCTTCAAGTCCAATACCTTTATTACACCAATGAATGGGATCATTTGAACCCTCTCTGAAAGAGTCACAGCCTCAAATGAAGTGACTTGTGTCCTTTGGAAATGTTGCATTTTTCCCTGCTATGATCTGTGTCCTTGGCATTTGATGTGCAATGTCTCACATCTATTATGCAGCAAACCTTTCAGAAACATGGTCAAATATTTTCCTAATCTACCTGTACAGAAAGGTACACTGTGAGTCAAATGGGCTTTGAACCTGGGCCACCTGGCTCAGAGATAGTCACACTACCACTGTGCCATAAGAGTCCTTAATAGACATAGAGTTATAGATGGCCATGAAATCATTACTGATTCATACCAAGTGATCAGAAGATGTAAAGGTCTCAGTCTCCATCCTTTACAAGCTGTGGGTGTCTTTGGCTGGGCCAGCATTTACTGCTGATCCGTAATTGCCCTTGAGAAGGTGGTGGTGAGCTACCTTCTTGAACCCCTGCAGTCCATCTGCTGTAGGTAGACCCACATTCTCATTAAGGAGGGAGTTCCAGGATTTTGACCCAGCGACAGTGAATGGCAATGTACTTCCAAGTCAGGATGGTGAGTGGCTTGGAGGGAAACTTGCAGCTGGTGGTCTTCTCATACATCTGCTGCTCTTGCCCTTCCAGATGGTAGAGGTCATGGGTTTGGAAGGTGCAGTCTAAGGAAAGTTACTTGAAGTATGATATACTGATGAAAGTGTGCTATTGTTTGCAACTGAATAGGTTAGTATTAGCACAGACACACTGAAGTGCCCGTGAGTGTAATCTATTGATATACCAGCAACTGTCATAAATGTCTTTCAGTATATTACTCACATAAATTGGAAAGTTTTCTTTTTAACGAGTTCTGTATGATATGTGTCTAGTCAATGAAATAATTTTGATAAACCATCTTCATAAAACTACTTATTATTCTTTCAGGGTGGCTCTGTGTGGAATTGAGAGGGAATCGTGATGTTAGAAACAGCGTCAAAATGTGACAGGACATAGAGTGTAAACAGAAAGTAATGAAGACAAGTCTTGCCCAACCACTTGGTCACAGAACCTTATAACAATACAGTGCTGATTCTGTCTACAAATACTAATTGAAAGCAATAGTCAGAAAGGCAAATGGTATAAGGGAATATGTTTATTTTCACAAAATTATATGGTAGGACATAAATATTTGAAACTAGATTGTACTCTGTCTGCTTTGTGTTCTACCCGTCTTTGATGCTATGGCTGTCTTAACTGAAATTCCTCTGTAAGCTTCCATTTGAAGAAAGTAGTGTCAAAACAATTGTTGCAATAGTTTGATTGATTAAGCTCACCTGTTCTCGAGACACATTCCTTTAGTTTGTCCATCATGTTTTATAGCAGCCACACTCTGAGTGAAGTCATTGATGTCATTGCTTAAATTACTTTGTTGTTTCTACGAGTGAACATTGGTGACTGGTACCCTTTTGCTGCACAAATTCTTCACATTTTCATCAAAATTAATCCCCACTGATTAATCCAGGCAGAAGCCACCACATGCATTGGATAAAAGGAGGGCAACATCCATAATCTTTGGGAAATGAGATGGTGGATAATATAGCTGCTACAATCGAAATAAGAATAAGTTAATTGGATATTTTTTGGAATTTTATAAGCTCATTAACAAACTCTGCAGTTGTTAGGTTGTGATTACTATTTCATTTGGCAACAAGTTTGGGCCTTCCTCTTAAAGTCCATGTTGTAGATATGTCTTTGCAATGTCTGGGACTAAAAGCATATTGTGACTAGGTAACTACAAGGTCTGATATAACTTGGATTAAATTCTCCCTGGATGACTCAGCGAAATAACTTCCAATTATTTCAACATTGGGATCTTTAGGACCAAGGTACAGTGTGGTCAAGAGGAAAAATGTTCATTTACCTGTGTAACATGAGATTTGACCACATAGACAGCCCAAAGGATTCTTTATTCTACTGACATCAGGTCATGAAGGAAAATTAAGGGTTCAAAGGAAAGCTCTTGGAATGCAACCTTTGGTTTCTATCTGGTTGAAGAAATCCTTTGTTTGTTGGATCTTTCCTCAATGAGGCCTCACTCCCCAAAAGACACCTGCTCCTCCATCTGACTGTTGCAGCTGCCCTGGCCAGTACTCTCCCTCACTGTCGCCACCTGCTGCTGGAGGTCCCATTACACTTGATATATAGAGTGACTAAACTGAGCAGCTCTTCCAAACAGTTGGTACATGTTTAACAGGCTGAATGCATCCCAACTGGAAGATTCAATGCCAATTCCATGATAACTGTCCTCCCACTAAACTGGAATTTCTGATTACTGTTTGTGATGACCAGGGCCCAGATGATCCAATTGGAAGATGGGCATTGTGGTAGCTGAGATGGGAGTTGTGTGTCAGGACCATGTGGAAATTCTAATGCAGCTGAATTCCAGGAAATGCCCTGCCATTTGAAACAAAAGGTGGGCAAATATCTGGCACCTTCAAAAAAACTATCTCACTCTGAGAAAGCATCTGTGACTGTGGAGGGTTTCAACTGACCTAGCTTAATCGTTACCCCAGAAAACGTTACAGTGATTAAATCTACTCTAACTCCTGGGTAACCATTCATTTGAACTTTGACCTGACTCACCAATGGTACAGTTCCCTTAAGTCCCATTTGGGAGCCACTCCAGGATACGCAACACCACACAAACACAACCCTAACCCTTTGCAGCCCAACACCTGTCAGCCACACCTCTGCCCTCTGCCGAATCTCTGACCCCTCCCACCATGTGGACATCCACTTGCCAACCCTACCCCCTCACCAAATTGGCACCATACAATGTCACCCATCTCACTCTCTCCCATCCCAGCACCCTACCCCCTCATTCAAGTCTTCTTTCTGTCATAATATGGCAGTTAGTGTTGATTAAAAAGAGTGTGGTTTCAACGTTGATCCACTCTGCTGCTGGATTTCTCGAGGATTCCGAGCCAGGTCAAGACTGCTTCAGCCGTGAAGATTTCTAAACTAGATGTTTGCATGGAGAACATCTTCAAAACTAAGTATATCTGATTTTAGTCCAAATAGGATCAGAAATAGGGGTTGCGTTACATCGGAAGGCATAGTCTACGCTTCTTTTGAAAGATTCTGAAAGGTCATGACAAGAGGAACGCTGAAAGGTTGTTTCTTGTGATCAGTGAATCTAAAACACGGGCACATTAGGGACCAATCATTTAGAGGACTGAAATGAGGAGGAATTACTTCACTGCATAGGGTATGAATCTTCAGACTACTGATATTAGATTACACAATTACACGATTACACGATTAGATTACACGATTACACGATTACACAATTACATTACAGTGTGGAAACACTACTCTACCCCAGAGAGTTGTGAATGCTTCAATGTTGGATATATCAAACACTGAGATAGACAGATTCTCTGATCTCTCTGGGAATCAGAGGATATCTCAGGAAGTGACTGAGAGGAGGAGAGCAAAGACAACTTTGCAAATGGCACCAAGACAGGTGGGAAAGCATGTTGTGTAGAGGACATAAAGAGGATGCCAACAGATACAGATAAGTTGAGTGAGTGGGCAAAATTCTGCTGAAGGAATATAATGCAGGAAATGTCCAGTTCATTTTGGCAGGAGGAGTAACGAAGCAGTATAATGTGGAGAATGACTGCAGAATTCTGAGGTGTAGTAGGATTTAGATGTTCCAGTGCATGACTCACAAAAGTTTAGTATGCAGGTACAGCACAAAATCAAGAAGGCTACTTGGATATTATCTTTTATAATGAGAGGTTGAATATACAAGTAAGGGTGCCATGCTCCAGTTATACAGGACATTGTTAAGAGCACATCACAAACACTCTGTGTGCAGAATTGAATTCCTTATTTAGGGAAGCATGTAAAAATATTGGGAGTGTTTACCAGAAAGACTGGACTATCTCGTATGGAAAGTTTGGACAGGCTGGGGTTGTTTGTATAAGAACTTAGAAGAGAGGTGACATGATTGAAATGTCTAAGATCTTGGATGGTGTTGACAAGGTAGAGATGGAAAGGATGTTTCTTGTGGGTGAGCCCAGGACTGGGGCCATTCTTTAAATATTAAGGGTCTTGCTGTTAGGACAGAGAAGAGGTGAATTCTTTTCTGAGGGTTATCTAACTGTAGAACTCTATACCTCAGAAGATGGTGGAAACGAGGTCAGTGAAAATAGTGTTGATTAGATTCTTGTTAGGCCCAGCAATCAAAGATTTTTGAGGATAGATAGGGAATGTCGAATTCAAAACACTAATGGCTCAGTCATAATCTTATTGAATGGTGGAGTCTTTTGATCTAAGTCACACTGCAATTCAAACTTAGGGCTGCAAATGTGTTTCTTGAATAAAATTGCCATTATTGTTATTAATACTGCTAATTTTCTTGCTTTATGCTGTGGGCTGGCATGTACACTAAAAGGTCCTTTTATCTTGGACTCTGGTAGACGTCACAGAGAAGAGTTAATGGATTTGATAGAGCTAATGTCCCAGAAATAAAAAAGCTGACAATAGCCTGCTCAATTGGTTGAGAGCTAATTTGTTATTTTTCTTATTATCAGTTCTTCTGCACTGCGGCAAAGCTAGTTTGCATGAAGAGGAATATATGTATTATTTTTCAAGAACGGTGATTGAGATTAACTGTCCAGTAGTAGGCTGAATTGTGTCTGCTCCTGCAAAAGCCTGGGGAGCAGTTTGGATCCCTGCTAAATGTTGGCGAGCAAGCAATTTGAATTCTTAAAGCCCCATTTAGCTGTGATTTTAACTGCCAGTCGAGTGCACCTCTACCCCCTTCCTGCTTTGTATACATGAAGGTGGCCTGTTGATATCGAAGTGGTTGGATCCCAGAGACTCCACGTGCCTAAGTGAGGCCAGGGGACAGGAAAGGCCAATCTGCTGCCCCCAAGGCTGCCTCTGACAGGATTTATTCTCTGATTCACTGTCCCCAGCCTCTTTGGTTCCTCCGAAATCTCTCATTTTAGTTTCCACCGTTAGCAGATCTCCCAGTTGAGGTGCCCTGGAACAGTTCCTTCAGTGAGGAGAAAGTGAGGACTGCAGATGCTGGAGATCAGAGCTGAAAATGTGTTGCTGGAAAAGCGCAGCAGGTCAGGCAGCATCCAAGGAGCAGGAGAATCGACGTTTCGGGCATGAGTCCTTCTTCAGCAATGAGGAAAGTGTGCCAAGCAGGCTAAGATAAAAGGTAGGGAAGAGGAAATTGGGGGAGGGGCATTGGAAATGCGATAGGTGGAAGGAGGTTAAGGTGAGGGTGATAGGCTGGAGTGGGGGTGGGGGCGGAGAGGTCAGGAAGAAGATTGCAGGTTAGGAAGGTGGTGCTGAGTTCGAGGGTTAGGACTGAGACAACGTGGGGGGAGGGGAAATGAGGAAACTGGAGAAATCTGAGTTCATCCCTTGTGGTTGGAGGGTTCTGAGGCGGAAGATGAGGCGCTCATCCTCCAGCCGTCATGTTGCTATGGTCTGGTGATGGAGGAGTGCAAGGACCTGCATGTCCTTGGTGGAGTGGGAGGGGGAGTTGAAGTGTTGAGCCACAGGGCGGTTTGGTTGGTTGGTCCGGGTGTCCCAGAGGTGTTCTCTGAAACGTTCCGTAAGTAGGCAGCCTGTCTCCCCAATATACAGGAGGCAACATCGGGTGCAGCGGATACAGTAAATGATGTGTGTGGAGGTGCGGGTGAATTTGTGGCGGATATGGAAGGATCTCTTGGGACCTTGGAGGGAAGTAAGGGGGGAGGTGTGGGCGCAAGTTTTGCATTTCTTGCGGTTGCAGGGGAAGGTGCCGGGAGTGGAGGTTGGGTTGGTGGGGGGTGTGGACCTGATGAGGGAGTCACGGAGGGAGTGGTCTTTTCGGAACGCTGATAGGGGAGGGGAGGGAAATATATCCCTGGTGGTGGGGTCCATTTGGAGGTGGCGGAAATGACGACAGATGATACAATGTATATGGAGATTGGTGGGGTGGTAGGTGAGGACCAGTGGGGTTCTGTCCTGGTGGCGATTGGAGGGGCGGGGCTCAAGGGCGGAGGAGTGGGAAGTGGAGGAGATGCAGTGGAGAGCATCGTCGATCACGTCTGGGGGGAAATTGCGGTCCTTGAAGAAGGAGGCCATCTGGGTTGTACGGTATTGGAGCTCGTCCTCCTGGGAGCAGATGCAGCGGAGACGAAGGAATTGGGAATATGGGATGGCGTTTTTACAGGGGGCAGGGTGGGAGGAGGTGTAGTCTAGGTAGCTGTGGCAGTCGCTCGGTTTATAGTAAATGTCCGTGTCGATTCGGTCACCCGAGATAGAAATGGAGAGGTCTAGGAAAGGGAGGGAGGAGTCTGAGACGGTCCAGGTAAATTTGAGTTCGGGGTGGAAGGTGTTCATAAAGTGGATGAACTGTTCAACCTCCTCGTGGGAGCACGAGGCAGCGCCGATACAGTCATCGATGTAGTGGAGGAAAAGGTGGTGCCAGTGTAGCTGCGGAAGATGGACTGTTCCACATATTTACGAAGAGGCAGGCATAGCTGGGGCCCATGGGGGTGCCCATGGCTACTCCTTTGGTTTGGAGGAAGTGGGTGGATTGGAAAGAGAAAGCCTATCACCCTCACCTTAACTTCCTTCCACCTATTGCATTTCCAATGCCCCTCCCCCAAGTCCCTCCTCCCTACCTTTTATTTTAGCCTGCTGGGCACACTTTCCTCATTCCTGGAGAAGGGCTCATGCCCGAAATGTCGATTCTCCTGCTCCTTGGATGCTGGCTGACCTGCTGCGCTTTTCCAGCAACACATTTTCAACTGTTCCTTCAGTGCCTATCTCACCTGGTAGTGCTGCAGGTCCATCAGATCTGCTGTTCCTCTGATTGGGCAGGATTACTGGAACCTCCCTCACCAGAGCACAGTGTGCATGTGGGCTTGGTGGGGTTGGGGGGTATGCAGGGGGTATCAGCTGACGTCCCCCTCGCCAAGCATGGGGCCAGGATTACCATTCAGTCCTGACATTGGGATCTGCCCAAATGGGAGGAAAGGCTTTCTCATTCTTTGCCTCTGTTTAGAAAAAGGAGCAGGAAAAGGCCATTTGGCCCTTCAATCCTGCCCCACCATTCAATTTGATCATGGTTCATCGTCCACTTCAACACACTGATCCTGCTTTCTTCCATACCCTTTGAGTCCATTTGCCCAAAGGACTATATCGAACTTCTTGTAAACTTTCAATATTTTGGCTTCAAGCACTTTCTGTGGCAGAGAATTGCACAGACTTTCTGAGTGAAGAAATGTCTCCTTATCTCAGTGGCCCATCTCTTATCCTTAGACAGTGACCCCTGGTTCTGGACTCTCCAGTCTTCGGAAACATCCTTCCTGTGCCGAGTCCTGTTAGGACTTTTATAGGTTTCTATGAGACTCCCCCTCGTTCTTCTAAACTCCAGAGAGTTTAGTTCTAACCAATCCAGTTCATACATCAGTCCTGCCATCCCAGGTAAACATCTTTTGCCCTCCCTCCATAACCAGAACATCCTTCCTCAGGTAAGGAGGCCAAACGTTCACTCATTACTCCAAGAGTTGCATTTTATTTTGTTAAAGAGCCAAAAATGCAGAAATTGTTGGGGCCGGCAGTTGACAAAGACATCTCTTGGCTCAGACAGGGGTAAATAAGTCAAAGTACCTGTTCCTGATTGGTAACTTAAAAACATGTTTGAAAACACTTTTGTGCATTAATGATCTTGAATTCTCCTTGAGCAACCGGCCAATAATTTATTGATTGCAAAGCCATTGAGTGGCCAGAATTCATGTCCACAGGCACACAGGAAGCAACAGGGCTATGCTATTGAATTAACAATTATCTGTTTACACTCTCTATAAAGCTTCTGCAGTGAGGAACTGTATTTCTGCTGTTCTTTCTTTAAAGAAAGCCATGTTGCTCAAATAAATATTCCACATACGATACATCCTGCTGGGTTCACAAACCGTATTGAGCCATTTTAATGGGATTCATTCTTCATAAGCTGATTGTGGATACTAAAGAAACCAATAACTAGCCATGACAATGGCTGTTTGAGGACCATCATCAGTCCCAGCAGGAAAGCTCATGATTTGGCGATTTCTCTGTAAATGTCAGGTTAGGGGGACCCCACAGTGCGTTTTCTTCTACTGGAATCTATTAAGATGAACCAGCGAATGACGTGCTTTGCTTTCTGTTTATTTCAAAGGTGACTTACTTGAAACCAACACACTTACATGAAAAAATGTTTAATGAATTTAAGGAGCTCTCAGCAAATGAATAAATCCAAGTTGCAAAGGATTTGTTTGAGATTTAAGGGTACAGTAGCATATGGGCTATGCTGCTAGATTAGTACTTCAGAGGTTTAGATTCATGTACTGGAGATAGGAGTTCAAATCCTGGCCTGGAAACTGAACAATTTAAATTTGATTTAGTAAACCAAATGGGTGGCAAGGTGGCTCAGTGGTTAGCACTGCAGCCTTACAGCGCCAGGGACCTGGGTTCAATTGCAGCCTCGAGTGACTGTTTGTGTGGAGTTTGCACATTCTTTCTGTGTCTGTGTGGGTTTCCTCCAGTTGCTCTGGTTTCCTCCCACAGTCCAAAGATGTGCAGGTTAGATGAATTGGCCATGCTAAATTGCCTGTAGTGTTCAGGGATGTGTAGGTTAGGGGCATTAGACAGGGGTAAATGTGGAATGGGTCTGGGTGGATTACTCTTCAGAGGGTCAGTGTGGACTTGTTGGGCTGAAGGGTCTGTTTCCACACTGTAGGGATTCTGTGAAATAAATCTGAAATTTAATCAGAAACTAGTATCAGTAATGGTTGTTATGTAACCTCCGAATGTTATAAAACCCATCTGTTTCACTAATCTCCTTTATGAAAGGAACTCTGTCATGAGATTGATCTTTTGAAACATTCAGGACACTTTTTGGTGGGTACAAATGCTAACCATGCTAACAATGCCTGAATCTTAAGAATTTAAAAAAGAAACACAATTTCCTCCCAAGTAACTTTAAGACAGATTTGTACTGACCTTTGATTGTTTTTCTTGTATTCACTATGTAGATGCCAAATGTGCAATTTTTCACAATCTGTCTGTGTGAGGGGATGAAGACTTTCTGCCTGTTTTTGGCAGTCACTACCCATTGCTTGATTCAGCTCCCTGTAGTCAGTAGTGCATATGCTGATCTGTTGCATATTCCTTTCTTCGCAAGTAAAGAACTGAACTAATTAAACTTCTGGTCCATTGTTGAGCTCTGATCTGTTGGTGGTGGTGAATGAAGTGGGAGTGTTGCCATTGGAATTCAGGGTGAAGTGATGCGACTTTCTCCTGTTGGAGATAGTCAGAAGTGTTACCTGCTATAAATCAACCGAGGCACAGAACTTCTGCTAAAGAGCATTGTGAGCTGTTTCACTGTTAGAGGAGGTGGAATGAAGCTTGATACAGCCAAGTCTGGACTTTTTGAATAATTTTGTCATTTTTCACTCTTGAGTTTGATTATAACAGAGTCTTATTTTAAAAAGCATGGGCAAAATAGCCAACACAATATCCTAAGACTGTGGCTCTTTGCTGTGGAACCTGGCAAGGGGAAACATTATCCCTTCATCCCATCTGTCCTGGATGGGCAAGTGTTACAATGAGATGCTGTCTCATTCTTCTATATTCCTGGGAATACAAACTCAGTTGATCCAATCTCTCTTCATTCACTTGGAGGATCTAGATTAGGCCATTTGGCCCTTCATGTCTGTTCCTTTATTCAACAAGATCCTGGGTGATTTTTCTGCTTCTGCTCTTATCTTTTCATGCTATCCCTATAACTATGAATTCCCTTCATACACATCTTTTGTCCTTTCTTGTTACATTCTCAATCATTGAGCATCTCCAGATTTCTGTGTACACAATTCTAAACACTCAGAACCCTCAGACTGAAGTTTCCTTCACTTCAATCCTAAACAGCTGAGCCCTTATTTTGAGACTGAGTCACTGTATTCTAGATTTTCCAAACAATGGAAAACATTGTTAATTCAATCCCAAGCCAGTTGAAGCTAGAGACTAATACTCTGCCTCATAATAGTTTATTTACACAATGCAGCATTCCTTCCCACCAACTAAGTGTCCCAGCAATCTCTTTTTATATGTGCTCTAGGTACTGAATTATATATGAGCCTCGATTCTTAACAATATCGTTAGAGTACAATTAACAAAACCTTTCTCAGTGTCTACCATGTCAAGGCCCTTAAGAATATTAGTATTTCTATTAATTGCTTCTTTGGATTGGTAGTAGATACAACTTGGCAAAAGTGAGGACTGCAGAAAGTTTCTCAACATGAAGGTTTTGTCCACCTTGCAATGAGGGTGCAAAATTCTTTGCAGAAAGAGTCGGAGAGATGCAACATCCTGAAACCTGCTTCTCTAAGTCAGCAACAGCAGTGGCAAGGACATTGTGCTCTGACAACGTGCTCAGCTGGGTGTCATTTTGATGGGAGTATTAGGATATTTAAGATTGTCAAAAAAAGGAAGTTTGTTGGTGTTTCGCAATAGCTAAATGAAAAGCCAGTCATGGTTTGTGCAGGACGTCCCTGGTTTATCAATGTTTGATTTCCGAATGATCATGCTTATGAATCCCATACATGGATGTAATTTTAAAGATCTGACATAAGAGCATTTTCCGTACTGATGAATGTCTGCTTTACTTGATCCTGCCTTGTGTTCCGACATGGGTCCAAATCTGATTGTGAACAGACTCTGGAACAGAACTTGTTTGCACCCTGGAGACTGCCTGTACCTGATATCAGTTTGTAAAAGTCAGATTTGCTGGTGAAAAGTTAGTTACATAGCAGCCTAGTGCTGTTTATTCACTGAGGAACATTGAATGGAGCATTTCATTTGATTGCAGACAGGGCAGTGCTATCAAGATGCATTGAAAGAGAACATAGCTGATTGTGATCACTTATACAAAATGTATTTGCACATTTCCTGTCTAACCATCTGGGACTTCCTTGGCCTTGATTCTGAATTGCAGTGCACAGACCCTCATGCTGGCTCTTTGAAAGCTGTCTAATGCAGTCCCATGCCCCAGATCTTTACCCATAGTCCTGTAAATTAATCGTCTTCAGGTACATATCCAGATCGTCTTGCTCCCATGGTTCTTTCAGATTGTAAACTAAACAACATTGAACTTGAGAAAATAACTTTCCTTATTTCCCACTTAATGCTAACAAGTTCATAAAAGCCCTTGATATTATTTTCACACAGTCTCATGATTTCTGGATGTGTTTATTTCATAAACTATGTTTCAAAATCCCATGGATTTATGAACCTAATTGTTTCCTCGAGGTGTGATCACTCAGTTATTACATTGTTGTTGGCAACAGTTAGTGAATTCTATTCAAGTGGACATGAAGCAAATTTCCAAAATCAATTTTCCTGTGATAGACACTCTGTTCCCGACTTTAAATAAAAACAAAATGAGAATGCTGGAAATCTGAAATAAACACAGAGTGCTGGAGAAATTCAGCAGCACTGGCAGCATTTGTAGAGAGAGGGAAACAGAGTTAATGTTTTGAGTCTGATATCACTCTTCTTCAGAACAGGGTTCAGAGTCTGATTCCTGATCTGTGTCTTAAATGTACAACCCTTTACTCTGAGGTTATACCTGATAATCTTAGACTCTCCATCAAGTGGAAACAACCTCTCCACATCTGTCCTGTCAAGCCTCAGAAGAATCTTGTATGTTTCAGTAAGATCGCCTCTCGTTCTTCTCTATTCCAATATATTGCAGACCCAATCGACTGGACCTCTTCCTGTAAAGCAGTCCCAGTATCTGTCTAGTGAAAATTCTCTGGACTGCCTCCAATGCCAGTATATCTTGCCTTAGATAAGGAACTCAGAACAGTTTACTGTATCCCAGTGTGATCTGACTACTGCCTCGTACAGTTTGAACACAACTTTCCTGCTTAACTAGAGTGAAAGGGCAGTGTGAAAGCGGAAGGGAAAACATTGCCTCTCTTCAGTGATAAATTAGTAAACAGGCTTGCTGCTAGGTTAGTCTGACTGCCAGATGGTGCATTTACATCGCTGTTCAAATCCGTGCTTTGTTGCAGAGTAATTGACAGATCAAACATTTTATTTTTAAATCTCAGCAAACTAAATGCTTCTGGCACAGTGAAACTGCTGTGTTTGACAGCAGAACATTTTAATGTTACAGTTGCATCATATGACAACTCATTTTTGTTTCCATTCCCCAAATAGATTATTTTTGTGTATTTTTTATCAAAACTACAGGATGTAGGCTTGTGTTTTTCTAACTTCAGTTCACCAAGCGAGCCCTATTTTGATGTAAAGAGGTCTTTTGGAATCCTCCACAATTTGTATGTTTGTGTATGTGGGGGAGTGGAGGTGGGGGTGCTGGGGTTGGCGCTGTGTAGGAGTGGGGAATGATGTAGCTATCAAAGATTTGAAAGAGAAGTCATCATCATTAGTGTTAAAGGTGTAGGTCCCTTTAAGGGTAAATCAGACAAGCTCCAGAGTCAAATGAGAGCATGAGATGCTCCTCACACATTGTATTTAAGAGTCACATAGTCACAGAGATGTACAGCATGGAAACAGACCCTTCGGTCCAATTTGTCCAAGCCAACTAGATATCCTAACCTAATCTAGCCCCATTTGCCAGCACTTGGCCCATATCCCTCTAAACTCTTCCTATTCATAAATCCATCCAGATGCCTTTTAAATGTTGTAATAGTACCAGCCTCCACTACTTCTCTGGCAGCTCATTCCATACACGTATCACCCTCTCTGTGAAAAAGTTGCCCCTTAAATTCCTTTCATATCTTTTCCCTCTCACCCTGAACCGATGCCCTCTAGTTCTGGACTCCCCACCCTAGGGAAAAGACCTTGTCTGTTTATCCTATTGATTCTCTTCATGATCTTATAAACCTTTATAAAGTTACCTCTCACCCTACAATGCTCCAGGGAAGGCAGCATCAGTCTATTCAGCCTCTCCCTGTAGCTCAACTCCTCCAAACCTGGCAACATCCTTGTAAATCTTTTCTGAACTCATGCAAGTTTCACTACATTCTTCCGCTAGGAGGGAGACCAGAATTGCATGCAATATTCCAAAAGTGGCCTAATCAACGTCCTATACAGCTACAACATGACCTTCCAACTCCTATACTCAATACTCTGACCAATAAGGGAAAGCATACCAAACACCTTCTTCACTATCCTATCAAGGAGCTATGAACCTGCACTCCCGTATCTCTTTGTTCAGCAATATTCCCCAGGACATTACCCGTTAAGTGTATGGCTAGTGTTCTTAACCTTCTTCTGGGCCTGGGTGAAGGGGCTATGGAGGTCGTGGGCGGGGTTCATAGTCCCTGTCAGCCAGGCCCCTCTTCCATGGTTACATTTGAACCCAGGTATCCTTCGAGAGAGAAAACATGTCCACCACTACCCAAAGCTATCACAGAGAGATGGGCACCTCGGGGGCTGGTGTGCAATATCACCTCCTCCAACATTATTTTGATTTAGTTGCCACTGTTGTCTCTTCACCTTTTTGCTTTTGTTACTGTAATATTACCCCTGGTGGGCAGTGCCTGCAGTTTGGTTATTGACTGATCAGTTTATTCGGTGGTGCGTTCAAAATATTTTTTAAAATGGCTGAGATCTTGGCCTACATTTGGGCCTGGCTAAAGTAGTCATCAGCAGGTCCAGGGGCTATGTAGAGGGGTTTGTAATTCCTGACTATGACTCTGCAACTAAGTTCATGTTTAAGGGTCCTCAGAGAGAGGACTCCCACTAACTTTATAGCTTTCAGACAGAAGGGACACTGAAGGGGCTAAGCTAGCTTATTTCTCCCACTGACTCCATTTTGATGTAGCTCCCTCCCTTGTCATGTTCTATTATTGTTACACTTGTGGGCAGTATTTGTAGTAATTTATAATTGTGTGACTCGGTGGTGAGTTATTAAAATAGAAAAAATAACTGGGTTGTTCCCCTGTGGGATGTTGGCTTCTTTCAGGGAAAGGGTCCAGAAGGGAATGGTGGAAACTGTTGTTTTGCTAAACTGCAGATTTATGATTAGATTTTAATAAGACTCTTGTGAATCTCTAAATGTCTTTTGCCGCCTAATTCAATTTATTGATATCAGTCTGTTAAATAGCCCTGATTGGACAATCACTAACTATTTGCAGGAAGCACAAACACTGGGTAGAAAATTGAGCCGCAAGTTGGAGCTCAGACAGTTGGAGCACCAAAGGAGGAACCGTGCCTCATAAATTTCTATCTTTCTGTTCGATGGTCAAATGATGGTCAGCAGCTTTGGCATTTTTCAGATTTTTGTCTACTACACTCAGTCAGTTACAAGCAGAGGAAGGTTATGCTGCAGCTATATGACTCTACACCTGGAGTAGTGTGTACAGTTTTGGATGTGCTGGCCCTGCAGGGGGTGCAGAGGAAGTTCACTAGGTTGGTTCCAGAATTGAGAGGGTTGGCTTATAGCGTCATGGAGTCATACAGCATGGAAACAGACTTTTTGGTCCAACCAGTCCATACCGAACGTAATCGCAAACTAGTCCCACCTGCCTACTTTTGTCAAATATCCCTCTAAACCCTCCCTATTCATGTACTGATCCAAATGTATCTTAAATGCTGTGATAGTACCTCCATCCACAATTTCTCCAGGAAATTCATTCCACACGCAAACCATTGTCTGAGTAAAACATTTGCCTTTTTTTTATATCTCTCTCTCCTCTCACCTTAAAAATGTGCCCCCGAGTCTTGAAATCCTCCTTCCTTGGGAAAAATGACTACCATTAACTCTATCTATACCTCTCATTATTTTAGTAGAATGGGAATATTTACAGTTGAATTTAAAAGATGGAGCAGGATATCTTTTAGAAACATATATACTATGAAAGGAATAGATAAGGTGGAAGCAGGAAGGTGTTTCCACAGGAGAATGAAACTAGAACAAGGAGGCAGAGCCTCACATTAAGGGGAAGCAGATTTAGCACTGAGTTGAGGAGGAATGTCTTCACCCAGAGAATTGTGAATCTGTGTGATTCCATGCCCAGTAGTTGAGGCTACCTCATTGAATATTTTTAAGGTAATGACAAATAGATTTTTGAACAGTAAAGGGATTAAGGGTTGTAGTGAGAGGGTGAGTAAGTGGAGTTGAGTCCATGAAAAGATTAGCCTTGATCGTATTGAATGGCAGAGCAGGCTCGGGGGGCCAGATGGCCTACTCCTGCTCCTAGTTCACGTGTTCTTATGTAGATACCATTGTGTGTTTTGTGTGCCAGTGTATATGTTTGTGTCTGTGTGCTTCTAATTATATCTCTATTGCATGGTAACAACTTGCAGAAATATATTGTCTCTTAGTTTAGAGCTTCCCTATGTACTTCACAGGAGTTTGAAAATAATATTTTGAAAACTAATAGGTTGTATAGATGAGAGCAGGATGCTACAAAAGGACATTGACAGATTGATTGGGGAGGCCAATGTCAGATGGAATTCCATCTGGGAGCATTTCAGCTAATCCATTCTGGAACCGAGAATGACAAATTTGGAATTTTTTTTAATGGGGAGAAACTAAAAACGGGGGTAGCAAAAGGGATTTGACTGTTCAGGTACACAAATCACTACATGTAGGTTCTATTTCAGTGGTACAAAAGACCTGGAGGAAGGGGCATGGTGTTAACGTAGAGGCCATTCAAGTCAAGTGAAATTAGGGAGCATCTTTTTCTCACAATGGAGTGAGTAAAAGACTGTGGATGTTGGAACTTGAATGACCAGATTCTAGTTAGGTACATATGTTGGAGCATGGATTAAAATTGGCAAATGGAGTTGGGGTACAGACTGACCACTGACAGTCAACCTCTTAACGTTCAAATCACAGGACATTCTTCTCCAGTTCTTCTATGGAACAGGAACCCTCCTCCAATTCCTCTCCATACTATGTCCCACACTCTCAAGATGCCCTTTAATATAGTGTCACATGCCTAGTACTGGAGAGAGACTTTTGCAAGTCCTCCACTCTTTAACAGTTTAATTCCTAATCTTAATGTTCGCATACTCTTTCTGCTTGTGTTTTCTCCTGTCCATGAACAACTAGTGGACAGGTCCACACTTATGGGCAAAGTACTTCAGTGTTGATGAGGAGACTCCAGTGTTGGACTGGGGTGGACAGAGTTAAAGATCACACAGCACCAGGTTATAGTCCAATAGGTTTATTTGGAAGCACTAGCTTTCGGAGTGCTGCTCCTTCATCAGGAGGCTAGTGGGGCAGGATCATAAGACACAACATTTATAGCACAAGATCATAGTGTCATGCAACTGATACAATATATTGAACAAACCTAGATTGCTGTTGAGCTTTTCATCTTTTAGAATAGGTTGCAGGTTTCCATTCATTAATATGTAAACCTCAGAACTTCTTTCAAGTCACATTCCCGAGATAACGTAAGGTTTTATTAAAAGAAAGCTGACATCTCAGCTCAGACAATGCATTAAAGGTGTGAGCTTAGAGTCTGTCTGTATCCCAATCTTGAGTCAGACTGGTTCTATTTCCAAAGTAGGAATTTGCAAAATGTTATATGTCTGCACTGACTGTCTGCAGATTGTGTGCTTTTTGAGCAAACTGGAATGTATCTGCAAATGCAAATTCACCCCATAGACTTATATGTGTGTGTGTGTGCGTGCATGTGAGGGAGAGAGAGAGTGCGAGTATGAGTGTGTTGGCTACTTCAGTGTTGGCTTCTGAAGGATGGCTGTCTAGGGGTCTCTCCTGCTGCATGTACTGGCCCCTATTATACCCACCACAATCTCACATTCTCTCTCTGTGTCCTTTGGACCTATTACCTGGCTGGAGTTGCATTACACATGGCAAGAACATCAGCAGCGGTGGGATTCATTGCTGGCCAGGCAGTGTATTCTTGAAATGTATTCATGCTGAGGTGAAAAGATTTATTGTATGGCAGCCCCGATGTTTTTTGCTGGCTTGAAGATAATTTCATTTTGAGAAACACCCAGCTGAAAATCTCAATGCTGAATTTAAAGCATCATTATGGGCAGCTTATTTTTCATAGACAAGGGACTTGAGGGACACTGCAGGGGGCAAGTGGAGTTGACAATACATCTGGATCAACAGTGATCTCATCGAATGGTGAAGCAGGATCAAAGGGCCGAATGGCCTGCTAAGTTTTATGAAAAATAAATGCATGTTTAAGCTAAGATGAGAACATTCATAAATACAGAATCTCTTTGTTTAAGATTATAATTGAGGACAGGTCACCACCAGCTCTACCTTATGTAGGGCAATGGGAATGGGAAATAAATACAGGCACTACTTCCAGAGCTCACATTCTGTGAACTTATTTTGAAAAAAAAGTGCTCATTTCATAGTTCCCATTACTGGAGAAAATAAATAGACTGAGGAAAATGGTCTTTCCATGATGAGGCCACAACCTGTATGTTTGATAGAATTGCTGTTAATAACTTGGATCGTTGCTCATTGATTTAACTCAGCAAGATGTGATCTATAGGTCTGAGGAAAGTGTACTGATTACCTGCAGCGTTGAAATGGGTCTGAATAACCTTGTGTGCAAAGATGCTGAAAATAGACCAGACTGTGAGTGAAATGAAAGCTTGCAAGTTCTTTAACTTACAAATTGAAATTCCTCTTGTGAGATGAAGGTCTGTTGGAACAACTCATTGTTTCCTTCTCATCAACCATCTCTCGGCAATGTAAATGGAATGGAGCTGCAAAATGTACATTTGAAGTTGGATGTGAAACATTTTTTAACTGTCTGTGTCTGAAGTCTGGAATCTTCTCTCCTTACAATTTGCGAGTGCGGTGGTCCTTTGGGGAAAGACACATGGATGGTCAAGTAGTGCCCATGTAAGAAACATGCCCTTGCTCGTATTAAAACTTAGCTCGTATCAGGCGACCGAATCAACACGGACATCTACTACAAACCGACCGACTCCCACAGCTACCTGGACTACACCTCCTCCCATCCTGCCCCCTGTAAAAACGCCATCCCATTCTCCCAATTCCTTCGACTCCACCACATCTGCTCCCAGGAGGACCAGTTCCAAAAACGCACAACCCAGATGGCCTCCTTCTTCAAGGACTGCAATTTCCCCCCCGACGTGGTCGACGATGCCCTCCACCACATCTCTTCCACTTCCCGCTCCTCCGCCCTTGAACCCCGCCCCTCCAACCGCCACCAGGACAGAACCCCACTGGTACTCACCTACCACCCCACCAATCTCCATGTACAACACATCATCCGCCGTCATTTCCGCTACCTCCAAACGGACCCCACCACCAAGGATATATTTCCCTCCCCTCCCCTATCAGCATTCCGTAAAGACCACTCCCTCCGTGACTCCCTCGTCAGATCCACACCCCCCACCAACCCAACCTCCACTCCCGGCACCTTCCCCTGCAACCGCAGGAGGTGCAAGACTTGCGCCCACACCTCCCCCCTCACCTCCTTCCAAGGCCCCAAAGGAAACTTCCATATCCGCCACAGATTCACCTGCACCTCTACACATATCATCTATTGCATCCTCTGCACCCGATGTGGCCTCCTCTATATTGGGGAGACAGGCCGGCTACTTGCGGAGCGTTTCAGAGAACACCTCTGGGACACCCGGACCAACCAACCCAACCACCCTGTAGCTCAACATTTCAATTCCCCCTCCCACTCCACCAAGGATATGCAGGTCTTTGGACTCCTCCATCGTCAGACCACAACAAAACGACGGTTGGAGGAAGAACGCCTCATCTTCCGGCTAGGAACCCTCCAACCACAAGGGATGAACTCGGATTTCACCAGTTTCCTCATTTCCCCTCCCTCCACCCTGTCTCAGTCAAATCCATCAAATTCAGCACCGCCTTCCTAACCTGAGATCTTCTTCCTGACCTCTCCGCCCCCACCCCAGTCTGACCTATCACCCTCACCTTGACCTCTTTCCACCTATCACATTTCCGACGCCCCTCCCCCAAGTCCCTCCTCCCTGCCTTTTATCTTAGCCTGCTGGACAAACTTTCCTCATTCCTGAAGAAGGGCTTATGCCAGAAACGTCGATTCTCCTGTTCCCTGGATGCTGCCTGACCTGCTGCGCTTTTCCAGCAACACATTTCCAGCTTGCTCGTATTAACCCAATGAAGAGTGGGATCTCGCCATGTGGAGAGCATGATGATGAAGCTCTGTTGGGTTATTTTTGGGCTTCTGTGGAGGGAGTGAATGGGGAGTGGGGTCCATCGTTTGAAGGCATCCAGTGTCTGTTTGAGTGACCTGTCATCAGCATTGTAAGGACGGTGGGATCCCTGCTGAGGACTTGCATTGGTTTTCTTTTCCCACACCTTTGCCCCATGAGTCCTGTTCAGTCGAGTTTCTGTCTGACTGGCATAGTTGCCATGAGTTTTCCCTTAAAGTGGCAGAAACAGCTGATGACTGAGACTCCTGTTGTTTCCATAAGATTTGAGCTGAGGTTTATTTCCTTAAGATCGACAACTTGGAAAACATCTCCTGAGCATGTTCGTGTTAGTAAGCTGCAAAATGACAGCTAGCTCAACCAGCCTATTCTAATTAATATGGCCAGCAGTTGTCAACTTAGTTGATCAGAAATAAACAAACCCTGGGCTGGAGACAAGAGTGGCTTGATTGCATTTCTTCCTTAATATTCCTCATCTGTCTTTCTCCCTTGTGTGAATGATCAAGTTCTTCCAGTCAAAGCCCCAAAGAAACAAGTTTCCCATTAGCTTCCCAATTTTCTACCTTGTAAAGATCATGCTTGACTGAGCTAGATTTATATCCAGTTTGTCATTTTAGGTCAAGTGGATGTTGATAGCGAGATGGCACAAGGCTTTTTATTTTAGGGGCTTAACTAAAATGCATTTGTCAAATGCAGCTAAATAGTGCTATTTTTGCAATGGCCACAATCAGATCAGCTGTTCTGAAGAAGTCATACTGAACTTTTAATGTTAACTCAGAGTTTCTCCAGCAATCTCTGTGTTTGTTTCATGCTTCCGTCATCCACAGTAGTTTTCTTTCTTCAGGTCAGACACAGTCTTATTGAATGGTGGAGGAGCTGGACAGCTAACCCCTGTGCCTTATGATCTTATATTTTGATGTTCAGCACTCTAAGGGAGTGTTGCACTGGCAGACAGGTTTCAACTGGGCTGTTAAAAGTCCCATCTATCCTCTCACCCTCAGGCAATAGTCTGTGAGGAATTTGCATATCCTCCCTGTGTCAGCGTCGGTTTCCGCCAGGTGCTCCGGTTTCCTCCCACAGTCTAAAGGTCTGCAGGTTAGGTGGATTGGCCGTGCTAAATTCCTCATGGTGTTCAGGGATGTGTCAGGCTGGTGGATTGGCCATGGGAAATGCAGTGTTACAAGAATGGGGTGAGTCTGGGTGGAATGCTATTCAGAGGGTCAGTGTGGACTTGATGGGCCAAATGCCCTGCTTCCACACTAAGGATTCTATTATGGAGATGAAACAAAGACCTTACCGAGGTGTAAACATGACTCATCCATCTGATTCTGTCCATAAAAATAAATGGTGGATTAAAAGTTTCTATGATTCACAAGTTTCCATGTAAAAGTTTCTTTGATTTACAAAAAGATCTAATTCATCGTGAGCTGTTATGAGATAGTTTGTAATGAAATGGAGGCTTCCGGATTTGGATTGTTCTGGAGAAAATGGCTTTTGGCAGTTCAGATTAAATGGTTAATTTACAGTTGTTTAATGGGATTTGGACATAGCTGGTCAGGTCAGTACTTATTGCCCGTCCATTATTGCCCCTAGAGGGCAGTTAAGAGTTAACTACATTGCTGTGGGTCTGAAATCACAGACTGGGCAAGGTTTTAGTGAACTGAATGAGTTATCAAGACATTCAGCATTGGTTTCATTGTCACCACTTGACTAGGTTTTAATTCCAGGTTCTGTTAATTGAATTTAAATTCCACCAACTACTGTGGTGGGATTCGAACCCATGGCCCCAGAGTATTAGTCTGGGCTTCTGGATTACTTGTCAAGTGACATTACCACTGTATCACAGAGCCTTAAAGAA
Organism: Chiloscyllium plagiosum; assembly: GCF_037043375.1. Lineage (NCBI taxonomy): Eukaryota > Metazoa > Chordata > Chondrichthyes > Orectolobiformes > Hemiscylliidae > Chiloscyllium > Chiloscyllium plagiosum. The sequence continues at coordinate 10,168,826 of NW_028270172.1, forward strand.
ATTACATTATGTGGCCATAAAGATTTTAGTGACAAGCCGTCCACTTAAAACTGGCACTGTTCTGATGCATTTGGTTAGGGATGGAGGTATAAAAGCTTGCGTTGCTGAGGAGATAATTATGGCCCATTAATTGATACAAGTAAGTATTATATGTGCTAAAAGTGCCCAGACAGAAAAGCAGCAGCTAATTCCACAGACAGTAATTTGTTCCTGGTCAGTCTGTCTTCACCTTGTTAAAATATTGCCATGAGGCACATTGCATTTTCTAAGATACTGGTGAGACATCTCACTGGGCTACAAGGCAAAAAACCCTCCAAAAATCTTAACACAACTCACATTTAGCCAAAAGATCACAAAATCCAGCCCTGCGTACATATGTGCATGACTTATTTTTGAAGAACACGATTATACCATTTAAGCCGTGTGTTAATAAGTTTCACATCTTTGTTTTATTAGGTTAAAAATCACACAACACCAGGTTATAGTCCAACAGGTTTAATTGGAAGCACACTAGCTTTCGGAGCGGCGCTCCTTCATCAGGTGTATTGGATCAGGTGAAGGAGCGTCGCTCCGAAAGCTAGTGTGCTTCCAATTAAACCTGTTGGACTATAACCTGGTGTTGTGTGATTTTTAACTTTGTACACCCCAGTCCAACACCGGCACCTCCGAATTGTTTTATTAGGTTTTGTTTGCAATGAGCTTGATTTTTATTTGTTCCATAGAAACCAGACCCATTGGTTTCTGAGATAAAAAAGACAGTCTAATCTGTCTGGAGTTGTCAATATCACTTCCCTGTTTAAGTATTGGATGAGGGAGGACAGGGAAAGGAATGAGTTGCTCTCTCCTAAATCAGTTAACCTTGGAAATATTTCGGTGACAATCAAAACGTGACTGTAAATGTATTTAAATCATTTCTTTAATCAAAGCATCCAGACCTCAAGCTGTGTGCAATTATGTGCTGTGTGTTAGTTTAAATTACCTTGGTAAACGTTACTTTTAAAAACCCTTCTGAATATTCTTTATGGGTCTTTTTCTTTTAATCTCCTTAAACCTTCCCACATGAGTAGCCTTTAGGCTGGCTTTGGCTTTGCGTGATTCCCATCTGATATTCTTTCATCAGTTAGCAGATGGAAGCGGTGGCTACTCCAAGATTTCTTTCTCCCTTTGTGAGATGTGTGCATCATGGGCAAGGTGAGCAAGTGTTGCCCCATCTTTCATTGCCTTTGAACTGAGTGGTTTGTAAGACCGTTCCAGGAAGTCATAGACATTGATGTTGGTCTGAAATCACACAAAAGCCAGACTTGATAAAAAAGGCAGATTTCCTCCCCTAAATATTTCAGATTTATAAAATGAATAACAACAACAGGAATTGCTGGAGAAACTCAGCAGGTCTGGCAGCATCTGTGGGAAGAAAACAGAGTTGAGACTTTGAGTCATAAAAGATTTATAAGGATGTTGCCAGGATTGGAGGGTCTGAGTTATAGGGAGAGGTTGGGACCTTTGTCCCTGGAGCGTCGGAGGCTGAGGGGTGATCTTATAGAGGTTTATAAAATCATGAGGGGCATGGATAGGGTAAATAGCCAAGGTCTTTTCCCCAGGGTAGAGAAGTCTAAAACTAGAGGACATAGGTTTAAGGTGAGAGTGGAAAGTGTGGGTGGCACGGTGGCACAGTGGTCAGCGCTGCTGCCTCACAGCGCCTGAGACCCGGGTTCAATTCCCGCCTCAGGCGACTGACTGTGTGGAGTTTGCACATTCTCCCCGTGTCTGCGTGGGTTTCCTCCGGTTTCCTCCCACAGTCCAAAGATGTGCAGGTCAAGTGAATTGGCTGTGCTAAATTGCCCGTAGTGTTAGGTAAGGGGTAAATGTAGGGGCATGGGTGGGTTGCGCTTCGGCGGGTCGGTGTGGACTTGTTGGGCCGAAGGGCCTGTTTCCACGCTGTAATGTAATGTTAAAAGGGGCCGAAGGTCGACTTCTTCACACAGAGCGTGGTGTGTGTATGGAATGAGCTGCCAGAGGAAATGGTGGAAGCTGGTATAATTACAACATTAAAAGGCATCTGGATGGATATATGAATAGGAAGTGTTTGGAGGGATATGGGCCAAATGCTGGCAAATGGGAAAAAGCCTTTTCACATAGCAAGGAATCTGATGGGTTTTCTTTGTTATGACCATTACAGTGGCTACATGGTTGTCATTGGCCCAGACTTAACAGTCAAGTTTCATCATCTGCTACAGTGGGATTCAAACCCATGTCCTCATGACATGTGGAGGAACAGGAGCAAGCCACTTAGCTGCTGGAGTTTGTTCTGCCATTTGGTGAGATCGAGGCTGACCTGTGGTCTAACTCCATATATCTGCCTTTCACCCATATCCCTCAATACCTACGATTAATAAACAATTAAGATTAAAAACAGTACTAGCATCAACTGCCATTTCTGGAAGAGAGTTCTAAGTCTTTGTGTGTAACATCTCTCCTGAATGTCTGGTCTAACTCTAAGACTATGCCCCCTAGTCTGAGAATCCTCAATGAGTGAGAATAGTTTATCTTTACCAATCTTGTCTTTTCCTGTTAATATATTGAATACTTCAATTAGATCACTCCTTAATCTTCTCAATTCTAGAGAAATTGTGTAAAACTCCTCATAACTCCTGATGTCCAGGTATCATTCTTGTAAACCTACGTTATTCTCCTTCCAATGCCAATTATCTTTCCTAAGGTGTGGTACCCAGATCTGCTACCAGTACTCCAAGTGGGGGTCATACAGTCATAGAGCTGTACAGCACAGAAACAGACCCTTTATGTCCAACATGTCATGCCAACCAGATATCCTAAACTGATCTAGTCCCATTTGCCAGCACTTGGCCCATATCCCACTAAACCCATCCTATTCATATACCATCCAGATGCCTTTTAAATGTTGTAATTGTATCAACCGCCACTATTTCCTCTGGCAGCTCATACCATAGATGCAGCGCCCTTTGAGTTAAAAGGTTGCACCTTAGGTCATTTTTAAATCTTTCCCCTCTAACCCAAATCTATGCTCTCTAGATTTGTACTCCCTACCCCAGGGAAAAGATCACATCTATTTACCCTATCCATGCCCCTCATGATTTTATAAACTTCTATAAGTTCACCCCTCAGCCTCCGACACTTCAGGGAAAACAACCCCAGCCTATTCAGCCTCTCCCTATATCTCAAACCCTCCAGCCCTGGCAACATCCTTGTAAATCTTTTCTGAACCCTTTCAAGTTTCACAATATCCTTCATAAAGGGGGGATACCAGAATTGCACACAGTATTCCAAAAGTGGCCTAAGTAATGTCTTATGCAGCCACAATGTGACCTCCCAACTCCTGTACTCAATGTTCTGACCAATAGGGGAAAGCATACCAAATGCCTTCTTCACTATCCTATCAACCTGTGATTCCACTTTCAAGGTATTATGAACCTGCACTCCAAGGTCTCTTTGTTCAGCAACACTCCTCAGGACTTTACCATTAAATATCTAAGTCCTGCTCTGATTTGTCTTTCCTAAATGCAGCACCTCACATTTATCTAAATTAAACATCTGCCACTCCTCGGCCGTTAGCCCATCTGATCAAACTAGGGTCAAACCAAGGTTTTGTATAGCTGCAGCATAACTTCTGCTTCTTTATACTCTAGCCCTCTAGATATAAAAGTCAGAATTCCATTAGCTTTCTTGATTATTTTATGCATCAGCCTGTGGCCTTTTAAAGATCTATACACCTGAATCTCCAAATCTATTTTGGACATCCATTGTATTTAACTTCAAACTAAGTTGAAAGTACCTGATCCATCTTATTTTGGTCTGAAATGGATAGCCTCACATTTTCTTACATTGAAATTCATCTGCCACAGTTTTGCCCATTCACCTAGTCTATCAATATCACTTTGTAATTTTATGCTATCATCTACACGGACTAAAATGGCACTTTGTTTTGTGTCAAGTAGTACTTAGGGTCTGGAATGCACTGTCTGGAAATGTAGGAGAGGCAGGTTTTATTGAGGCATTCAAGAGGGGCATTGAATGGTTATTTGGATAGAAATGGTGAACCGGGATATAATGAAAAGGCAGGAGATTGGCACTGGTACAGGGATGGTGGGCTGAATGGTCTCTTTCTGTACTGTAACAATTCAGTGATTCTGTGATTTCTCAGTACATTAGTGTAGTTACTTGCATTTTAAAATCAATTAATGTAAGCCATGTTCTGAAACATTACTTATAAAATAGCAGGAGCCTGTATATAATGCAAGCCAGAGTAACTACTGCCTGAGCATCATTTCAAACTTTTGTGCCATATTGTGGTTTGACAGGTCTAAATAAGTTCCATAATTATGTCTCAAACTTTAGGTTCTCTACAGCTTTCCATAAAATCCTGTTTCCCATTAGATTTATCTTTGGCTTTAACCAGTTTGAGGCATTAGTTTTAATGCCTTGAGCACTGAACATGCCAGAGCCCTTTGCTCTGTCCTATCACCAGCTGTCTCCCATTCGAAATATATTTTTGTAAATCAATTGGCTAATTTGTCATTCATTTCATTATTAACCTTGTTCTCAATATTATGTCTTCTTTCTCCCTCTTCCTTCTCCCATTTTACTTGGAGTCACCATAATGTTGTCTGACCATTCTTCTCCATCTCTTTCATCAGTCAGCCATTCCCTCATCCAAACACGATGCATTTATATCTTTCCATATTGCATCTTCCCATCAAATCTTCGACCTTCCCCTTTAGCCTTCTTCCTGGCATTTCCATCATTTGCCTTGTTGTAATCAACCCTCACTCTCTCACACACACACACACTGTCTCCAACAGATGGCTACCATTTCAGTCCCTTCTTGGCTACTTTCTTCAATCTGCACGGACTCCCTGATGTACTGGTTCCTGCTATTTTTGTCTTTTCCTGTCACTCCAGGCATCCACCTCAGTATCTCCATCTCAATAGTAGGTCCAGTTGTTGTTCCTCAGATTTTTTTATGCCGCCTATTTTAAATATCATCTGCAGAATTACATGCAACTCAACTCTTTTGAAATAAAGAGCGAAGCGAACGGAACAGAATCTTGTGGAAGGTATCTGCACACTTCTAAAGACTTTTGGACACTTAATGCCTGTCCTCTGTTTCCGTCCATCTAACCAGTTTTTAAATGCAACTTGCTAACCTTCTATACTCATTAATCTTTTCCAAATGGTTTCCTGGCTGGCAACAAGCTAATGGTTCTCTGAAAGTTCATGTATACCACAGTGGCATTTTCCCGAGTCACCACATCACTTCCTCAAAACACCCAGCGTGATTAGCTTAGATTACTTACAGTGTGGAAACAGGCCTTTTGGCCCAACAAATCCACACCGACCCACCAAAGCGCACCCACCCAGACCCATTCCCCTACATTTACCCCTGCACCTAACACTAGGGGCAATTTAGCATGGCCAATTCACCTGACCTGCACATTTTTGGATTGTGGGAGGAAACCGGAGCACCCGGAGGATACCCACGCAGGCACAGGGAGAATGTGCAAACTCCACACAGTCAGTCGCCTGAGGCGGGAATTGAACCCGGGTCTCTGGCGCTGTGAGGCAGCAGTGCTAACCACTGTGCCACTGTGCCGCCCACATAATCTTTCCAGCATAATCTTTGTTTTTGAAAAAACGTTTCCTCTTCTGTTCAAGTTATGTTTCATTCCCATTTCTAAACTTCACTCCAACCTCCAGGCTTCTTACTATTCTTTGCAATGTTAATTTATTCTAGAAGTTTCCTTAACTTACATAATAAGCCACGGATAGGCCTTTCCACTGAATATTTGTTTTTTTTCTGTGTAATGTATTTTCATTGAACATTTTTGAAATATTTTCCTTCATTTGTTTACTGCTACACCTTTTAGTCAGACTAATGAATTAGAAATGCTCACATGCTTTGCTTTTAGTATGACCATTTTAATCAGAATTATTATGGATCAGTTAGCAACATCATATATAGATATTCAACTGAAGGCCTAAGTAATTGATAGTAAGCTGAAACACAAGTGCTGAACTTAGGAAGTGTATCACAGGATTTACACATTCTTCCACCCAATGCATTTCATTGATGTGAAAGTTTTTTATTCATTAGTGCCTGTATAATTAATGGAGCATTTAAATAAGTTTTGCACATGAACATCAGTTGTTTCAGGCGTTCAGTACACATACGGAGGCATTCAGACAAAAGCTGCAGTGTAGGTGGCTTCAGATTTGCAGCATACGCCTGGGATCAGATTCTGATTAAACCTGGCCAGAGAACCAGGCTGAGCCTGCTATACTGGAGAAAACTGTTTCAGCCCTCTTCACCTCAGTGTCAGTTTACATTATCTGGAAATGTATGGAAACACATTCTGTGGTTAATTACCAAGCAATTGTCTGCTTATTTAAAACTATGCACTATACACTATGCAGTGTATAATGCTCTTTGCATCAGTCCCTCCTCCAATAGTTAGTTCATAAAGTCTCCAGCTCTGACCCTTGTGGATCACCTAATTCCAGTGCAGGCTCGATGGGCTGGCTGGTCTCCTGCACCGTAATACTTCTGTGATTGCTGTCCACACTATTGGCAGTTGTACCTTTAAGCCATCTGAGAATAAGCTTTGGAATTTCACCCCATCTCCTGCACCCCTCCAAATTTCTGCTTATCCACAAAGTTAATCTCCTTTGAAACCCTACCTCTTCCATCACTCCTTAGTCTTCACCAAGTGCCAACCTTTAGCTGATTGCACTTCTGTGTGAAATGCATTGGGCTGCCTTTTATACATTAGCAAGGCTACAGAAGTGAACAATTGCTGACAGCATCAACAAAATGGTTGAAGTGAAGAGGAAATTGGGTTTTTTTTGCCTCTGAGAGTGCTGCTTCCAACTGTGTGACAATTCATGTGTGTCTTTTCATGTCATGAAATGTAAATAAGGTGACAGTTAACCACTATAAAATAAGACTAAAGTGATGAGCAAATAATTGTATCTCACACTATATAGTGCTGATTTGTATGAACTGTATCAAAGCCAAGTCTTGCCTTGTCCCTAAATAGGCTCTATACTCTGTTTACTTTGAATATTTTGTCTTTATTCTAGTTTACAACTTATATTTATTTTGGTAACAAATGCCATTTGGTGTATTCTTCTTACAAATCAGCAGTGACAGAAATTTCACCATTTAACATACTAGATGTCTTTAAAAACCCTTCTATCTCTGAATAATTTCCCCATATTCATGTCATTCCGATTCAGTCAGTGTGTTGCTTGGCAAAACTAATCATTTGTCTTTTTCTCCTCTGTCCTTTACAGGAAAGTGTTAAAGGAGATATCTGTTGGAGATCTGGAACCAAACGATACTGTCCAGGCCAATTTAGAGGCACAGCTGTTGTCTAAGCTTGACCATCCAGCAATTGTTAAGTTCTACAGCAGCTTTGTGGAACAGTGTAGTTTCTGCATCATTACCGAGTACTGTGAGGTATGTAATTAATGGAGGAGCAGACTGAACATAATTCTGATCTGTCAAATTTGTTGAGGTTGATTTTATTTAGAAAATCATGTGTTTCACACTTAAAATGGTAAATTCCAAATGTTTCTTTGTATAGATTACTTATTGCAGTCTCTGACACAAACTTTGCTCTGTATCCATTCTTCCCACTGCTGGTAACTACCTTAAGCTGAGTTGGAAGTCTTTTGTTAACCTTAATGTTGTGTTTTATCTTGTGTTGTAATGGCAATGGTTCTGAAAGATTTAATGTTGGAAACTGAATGAAAATTGAGTTTGAATTGACAAGGAAATTGGGTCTTCTTGACTCTGAGAGTGCTCCTTCTAACTCTGTGACATTTCATGTACACATGTAACACAACCAAAATAAGGTGACACTCGACCACTATAAAATGGAATTAAAGCGACGAGCTAACAATTGGTTCTGAGACTATATAGTCTGATTTGTATTAACCCAATCAATGCTACATTCTGGTTATTTTGAATATTTATTCCAGTATGCAACTTATATTTGTATTGATAATAAATACCATGTGGACTATTCTTCTTACCATCAGCAGTGACAAAAATACTCTCTCAATCTGATGATGTTGTACAAACTTGAACAGGGAAAAGACACAGTAGCTTTGGACATTGTAGAATGAAACCCTTTCTCTGAGGTATCCTTGTAGTCTTCATAATAATGGCTATTTTATTCATCTACCTGTTACGCGGTTGCTATCATACAATAAACTATATCTTGTTTGGGATATAAATCTCTTCTTGTTAAGACACATTTGATATCAGCAAACTACACCATTCACAATCTTCCGGTGGTTGATATCACAGTAATACTTGTGCTAAGGTTGCTTATGGTGATGAAACATCTGAAAACGAACCTCCCAGCTCAGAAAGCAAACCTACATCCAGAAGGTTGCTTAGTTCCATCTCCATAACATCTCTTGACACTGTCAGAAGTCACATGACACCAGATTAATGTCCAACTGGTTTATTTGAACTCACAAGCTTTCGGAGCACTGCTCTGTCGTCAGGTGAAGTGAAAGGGCAGCGCTCCAAAAGCTTGTGATTTCAAATAAGCCTGTTGGACTATAACCTGGTGTCATGTGACTTCTGATCTTGTCCACCACAGTCCAACACCAGTATCTCCACAACATCATTTGTTACTTCTTTTGTTCATCTATTGCTAAAATTATCATCTATGCTGCTGTTGCTTGTAGATTTGACCATTGCAATACTCTCTTGGCTAACATCAAACCTTCCACTTTATATAAACCCCAAACTCTGCTGACAATACCCAACCTTGCTCCAAATCTAATTCATTTGTGTTATTTCCCCCCTGAAACTCCATTTTAATTTAGTCTGCTTCCCCTCTATCTATCATTCCCTCAGCTGGGTGTGTGTCATTGCATTGCCCCTGGTGAGCTTTGTGTACAAATTGGAAATTGGTTCAGAAACATGGTGATTCAGTGGTGGAGGTTAATGGTAAACATTATATGGATGGTTTGGTGGTGATAAAAAAGTTCTCAGGGATGTGAGAAAGCAAACACTGGAAAGAAAACAGAAAAAAAGAAATAGGTTCAATCTATAGCTGTACTAGTCTGAAGATGCCTGATCATAGAAGCTTACAAACCTTCACAAACCTTGCAAAAAGCTAAGCAGTCTCAGGCCTGGTTCGTCTTGGCTGGGAATATCAGGTGCAGTAGTCTTAGGACACTTGTGGTGCAGTGGTAGTGACCCTATCTCTAGACCCAGAAGCTTGGGTTCATGTCTCCAGGGGTTGTATTAATATCTTTGAGCAGGTTGATTAGAAAATTAAGAGGTGGGCTCATGTGGAGCAATGGTAGTATTCCTATCTCTGGGCTAGAAGGTCTGTGTTCAAATTTTACTTGCCCCAGACATGTGTCATATTGTGTCTGAAAATGCTGACTATTTTGAAGTGTTGGTTTCTTTCCTCATCTTTATTGATTTTTGCATTGTCACAATGCTCATAGTTTGTTCTTTGGGTGGTTAGATAAATTGGTGTTGGGTGTTTAAAATTTTAAGGAAAGCTGTTTGTTTTCCCAGTAGGGTCAATTTGGAGAGGGAAAGGATTCAGAAGGGAAAGATGGAAACTGATATTGATGCTAAACTATAAACTTACAATAAAGCTCTTGTCACTAATTCAACATATGGATATCGGTCTGTTAAACACCATGAGTTATTGGTTTATCTGAAACTGCCTGAGATAAATTTTTAATCAGGGAATGGGGAAAAGGCAGGAAAGTGGAGTTGAGAATGATCAGACCAGCTGTGAACTCATTGAATGGTGGAGCAGACTCGATGGGCTGAATGGCCTACTCCTTTTCCTATGTCTTAGAGTCTTAATCAGCATGTGGTCCCAAGTCCCAATGTTGCTACATCTTCTTTTGTTTGTGACTATGTCAGTATTTTCCACAATACTTAGATCTGTCTACCCTCAAAAGATTTACAAGGCTTGTTGTCAGGGCTGGAGGGTTTGAGCTATAGGGACAGGCTGAATAGGCTGTGGCTGTTTTCCCTGGAGCATTGAAGGCTGAGGAGTGACCTTATAGAGGTTTATAAAATCATGAGGGGCATACGTTGGGTGAATAGCCAAGATCTTTTCCCCAGGTTATGGGAGTCCAAAACTAGAAGGCATAGATGTAAGGTGAGGGGGAAAAGATTTAAAAGGGATCTAAGTGGCAGCTTTTTCACACAGTGGATGGTGCATGTATGGAATGAGCTGCCAGAGGAAATGGGAGGCTGGTATGGGTACAACATTTAAAAGGCATCTGGATATGTATATGAATAGGATGGGTTTAGAGGGATATGGGCCAAATGCTGACAAATGGGGGTAGATTATTTAGGATATATGGTTGGCATAGACTAGAGAGTTTTTTTTATAGAATCCCTCCAGTGTGGAAGCATTCGTCCCATCAAATCCACACCAAATCTCTGAAGAGCACCCCATCCAGATTGAATCCCCTATCCTATCACTGTAACCCTACATTTCCCATGGCTAACCCACCCAACCTGCGCATCCCTGGGCACTATGGGCAATTTAGCATGGCCAATCCACCCAAACCTGTTTGGATTGTGGGAGAAAACTGGAACATGTTTCCATGCCCTACATCTCTATGACTCAATAAGTTTGCCCACGAGGCCTACATGGTTTAGCCAACAGATCTTTGGACACTAAGACAATCAAGGGAAGCGATGGTAAGTAGAGAAGATGGAGAAGTTCACACATGAGCATAACGGATGGTGGAGCAGGCTTGAGCAGCTGCCTGCCCTCCCCCTGACCTGTTCTCGTGATGATGTGTCACATTCACACAGCAAATAATCATTGTGTTCAGTGACCAGTGAAATCTGTTATCCATGAGGCTTTGTTGCCTCAAAATTCAATCACCTTTATATTCTAATGAGTGATTGCATTAGAACACACTAGAATGATTTTTTCATTTCATCGCTTTGTCTTTCACACTGACCACCTGCTATTCAGTTATTATATAAAGGCAGGCAATTTTCACAGTAAATAAATGGGAAGATTGTTAAGTGCAGTGAGATCTGTTTTGTTTCCCGGTGAGGTTAATGCAAAGAGTCAGATAAAGCTATTCCTACACCATCCTTCCCTCCTAAACCCCCCAAAAAGCAAAAGTCAGCATCACTGATACATCATGATTAATATCCTGTAAGAATTTCTTCAGTGCCTCTCTGGAATGTCCATGTTAACACATTCTGCTTTTGACTGTGTCTGTCGCTTGTTTTAGAGATAGTCAGAACTAACAAGACTCATTATGAATAAACTTTTTTGACTTGGCTATGATGAGGTTGTGTGAAGCTAGAGTTGGATGAGCTGAGACGGCTGTAGGCTATTCCCTGTGGGGACTGAAATATGATTCTATCTTCACTGGCTTTCAGGCATATGTCATTTACACCTACATTCTCGGGTAATAGCCAGAGAGTGACAAAGGCTGAATTAGTTCCTACACACGGATCTCAGCCAAAACCATTCCACCATCTGTTTAGAATAAGGACATTGTGTCTTCTCATGAAATGTTTAGGGCCCTTCATCTCAGTAATCCCAAGGGTCAGCAGCTCAAATGAACAACCGCCAGTTACTTTCCTCTCATAAGACAATAGTTTGTGAGTGGTGCCTGGTGTCTCTCAGGCACTACAGAGACAGACAGTGGGTTCACAGGTCTCTCTTCTCTTCTTGAACAGCTGATCCTGGGATCCATTCCTGGCTCTAAATTTAGACCACTCTCACTCTCGCTCACAAACTGTCACACTCTCACTGTCTCACACTCTCACATGATCTCACACTGTCCCTCACACCCTCATACATTCTCATACTCACACTTGCACATTCTGTCTCACACAGCCACATACTCTCACAGTCTGTCACACACATTTTCACTCTCTCACTCATTCTCACATACTCTCTCATACTTGCAGACTCTTGGTTTGTCACAATCTGTCACACTGTCTCACTCTCTCACATTTTCTCTCACTCTCTCATTCACTCTCAAACATTCTCACACTCTCACAGACTCTCACAATCTTTCATATTTTCTCACACTCATAGTCTATCTCAACTCCTCTTTGCCAAGATTATGAAACGGAGACTTAGCTTGTTTTATTCCTTCATGTAATTGCTTGCCAGATTTAACCCCCATCCCTAATTGCCCTTGAGAAGGGGATGGTGAGCCATTGCAGGTTGACCCACAGTACTGTCAGGGAGGAAGTGCTGGAGATGCTCAAAAAGCTCTGGCAACATCTGTGGAGAGAGAAACAAAATTAATATTCAAGATCTAACGATTCTTTTTCTGTTCTGAAGAAGAGTCATTGGCCTTGAAGTATCAACTCTGTTCCCTCTCCACAGATGATTTTTTTGTTTTTATTTCAGATCTCCAGCATTCATGGTATTTTGCTCTTAATTAAGGGAGTTCCTGGATTTTGACAATGAAGAAATGGCAAAATAGTTTCAAGTCAAAATTGTAAAGTTTCACCGGGTTTTGCCATATTAGTTCCAACTTCTGTTGAGATTTCCCTCATTAAGTAAAAATGGATAGTAAAGGCGCAATAGTTTTGCCAGGCGTTAGTCCTGCTCTCTCATTAGAGAGGTAGAGAAAGAGAGAAAAAGAGAGAGAGAGAAAAAGAGAGAGATGGCTGGTGGTGGTTTAACCTGAGGATCACCATACATCGGGCGAGGGGAAACGTTCAGAAAAAGAGTCCTTCATAGTAATCTCAGCCAGCGCAGGAATTGTACAAATACTGTTGGCATCACTCACCAGCCTTTCCAACCAACAGAGCTGACCATTGAGTAAGATGCCCTTGGTTGGTGCATTTTAGATAATTAACAACTATAATTGTGAAATGTCTCATTCTTACAAGTGAAATATTTATCAAGAATACAGACAGTAGCATTTGAACTGATCAAGCATCTGCCATGGCTCTTTGGAGTTATGTTGTCAATTGTACTGCACTTTGAATCTGTATATGGGTGGTTGCTATTTGTAACCCTTAGTCATACAGACTTGTGACAGCCCTTGCTATCATTGCACACTGAGATGCAACAACAAGGAGGTCTAAAAATAACTGTTCTACAATGAAGGTAATGTAACAATTGTCCTACCTTCTTGAAGTAACGCTGAGTAGCTATTAAACTTGGTTCTGCAGCATAGGATTTGACATTCTGGATGCGTAAGATAGGACCATCAGTGCTAATTGCTGTCAAGCTAGAGAATTCTTTAAAAAAGACTGTAATATCTTGAATGTTTGTTTGCAATTCCACCTGAAGATGAAAATGACCTTCTTCTAATGTAATATTAATGAACAATATTCGGTGACTACAAAAGGTGAAGCAATGTGTTTCATTTTTGCATGATATTAAATGTCTCTCCAGATTACAGGTCTTCACTAGTTGGAGACTTGCTTTGAGCTCAGAATATTCAAGAAACAGGTTTCTCCATCACGACATAGAATTACAGAAGTGTTATGGTGCAGAGGAGGCCATTCAGCCAGTCATGCCTGCACCAGCTCGTTAAGTGAGCAGCATTACCTCGTGCCAATTTTCTGCTTTCTCTCCATACTCTCATACATTATTTTTGTCCAAATAATCATCCCATGCCCCTCTGGAATGCTTCAATTGAACCTGCCTCCACCATATTTCCAGGCAGGACACCCTATCCCCTAACTTCCTCACTCCTCATTTCATCCTTGTTCGTTTTGCAGATCATGTTAAATCTATACCCTCATATTCCTATTCCTTTTTAACAGTGGGAACACTTTACAAGTGGGGACAAACGAATGGTCTTTCTGTTCTCTAGGATTTTGTACAATCCTAACATTTGATAATGTCACTGAAACATCTGGATGAATTGGTGGATTCAGTAACTTTCAGTCTGGATAAGTGCAAGATAATAAACAGGCAAATTTGACAATACCTTCTTCTTCAGTTCTTTGCCGGAAGGCATGTCCAACCCACAGCTCCAGGATCTCCGCTATGGATATGGCAAGGACAAGGATTCTAAATCTGTCCCAACCAGAACATGGATTGGACCCCATGGTATTGGTGCCAGTCTGATCCACACTGCATGTCTGACCAATTGAGGCAACCTTCCTCCAATGGCTAAGAAGATACTTTGTGCTCCCTCTCCCCTCACCATATCTTAACCCTTTAAATATTCAGGAACTTTCACCCCGCCAGGTTCACAACCATGACCAGGAGTGTTGGCAGCATGAACTGTGAATGTACACATATAGCCCTTTAATAAGGTCATCGAGTATTCAGAATGGAAACAGATCCTTTGGTCCAACACATCCACACCAGCCAAGTTTCCCAAACTAATCTATTCCCAATACATTTGTCCCACATCCCTCTAAATCTTTCCTATTCATGTAGCTATCCAAAATTAGCATCCCCCCCACCCCCAACTTTTAGTTCTTTTGTGGAGAGTTCCAATTTAGAAATAACCAACAGCACAACTTTAGTTTTAAACACAACCAAAAGTTAGTTTATTACACAAATATGCTGCAAGTTACAAAGCAGCAATGTGATAGTTATGAGATAAAATACAGATATCAAGATTAAACGTAGATATGGACAAAAATTTATTTATAAAATTGAAAATAAGGTCTTGATAATTGCTTGTAGATTCTCTTTTCATAGATGAGGGAGGAGCTGGAAACTTAAAGTCAGGAGTCAAATATTTTCTGGAGTTCAGTAGTTAGATGTTAGTTGTGCAGGTGGACTCAGTGGGTTCCAAAGAAAAGGCATACTGGACCTGAAATGTTAATTCTGATCTCTTTCCACAGATCCTGCCAGATCTGCTGAGCTTCTCCAGTGCTTTCTATAGAGAGGAGTAGAACAGGCTTTGAAAGAGAGAGAGAGAGACAAAGAGAGCAAAAATATTTTTTGTTCCTTGCTAGATCTGAAATTAAGGCCCTTGCAGATTGCCTGGAGTCTTTTGGCAGAACTGTTGTTGATTTCTGCAATAATTCCTTTGTTTCAGCTGAGAATTCTTCCTCTGGTAGTGTCTGAGATCTTCCTGAGAAGTTTTGTTTGAAATGGTTCAGATGAAACTTAAAGAAAGCAGTTCTGCAAATATTTGAAGAATCATTATACACAGAATAGGTTCAATTATATTAGTACAAACAAAAAGGGTCAACCCACCCTGACTGGTGAATACTGAATATTTAAATGGAGAAAGACTTCAGAAAGCTACAGAACAGAAGGATCTGGGAGTCCTTGTATATGAATTGCAAAAAGCTAGCAAAATTCAGCAGCTAAGCAGGGAGGCAAATGGAATGTTGGTCTTTATTTCAAAAGGAAGGAAGTATAAAAGTGGGAGATTGTGCTAACACCACTTGTCAGACCACACCTGGAATACTATGAAGATATTTAAGGAAAGATAGGCTGACATTGGAGGCAGTCCAGAGAAGATTCCAAGTATGGAGGCACTGTCTTATGTGGTTGAGTAGGTTGGGCCTGTACTCACTAGAGGTTAGAAAAATGAGAGGTGATCTTATTGAAGGATTCTTAGGGGACTGTGGAAAGGTTGTTTCCCCAGTGGGAGAGTCTAGCACCAGAGGGCATAATCTCACAGTAAGGGGTTGCATGTTTAATACAGAGATGAGGAGGAATTTCTTCTCTCAGAGGGTAGTGAATCTGTAGAATGCTTTATTACAGAGGGCTGTAGAGGCTGGGTCATTAAGTATTTTCAGGGCTGAGATAGATAGATTTTAATTGGTAAGTGAGGGAAGGGTTATGAGGAAAGGCAGGAAATTGGAGTTGAGGATTGTCAGGTCATTGAATGGGCTGAATGGCCTGTTTTTGCCCCTACATCTCATGGTCTAACATGTGTGGGCAGGCTGTGAAGTGGGTTGAGTGGGGTGTTGTCTCTCAATCTGCATTAGTTTGTGCATGACCAAAGGAGTGGACATAGGGCCAGAGTTAGCTGCTGAAACCCACCTGCTTTATCTTGTTTTGGACATTCCTGTTCCCTGGTACCCCCAATCCTGGAAAGCTCTCCCATCCAAGGGTTCTACTATCTTTCCAGCAAGGAGTAAAACCCCATCTGAATGATACATCCCCCAGTGGAGATAGTGAGGACTGCAGATGCTGGAAGTCAGAGACAACAAAAAGTGGAGCTGGAAAGGCACAGCAGGTCAGGCAGCATCGGAGGAGCAGGAAAGTTGATGTTTCAAGTCAGGATCCTAACTTGGCCTTGGAAATCATGCACCACAATTACAAATGGTTCTGTGTTTATTCATGTCTCAGATTGCCTTTTATAACAGGTTTGAGGAATGGTCATTGATCAACAGGTCATTGTGATGGTACGTCATGACTGCATGAAAATAGAAAAAGAGGGAACTAACTTGTGTTCCTGCAGACTCCAGTTAACACCATCACCTTGTCTACATATAGGTCAACCATTCAGGCCTTGCTTGGCCTTTAATTTGTCACCTTGACTTTGACCTATATTCCCCTACCATTCCCACTACGGGAGATGTACGTGGTTAAATTAAAAAATGTCCTAAGTGCTTTCTTAATTCTCAAGGGCAGCATGGAAGAAGTACTCATTGAGGGGGTAATAAATGGCTGAGCTACAGGATACAGTAGGGGGAAAATGGAAATGACTGTAATGCTCTTTAGAAAGCAGGAATAGACTGAGTGGGATGAATGAGCTCTATCTGTGCTATACTGACTTGATGACTAAACCATAAACATTTTTTGGTTTGTACAGTTTCCACATTGCTACTGGGATTATGTGCTGATGAATTTTATTTAATATTTTTACCTTGGCAAATGGTGAACTGATAAGTTCCATTTTATTAGAACTATTCTGTAAGAAAATTGCAGTGAAAATTTGTGTAGAGATTTTGAATATTTATTATTATTTACTATTTATTGCAGTACATTTATATCTGGAATATCAGTCGAGTCATTTATCATGCTGCAAAAGTGTGCCTGGCATGGAAATTGACATGACTGTAGAAATATAAATAAGAATATTCTTACGGTGTACTATTCATGGATCTATCATCTTCAGCGTTTGAACGGAAGGAGCTGTGATTCAAAGTTGGGGGATTTTTTTCTCCTGTAAGGTGATATTTATGGAACATTGTACAGCAGTTAAAGCAATGATTTAAGATTATTTTCCACATTTATCTGTTTTTCTATAGAAGATAAATTTGCTGTGAATTGATGTGCTAATGTTTAAGTCCATCACATATGCTCTGGGAATAATATTATTATGAGGACTACAAAATGTGGTTTCAGTGAACAGAATAGAATTGAAAGTTAGCTATGGCTTTGATTGTTAAACCTGAAATAACAATGGAACAATTAGGAGCAGGAGTAGGTTGTGAAATCTCCTACGTTGCTCTATAAGTGGAAGCATTTTAAAAAAATAATTAGCTTTTTCATTTATTTACTGAATTGCAGTATTGTTACAGTGCAGAATGAGGCCATTCAGCCCAACAAGTCTGTACTGGTTCTCTGAATTGGGACCAAGGGGTCTATTTCTATGCTGTGTGATTCTATGACTCGATTATGATCAATTCACTTACAGCCAGAAGTCACATGACACACAACACCAGGTTATAGTCCAGCAGGTTTATTTGAAATCACAAGCTTTCGGACCGCTCCTCCTTCGTCAGATGAAACGTATGATTTCAAATAAACCTGTTAGACTATAACCTGGTGTTGTGTGACTTTTGACCATGTCCACCCCAGTCCAACACTGGCACCTCCACATCATCACTTAGAGCCATTCTACTATCTTCTACCTGTAATCCTGCACAAACTTTGAGAAAGAGTTGCGTTTCTGTAGTGCCTTGTCCAATCTCATGCCATTCCAACCTTTTTTTTAACAGATTACAATGGTTACATCTTTGGATTTTGTTCTCTACATCCTGTCCTATCAAGGGACTAATCACAATTCCAGAAATTAGATCATCCAGCTCTACTTAAGCCACATTCCGTGACACAGTGAAATCATAACCCCTGGGAAATGCTCACAAATTTGTGTTAAGCACAGCTTTGAGATAGTCATGGAAGCCCTTATGTAACTGGATTTTCCTACAAACACTCTGTATGTCAAAAAAAATCTCAAGTAAATAGACAATTGTAGAGTCATACAGCACAGAAGATGCTCTTCGGCCCATTAAGCCTGTATTGGCCTATCTGTACTAATCCCACTTTTCAGCACTTGGCCCATAGCCTTGGATGATCTGGCATTTCAGGTACTTGTCCACATCCTTTATTTAAGGTTGTGAGACTTCCTGCTTCTATTGCCCACCCAAGCAATGCATTCCGGATTCCCAACATGCTCCGAGTAGAAAACCATTTCCCTCAAAATAGTGACGCAGTAAACTATGAAAACTGTCATTACTTTCAATGTGTTCGCACCTTATAGTGGCCTGACTTTGTACAGTGAAGGTATGGGGAGGGTGGGGCGATCAGAAAAATGTCGGGAATTGGACCCCAAAAGACAGAGTAATCTCTTTCATCTTAGTGTGTTGTCCCTGGGTGGGTATGATACAGTCCGCCATGTTGTCAGTGCAGTCTCCACGCTATTGGGTGCAGAACCTTGGCGAGGTCCCTTGTGGCCTCAGTGGTAGAAACAAGTGGATGAGTGGGTGCGCACTTCCCGGATCCTTCAGCATCATCAAGCACTTCAGCTCCCTCAGTTTGTCTTCTTTTCCATTCGTTTGAGACAGATGACAGGGGCTTGGTTCTACACAGAAGGCTGCAACTCTGAACATATTCACGAAAGAGATAAGAACATAAAAGGTAGGAGCAGGAGTAGGCCATCTGGCCCACCGTGCCTGCTCCACTGTTCAATAAGATCGTGGCTGGTGTTTTCATGGACTGAGGTCCACCTACCTGCCCACTCACCATAACCCTTAATTCCTTTTCTGTTCAAAAATCTATCTTTGCCTTAAAACCATTCAACGAGGTGGCCTCAACTGCTTCACTGGGCAAGGAATTCCACAGATTCACAACCCTTTGGGTGAAAAAGTTCCTCCTCAACTCAGTCCTAAATCTGCTCCTCCTAATTTTGGGGCTATGCCCCCGAGTTCTAGTTTCACCCGCCAGTGGAAACAACCTCCCTGCTTCTATCTTATCTATTCCCTTCATAATTTTATATGCTTCTACAAGATTCCCTCTCATTCTTCTAATTTGCAATTAATATAGTCCCAATCTATTTAACATTTCGGAATGCAAGGGAAAATATAAAGTGAGGGTTTGGTATTTGAAAATGAAGGTTGTTTTGGCACAGGTTGCTAATGTAAGTGGAGTTTTGGTGTAATCCACAATGGTCAGTGCTCCTCTTGGCTGACAGAACAGAGTGTGTAACAGCAAGAAATCTTCATGCAATCACTTCACAAAACAAATAGTCTTTAAAGCAATTGGATGGAATAAACAACAGAGAAAATGCTGTAAATTTTGCCTCATGACATTTGCAATAGTCATTAAGCAGAAAAAAAGCATAATGTCAGCCAAAAGCAAATCACCAAGACAGATGCTACTTGACAGGCTATTCAAATATATCCAAAAGCAAATATAACCCATGCACCTCCATTACACCGATTCCCCCATCCCAACACACACTGATGGGATTGCCAGGCAAGAATCTGGACCAAAAACCAGTAGTGTCAACTCCTAAAAAGGGGTTTACACTCCCAAGGAACTGGAATTGTAGTTAACCAAGAAATGTCTGGTTAAAAAGGAGCCAGGCATGAATATAAGACATAAGAACTAGGAGCAGGAGTAGGCCATTCAGCCCCTTGAGCCTGTTCCACCATTTCACAGGATCATTGTGGATCTCATCACGGCTGTTTTCCACAAGCCTTTAACCCATTACTAATTCAAAATCTGTCTACCACCTCCTTAAATTTACTCAGTGTCCTCAGCATCCCTCATATTCTGGGGTAGTGAAGTCATCACTCTATGTGAGAGGTAATTTCTCCTCATGTCTGTTTTAAATCCATCACCCCTTATCCTAAATTATTTACCTCTCATTTTAGATTGCAACCCACAAGGAGAAACATCATCTCTACGCCTGCTTTATCAATTCCCTTTAGCATCTTGTGCACCTCAATAGATCTCCTCTCATCCACCTAAATACAGGCCTAAATTGCTTGGTCCCTCCTCAAATGACAGGCCTTCCATGTCCAGAATTAATCTAGTTGACCCTCTCTGAACTGTCTGTGAGGTAACTACATTCTCCCTCAAGCAAAGGGACCAAACTGTGTGCAGTACTCCAATGCACCCTCACCATTGCCTTGTACAGTTGCTGAGGTAACTCCGTGAAGGCCGGTATCCCGTCACCAAGTTACTATTTATTTACATGTGCACAGTACATGACACTGACCCTGCTCGCTCAGAGCCAGCTCCGAGAGTGAGCAGAACCCCTGACACTCCTGTTTGTATCTGTCAGCCAGGACTCAATGATTGGACAAGGTTAACAGACCCAATCAGGGAACTCATACTCTATGAGATCCACCGGGCTGACCCTTATCCAATCACAGTTGCTACAACACTTCCCTGTGTTTATGCTCCATTCCTATAGCAATGAATGTCCAAATTTCATTTGGCCTCCCTATCACCTGCTGCACCTGCTTTCTGTGACTCATGTAGGGCATTCAGACCTTTCTGTACTGAATATATCATCGTCGGCTGTAAAATAACAACACAGCGCAAGAAACATTTGGTCAAAATTTTCAGGATATAAAGGTGGAACATTTAGGATGGATTGTGAGAAACCATCTGGAGAGTCTGACACTAGTGGGGGCTTACAGCCAAAACATTTCAGGAGTGAGGTTAGGCCAAACTACGACCCACAGAAGTTTTTGATGTTCGGAATTAGAACATAGAACATATGTTCGGCCCATGATCTTGTGCCAAACATTTATTTAATCTAAGATCAACCTAACCTCCACACCCCTCAATTTACTGCCATCCATGTGCTTGTCTAGTAGTCACTTAAATGTCCCTAATGTCTCTGATTCTACTACCACCACTGGCAGTGCATTCCACGCACCCACCACTCTTTGCATAAAGAACCTACCTCTGACATCTCCCCTAAACCATCGTCCAATCACCTTAAAATTATGATCCCTCATGACAGGCATTTCTGATCGGGGCGAAAAGTCTCTGGCTATCTACTTTATTGATGCCTCTCATTACCTTGTACATCTCTATCAAGATACCTCTCTTCCTTCCTTTCTCCAGTGTGAAAAGCCCAAGCTCACTCAACCTCACTTCATAACACAAGCCCTCCAGTTCAGGCAGCATCCTGGTAAATCTCTACTGCATCCTCTCTAAAGCATCTACATCCTTCCCATAGAGGTGACCAGAACTGAACACAACATTCCAAATGTGGCCTAACCAGGGTGTTATATAGATGCAGCAAAACCTCACAGCTCTTAAACTCAATCCCTCTGTTAATGAAAGCCAAATCACCGTACGCCTTCTTAACAACCCTATCAACTTGGGTGGCAACTTTGAGGGATCTATGTATATGGACCCCAACGTCTCACTGTTCCTCCACACTGCCAAGAATCCTGCCTTTAACCCTGTATTCAACATTCAAATTCGACCTTCCAAAATGAATCACTTCACATTTATCCAGGTTGAATTCCATCTGCCACTTCTCAGCCCAGCTCCGCATCCTGCAACAGCCCTTGACACTATGTACAACACCACCAACCTTTGTGATTTCAGGAAACTTACTAACCCACCCTTCCACTTCTTCATCCAAGTCATTTATAAACATTACAAAGAGCAGCAGCCCAAGAACCGATCCCTGTGGGACACCACTGGTCACCAACCTCCAGGCGGAATACTCTCCATCCGCTACCACTCGCTGTCTTCTTTCGGCCAGCCAATTCTGTATCTAGACAGTCAAATTTCCCTGTATCCCATATCTCTTAACTTTCTGAATGAGTCTACTATGGGGAACCTTAGCAAATGCTTTACTGAAATCCATATACACCATGACCACTGCTCAATCTTTGTCAACTTGTCTTGTCACATCCTCAACGAACTCAATAAGACTTGTGAGGCATGACCTGCCCCTCACAAAGCCGTGCTGACTATCTTTAATCAAATTATTTTTTTCCAAATAGTCATAAATCCTATCTGTCAGAATCCATTCCAGTACCTTGCTTACATCAGATGTAAGACTGACTGGTCTGTAATTCCTAGGGATTTCCCTATTCCCTTTCTTGAACAAAGGAACAACATTTGCCTCTATCCAATCATTCGGTACTACACCCTTGGAGAGTGAGGATGCAAAGATCATCGCCAGAGGTGCAGCACTCTCATTTGTCACTTCCCAGAGTAACCTTGACTGTATCTGGTCTGGCCCTGGGTTTTTATCTATCTTGATGCTTCCCAGACTTTCCAGCACATCCACTTTCTCAATATCAATCTGTTCAAGCCTATTTTCCTGGTCCACAATGTTCTCACTATCAACAAGGTCCCTTTCTTTAGTGAATACTGAAGCAAAAAACTAACTTAGGGGCAACTCTACCTCTTCAGATCCAGGCACAAGTTCCATCCACTTTCCCTGATTGGCCCTACCCTCTGTTCATTCTCTTATTCCTCACATAAGTCATAGAGATGTAATCCAAGATGGAGGATGGAAAAACATTCTGGCTGTAACAGCTACTCCTTTTTTGAGGTATTTGAGGTACACGTAGGATGCCTTTGAGTTTTCCCTAATTCTTCCCAACAAGGCTTTTCGTGCTCCCCCTCCCCCAGCTCTCCTCGGTCCATTTTTGAGTTCTTTCCTAGCTACTCTGTAATCCTCTAAACTTGAGCCAGATCCTCACTTCCTCAACCTTAAGCAAGTTTCCTTCTTCCTCTTAATGAGGAACTCCTCTTCTCTTGTCATCCAAAACTCTGTCACCTTACCATTCCTTGCCTGTCTCAGTGGGACAAAGTTATACAACCCTTGCAACAAGTACTCCTCAAACAGCCTCCACAATTCGGTTGTGCATATCCTGTAGAACAATTGTTCCCAATTTACACTCCACAGCTCCTGTCCAATAGCAGTATAATTTCCCCTCCCTAAATTAAATACCTTTCCATACTGTCTGTTCCTATCTCTCTCCATGGCTATGGTAAAGGTGAGGCAGTTGTGGTCATTGTCACTGAAATGTTCTCCCACTGAAAGATCTGACACCTGGCCTAGCTGGTTGCCTAGCACCAAATTCAATATGGCCTCCCCCCTCGTCAGCCTATATACATATTGTGTCAGGAATCTTTTCCACAAGCAGCATTTGATGCCTCAATTGTTAATTTTAAAACAAATTTCTAGGTTTTTTTTCAAAAAGGTATTAGAGTATATTGAACAATGGTTGGTCAATATAGTTTACTCACATGATCTTCCATGATTTCTGTCAATGATTGGAGAAGTTCAAAGGGCAAAATTAACTCATTTTGTTCTATCAATATCTCTCTCTATTCCTTTAACTAGGATTGATGGCTAAAACTTACCCATTATTACAGCAGGAAGAAGTTAGACAGTTTAGTGGGGGAAGGAAGGGTAAAGTTCGACAGTGGAATACCAGGTTTAGGATAACCAGCATAACCAGTTAGAGAAAAGGAGCTCCAAAGAGTGAGGTGCTTCCAAAACCAGGAATCATCTTATTGAAAGTAAACATTGGTTGATATTGCTCCTGTGAAACACTTCAGCATGCTTTACTACTTTAATGGTGTAAGTTTGTGTTGTACTTATTAATGCAGTTTTCTCTCTAGTTCTTCAGGTTTAGACAAAACCAGACACAGTTTGGATATTAAACGTTTCAACTATTGGGACAGAAAAAGTCGTGTCAAGTAATGTATTTAATTGCTGCCACAAATTGCAGTGAAAGCAAGTTACATCATGGTTAGAAGTTTACAGCAAGCCAGCTATGTGTAATTGAATTACTCAAAATACGTCTTCTTCATTGGTAAAAAGACAACTAATTTTGCATACACTATCATTTGCAGTTACAAGTTCCTAATATATATGGTTAACAAAGAAAATCTAAAAAACAGTAAAACTGTAATAGTTCTAATCTGTCCCACTTTCATCAGTCTCTGCATGGACATGTCATCCATTACCTCGAAAGCATTTAGATCCTTTAATGTGTGGTGGTTATTGTTGTCAGCTTATCTGATATCAGCTGATCACTGGTGATATTCCTTCCCCGGTGAGTATTTGAGCAAAGCAATATACTCATCTTTCAGGTTCAACATCTTCACTGGGTTGATAATTCCCAGAACATATTGAGCTGCTGTCACTAATTGTTTTGATTTGAGTTAAAGCTGATGCTTTTTCTGTGGCACAGTAGTGCTGCATATTTTGTAAAAGTGAGATTGTTTGGATGTTCACACTGAGCTGAAAATGTGTTGCTGGAAAAGCGCAGCAGGTCAGGCAGCATCCAGGGAACAGGAGAATCGACGTTTCGGGCATAAGCCCTTCTTCAGGAAGGATGTTCACACTGTCTTGAATTAGGCAAGAATTTTGCTCAACAGTTGATGAATCTAACAAATCATTGCATTGCTTTCATATCTGTTGGTTGTGACATCTCTGTCATGGCTCTTACATTCGGGCAAAGTTCTTTTGCTGTCATTTTTACTTGACTTCAGCATCTTCAATTATATCTTTTACTCTTTCTTCTATTCCTTTTCCTCAACTTACCTTTTCTTCCACCATTTTTGATTCTTGCACTTTCTTAAGATTGTAAGATTATAAGATTTTTGAGCAGAACTAAATCTTTTGGCCCATTAATTCAATCATGGCTGATTGTGTTTCTCAGCTCTGTTTTCCTGCCTTTCCCTGGAATCTTTGATCCCCTTGATAATCAAGAACCTGTCTATCTCTGTCTTAACTGCACTCAATGACTTAACTTCCATAGCCTTCTGTGGCAATGAGTCTCATCAAGTCACCACCCTCTGGCTGAAGAAATTCCTCCTCATCTCAGTTCTAAAGGGTTGCTCCTTCACTCTGAGGCTGTGCCCTCATGTTCTAATCTGTCCTACTAATGGAAACATCTTTTCCATGTCCCCTCTAACTAGGCCTCTCAGTATTCTCTAAGTTTCAATGTTCAATTGCTTATTATCAGCTTTCAGTTCCACCTGGGCAGCATGTGGCTCACAGCAGCAGTGACCCAGGTTCAATTCCACCCTCGGGTGACTGTGTGGAGCTTGTACATTCTCTCCGTTTCTGTATGGGTTTCCTCTGGGTGCTCCAATTTCCTCCCATTGTCAAAAGATGTGCAGGTCAGGTAGATTGGTCAAGGGAAATGCACAGTTACAGGGATAGGGTAATGGGTTGGGTCTGGGTGGGAGGGTCACTGTTGATGGGCTGAATGGCCTACTTCCACACCATAGAGATTCTATGAAATAATGATTATTTAGGTCTTATTATCCTTTTTTTTCCTATTTTCTAAGATCTCCCGACTTAGATGGTGGGACTGTTGGTTCCTCTATATCCTGTCTCTCAGACTGGACCTGAGGGCAACTTAAACTCACGTACTTTGTTGAGTCTTATGTACTTTGACCATTTAAGACCCGTAACAGCATATTTGTAATCTTTTAGGATTCAATAGTCAATGGATTGGTGGCTTAGGAAATGCTGGAAACCTCTTTTAAGCTATATAGGCCTAACTGGGTGGCACAGTGGTTAGCACAGCTGCCTCACAGTGCCAGAGACCTGGGTTCAATTCCCACCTCAGGCAACTGTCTGTGTGGAATTTGCACATTTTCCCTGTGTCTGCGTGAGTTTGCTCCAGTTTCCTCCCACAGTCCAAAAATGTGCAGGTTAGGTGAACTGGCCATGCTAAATCGCCCGTAGTGTTAGGTGAAGGGGTAAATGTAGGGGAATGGGTTGCTCTTCGAAGGGTTGATGTGGACTTGTTGGGCTGAAGGGCCTCTTTCCACATTGTAAGTAATCTAATCTAAGCCATTTAAGCTTTAGACATGCTCAACTGCGTTGAGGGAACTTTGCTTAACATCTGCTCTCTGGAACTCCAGGTCTTAATTCTTCCCTTTTAATTAGCCACTTCATTTATTCTTTTGGTATGAATATCATTGCATCATAGAGCCTCAATGTTTTCTTGGAGGGCTTCAGTTTTGAGTCACCATCTCAAGCCACTTTGCACAAGCTCATGATGTAACACAAAACACCAGTGTCTATCTGACACTTCACATTCATCTGATGCTCTGCCTCTGCAGTCATCATTCTAACAGATGAAAGCCATTTATCATCTTTACCCTTGATGCTGCCCACCTATTGTTTGAAGTAGTGTCATTTATCAGAATCATTAGCTCCACCTCCCATCTGTATTGGTTTAAATTCTTCTTTCTAGCTAAACATTTGAGTACAATGTGATTCAGTTCTTAGCAGTTAGAAAGCTCCTTTCCTCAGGTGGGTCATACTTTTCTTTTCTTTTGGGTGGTGAACCTCCACAATATTTACATTCTGTCCTCTTCCCATGATCTCTCTGCGGGCTCTTTTGCAAACATGCTTTTCAGTTTTCTAAAATGCGATTCTCATTTGGCCTGAAATGTCTCTCTAGCTGAGCAACCTCCGAGCAACTGCACAAGTTGATAACCTCCTTGCGAGTAACTTTCTCCTCTCTCAACAGATGTGCTCTCACAACAGGATGTCTTACACCTATTTCTGATGAGATTAACCTTTAGATGTCAGAACTGACAGGATGCAGCTGGTTTGGCATTACCATTGTACCACTGATCTTTGATGTGGGACATACACTGTTCATAAGTAACATTAATTCACGATTCAAAGTATGTTTCCATAGGCTTTCAAATTTCCCTCTGTCTAGGTTCTCTGCTTCTTTGTGGAGTATAGGCTGCAGTGCAACTTGAAAAGCTCAGCAGGTCAGGCAGCATCTGAGGAGCAGGAGAGTTGATGTTTTGGGCATAAGCCCATCATCAGGAAGGGAGAAAGGGGTCAGGCTTGGTTTTCCAGAACGGAAAGAGAAAGTACAGGGTGACTTTTGGTGTAGATTGGGAATATGTGTGCCTCTCCCCACTCCATTACTCTACAGGAACTGACAGTGTAACAGATGGAGCCCCTACAATCTACCAAGCCAATGCCAGCTCTCCATAGAACAATCCGATCAGTCCTATTTTCCTGTTGTATCTCTGTGGCCCAGCAAGTTTACTTCCCGCACTGCCCATCCAGTTTGCGTCTGAAGTGATTTGTCTTAATTTTTCACTACCCTCATAAGCAGACTGAGGGAAAAACCAGTAAAAACTGCACAGGCTTGGCGATGTACTGGTCATACTGGAGCTCTGCTTTGCTGTGTATTGGATAAGCAGAGCTAGTTTGTTGCATTTACCAGTTTTACTTGGCTTACTAATTAACACTATGTCTGTTAAAAAGTTCTTTCTCACATATCCCTTGCATCTCTTGCCCAAAGCCTTATATTTGTATTTAATAGGTCCTTGGACCATCTGCCAATGGGATCTACCTTTTCACAAACCATTTTGAAGAAAGGCCCCTTTACTGAAGTGTTAATTCTGTAACTTTCTGCACAGACCCTCCCAAGGTTCTCCAGTATTTTCAATTTTCATTTCAGATTTCCAGCATCTGATATTTTGCTCTTGGGCATCTAACCCCAATACTATTTGGTTCATCTCTCGCAAGTCTGATTGATATAGTGTCAGAGCTGAAAATGTGTTGCTGGAAAAGTGCAGCAGGTCAGGCAGCATCCAAGGAGTAGGAGAATCGACGTTTCGGACATGAGCCCTTCTTCAGGAAACTGAAGCCATACACTAAACAAACAGTTCTTTCTAGCCATATCTGAAAAAAAAACTTTTCCAGCAACACATTTTCAGCTCTGATCTCCAGCATCTGCAGTCCTCACTTTCTCCTTGATATAGTGTCACCCAGTTATCAGGCCAAGATTGGTAAAACTTCTCCTAAGATTTTTGACTGTGACCCCGTGGAGTAGCCAAACCAAATTTTCCTCATCTTATGTAATAAACAAAGAACTGTAGGAGCTAGGAATCTGAAACAAAAATTGCTGGAGAAACTCAGCAGGTCTGGCAGCAGCTGTGGAGAGAAAGCAGAGTTAACATTTCGACTTTAGTGACCCTTCAGAACTGACAGCAGCTGGAATAATGTGGTGTATTTGTGCTGATGACAGGGATGGTGTAAAGGTGGGGATGGGTAAGGAATGAGTTGATCAGATTAGATTAGATTCCATACATAGGTGAGATGGAACCCAGAGAAAGATCATTAAGAGTCAGAATCATGAAATCCCTATAGTGGGGAGACAGGTGATTTGGCCCATTGAATCCACACAGACCCTCTAAAGAGCATCCCACCCAGATCCACCCTACCCTTGTAATCCTGCCTTACCCATGGCTAATCCCCCTTTCCTGCACAGCCCTGACAATGCTGTCAATAGTTGGGCCCAATTCACCCCAACCTGCACATCTTTAGATTGTGGGAGGAAACCGAAGCACCCAGAAGAACGTGCAAATTCCACACAACCAGTCATCTGAGGGGGGAATTGAACCTGGATTCCTAGCGCTGTGAGGCAGAAGTGCTAACCACTGAATCACTGAGCTGCCACAAAGATAAGCAGACAAGGGAATAATGCCAGTAAGCCAGGGAAAAAGCTGATAATGAAGTCAATGAACAGGTGGAAATGGGTTGGCTGTTCTGAACACAGCCCATGTCATGACAGGGCTCGGAGTATGGGGACTAAGTAAATGACAAAGAAGAATGTGTTCAAAATATAAAATTATTGCACTCGATATTGAATCCTGAAGGCTTCAGGGTCCTCATGCAGAAAGTGAAATGCCATTCCTCCAACTTGTGCTGAGCTTCACTGGAGCACTGCAGCAAGCCCTGAGACAGAGATGTTGGCCAGTGAACAGGTTGGGGTGTTGAAGTGGCAGGGAACAGGAAGCACTTTTTGTATCAGGCAGCCTTTCCTGAGGCAGTCCCTCAGATTGTTCTATTCAGTTTTGCTGTTACAAATCACCCATCCTGCTCCACCTAAACATGGTTCTCGGTAAATAGTGACTTATTCTTTGCTGTCAATCCATATTTCTCCCCCTGCACCATCATTCCAAATAGTAAATATTGCATGTATTTAATCAAATGATCATCAGGGCCAGTAACAGATATCTGTAAAATCTCCTTCAAATGTCCCAAATAGAGGGGGGAAAGAAGCAATTCAGACTTCCTCAATGATCTGAATGAAATATCTTGAATGTTAACTTGGAAATCTTCCATATTAAGCTTGTTTTGTCTCCTGTAAGTAATCAGCACATTGTTGCTTTTCTTTTGAATTGCCTGGAGATTCCCAATTAATGCCTGTCCATTCCACAACCATTCGTTTCTTGAACAGGAATCCTGTTGTTTTTAATGGACGCTTATTCTACCATTAACATTTACTATTAACACCTACGCTGGACCTAATCTCTTTTCTTCACAGCCATTTTGCTCCCTTTGCCTTTTATTATGTAATATCTGAGGTGTCTAATGTTCCTCAGTCTTTAACCTTCCCTTAACTTTCTCTTATGTTCTGTCTGCTACTGCCCACCCACAGTATCAAACTCACTTTTCCACCTACAAAAACAGAAACCGTTGAAAAAATCTTAGCAGGTCCAGCAGCAATGTGGAGAGAAATCCGAATTAACATTTTGGGTTGAGTGACCCTTCCTCAGAACTCTTTTCCACCTCTCTCTTTAGTTATGAAGAAGAGTGATACCAGACTTGGAACATTATCTGTGTTTCTCTTTCCACAGATGCTGTCAGACCTGCTGAGTTCCTCCAGGACTTTCCGTTTGTAATTTAGCTCTCCAGCGTCTGGAGTATTTTGCTAATGGATGTGAACATTCTGGTTGGTGGAAGTCATAAAAGCATTGCAATACTTTCAACTCCATCATCCAAACTGACATCCTCAAGTGACTTCAATGTCAGTATTGAGTAGGGTTATGAAGTTTCCATTTTAACTGCGAATCCATCTACTAAATTTAGCTGTTTGCTTTGCACACTGAGCTTTTACTGTGATGGGTGTAAGATGCATCTGATATTATATGAAATCCTTTAGAGACTCATGAAGAGCCAATGCTTCTTGGGGAATAAAGTTTTCTAATTGAATTTGGGATTTCTCATAACAACTTCACAAAGACTTAGCAGATGAGATTTTGTCATAAGGAGGAATCATCACGATGTTAACGGGCTTATTAAACAGCCTCAGCTGTGATCCTGGGTTCATGTTCCACTACATGTAACCCCACCACACCGTTCTGCGTTTGTGAAATCTTCCTTACTATTCTGTTTTGACACCATTACCTTGATTACTTGTGATTATCTCTCTACTTTAATTAGTTTGTACAGTTTTTGATTACTTGCTACTTTGGTTATACCTTTGTCATGAGACTCTGATACCTATTCATGTTATTCCAGCCAATTGGTTAGTCTCTAGCACCATTTTACTTTGGATTATTTGTAACTAACTCTCTGTCTTTCTTAATGGGTTAATTGGTTATTCCTTCTCTTGTTATTTGGCCTGTTGACACACTACTCACACCATTTGTACTTATCTGTTGACACTCTTAATTACCTGGAATTATCTTGCCATTATCCCTCTGCATGTATATTCTATGCCTGTGTGCATCTCTCTACTTCACTTGACAAAGGAGCAGTGCTCTGAAAGCTTGTGATTTTAAATAAACCTCTTGTCATGTGACATCTGACTTTATTAAACAAACATTAAGGTACAGTGACCACTGGTTCCTGAACGTACTTAAAAGGGAGGTAGATATGTTGAGCTGGACTAAAGAAGAGTTGAGGCCTGGAGAAGATCAGACAACTATCTTGTTGAATGGCTGAGCAAGCTTGAGGGACCGAATGGCCTATTTCTTATATTCTTAAACCCAGGAAATTCTTGGCAACATATTCCAGAGAGGGTCTCTCTTGTGTTCGGCACAATTTCACTGCCCAGCAATAAGGTCAGCTTTGTTAGGGAGGTGAATTAGCAGACAGATGGGGAAACAGATGGGGAGAATGCAAGATAGACACCAGCGGACACCTCACTGCCAAACATATTTAGTATGAAAATATAGCAAAATAATAGCAGTTTGATCTCTATTAAACATACCACTCCATGATTGTTATTATGAGAGTCTTTCAGAATGTTTTTCCCATAATTAATCCAACATTTTCTCAAAACTTCACTGTGTACAGATAATAACTTTAATAATCTATACCAATGAGAAGTTTTGCATTTAAAGACCAGTTATAATTTAAAAGTAAAATATATTCTATACATTAAAATAGCAATGAAAAGCTACCTTTACGCAGTATAATTTGAAGATGCCATTCTTTAGAATAGGAATAAATGGGTCATTTTCAGAATGGCAGCTGGTGACCTGCAGGGGTCACCCACAGGGGTGGGTGCTTGGACATCTATTCACAATGTATATTAATGATTTAGATGAAGAAATTACATGTAATAAATCTAAGTTTGCAGATCACCCAAGCTGGATGAGAGAGTGGACCATGAGGAGGATGCTTCAGTGTGATTTGGACAAATGGAGTGACTGGGCAAATGTACGGCAGATGAAGTATCATGTGGATAACTGTGAGGTTGTCCACTTTGGTAGCAAAATCAGGAATGCAGAATATTATCTGAATGGTGATACATTGGGAAAGGGGAAGTGCAATGAGACCTGGGTGTCCTTGTACATCAGTCACTCAGTGTAAACATTGCAGCATGTGGTGAAGGAGGTTGCACAGATCGGAACCAGGTGGAGCTTGTTGACTATTTTTTCAAGAGTTGGGAGGTCATGTTGCGGCTGTGCAGAATTTTGGTTAGGCCACTGTTGGAATATTGTGTGCAATTCCGGTCTCTTTCCTAAAGATGTTGTGAAACTTGAAAGGGCTCAGAAAGGTTTTACAAGGATGTTGCCAGGGTTGGAGGATTTGAGCTACAGGGAGAGGTTGAATAGGCTAGGGCTGTTTTCCCTGGAGCGCCGAAGGCTGAGTGGTGACCTTATAGAGGTTTATAAAATCATGAGGGGCATGGATAGGATAAATAGAGAAAGTTTTATTCTGGGATGGGGGAGTCTAGAATTAGAGGGCATAGGTTTAGGGTGAGAGGGGAAAGATATAAAAGAGACCTAAGAGGCAACTTTTTCACACAGAGGGTGGTACATATATGGAATGAGCTGCCAGAGGAAGTGATAGAGGCTGGTACAATTGCAACATTTAAAAGACATTTGGATGGGTATATGAATAGGAAGGGTTTAGAGGGATATGGGCCAGGTGGTGGCAGGTGGGACTAGATTGGGTTGGGATATCTGGTCAGCATGGATGGGTAGAACCGAAAGGTCTGTTTCTGTGCTGTATTTCTCTATGACTCTAAAACAGCAGCTAATGAACTTGAAAGACCCTATACAGACAACAAGCAAAACTAATGTCATTTACAAAATACCACGCAAGAACTGTAACAAACACTACATTGGACAAACAGGCAGAAGACTAACCACCAGGATACATGAACATCAACAAGCCACAAAACGACATGACCCTCTCTCACTATTGTCCTCACATACAGATAAGGAAGGACACCACTTCGACTGGGACAACACATCCATCCTAGGACAAGCCAAACAGAGACACACACAAGAATTCCTAGAAGCATGGCATTCCAACCGGAAATCTATCAACAAACACATTGACTTGGATCACATTTACCACCCCCTGAGAAAAAGAACAGGAAATGACATCACCATAGGAAGTGACATCACCAACCCAAAGAAAACCAACAATATGAATAGAAAGCAGGAATCATCAGTAGTGCTTCATCCAGAGGTTCACTGAAGATGTTACCTTGTATGGTGATGAAACGTCTGAAAATGAACCTTCCAGGTCTGCGAGCAAACCTACATCCAGAAGCTGAACCTGAGCTACGAATCTTCTCAAAATTCGCTAAAAGAAATATAACCAGGAGATTTAGAGTCTCCTCAGTTTAGGGAACTGACTCTGTGCAGGCTGGTACAATTGCAACATTTAAAAGACATTTGGATGGGTATATGAATAGGAAGGGTTTAGAGGGATATGGGCCAGGTGGTGGCAGGTGGGACTAGATTGGGTTGGGATATCTGGTCAGCATGGATGGGTAGAACCGAAAGTTCTGTTTCTGTGCTGTATTTCTCTATGACTCTAAAACAGCAGCTAATGAACAGCAGCTAAAACAGCAGCTAGTGTGTCACTGCTGCTGTTGGTTTCTGCTTCTTTTGTTGGCAGAACCTGATTCCTAAACTGGTTGGTTTACAAAGCTAGTTTTGTTAATTGGTACTAATGTGGACTGATTTCTAAACTGCCTGATCTACCCAGTCAATATGTTTCAGGTGTAATTCAGCCCTCATTAGGGAACTGGTTGGTTACAGCCTGTGCGTTAGTCTTTTCTCTTTTACTTTGAGAAAAAGGCTATGCTGACTATGGCAGGGCTTAGCTCTCTTGTGGGTAGGCCTGGCCCTTGCTGGTGGACTAGGCCTCTGTAAAGACTGAACATCTGTGTGTGTGTGGTGGGAGGTGAGCATTTGCTGCATTCAGGAGTTTGAGAGTGGATGTTGCCTTTGGGAGTGGACTCTGCCTTCGTGAGTGGACCAAACCAACCCCTGTGAGTTAACTGCACCTTCAAAATGTACTGTGTTCCCGTGAGTGGGGCTGGTTCTCTGTGGATAAACCAGGCCTCTATGGAGACTGAACACTTGGGTATGTGCTGCGGGGTGTGAATTTGTTGCCTTCATGAGTGGACTCTGCATACCGGAGTGGACTCTGACAATGCGTTCTACATATTGGAGTGGACTCTGCTCCTGGGAATGGACTCTGCATTCTGAAGAGAGCTATTTATGGTAATAGACTCTGTCTACCAGGAAGGACTCTGTTTGTTGGTAATTGATTCTGTCTTGTTATTTGTTGGGTTATCACCTGCACTGTCTGGTGTGTCCCTGGGTCTGGCAGGCCTCGCTGTGAGCTGGAAGGCTCATAGCTTATCCCGAAAGCTGTCACCCTGACAGCCTGAGGGTGGGTAGACCGTCCAGTGAACCGGAAGGTGGGTAGGCTGCCCCAAAAGCTGGAGGGTGGGTAGGCCACCCCGATGCCAGTTGCCCCGAGAGCCAGATGGTGGGTAGGCCATTCTGAGCGCTGTCATCTTGGGGGGTTTAGGGAAGCAGAACAGGCTGTCCTGGAGGTGGTTGATAGGTGTGTCAGGGCCGACTGAGAGCCGGAAGGGGCATGGGGCGGATCAAGAGCTGGGAGGGGTATAGGGGCAGGCTGTCTTAGAGTGGTCAAAAGGTGGAAGGAATGGGTGGTTTGTTGGGGGGGGGGGGGGTCTATATTCTATGCTTCTTTTAAAAATCTAGTTGGACTTTCTTCTATGTATTATAAATGTTAGTACTTTTTGATGACTGAAAGTGGGATTTGAAGGTTTGTCCTGATCTCCCTGAGAACTGGTTGAACGGTGGGGTTTAGAGCCTGGCTTTGCTGCTCCTCTCCCTGGTAAATTGCTGGTTCTCTGTATACAGGCTGTTAATGATAATTGTTTTGTAAACCGTATTGTTTAATAAAATAAAACAAAAGGTGATCTGCTTTGTATGTGTGTGCGTCTGCTCTTTCCTTCTTGATAAGATGCGGTGGGATTTGAAGGTTGTACGGTGGGGTTTGGGTTTGACTTTGCTGCCCCTTTTCCCTCTAAATTGCTGTTTCTCATAAACTTTTGCTCATTGTTCATTGTTAGCTGTTCGTTTGTATTTTGTACCATTTGATAAAATAA
Organism: Chiloscyllium plagiosum; assembly: GCF_037043375.1. Lineage (NCBI taxonomy): Eukaryota > Metazoa > Chordata > Chondrichthyes > Orectolobiformes > Hemiscylliidae > Chiloscyllium > Chiloscyllium plagiosum. Next base: position 10,203,678 of record NW_028270172.1, read on the forward strand.
AGAAATTATAACCAGGGGATTTAGAGTCCCCTCAGTTTAGGGGACTGACTCTGAGCTGACTGGCTATAGCCATTATTACTGCACACAAGTAAACAAAAGTTGACTTGGTAGCAGCCTCAGTGCAGTTATTTCAAATGTAAATGGTATGTTCACCTTCATAGTGAGAGTATTCAAGTACAGGAACAGGGATTTCTTGCTGCAATTGTCCAGGACCTAGGAATGCATGAAGTACTGTATGCAGTTTTGCTCTCCTCATCTGAGGAAGGATACTGAGGGAGTTTAAAGAAGGTTTTCCAGATTGATTCCTGTGATGGTAGGGCTGATATATGAAGAGACACCAAATCAGTTAGGACTATATTCATTGGGATTTAGAAAGATGAAGGGGATCTCCCATAGAAACCTAGAAAATTCTAACTGAGCTAGAGAAGGTAAATGCAGGAAGAATGTTCCTGTTGACCTGGGAGTCTCAGACCAAGGGGTCACAGTCTCAAGATACGGGGTAGGCCATTTAAGACTGAGATGAGGAGAAATGTCTTCACCCAGAGGGCGGTGAGCCTGTGGAATATTCTGCCACAGAAAGTACTTGAGGCCGAAGCATTGAACATTTTCAAAACCGAGTTAGATGTAGTTCTTCGAGCTAAAGGAATCAAAGGTCTTGGGTGAAAATAGGAAAAAAGGGACTGACTTGGATGATCAGCCATGATCATATTGAATGTTGAAACCTGGCTCAAGGGGCTGAATGACCTACTCCTCTCCTATTTTCTATGATACTATGTTTCTGATGTTAAGCATTCATGTTCCTGTTAAGTATATAAAATCATTGGTTTCATAAACGGAACAAGGGGTCTGTTAAATCTGATCTGAAATGTGTACTCTGTTTCTCTCACCATAGATGCTGCCTGACCTGCTGAGTGTTTCCAGTATTTTCCGATTTCCAGCGTGACTTTGCTCCCAGGTCAGGATTTAGTGGATGTGCAAGTTGAATTTCTGGTTCTGTTCTTGTTTCAAATATTCTCAGGGTGGAGACCTGCAATGTAGAATTGACGAGTATAGACAAAGGGACTGGACCTTCACTGAAAACCAGGTCATCGAGTGGTTCATTCAGTTACTGCTGGGAGCCCAGTACATGCATGAAAGGTATCATCTCTATTTGTTCTTCATCTGAAGCAATTTTGCGGCCATTAAAGCTGTCATTTTTCATTCAGTGTTGCCTTTTAGGGACAGCCATTTCAGAAAGTGTGCCTTTTAGCCATGTGTACAGAATTAAAATTTGTTAGATTTAATCTGTCAAAATCCTCATTTCAGGTTTAGGCAAATAGATAACTACTCATGGCCCTGAAATCATGCTGCGAATACCTGGCATGGTTTTCTTCAATACACTTTCGTTCGCAGAAATGTGTGACCATTTATTTTAAAGAGATTAACAGGGCCATCACTATAATATCTGAGAGATAAATGTGTTGTCTGCTTGTAGAATGGGACCTAAGAGCTATGTTCTTAGTACTCCAGTAGAGTTTGTTTATCTATTTACCCAGTTGTCTGCTTGTGGAATGGGACCTAAGAGCTATGTTGTTGGTACTCCAGTAGAGTTTGTTTATCTATTTACTCAGTTGTCTGACCCTTGCTCAACTTTTGATGATATCTAGGTCAATCAAAGAAAAAATCTTGTATTTATAAAAAAAACACCTTTGGTATTTTGACAATGTAATCTCTGCTGCAATTTAGGAACCATAGCAACCAGTTTGCACACAGCAAGCTCCCACATAAAAAGCAATGTGATAATGACCGGGTTATCTGTTTTTTTGTGATGTTGATTGAAGGATAGAAAGAGGCCAGGACACCAGGGAGATCATTCCCAGTTTTTCTTGAAATGGTACCACAATGTTGGTGCATCTGCCAGTCGATGGGGTCTCAGTTTAACAACTGGCCTGAAAAGCAATGATTGCAACAGCGCAGCACTCTCTTTGTGGTGTCCCGAAGTAGGCAAAAGTGAAGACTGCAGTGTCCGCCTCAATATTTGAGTACAGGACTCTAGAAGATTAGATTCCTACTGCGTGGAAATAGGCCCTTCAGCCCAACCAGTCCACACTGACCCTCCAAAGAGTAACCCACCCAGACCCATTTCCCTCTGACTAATGTACCTAACACTATGGGCAATTTAGCTTGACCAATTCAGGATCAGTTCCTGCGGATTGGAGGGTGGCTAATGTTGTCCCACTTTTTAAGAAAGGAGGGAGAGAGAAAACAGAAAATTATAGACCAGTTAGTCTGACCTCAGTGGTGGGAAAAATGCTGGAGTCAATTATAAAGGATGAAATTACGACACATCTGGATAGCTGTAACAGGATAGGTCAGAGTCAGCATGTATTTATGAGGGGGAAATCATGCTTGACTAATCTTCTGGAATTTTTTGAGGATGTAACTCTGAAGATGGACAAGGGAGATCCAGTGGATGTAATATACCTGGATTTTCAGAAAGCCTTTGATAAAGTCCCACACAGGAGGTTAGTGAGCAAAATTAGGGCACATGGTATTAGGGGCAAAATACTGACATGGATTGAAAAATTGGTTGGCTGACAGGAAACAAAGAGTAGTGATAAATGGCTCCCTTTTGGAATGTCAGGCGGTGACCAGTGGTGTGCCGCAGCGATCTGTGCTGGGACCGCAGCTTTTTACAATGTACATTAATGATATAGATGAAGGTATTAAAAGTAATATTAGCAAATTTGCTGATGACTCAAAACTGGGTGGCAGTGTGAAATGTGGGGAGGATGTTAGGAGAATACAGGGTGACCTGGACAGGGTAGGTGAGTGGACGGCTGCATGGCAGATGCAGTTTAATGTGGATAAGTGTGTGGTTATCCACTTTGGTGGCAAGAACAGGGAGGCAGATTACTACCTAAATGGAGTCAAGTTAGATAAGGGGGCAGTACAACGAGATCTAGGTATTCTTGTACACCAGTCAATAAAGGGAAGCATGCAGGTACAGCAGGTAGTGAAGGCGGCTAATAGCATGCTGGCCTTTATAACAAGAGGGATTGAGTATAGAAGCAAAGAGGTCCTTCTGCAGCTGTACAGGGCCCTGGTGAGACCGCACCTGGAATATCATGTGCAGTTTTGGTCTCCAAATTTGAGGAAAGACATTCTGGCTATTGAGGGAGTGCAACGTAGGTTCACAAGGTCAATTCCCGGAATGGCGGGACTATCTTACACTGAAAGATTGGAGCGACTAGGCTTGTATACGCTTGAGTTTAGAAGGCTGAGAGGGGATTTGATTGAGACGTATAAGATTATTAAAGGATTGGACACTCTGGAGGCAGGAAGCATGTTTCCGCTGATGGGTGAGTCTCGAACCAGAGGACACAGTTTAAAAATAAAGGGTAGGTGACTTAGAACAGAGTTAAGGAGAAACTTCTTCACCCAGAGAGTGGTGGGTGTGTGGAATGCTCTGCCCTAGACGGCTGTAGAGGCCAAGTCTCTGGATACTTTCAAAAAAGAGTTGGATAGAGCTCTTAAGGATAGTGGAATCAAGGGTTATGGGGATAAGGCAGGAATAGGATACTGATTGAGGATGATCAGCCATGATCATAATGAATGGTAGTGCTGGCTCGAAGGGCAGAATGGCCTACTCCTGCACCTATTGTCTAATTCACCTGACCCCTACATCTTTGGATAGTGGGAGGAAACCCACACAGACACGGGGAGAATGTGCAAACTCCACACACACAATTGCTGGAGGCTGGAATTGAACCTGGGACCCTGGTGCTGTGAGGCAACAGTGCTAACCACTGAGCCACCGTGAGGACTTGAGCTCTCAATCTCCTGACTCAAGCACTGACACATGGCTGACACTTATTTATTTGTCCAATCCCTCTTTGATGGTTCAGGGAGCATAGGAACAGGAGTAAGCCATTCAGCTCCTCAATGCAATTCTAATATTCAATTAGGTCTTGGCTGAAAGAAATCAGAAAATAAGACATTCCAGGGTATAGGTAGATCAGTTATGATTATTGTGACTCGCTCTCCATTTTTAAAGAATTTTGAACATAAAGAACAACTGTATTTTCTGTGTAATTCTGTATTTTGTCATTACTAATGCAGTTGTGTTGCAATGTTTTTCAATCATGAGGGAGAGACACATTCACTTCAAACACCTTGGCATATATTTAACAGAAGAACTTCTAACTTGTGTTTACTTAGTGCTCTTGAGAATCAAACTTCCAGAGCAATGAAGGTTTGGGCATATAGACAAGTATATTTTGTAAGCATGAACAGAGAGCGGAGATGAGAATCATTTCATTTTTTGGGTTGCTGTCAAAATGCCTTTTGCTTTCGTTAAAGAAAGCTCTTAGCAATGACAGCTGAATGTGGCTCTGATTTAGGCAATTATCCAATCACATCGACTGGAGAGCTGGTAGACTGCTGTTCCAAACAAGCAGATGAAGACATTTAATTGGGAAAAATAAGCATTTGTTCATTACAGCTTATGCAGTCATTGTTATAATCATCAAAAAAGCTTGCCACAATTTGAGCGGAAGCCTCTATTTATAGTTATTTCATTATTTGAACATTTTCGTTGTCCTCCAGGAAGCTGGCTTCTTTCCCCCCCCATAAACCTGTGACACATCTGACTGTATGATATTTTTTGTTGTTAAACTTTGTAGAAGAATACTTCATAGAGATCTGAAAAGCAGCAACATCTTCCTGAAAAATAATCTCGTAAAAATAGGTAAGGATTGCTCAAATTTTCCCTGTTTCCCTGATTTTATTGAACATGTTAACATTAACTTTTGAGAGAGAACTGTGGCACATCTGCATTTCTGCATTTAATGTAGGCATCCGTCATGCCAATAAAACAAGCTCTAGTTAATTATCTGCCAAAGTTGTTGTGTCTCTAGAGTTTGACTTCCTTCTTCACTGACACAACTTACTTTACTTTTGGCTACAGCATTTTATGGCAGCTTATCATTTTATCATTTGCACACATTCTGTGCTTAAGACTTGGCCCTGAAACGTTTCATAGCTACATACATGAAATTCCGCTATATATATTGTGCGTTGCTAAGCTTAACAATTTATGGGTGAATAAGTTTGGCATAATTTCTATCTTCCTAGTTAACCCAACGTGCTCTCAAATCTTTTTCTTTGATGAATCAGCAGCCAAATAACAAGGGCATGCATGTAGTAAATTGCATCAAATAGATTGAGAGAACTGTAGGCAACCTAAGAGAATTCTTTATCTTACAGTAACCTGGAAATGAATGGATTCATAAATTTTTTATTTAACACTAAAACAAAATACTGTGGATGATGGAGAAGCTGAAATAATGCTGGGAATACTCAGCATTGAGAATGAAACAAGCTAAATTGCAGTGAGCCAGCACTGGCTTGATAAGTGAGTGCTTTATGTGTTACAAGCATTTTATCATTCTGCGATAGTTCAGATGCCTTCTGAGGAGAGAGAGAGAGAGAGATTGATGACTTTTTGTCAGAACTGATTTTAAAACATTGATCCTGTTTCTCCCTTCATAAGATGCTGCCAGACCTGTTGAGATTTTCCAGCAATATCTGTGCTTACGATCTATTACATTCATTTCTATTTCCTTCGGCACTTTGAAATTAAAGCTGACTTGGCATTTGAATGGCAGTGGGTGGGACACTCTATATACGATCAGGTGGACACACATGGTTATTTATGTTCTTTATAGGAGTTGAAGCGAGGAAGGTCTAATAAATGTGGCAACTCACAGAAAAAAAGTGACGTTTTTATCAGGCTTGATTTCTCTTTCAGACAAAGAAGCAAGCAACAACATTTGTTGATAATGTAAAATGTTCAAAAACACAGTAACAAGTGCATAATCAGTTCAATCTATCACCTGTTAAGTGCAATTCCTACTCTGCCTCTCTCTCTCTCTCACACACACATAGTTGCTTTGTCAGACTTCACCAGAACTAAAACGTTAATAGAGAATCTTTTAACTGGCTCAAAACTCAGCCACTTGCACAATAAAGTGGTCCAATGCTTGACTAGCAATTTAAATACTCAGACTTTGAGGGTATGGGGTCAAGTCCCCTGGCATGTGAATGAGGTTAATAAATCTGGAGTATACAGCTAGTATTAGTAATGTTGACTATGAAACTATCATCAGTAAATGCCCATCTAGTTCACTAATGCCCTTCCGGGAAGGCAATCTAATGTTGTTACACACGGCCTACACGTGACTCCAGACCTACAATGTGCTGGACCCTTAACCACCCTCAGACATAGCTGAGCAAATCACTAAATTTGAAATAAAAATTACAAAATGCAATACCCCTCGTCCGAAGCTCATGACCAGCTGAAATGTTAACTCTGTTCTTTCCTCCACAGCTGCTGCCAGACCTGCTGAGTATTCTCAAGGGCAATTAGGGATGGGCTTGCTACACCAGATATGCGCATAATCCATGAAAGAATTATAAAACTTGCTAAATATTTCCAGCATTTTCTGAATATCTCTCAGATTTCCTGCATCCGTAGAATTCTTCTTTCCTGCCAATTATATTTTTTTGACATGCTTCAAGTCAAAATCTTACAAACCATCCTAAAAAGTAACATCTTGTAATATGGTTAGACTGAAACGTCCTGTGAGAGATCATCCAGATGGGTGAATGGCACCATCGACAGAGTCAGAGAGTTACAACACAGAAAAAGCCCCTCTGCTTCATCTTGTTAAAGGCAGCCACCTAACTAACTGAATCCCATCTTCCAGCACATGGCCCATAGCCTTGTATACTCTTCCTGAAGGGCTGATGCCCGAAACGTTGATTCTCCTGCTTCTTGGATGTTGTATGACCTGCTGTGCTTTTCCAGCACCACACACTCGACTCTTGGCATCACATAGAGTCATAGAGATCAACAGCATGGAAACAGACCCTTCAATCCAACCTGTCCATGCCAACCAGATATCCCAACCCAATCTAGTCCCACCTGTCAGAACCCAGATCATACTCCTCCAAACCCTTCCTATTCATATGCCCATCCAAATGCCTCTTAAATGTTGCAATCTTACTAGCCTCCACCACTTCCTCTGGCAGCTCATTCCATACACGTACCACCCACTGTGTGAAAACGTTGCCCCTTAGGTCTCTTTTATATCTTTCCCCTCTCACCCTAAACCTATGCCCTCTAGTTCTGGACTCCCCGACCGCAGGGAAAAGACTTTGCCTATTTATCCTATCCATGCCCCTCATAATTTTGTAAACCTCTATAAGGTCACCCCTCAGCCTCTGACGCTCCAGGGAAAACAGCCCCAGCCTGTTCAGCATCTCCCTATAGCTCAAATCCTCCAACCCTGGCAACATCCTTGTAGCTCTTTCAAGTTTCACAACATCTTTCCGATAGGAAGGAGACCAATACTTCTTAAATGTTATGAGGATTTCTTTCCTCTACCACCCTTACAGACAGTGAGTTCCAGATGCCCACCAACCTCTGGGTGAAATTGTTCTCTCTCAGATCTCCTCTGAATGTCCTGCCCATCGGCTTAAATCTACCCCCCACCCCCCTCCCTAGTCACTGATCCTTCCATCAACAGGGAAGGTTTCTTCTTGTCCACCCTATCCACGCCCCTCTTAATTGTACACCTCTCAATCATGTCCTCTCTCAACTTCCTCTATTCTAAGGAAGACAACCCCAGTGAGTCCAATCTCTCTTTGTCCCTGAAATTCTCCATCCCAGGCAACATCTTAGTGAACCCTCTAGATGCTGGAAATTTGAAATAGAAAATGCAAAATAGTGCCCCCTCTGATCACTAGCTAAAAGGCTAACTCTTTTTCTCCTTCCACGGCTGTTGCCTGACCTGCTGGATATTCTCTGCATTTTAAAATCAGAAGAAATAGGAGCAGGAGTGGGCCATTCAGCCCTTTGAGCCTATCCCACTATTCTGTATGATCATGGCTGATCTGATTGTGGCCTGCCTCCATTTTCCTCTCTGTCCATGCCCAACCCCACCATGACCCCTGATTTCATTCTCCATCTAAAGCTCGTCTAACTCAACCTTGAATATATTCAATGACTCAACCTTTACCATCCTCCTCAGAGAAATCCAAGAGTTACTGACCCCCAGAAAATAAACTTTTCCCTCATGAATGGTAGACCCCTTTATTTTGAAACTGTGTTCCCTCGTCCTCCATGGGGTGAGACATCCTCTCAAGCACCTGCCCTGTCAAGCCCTTTCGGAATCTTACACATTTTTAAAAGGTCACCTCTTCTCATTCTAAATTCCGATGAGTATCGGCCGAACTTGCTCAGCCTTTTTTCGCAACACGTCTCCTTCATTTCAAGTATCAGTCAAGTAAACCTTCTCTGATCTGTTCCAATGCAGACATATCCTTCCTTCTGTAAGGAGATGAAAACCATACATGGATAAACCACAAGACGTAGTAGGAGAGGTGGGACATTCAACCCACCAAATCAACTCCATCATTCATGACTGATCTGATAATCCCCAACTCAACTTATTTGCCTTTTCCCCACAGTTGTTGATTCCCTGGCTGACTGATTTAAAATCTGTTTAGCTCAGCCTCGAATATATAATGACCCATCCTCGAGAGCTTTCTGCGGTAAAGAATTCCACAGATACACTACATTCGGAGAGAAAAACATTCTCCTTATCTCTGTCTTAAATAGGTGACCCCTTGCTCTGAGATTTTGCCCTCTGGCCTTAGACACTCCCACAAGGGGAAGTTAACTTTTCCACAGTCAGTTTTCTGTTTTATTTTCTAATTAACTTTTGTGGAAGCTTGCTGTTGACAACTTTACCATTGCACTGTTGTAGTCAAACTATCTTACAAGATAACTGAGACACAGATTGCCCCTTGTGATGCCAGTGAGTCTGTGCTCAAGGTTGATTATTAAATCCTTTTTCCCACCTATTTCTCTCAAGTGTCAGTCTCTGGTGTATGAATTTGGCAGAGGACTGTCTAGCTGAAAATCCAGGGAATGAAACATCCAATATGTCTGTTCTCCTTCATTTATAACAGTGCTAAAACTTCACCATATATTTCTAAACCAAGCTGCAACTTCTTGGACATAAAGCATTTTCTCTCTTTTTTAAATAAAGGAGACTTTGGAGTTTCTCGCCTCCTGATGGGCTCATGTGACCTGGCAACAACTTTCACTGGAACACCTTACTATATGAGTCCAGAGGTCCTCAGTCACCAGGGTTACAATTCCAAGTCTGACATATGGTGAGTGGGTAGTTGGTGTGTACTGATGGAATTAGTTTCCAGGCTGGCAGGATTTGACAATGTATGTCTACATTTACATTAGTCCTACTTTCATTTAGCCTATCATTTCACTGAGATTAACCTGGCGAAGGAAGGTTCATTTATTTTGTTAACCTGTTCACAAACCATTCCTTGTTCAACAGGGACTCTATCTCGAGGGTCAGGTGAAGGCTGGTTTCTTGTCTGAAATTGTATGATAGAGGTATGTAAGGATCTCCAGGCAATTCAGCCCCTATACTTTGTCTTGAGACACTCTTGATCTTTTCCCTTCCCACAATGACAAGTCTTTAACTAGAAACTCAATGCATTACACCATTCTGTAGTCAAATATGTCAGGGCTTCAAAATACTGCATTTCCCTCCCAACTGGAATGGTTAGTGCATTAAAGGTGCATTATATAGAGCATTATCACTTTGGAATTTTAACCTTGAATTGTAATAAGATAGATAAGTGGTTTCCGTTCAGAGAAGTCTTTTTTTTTAAGAAGTCATAAATTCATTTTGGAACAGTGAACTAGTGATGTAAAATACAGCATTTCCAAGAAGGCATGCAACTTCTGTTAGGGTGCCCAGCAGGATATCTGTGGTGTTAATTGAGGAAGTGTTTAGATAGTTGAAATTTTGTGACATTCGGAGAGAACAGACCAGAAGAATGTTAGGTTAGAATAATGTTGAAGTTCGGATCAGTTTCATGCTGACAGAAGGGTTTTAGTTTGTAAATCTCCAATCCATGAGAGATTATGTAGAGGTTTTCAAGCTGTGGGGGATCTGTTAGAAGTTTATATAATTATGAATGAATGGATAGGGTGGATAAAGTGAGGTCTGCAGATGCTGGAGATCAGAGCTGGAAATGTGTTGCAGGAAAAGCGCAGCAGGTCAGGCAGCATCCAGGGAACAGGAGAATCGACGTTTCGGGCATAAGCCCTTCTTCAGGAATGGGGAAAGTTTGTCCAGCAGGCTAAGATAAAAGGTAGGGAGGAGGGACTAGGGGGAGGGGCGTCGGAAATGTGATAGGTGGAAAGAGGTCAAGGTGAGGGTGATAGGTCAGACTGGGGTGGGGCGGAGAGGTTGGGAAGAAGATTGCAGGTTAGGAAGGCGGTGCTGAATTCGATGGATTCGATGGATAGGGTGGATAGTCATACAGTAATAGTCATACAGCACAGAAACTGACCCTTCAGCCCAATTCGTCCATGCCGACCAAGGTTCCTAAACTGAACTACTCCCATTTGCCTGGATTTGGCCCACATCCCTCTAAACCTTTCCTATCCATGTACCAGTCCAAATATCTTTTAAATTTTGCAATTGTACCCGTCTCTACCATTTTCTCCGGCAGTTCATTCCATATGTGCACCACCCTCTACATGAAAAAATTGCCCCTCAGGTCCCTTTGAAATCTTTTCCCTCTTACCTTTAAACCAAAGGGTCAAAGGGCCTGTTCCTGTGATGTACTGTTATGTAATCTATGTTCTGTGTTCTGTCAAAACTGAAAGTAGGTTAGGTCATTAGAACCAGAAATACGTGTTTATGCCATTAGACTCAAGAGTCAGTTAAGTAAAAAATACAGTTAAGCTGAAGTGACCCTTCACTGGGATTCATTATCTGTAAAGGATATTGCTGGGAAATAGGTTGAAATATTGTTTAATAAAAGTAAAATGCATTTGATGCTAGAAATCTGATTTAAAATAGAAACACAGCAGGTCTGGCGGCATCTGTGGTGGAGAAGGGAACAGTTAATGTTTTGAGTCAGATATGACTGTTCTTCTGAACTGAAGGAGGGGTGAAAATGATGGTTTTATGGTGTTGGCAAAGTGGGAGGATGAGGGAAGGGGCCAGAAGCAAAAGACACAGGGTAGGGAATGTCTAAGCAAAATGGAGGACAGTGTTCATGCTCTGAAGTGGTTCAGCTCAATGTTGAGACCTGAAGGCTGTAAAGCAAAACTTTGCATTGCAGTTTCTGTTAAAATCTTTCTCTACTGTCATATATATCTTTATTTGTTTGTTCTTTTCATGTAATAAACTTGTGCTCTTTTTTTAAAGAACAATGGCTGCCTTGTGTGAATATGCTCAGTGACTAAGCACCACAGTTAGCAGCTACACAAATTAACCTTATGGTCTATCAAGCCAATTTTCATTCTGGTATCTAACTTGTCCAATATTACGACCAGTTGTGATCATAATAACATTAGCTCTCTAATATTAGAAATACTAAAGCTATTGTCCTTGGGCCCCCACTAAACATTCTGCAACTATGTCATTAATTCCATTTTCTCCCCTTGGTCTTGTTGAAGGTTATATTGTAACTTCACTTCGGCATCACCTCTGGTAAACATTACTGTGTAAGGCAGTTAGGACATGAAAGGGTTGACTGATATTGCGATATAAGCTCTGCCTATCAGGGTATAAAGGATTGTCTCTAGGAGGAGGTAACCAGCACTGTGTGAGAATCTTTCAGCAGTAGTAATGGAAGCTGACTCTTAAGTTGAGTCTGATGTCTCACAAGATAAAGTCGTGTTTCTTTGACATAATGCAATTGGCCATTACGTACTATGTAATAAACCTGATCATCATGTTTGAGCCTATGTGTGGCTGTCCTTTCCCACATCTGTAGTTTGGACTAATACCAGCTAATACCAGCTAATACCAACTACGATTGGTGGTGGTGAAGTTCACAAAGCTTCTCAGTCCCAGCATTATAATAATAACGATCCATAGTGTTTTCCCAACCTGAAAAGTACAAACTCCTGTGTTCATCTCCTAAGTACTCATCTCCATTCATTTCTGAAAATCTCTCTCAACATTCCCATCATGTTGATTTTGGCTGTGAGCTCTCCAGTATTCTCTTTCCTAACTTCACCACACTGTTGTCTGCAAACCCGACAACACTTCCTAAATCATTCTGTCCATTTATCTCTGTCTGTCTCTCCTTAGCAACCACCTCTTTCACCAGTTCCTCAGTCAACTTTCCAAAGGTCTTCAATCCTCAGCAGACAGTAGTACAGCTTGAGGGACAGGGCTGCTAGTCAGTCAAGGTGATGGGTTTGTGATGTTCAGAAGGGACTTCTAGCTTTGTAACTCAGTGACAGTAAGGGAACAGTGATTGGGGAAGGGGTCAAGTGAGGCTGCTGTGGGACTTGCAATGGATCTTTCAGTTGGTGGTGTTTGCATGTGAATGCTGCCCTGGGGATTGTTGGAGGGGGACACAAGGGAAGTCGAAAGTTTCAAAGGTGTTGGCAAAGGCGCATCACTGCTCTGAGCTCACCCAGACTTTGTACCTGGCGCACTGTGTGCATTTTTGGCTTGCTTATCTGAGGAAGGATGTTCTGGCTCTGGAGGAGTTGCAAAGAAGGATTTCCAGACTGATTCCTAAGATGGCAGGATAGACATACGAAGAGATACTGGATTGGTTAGGACTATATTCACCAGGGTTTAGAAGAATCGGAGGAGAGGTGGGTGGTGAATGGCTCTCATAGAAAATTCCAACAGAATTAGACAGGGTAAACCATCACAGGAAGGATGTTCCTGATGATCAGGCAGCCCAGAACCAGCCGTCACAATCTGAGGTTATGGATTAGTCCATTTCAGGCTGAAATGAGAAGAACCATCTTCACCCAGAGAGTGGGGAGCGTGTGGAATTCTCTGCCAAAGAAAGCAGTTAAGGCCAAAACACTGAATGTTTTCAAGAAGGAGTTAGATATAGTTTTTGGGGCTAAAGGGATCAAAGGGTATGGGGAGAAAATGAGAATAGGGACTGAGTTAAATGATGAGGCATGATCATATTGAATAGAGGAGCTGGCTTGAAGGGCCGAACGGCCTACTCCAGCTGCTTTTTCAATACTTCTGTGTCTTTTGTCTTAGTGTTACCTATCTGTAAAATGAAAGCAAAACTCATTGCAAAACCATTTTAGCATCACTATTTTGAGCTTAAATTGTTTGGCACTCTATTTACTACTTTTCAGTGTAATGAATTGAGGAATTATAAAGTGCTTTCACATTGCAAGAGAAGTTCTGCCCCTTTTCATCCTCCCCTCTTGTTCTCATTTCACCTATTACATATTTCTATATAGCTTTTATGAAACTACTCCCACTACTGCTTTTTATGTTTTATAAAATGCAGATTGGAATGAATCCAAATGTCTGGTTCCTGACTCTGTTTTGAAATTCCAGCTGCAGAATCTCTGGGTCATGAGCCTGCGTGTTGAATTACCAAGCCAGTAACATTCCCACTGTGCATCTGCTCCCACACCAATATGTACACAGCAAGCTCTCACAAGTAGCACTGAGATACCATGCAGATAATCCAGTCTTAGTCAGGATGGCTGTGGACTAAATATCAAGAGGAATCTCTCTCTCTTGCTCGCCCTGTGAAAGTGCCAGTAATGGTTCTTTTATACCTACCTGAGATAGCAGGTAATGTCTTTGCTTGCTGTTCTCTTGTTCATTTTTCATCAATGAGGCATTTTATCCTCATCCGATATATAAATGCAAACTATTGTCCTTCAGTAAATTTGTAATTGACATGGACATTAATCCCTTCATCTGCATGGAATATGAGAACTAATTAATAGGATGCACTTTGAATTCAGTGTAATGCAATTAAACAATTAGATACAATTTATATAAACAGGATAGAATATGTATCTGTTGTAACCTTAGTTCCTTGGGAATGTTAGTAGATCAGTGAATGGGTTAAGACAACCAGAACAAATCCCTCATTACATAAATATTATGGATTGCATCGTTTACACAGAGCTCTGTGCTGCAACAGTTACAGTTGTAATTGATATCAGTTCTTCCTGAGGCTTGCTTCATGCTTTAACGAGTTGCAAAGCCTTGGGATTCTGGCTCCGTTAGTGAATCGTGAGGATGACACAAGTAATTGCAAATGGCTCTAGATAAGTGAAGTGATATGCGGGTAAAATGTTGGGGTTTAATCTGAGAAACTGAATTTATCCTCTACAGGAAGAATAGAAAAGCTGCTTATTATTTAAATGGAGATGGACTGCAGAATGTTGCTGTAGATAGGGATCTGCGTGTTTTTGTACATGAATCACAAAATATCAGCAAGTTATAATGAGTTATAAAGAAAGGCTGGAACTTTTTTCACTGGAGTGTACGAGGTTGAGAGGTGACCTTATAGAAGTCTATAAAATGATGAGGGGTATGGATAGGGTTAATGGTAGGTGTCTTTTCCTTAGGGTGAGGGATTTCAAGACTAGGGCTACATTTTTAAGGTGAGAGATTTAAAGACAAGAGGGGCAAGTTTTTTATACAGAGGGTGGTTCGCATATGGAATGAACTTCCTGAGGAAGTGGCAAATATGGTACAATTACAATATTTAAATGACACTTGGATAAGTATATGAATAGGAAAAGTTGGGAGGGATTTGGGCCAATAGCAGGCAAGTGGGTCTAGTTTAGTTTGGGATTATGTTCGGCATGGATAGGTTGGACCAAAGAGTCTACTTCCATGCTAATCATGATAGCAAAATGGAATGTTGACCTTTATTGCAAAGGATGGACTATAAAGGTAGGGAAGTCTTGCTATGCTATACAGGCATTAGGGAGGCCATATCTAGAATGCTGTGTTCAATTTTCATTAACGTATGTAAGAAGAGACATACTTTCTTTTTAGAATCAGTTTAGAATGTGCTCGCTCAGCTGGGATGAAGGTATTGTCTGATCTTATAGAAACATGTAAGATTCTGAGGGGATTTGACAGGGTAGATGCTGAGAGGATACTTTCCCGCACTGGAGTACATAGAACTAAGAAGCAATTTCAAGAAAACAGGTCTCCAATTGAAGGTGGAGATGAAGAGGTATTTCTTTTCTCAGAGGAATGTTACCATTTTGAATTCTCTACCCCAGAGAGCAATGATAGCTGTGTGATCAAAAATGTATAAAAGTAAAAAGGTTTCTTTTTAATATCAGAAAGTCAATTTGGAAGAGTGACTTGGATACATCAGTTCCAAGAAAAGGTATGATGACAGTCAAGTGTTTGGCAGAACCCCTGTAGTACAAAATGAATAAAATGTTTATATTGTTGTTTTATGATAGGTAGAGTAAGCACATTAAGGCATTAGTTTAGTTTTGATTTCAGAAACGAAGCTTCCCAGTTTTAGTTCAGAAGGTAGAAATAGTTTGTTTTAACTGGGGAATCAAGTCAGTTCAGGGGAACCAGTCACCTCAGCAGAAATGGCTTCTAGTCTGAAGCTTCCAAACCAGGAGAGTTTGGTAGAACTGAGAAGGTTGAGGCCATCTGAATTGTGAAAGCCTCCTGTCAGAAGGCCTGGAAAAGAACCATACAAAGCAATCTCAACAGTCCAAAAAGAAAAAAAAATTGTAAGATGTCAGTTCACTACAGGTGGCATGGTGGCTCAGTGGTTAGCACTGCTGCCTCACCAGGACCAGGGTCCCAGGTTCGAATCCAGCCTCAGGCGACTGTCTGTGTGGAGTTTGCATGTTCTCCATGGGACTGCGTGGGTTTCTTCTGGGTGCTCCGGTTTCCTCTCAGTCCAAAGATATGCAGGTCAGGTGAATTGGCCATGCTAAATTGCCCATAGTGTTAAGTGTATTAGTCAGAGGGAAATGGGTTTGGATGGGTTACACTTCGGAGGGTCGGTGTGGACATGTTGGGCCGAAGGGCCTGTTTCCACACTGTAGAGAATCTGATCTAAAGTTGAGATAGATTTGATATTTCCCTGGGATTGAATCCCTGTTGGGCGAAGTTGGGGAAACAGACTGAAATTTTGTGTTGGTATGTACCTCTAGTTTTGTTTGTTTTTTTTAACTTCTTTTGTGTAATAAACTTATGTTCTATTGTTAAAGAATACCTGCAGCCTCATGTGAACACATTCCAGTGACCAACTGCTGAATTGAAAAAAAATCTATCAAGCTAGGTTTCATGCTGGAATTTGACTAGAAAAACATTCACTCCCTCCACCATTAATGCCCAGTAGCAGCAGTATGTACTATCTACAAAATGCACAACAGAAATTAACCAAAGATCCTTTGTTAGCATCTTCTACACCCGCGGCTGCTTCCATCTACTCAGTAAAACTCTGTAAAAGTACGCAGAGGGCATATCAATCTGACTCAACATTGGGACACAGACAGACTTCATGACTGTTGTTAGAAAAGTTGAGCTATCTTGAGAACGTAATTTAAAAGAAGTTCTGGGATTTACATTTCAAAGAACAGAAACCAGCATATCCCATTCTAAAAGATGAAAGATTTAATCTAAGATTGTTTAATGTATGACACTGGACTGGACTCCTTTGGGTATAAATTCTGTGATCATGATCTTATTCTCCCCAGCCACCTGATGGATTGGCACTCTGAAAGCTAGTGCTTCCAAATAAACCTGTTGGACCATAACCTGGTGTTGTGTGACTTTTAACTTTATCCACCCCAGTCCAACACCAGCTCCTCCAGGTCATTGCTTCCATCTAGGTTGATAAGGGTAGCAAATACATGGGATCAACACCACCACCTGCGAGTTTCTATCCAAAGTACGCACTATCCTGACATGGAAATGTAGCAGTGTTTCTTTTTCACTATTGCTGGATTGGAATCCCAGAATTCCCTCTCAAATGGCATTCTGGGTCTGCCTATTGCACATGGACTGCAGTGGCTAGAGAAGGCAGCTCACTACCACCTTCTGAAGGGATGGACAATAAATGTTGCCCTAGCCAGTGTCGCCCACATCCCATGCGTGGATTGAAAAATAACTTGTCCAGCATTACCTTCAGCTGGGATCATATCAGCTGGCTGACTGAGTATATTCAAACCTGCGTTTGACAAATGTTTAGTTGACCAATTAGGTGTAGACAGGTAGAGGTGGAGGCAGGAAGAAATCAGAATACCCATGATTTCATTGAATGTAGACCAGGCTCAAGGGGCTGAATAGCCTACTCCATCTTCTATTTCTTATGCAAAGATAAGGGAGTGTTCCCTGACTTTGATCACTCAAAATGGAAAGTTGTGCTGAGCATAAAAAAAATCAAGGAATCTTATCTGTTACATCCAACTCATAAACAGCTAGAAATAAAAGTGAAGACAGGAAACAAAGCAAGTCTTTTTTGTGACTAGTATGTGCAAATATGTTTAAATTATTCCATTCAAATCAAATTGATAAAAGATTCCAATATTACTGATTAATATTTAATCGTTTTACATGAATATTACTTTCTGACTGAGAAAACAAAATGCAATAAAGTCTTTATATTTTATTTCTTTTTCAAGATGTAGGGACAGATGCATTTGCTATTTTCTCCATGAATTGTATATTAAAAAAAGTGTTGGATATATTTTCATATAGCTAGCATTTCTTTTAAAGGTGGTTCAGCAGCATTTCTACCTTTTTAAAAATAATGTTCCAGTATTCAGACTGTACTCATTTGCAACCTGACAGTGCTGGACAGTAACCTGCATGGATTGACTCAGTATTGGGCTTGAATGGATCAGTGGTGCTGGAAGAGCACAGCAATTCAGGCAGCATCCGAGGACAGGCAAAATCGACGTTTCGGGCAAAAGCCCTTCATCAGGAATAAAGGCAGAGAGCCTGAAGTGTGGAGAGATAAGCTAGAGGAGGGTGGGGGTGGGGAGAGAGTAGCATAGAGTACAATAGGTCAGTGGGGGAGGAGATGAAGGTGATAGGTCAGGGAGGAGAGGGTGGAGTGGATAGGTGGAAAAGGAGCTGGGCAGGTCGGACAAGTCCGGACAGGTCAGGGGATCGAGTTTCTGGAGGTTAGAAGCTAGGATGAGGTGGGGGAAGGGGAAATGAGGAAACTGTTGAAATCCACATTGATGCCCTGGGGTTGAAGTGTTCCGAGGCGGAAGATGAGGCGTTCTTCCTCCAGGCGTCTGGTGGTGAGGGAGCGGCGGTGGAGGAGGCCCAGCACCTCCATATCCTCGGCAGAGTGGGAGGGGGAGTTGAAATGTTGAGCCACTGGGCGATTTGGTTGATTGGTGCGGGTGTCTCGGAGATGTTCCCTAAAGCACTCTGCTAGGAGGCGCCCAGTCTCCCCAATGTAGAGGAGACCGCATCGGGAGCAACGGATACAATAGATGATATTAGTGGATGTGCAGGTAAAACTTTGATGGATGTGGAAAGCTCCTTTGGGGCCTTGGATAGAAGTGAGGGAGGAGGTGTGGGCGCAGGTTTTTCAGTTCCTGCGGTGGCAGGGGAAAGTGCCAGGATGGGAGGGTGGGTCGTAGGGGGGCGTGGACCTGACCAGGTAGTCACGGAGGGAACGGTCTTTGCGGAAGGCGGAGAGGGGTGGGGAGGGAAATATATCCCTGGTGGTGGGGTCTGTTTGGAGGTGGCGGAAATGTCGGCGGATGATTTGGTTTATGCGAAGGTTGGTAGGGTGGAAGGTGAGCACCAGGGGCGTTCTGTCCTTGTTGCGGTTGGAGGGGTTGGGTCTGAGGGCGGAGGTGCGGGATGTGGATGAGATGCGTTGGAGGGCATCTTTAACCACGTGGGAAGGGAAATTGCGGTCTCTAAAGAAGGAGGCCATCTGGTGTGTTCTATGGTGGAACCGCTCCTCCTGGGAGCAGATACGGCGGAGGCGGAGGAATTGGGAATACGGGATGGCATTTTTGCAAGAGGTAGGGTGGGAAGAGGTGTAATCCAGGTAGCTGTGGGAGTCGGTGGGTTTGTAGAAGATGTCAGTGTCAAGTCGGTCGTCACTGATGGAGATGGAGAGGTCCAGGAAGGGGAGGGAGGTGTCAGAGATGGTCCAGGTAAATTTAAGGTCAGGGTGGAATGTGTTGGTGAAGTTGATGAATTGCTCAACCTCCTCGCGGGAGCACGAGGTGGCGCCAATGCAGTCATCAATGTAGCGGAGGAAGAGGTAGGGAGTGGTGCCGGTGTAATTACGGAAGATCAACTGCTCCACGTAGCCAACGAAGAGACAGGGATAGCTGGGGCCCATACGTGTGCCCATGGCTACCCCTTTGGTCTGGAGGAAGTGGGAGGATTCAAAGGAGAAATTGTTAAGGGTGAGGACCAGTTCGGCCAAACGAATGAGAGTGTCGGTGGAGGGGTACTGTTGGGAACGTCTGGAGAGGAAAAAACGGAGGGCTTGGAGGCCCTGGTCATGGCGGATGGAGGTGTAGAGGGATTGGATATCCATGGTGAAGATGAGGTGTTGGGGGCCGGGGAAACGGAAGTCTTGGAGGAGGTGGAGGGCGTGGGTGGTGTCTCGAACGTATGTGGGGAGTTCCTGGACTAGGGGGGATAGGACAGTGTCGAGGTAGGTAGAGATGAGTTCAGTTTTTACCTCATTGGGCTTGAATGGTCCTGCTCTCTCTCTCTCTTCATGTTCCTGTGCTCTCCCTGTGCTCCTGAATAGGTAAACTGCAGAATGCAAAACAGGCACACTTACCTCCCTGAAATTCATAAGTAATTACTTATTTTCTGAAAGGCATACTTAAAATAATTATATAGTAATATAATTTAGATTGGAGTCTGATACAACAATGATTATCCTTTTTAACATAAAACATTGGGCATGGATATTCTGGGATTGAAGAATCCAACAGACATTTAATACGACCAAATATCATGTACAAGCATTGCATTTCTCAGGCATATAAGTGTCTGGGCTAATATTAGGTCAGTAGTTCCAGCAAAGAAGAATGTTTTCAATAGCACTTCACGTGATTGTAGAGTAATATGGAGCTTGAGAATTTTATATCAATATGTCCTATACCATGATACAATGGCGATGTCATGAGCATGTCTACAAAACGTATACATTGAGTACTGACTATGGGACTGCATGAAAGCCCAGGACAGAGGGAGTTAATCACCTGTTGGAGACATGTGTTTTCTCTACCTCTTATCAGCAACAGCTCATATATCTAAGAGCTCATGTAACCTTAATGTAGTTGCTAAGATGTAACAAGTGCATCCTTGTTAGCTAAGTCAGCAGTCTCTTTTGCTGAGATGTATTCGTGGTCCATCCTCCAGCTCAGACTAATGCACAGCCCCTTAGACCAGTGTAGGAAGGCAGAATGGTGTCAGCACTCTAACCCAACCACAAAGTAGGTGGTATCCAGGCATCACAGCAAGGTGACAATGATGGCTTACCATCCGGGTTATAACCATTTGGATTATGGTTCTGGCTCTGGGATTTGTTTGTGGATGTGGGTCTGCTTCCTGTTCTGTAATTGAAGGCATCTACCCAGGTAACAGCCAACTGTTGAGGACCCTATCACTCCTGCTGCTTCGGCCTCTTCTTCTGGGTCATTACAGGTACCTCAAAGTGAGGTCAGTCTGTTTTTAAAGTGTGCTATAATACACGCTCACATGATAACGTTACATACCAGATGGGAATTTGTGACGAGATGGATGCAAGCTGTCAACTTTTTGTTTTCGATGTGAGTAAGATGTTTTTTGCTGTATTTCTATAGGTGGCCTGGCATGAATCATAGTTTGCAAGGTATCTGCTTCCAGTGTTGTTGGCAAACTTTCCTTTCAGAAAGATCTAATATGGTTTTTCACTTACTGTTAACAAAAATTCTTTCGAGTAATAAAATGCAGTGTGAGTGAGCATTACGCACGACCTGATCACAAAGCTGTCTATTATCACACTGTGGGCTGATTTTAATTTAATTTTGTTTTACCTTTGGTTAAGCAGCAACTGAATATTTGTTTTGTATTTGCAGGAGTTTTATTCAAATGTTACTTGACATTTATGTTGTAGAAACAGGTGATTTGGCCCAACTGACTGTATTCTCTACCCAAGCCTTTTCCCAGCTTTAGTCATCCAATCTCATTGATTTATCCAGCAACGTTTCTCTCACTCACCTGTTTATTCTGGTTCTTCTTAAATGCAACAGCAAAAAAAAAGTTGGATGCTGGAAATCAGGAAAGTAAACAGAGTGCTAGGAACTGAAAATGTGTTGCCGGAAAAGTGCAGCAGGTCAGGCAGCATCCAAGGAACAGGAGAATCGACGTTTCAGGCATAAGCCCTTACAGCTAGTGAGTCTAGCAGCACCTGTGAAAGTTGATACTTTAGATCAATGGCATTTCATCAGAACTGAGTTCAAAATGACAGATAGCAGACCTGAAACATCAACTCCATTTCTCTTTGCAGAGATGTTGTCAACCTGCCGAGCAGTCCCACAGTTTACTCCCTCAATTGCATCCACATGGTTTGCCATGGGTTTTGTGCAGCTCATTTTGTGTTTTATAGCTTTATACTCCTGCAAGGATATCATTTCAAAGAAAAAAAACAAAAAAAGGCTTGTGTTTATATAGAACTGTTTGTGGCAGTTGCACATTGCAAAGTGCTTTGTAGCTATGAAATACTTTTTGAAGCATTGTTCCTGTTGCAATATGACAATCAGTTCGCAGCCAGCTCCCATGAGTAATAATGTGATAATGACCAGATAGTTCACTCTCTTGTGATGCCACTTGAGGGATAAAGATTGAACTGGAGTGCAGTCATTGGAGTCATAAATTGTGGGTCTGGGAAAGCACAGCTGGTCAGGCAGCATCCGAGGAGCAGAAGAGTTGACATTTCGGGCAAAAGCCCTTCGAACCAGGGCCAGGTTGATCTTGTTGATTATGAGATCCTTGATTGGGGTTGTTAACCTCTCCCAACCGGGGAGCCCTGGCTGATAGATATAAGCAGGAGATTCCGATAGTCTCCTCACTCTAGGGACTGGCTTTGAGCTAGCTGGTCAGAGCCCAAGTACTGGGCACATGTACATAAAGGGTGACTTGGTGATGGGATGCCAGCCTCTATGCAGTTACTTGGGGACAACTCCACTTTTCTGCTTCAGAATAGAGCCACAGGCTCATGCACCCAAACAGTCAGATGGGCACTCAGTTTATCCAAGGACCAGCACTTCCAGCAGTGCAGCACTTTCTCTTAGTTCTGCGCTGGAAGATCACATTTACATCATTTATCTTAAATGGTGGGGGCTCGAAGGGCTGAATGGTTGTGTAACATGATTCCATAAAGTCATCCTTTAATCTGCTGTTTTAACATAGAATATGGAACAGTACAGCACAGTACAGGCCCTTCAGCCCTCAATGTTGTGCCGACCTTTTATCCTACTCTAAGATCAAACTAACCTGCATACCCTTCATTTTACTGTCATCCATATGCCTATCCAAGAGTCGCTTAAATGTCCTTAATGTATCTGACTTTACTCCCACTGCTGGCAGTGCATTCTACACACCCACCATTCTCTGTGTAAAGAACCTGCCTCTGACCTCTCCCCTATACCTTCCTCCAATCACCTTAAAATTATGCCCCCTCGTGATAGCCATTTCCGCCCTGGGAAAAAGTCTCTGGCTAGCCACTCTATCTATGCCTCTCATCATCTTGTACACCTCTATCAAGTCACCTCTCATCCTTCACTCCAATGATACAAGCCCTAGCTCCCTCAACCTTTCTTCATAAGACCTGATCAGAAAATTAAAATAGTTATAGCACAGAAGTGCGTTTTGGCCCATTCAACCTCTGCTAGCCCACTGCCAGAGGAACCTCACCATGTCCCACATCCCTGCCCTGTCCATACAGCCTAGCTCACTTTAGGTGTTTTCACTGAATTCCCATTTGAAAACAACAATTGAATCTATCTCCACTGCTCTCTCAGACACTGCCTTCCAGATTGTTTTAATGGAAATAGCTTCAAAGTAATTCTTCATATTTGTACCAGTGAATCTTCAATTTTCTCTTACTCAGAATTTATACTGATTTGTCATAAATCTCAACTTTTGTTTTCTACAACTTTTGTCAAAGAAACTCGTGTTTTTAAAAACTTTTTCTATGAGCTTGTTTACTTGAAGTTTTGCTTCTAATATCCCACATGTCCTGCCTTTATCTATCCATCGCTGCTAATTATTTGCTCATTCACATCCTTAAGGAAGGCTGTTCTGGAGAAGATAACAGCAAACGTTCACTAGACTGGCCTCTAGGATGACAGAGCTGTCCTAGAATGAGAAGCTGAATAATTAGGGTTAATGTTCTTAGGAACTTAGAAGCTTGAGGTGTAACCTCAATGAGATAAACAAGATTCAACAGGGTCTCGACAGGATAGATGCTGAGAGAGTGTTACCCCTGGTTAAACAGTAGTCTTAAAATAAGAGCCAATTGTTTACGATTGACATGAGGAAAATTACTTCACTCACAGCGGTGGTATAACGTGGGAAAATATGAGGTTATACGTTTTGGTAGGAAGGATAGAGGAACTGAACATTATTGTAATGGAGAAAGGCTGCAGCGCAGTGGAATTTAGGGCTCCTAGTCCGTAAATCACATAAAGCTAGCATACAGCTTTTAGTTCAAAGGGAATGGAGTGTAAAAGTAGGGAGGCTTTGCTGAAATATACCAAGCCCTGGTCAGACCACAGCTGGAAAACTGTGAATAATTTTACTGAAGTAAAGATGTACTGGTGTTGGAGACAGGCTAGAGAGAGTTCACTAGGCTGATCCCGGGAAAGGAGACTTTTTTTTTAATGAGGAGAAGTTGGATAGTTTGGGCCTTGAGTTCAGAAGAATTGGAGGAGATCTGAATGAAAACATACAAGATTCTTAGGGCGCTTGATAGAGCAGATGTGGAGAAGTTGTTTCTCCTTGTGGAAGAGTCTAGGACCAGAGGCATAATTTTGGAATAAGGAGTCTCACATTTTAGACAGAGATGAGGAGGAATTTCTTCTCTCAGAGAGAGTAAATCTGTAGAATCTTTACCACAGAGGGTTGTAGAGGCTGGGTCATTAAGTATATATTCATGGCCGAGATGGACAGATTTTTAATCAGTAAGAGAACCATGGGTTATGGGGAAAAGGCAGGGAAGAGCTTTGTGGATTATCAGATCAGCTATGATCACATAGAATAGTGAAACAGGCTTGTTGGGCTGAAAGGGCTACCTCTGCATCCAACATATTATGGTCTAATTGTGAAGGATTGTCTGTCTGCTGCAGAGGGCTGTGGACTTTCCATGGTTGAGTGCATTAGAGGCTGGGATGGACAGGGTTTTTATCTGTCAGGGAATTGAGGGAAATGGAGAGTGAGTGTGAAAGTGGAGTTGAAGCCTAAGATCAGCCATGATCGAAGTGAATGTTGGAACAGGCTCAATAGGCCTGAATACTCTGGCTTCAATTTTGGTGTTGTTGTGGACACCACCCCATTAAGTGTGTATTCACTGTTACATTTGACTGCATTGTATCACCTTGTACTTATTGGCCTTGACAAGGGAGACCATGGTCTATGAATAGAACTTGGTGTGAGTTAGCATACAGGAAGCGGAATTTCATTTTAAGATATAGGAATAGACCATTTGGCCCATCAAGCTTGCCTCACCATTCAATCTGACACTCGTCATGTCTATTTGCCTACCCTTTTCCTATAACCCTTGATGGCCATGAATATGTTTATATATTAAAGACAAGTGACTAAAACTGAAAATAGCGTGTGTGCGCAGTAGATGTTAGCCTTGGGATATTTACTGCGCATCTCCATTCAAAAGACTTAATTTCCTGGAACAGGTTATTATGAGGGTGGAGAACTTAGTGGTTAGTGATGGTCCACAAAGGCCCATAAATACACAAAACAATGTTACCCCAATCTGCAACAATCCCTGTTAACATATGATTTCCACAAACAATGTACTACAGAAGCTGTAAATCTGAAATCAAAACAATTCTGCAAATATTTGTCAGAACAGGCAGCATCTGCAGAGAGAAAAGAGCATGAAATTAATATCTTGCCTGGCTAAAGTCCCTGACCTGAAACTTTAGCTCTCATCCTCTCTGTCTGACCTGCTGAGAATTTCCAGCATTTTCTGTTTTTATTTCCTTTAATTGGTATGTGTCATAAGATGATAAAATTAGACCTTTACTGTTAGGATAAACTATTGAGCAAAGCAGCTGTGATGTTTATGAAATGCTTGCGATCATAGCCGGAGTTCCCAAATTCAAAATTCATAAAAACTCGAAATTCTAAAAAATAAATTAGTTAATGACTTGTACTTGCTCACAGTTCTGAACATAATCAACAAAAGAAAGGTAATATATTAGCATTTACCATTTTCTTTGAGGGAAATGGAATAGAAAGTGATTAGGAGTAGGTGAAAAAATCATTATTGTCTATTCAGATAGTACTCACATTTAGTTTGAAATTCATTAATTATACTTGAATTCTCAGTGTTTATTCAGTATTTTAATTTTGGATGATTCTCTTCTCATTTTTAGTCTAGGTTTAACGGTACATCATGCATGACAATTTTTAATTCCAACCCCCACAGGTCTCTGGCTTGTATTTTGTATGAAGTGTGCTGTTTGGATCATGCATTCACTGGCCATAACTTCATGTCAGTTATCCTGAAAATCGTGGAGGGTGAAACTCCATCACTGCCAGACAGGTATTCCAGCGAGCTTAATGCTGTCATGACAAGGTACGTATGCCCTTATCGAAATAGATTGCCCTGTCAGCTTATCTGCGTCACTGTCTATTTCTGCAATCTCCCTCTTCAATGTGCCACACTTTCTTCCTCACAGCATGTTGCAAAAGGATCCAGCCCACCGCCCAGCAGCTGTGGAAATTCTCAAAATTCCATACATTGATCAGCAACTCCAGGTATATGTGTAAACATGCACTTAGTTCTTTACTGCATCATGTTTATCTTTTCAGTCTTCATGCATTTGTACCTCAGGGCATTTTAAGGAAAACAATATAGATGTATTTAAGGGAAAGCTAGACAAATGCATGGAGGTGAAGGGTTCTGACGTTAGATTTGGATCAGGAAAGGCTGAGTCGAGCATAGACATTATCCGCGCCTATTTTTGCTAAATCACCTATTTCTGAGCCATGTATCCTAAGTGAGATTATTACTTTACATTGACAACCACCTGATGAAGGAGCAGCTCTCCCAAAGCTAGTGCTTCCAAATAAACCTCTTGGACTATAACCTGGTGTTGTGTGATTTTTAATTTTGTACACCCCCGTCCAACCCTGGCTCCTCCAAATCATCATTACTTAAGCCACATTAAAACAGTGATGACAAGGGTAGATCAGAGGTTAGCAATTCCATGGCAATTAACTTAACCTCCTGACTCCCCAGAGTTTGTTCAGTCATTATCAAGGCATAAGACAGGAGTGTAATGGATTACCTCCCACTTGCCTAGATGGGTGCAGCTCTGACAACACTCAAGAAGCTCAAAACCATCCATGGCAAAGCAATGATTGACATCCCATCCAACATTCACTCTCTCCATTACTAGTGCATACAGGCTGTAGTGTGCACTCCCTACAAGATATAATGCATCAATACACCGATCATAGAATCCCTACAGTGTGGAAAGAGGCCGTTTGGCCCATCAAGTCTGCACCAACCCTCCAAAGAGCATCTCACCCAGACCCATCCCAACCCAAAACCCAGTGTTTCCAGGGCTAATCCACCTAGCCTGCACATACCTAGACTCTATGGGTAATTTAGATTAGATTCCCTATAGTGTGGAAACAGGTCCTTCGGCCCAACAAGTCCACACTGACTCTGCGAAGAGTAGCCCACCCAGACCCATTCCTCTACATTTACCCCTGACTAACGCACCTAACACTATGGGCAATTTGGCATGGCCAATCCACCTAATCTGCACATCTTTGGACTGTGGGTGGAAACTGGAGCACCTGGAGGAAACCCATGCAGACACGGGGAGAATGTACAAAAACTCCACGCAGACGATCATCTGAGGATGGAATTGAACCTGGGTCCCTGGTACCACGAGGCAGTAGTGCTAACCACTGAGCCACCAGGTTCAGGATATGATTACACATTTCAAATCTGGGACATCTACTATCTAGAAGGGCGAGAGCAGGAGATCCATGCGAATTATGCCACCCGTACATTTTCACAATCCTGACATGAAAATATATTCTTGTTCTTTCCTTGTCACTGGTTCAAAATTCTAGAACTCTCCCAATTAACAGCGCTGTGGGGTTCACCTGCTTTAAACAACTACAGTGAATGAAGAAGGTGGGTCATACCACCTTTTGATGTGAACATCAGGACAGGACTTTGAAGCAGGAGTAGGCCATTTGACATGATCATAGCCAATCTGATTGTGGTCATGACCAATATTCCGTCTAAACTGCATGGCTGCACAGCTACTCCGAGATTCTGCACACGTGAAATGGTGTGACGATGCATTGACTTCTGCTTTTGGATGCCTGTGCACTGAAAGAAAATTTAGAGGGAGTATTGGTTTCAGTTCTACATTCCTAATCTCACCTGCAACCCCCCCATTACCCATGAGTCCCTCATCAATCAAAAATCTATCCACCTAAGCCTTGGATAAATTCAGTGACCCAGCCTCCACTGTCTCTGGGAAATAGATTAATGAGCCTCAGAGAAAGCCTTCTCCTTAATTTCAATTTCTTGGTCCTAATCTGGGTCCTCTAATACAGCAAGAGAAGGCATTGTCCCAGTGTTGACCTTATCCCTTGAGATCTCATAGGTTTCAATAAGATCACCTTTTATTCTTCTAAGCTTCAATGTGTAAAGGCTCAGTCAGTTCAACTTTTCCATAAAATACATTCTTCATCACAGAAATATGGTTGGGCTAACCTTCCTTAAACTGCTTCCAACACATTGATATTTCTTTTTCAAACAAGGAGACCAAAACTGTACACTGTAGCCTGAATGTGGTCTCACCAATGTCTTGTATAGCTGCAGTCAAACTTCCCTATTTTCATATTCATTCTCCTTGCAATAAACAGCAGCATTCCATTTGCCTTCCTCATCACTTGCTGTCCCTGCAAACTAACTTTATATGACTTATTTGCAAGGACACCCAGATCCCTCTGACCATCATTTTATGAAATCTCTCTCCTTTTCAATCTGTCTTGCCTAATTAAATAACTTCACATTTTTTTCATATTATACTTCATCTGCCAATCAATCTCTATCCCTTTGTACCTCCATTTATCTTTACTTGCTCTTGACCAACATCCTTTCCTACCTACCTTAGTGTCACTGGAAAATTTACATTCACACTCCCTCACCTGAGTCATTTATATAAATTGCAAATAGTCGAGTCCCAGCAGTGATCGCTGTGGCATTCCATTGCTTATAGCTTGCTAACCAAAAAAGATTCTTTTATCCCAATTCGTGTGCTTCCTTATAGCTAACCAATTCTTTATCCAAGCGATTACATTATACCTCACACCATGTACTCTTACTTTTGACGTGGCATGTTATTGGTCCACATTTAAAGGTTCTCCTTTATCCATAGTGCTTGTTAGTTTCTCAAAGAACTCTAAATAAATTAGTTTGGCACAATCTCACTTTTACAAAACCATATTGACTCTGACTGATCGCGTTATGATTTTCTAAGTATAAACGCCTTAACAATGCACTCCAGTCATTTTCCTGTGACAAATGTTAAACTAACTGGCCTACATTGATCTGCTCTCTGTTTCCCTCCTTTCTTGAATAACTGTGCTTTACTCACTATTTTCCAGTCCAAAAGGACATTTCCAGAATTTATGGAATTTTGGAAGATTGTATCAGTGCTCCTGCTATCTATATAGCCATTTCTTCTAGGATGCAAGCCATCAGGTAATGTGGACTTGTCAGCCTTTATGTTAATAATTTTCCCAGCAACTATTCCTTGATGATAGAGATTATGTACTGCTTTCACCTCTTCATTCACAAGTATCTTTTGGGAAGATTTCTAATTCTTCGACAATGAAGATCGATATAAGACCACAGACACATTCTCTAGACTCACTCTTTTGAAGACCAACACTTCCTTTGATTAATTTTTATGCAACCACTTGGACTCATAACAGCACACAAACCAACAGCCACTCTCAGACAACAACTTACCAGAATGAAGGACCCGATACCCAGCATGAGCAAAACCAATGTAGTGTACAAAATCCCATGCAAGGACTACACAAAACACTACATAGGACAAACAGGAAGACAGCTAACGATTCGCATCCATGAACACTAACTAGCCACGAAATGACACGACCAGCTATCCCTAGTAGCCACACATGCAGATGACAAGCAACATGAATTCGACTGGGACAACACTACTATTATAGGACAAGCCAAATAGAGAACAGCCAGGGAATTCCTAGAGGCATGGCACTCATCCACAGATTCAATCAATAAGCACATCGACCTGGACCCAATATACCGACCAATGCAGCGGACAGCTGGAACTGACAACCGGAAGCAGCAGATTCAAACCACTACAAATGCCGGAGGAAAGATCACAGAAGCGCTTCGCAGGAGGCTCCCAAGCACTGAGGATGTTACCTAGACAGGGGACGAAATGTCTGCAACACAAATTCCCAGCTCGGCGAACAGAACCAATACAGCGAGCACCCAAGCTACAAATCTTCTCACAAACTTTGAATTTTTATGTTCTGAATTTTGTATAGAAACTCTTGCCATCTGTTATTAAATTTCTAGCTGGCTTTCTCTCACACTCTAACTGCTGCGTCTTCCTTTCTCTGCTTGTTCTCAAGGGCAATGACTAACAAATGCTGGCCTTGCCAATGAAGTCAAAATCCCAGGAAAAGAAATAACCCCAGTCAGAATGTTGCTAAATTAGGTTTTTAAAATTAATCCCCAGTTTTAAAGCCTTTCTTACCAATTTTATCCTTGATGTCACAGGACTCTGTGATCAACAATCCAGCCTGCCAGTCTTGTGATCACCTTGTTTGCTGACTAGAGTATTTGCCCCTTAAAGTGGCAGACAGCCTGATGCAAGAGCTCTGCCAAGAATCTACCCTTACAAACCGGTTCTAATCCCCTCCCATTCCCAGTTGGAGGGAGGTAAATTCCCCAATGCTATCTGATATACAGTCAGTTTATTCAGGTTGAGGATTCTCTTTATTGAACCAAATTTATTTCTTCTTTGTCTTCGGAATGTGGGAAAAAGATAAACAGCTTTTGGCAAATCCCAGAGGCTCATTTAGCTGAGCGCTATGATTATCAGCCACAAATGTAAGTGATGAAGAAGCAACC
The DNA here is from genome assembly GCF_037043375.1 of Chiloscyllium plagiosum. Classification (NCBI taxonomy): domain Eukaryota; kingdom Metazoa; phylum Chordata; class Chondrichthyes; order Orectolobiformes; family Hemiscylliidae; genus Chiloscyllium; species Chiloscyllium plagiosum. The sequence goes on from NW_028270172.1 coordinate 10,233,942, forward strand.
CTGGGCCCTTTTGTAATCAGGCTGGAGACTGTTACAAGGCACTCTTTCATTTACTGACAGATAAAAGCTACAAGAATAAAAGCTGAGTGGTTTCATCAGGTACCTTCAAACAAATCTTTGAAATGCAGTCAGCTTGGGCAGCATTACTTCCACTGACATTGTCAGACTGTGATAGGAGGGGAATCAGAAGCTGTGATTTCCTGACAGGAGTCAGACATTGACAGATGAGCAGTCAGAACCCGGGATTTCAATAGAAATTATCCTTTCTTTCTCGCCTTTCATTCAACATGAGACAACAAGCTTGGTGTAAGCAAATGCCATTTGTTACAGATAATTTAGTTTTCAACTTGAACTTTTCATTGCTTTAATGACGCGGTCTTATTGCTGATGTTTTGCTTTTGCAGAACACACCTGGGGAAATTGCGTTTCACAGCTTCAGATTATTTACGCAAAACAAAACTGTTTGCAGCTGCATTTTCCAATTCTCCCTTCAGCCATCTTTGGGTTTCAGGCATATTCCCCTTGTGAACGTTTGAAGCGTCGTAAAGCAGTCACCTTTTATCAGCCTGAACTAAATTCTTTGTATGTAAATTGCAGAACATCAAATGCAAGTTTTCAAACATCACCACAAAAGACATAACAATCAACTCTCAGGATGAAGCTCTTCAAATCAGGAATGCTTTGTAAGTAAGATCCAGTTCAATGGACAGTCTTGATTAAGCAAACACCTACTGGGCTAAGGGTTCTTGTGGTGCAGTGGTAGTGTCCCTACCTCAAGAGCAGGGGACCTAAGTTCAAGTCCTACTTGTTATAGAGGTGTGTCACAACATGTTGAACAAGTTGATATAAAAATGCATAATTGCATGTGCTTTAGGGGATACTAACTTTTATTTTCTGGAAAAGGCAAAGCTGCCAAAGTCCCAGAGAGCTATTGGGCTGCTTTCTTATTAGAGAGAAACAACTGGTGATAAGTTGAAGCTGAGGGTCCCCACACCTTAGGGGAAAGGTGAGGTTGAGAAGGTGGTTTCTGGGATTGATTGACTTACTGTGTATTTCAAGAGTGAAGGAAATCGGAGCAGGAGTAGACACTATGGTTTATCAATTGGATTTTCTTTGCCTTTCAGTGTGATCATGGATGATACAAATTAGAAGCAGAGTATACAGTGTGCCCCTTGAGCCCTCCTCCATCATTCCGTAAGATGGCTGCTCTGATTGTAACCTCAAATCCACGTTTCACCCCCTTGTTTAACTAGAATCTATCCCCTGCTGCCTTAAAAATGTCCAAGGACTCTGCTTCCACCAGCTTTTCAGGAAGAGAGTGCCAAAGACATTTAATCCTCTGAGCGACAGAACATTCGCCTCCTCTCTGTTTTAAATGGGCGACCTCTGATTTTTAAACAGTAACCCCATGGTTGTAGCTTCTTCTACCAGAAAAAGGAGCCTCTCCACATCCACTCTGTTGAAGTGTTATATGATCTCAGACTTCACTTTCACATGTCCAGCCATTTCCTGTATCACTCGATTCCCCTAGAGGCCAAAAATCTGTTGGTTAAATATATATATTCAGTGTCCACAATTCTCTGAGGTAGAGAATTCTGAAGATTTACAAGCATTTGAGTGAAGAAATGGCTCCTTATTGCAGTCATAAATGATGGAGATGTTCCTGTGGAAGAACTTTTATTCTGAGAAGAACTTTTATTCTGAGCCAGTTACGTGTGTGTGTGTTATAGAGTTGTACAATCATACACTCATGCAGCGTGGAAACAGATCCTTTGTCCAACCCGTCCATGCTGAGAGTGTTCCCAAACAAAACTAGTCCCACTTGCCTGTGTTTGGCCCTTATCCCTCCAAACCTTTCCTGTTCATGTACTTATCTAAATGTCTTTTCACTTCCTCTGGTAGTTCACTCCATTCACCAACCACTCTCTATATAAAAAAGTTGACCCTCATGTCAGTTTTAAATCTTTCTCCTCTCACCTTAAAAATATGCCCCCTAATTTTTAACTCCCCCATTTTAAGGAAAAGACCTTTGCTATTCACATCATTTATATTGTCATGATTTTGTAAACCTCTATAAGGTCACTCCTCAACCTCCTATGCTCCAATGAAATAAGTCCTAGCCTAACCAGCTTCTCCTTATAACTCAAACCCTCCAGTTCCATTAACACCCTGGTAAAACCTTTCTGAACTCCAATTTAATGATGTCCTTCCTATAATGGAGTGATCAGAACTAGAAACAGTACTCCAGGAGAGATCTCACCAACATCCTGTACAACCTCATCATGACCCAGCTCCTATACTGAAAGGCCTGAGCAATGAAGGCAAGTGTGCTAAATGCCCTCTTAACCACCCAGTCTACATGTGATGCAGGATTCAGAGGACGCTATTCAGCCCCTCCAGTCTGTTCTGCCACTCAGATCATGTGTCTTAGCTCTGTCTACTGCATTGGCTGTGCATTCTTCAATGGTCCCGGCAAGATAAATGTACCACCAGGAAATACACAATTGGTACTCTTATCAAACTCTGGTTTCAAATTATTACCTGAGCCACTATCAACTGCATTTTTCAATGTGTGTTGGAGTTCCAGACTTGGACCTCCAAGTTTCTGTCTTGGGGAATGTTTCAGGGTTGTGACAGTAAGGCTTGCTCCCTCATGATAATATTTGATTGACCAACTCATTCCCTGAGAGCATCCTGGAAAACTGCAAGTGGGCTGGATTGGAGATTTTTAATATTTTTACATGGCACCTGTTTTTCAGTGGTTCACATTGCCACCTGCACCTGCAGTTTTAGGTTACATTGGTGCGTTGTGATGGGTCAAACTAAGGATAATTTGGAATAGCTTTAGTTGCCCATACAAACAATTGAGAGGCTGTTTACACATAAACCATACACAAAAACAGGCTTCGTCCAGAGGCTCACTGAAGATGTTACCTAATATGGTGACAAAATGTCTGAAAATTAACCTTCCAGCTCAGCGAGCAAACCTACATCCACATAAACCTCATCAATAGCTTCATTGAGAAATAGGAATAGTTTATTTAATGAACGTGGGCAGTTGAGAGTAATTACAGAAAACGTTTCACATCCAAAACAGTGACTCTCGGAGTGTGCATCCCGCCAGCAGGCTCAATGGAGATTCAGAATCAATGTAGACCTAAACTACTCTTTGGTTTATATGTTTTACAAACAGAATTCACGTCCTTAAATCTTGTGATTTATGGGGATGTCTGTTCTTGTTTAGGATCAGCATCCTACTTTACAATACCGCCCTTCATTCAGTGTCAATGAATGTGACAGCAGCAATGGGATTTGTGTTATTCTGAACCAGGGACTGTTACCCTGAGGCTGATGTACTCTAATTGACGAAATTAGTGCTAACTCTCAAAAGCATTAATCTGATGTGGCAATACTTAGCACTCTTCAGAATGGAGGTCAAGAAAGACTTACATTTATACAGCATCTTTTACATCCTCAGGGCATTCTGAAAAGTACTGAGAAATAACAAGTCCTAAAGTGTTTGACAGCCAATGAAGTTCTTGCAGGGTGCACTGCAGCCAATTTGCGTACAGCAAGCGGCACGGTGGCACAGTGGTTAGCACTGCTGCCTCACAGCACCTGAGACCCGGGTTCAATTCCCGCCTCAGGCGACTGACTGTGTGGAGTTTGCACGTTCTCCCCGTGTCTGGGTGGGTTTCCTCCGGGTGCTCCGGTTTCCTCCCACAGTCCAAAAGATGTGCAGGTAAGGTGAATTGGCCATGCTAAATTGCCCGTAGTGTTAGGTAAGGGGTAAATGTAGGGGTATGGGTGGGTTGCGCTTCGGCGGGGCGGTGTGGACTTGTTGGGCTGAAGGGCCTGTTTCCATACTGTAAGTAATCTAATCTAATCTAATCCCATACACAGCAAAGTGTGGTAATGACCAGATAATCTATGGATAAATATTGGCCAAGGCATCAAGCAAAACTTCATAAAGAGACAGGACCTTTAATCCACCTGAAGGCCTCAAGTAAATGCCTCATTTGAGAGAAGGCCGCTCCGGCTGTGCTACATTCTCCCAGCAGGGGGAGTTCCAGTTAATTTTTGTGGAATGGGTCTTGATTCCACAGCTTTCTAATACAGAGGCAAGAGTGATAGCAATTGAGTCACAGCTCACCCAACTAAAAACCACATTAAATCCCTACCCTCTGAGGATGTCTTCCATTAGGTGGCTATTCACTCACCTATTGCTTGGAGGCAAATACTCAAAATAAAGTGATGGTTAATTTAACAAGGTGGAGATTTGCTCCACAACTGAATTTTGTAAAACATTGATCTTTGTACCTGAGTTCCGGGGATAACAGTACCAATTGTTCATTTCTTGGTAGTACATTTACTTTGACCGTGGTATTTCTACTTTCTATTCACCAAAGAGATAACGACATTTAGAATATTTTGACATCCATTCTCCAGGTGTTATTCCTGAGGCTGAATGGAGAGGGGCAGTGACCATTATTTTCTACTTGAGGCACATGGGAACATAAGAAATAGGAGCAGCAGGAGGCCATTCAGCCCTTTGTGGCCTATGAGTAAGATCATGGCTAATATATTGGCACTGAAATGGCTCTTACCAAAGTCCCAAATAGCACCCTATGTGACTGTGACAAAGGCAGGCTTATCCTCCTTGCCTTTCCTGACTGGCCTGCAGGCTTTGACATGATTGATCATCTCTTTCAAATTTTTGTCACTGTCCAGTTCTGGCCTCATGAGTATCTCTGATTCTAAGCACTGCATCAGTGGAGACCTTACCTTCAGCCACCCAGACTCTAAACTGGAATTCCCTCATCTCTTTTTTTAACTCTGTCTTCAACCTAATACATTGACCAAATATTTAGTCATCTCCTTATATCTCCACACATGGCCTCACTCTCCTCTTTTGTTTTAAGGCACCTTGAGATGCTTTATTTACAGAAAGGTATTGTATGAACATAAGTTGGATGTACTTGGAATAGTGTAGGTTAGATGGGATTCAGATTGGTATGACAGGTCGGTGCAACATCGAGGGCCGAAGGGCCTGTACTGAGCTGTAATGTTCTATGTTCTATGTTGTTGAATGATGTTCTGCTTTAAATCCACCTTTCAGCCAAATAATTAGTTGGCATAGCCCCAATCTTACAGATATGTTAAAGCTGGCATTACTGCAACCTATGCACACCATACATTCTTCTGAACACATTTGACCCTCTTGATTGTTTCATTGTTGGTGTTAGCCCATAAGACATAGGAGCAGAAATTAGGCCATTCAGCCCATCAAGTCTGCTCCGACATTCAATCATGGCTGATAAATTTCTCAACCTCATTCTCCCTGTAACCCTTTGTCCTTTTGACAATCAAGAACCTATCTAACTCTCTCTTAAATTTACTCAACGACCTGGTCTAGTGTTAGTGTCAAGGCCCGCATTTATTGCCTATTCCTAATTGCCTTTGAACTAAATTATTTGTTTTGCCATTTCAGAGAACAAGAACAGTAGCTTAGCTCTGGAGTCTATGTCTGGTGGGATCTGAACTCACACTCACACCCTCCAGGACATTAGGCTGGGTCTCGGGATTACTACTGTAGTGATACTATCACTACACCACCAGCTCACCCTAATTGTCCCAGACTGATGCTTGAAGTTGAAATTGAGACCAGCTCCTTATCAGTCCTCAGCAAGAAAGAAAACCTTCATTATTTTTTTTTAATTATTACATTTGCTTTGATGAAAAATAATTAAATTTCTTAGACTTTCTCTTTACCAATGAACAAATCAAGAGTTTTTTTTGGTTTGACACTCAGGAAAAGGTTTATAAATTCAGTTTTCAGTAAATAACTATTTTTGGCAAGAGGGGATGTAATCCTTGCCAAAACAGAAGCAATGTTCTGCGAATGCTGGAAATCTGGAATAGAAACAGAAAGCGCTGGAGAAATTCAGCAGATCTGGCATCCGTCACTCCATTTCTAGTCTGATATGACTCTCCTTCATCAATTCTGTTTCTCTCTCCATTAATGCTGCCAGACATGCTGAGTTTCTCCAGCACTTCCTGTTTTTATTTGTAACTGTTTACAAATTGCTTTGTGATGTAGATTGGGAAGTGTGATATTTTTAGTCCCATGAATCTATACAGTACACTAACAGGAGGGAACAGAATCTTCACAGAAACAGAACAGTATTGAAACAACTAACACTTTATGCAGGTGTCACATTGCTAATTGAGTGTTCTAGTTGTTTAACATAGAAAATTGGAGCAGCAGTAGGCCTTCAGCCCTTCAAGCCTGCTCTGCCGTTCTGTATGATCCAAATCAGCCCTCGATCCCGCTTTCTCTCCATACCCTTTGATCTCTTTGGTCTTCCCCTTGTATTTGATTCCACTCTGGGTTCAGATTCCATTCTGGGACTCCTCAAAGCCTGTTCTACAAGGTACAAGTCAGGAGTGCAATGGAGTACTCTTCAGTTGTCCCAGTGAGTGGATCTCCAGTAACATATAAATAACTTGACACCATCTAAAACAAAACAGCCACTTGATCAATGTCCTATCCACTAGCTGAAACATTCACTCCCTCCACCATTGACATGCAGTGTGTACCTTCTACACTAAATGCAATACAACAAGGTTTCATGGACAGTACCTCCAAATCAAACGACCTCTACCACCTTGAAGGAGATAAGAAGCAGACACATGAGAACACTACCACATGCTGGCTGCCCTCCAAGCCACTCACCATCCTGATTTGCAAATATAATACCGTTCCTTCAGTGTTGCTGCATCAAGAAACTGGATCTCTCTTTATCAGCGCTATGGTTATACCCACACCACACACACTTCAGGGAATGTAAGAAAGTGACTAACCACCATGTTCTCAAGGACAATAATTGATGAGCAACCAATACTGGTAACATTCACAGTTCCTGAAGAAAAATAAATTGTTGCATTGCATATTGAAGGATTCCATATAAACCAATGTTAGGAATGGTTGCAAGACAGAAAAAGACTTCGATAATCACTTGTGCATTTACAGAATAAGATCAAGATTGGAAACAAACAAAGAGAAAGTGCTAGAAAAACTCTACAAGTCTAGCAGCAGCTGTTGAGAGAGAAAGAGTTAACATTTAAAGCCCAGAAACCCTTTGTTAGATCTACAAATAGTCAAATGCTTGCCAATGTATTACACACTGGGGTTTATTTAATAGCTCAATCAGAGACACATTAGGGATAGTTCAAACATCACAAGTACAATCAGAGAAAGTGCAATCAGAATAGATTGGGCCTGTATTCATTGAAATTTAGTAAAATGAAAGATTACCTTATAGAAACATATAAGAACCTTAAGGACTTTACAGGATGGTTACGGCGAGGTTAGTTTCACTAGCAGGAGTGTCTATGATCAGAGGGCATAACCTCAGAGTAAGGAGTCACCCATTTAAGACAGAGATGAGGAGAAAGTTATTTGAAAGGGTAGTGAATCTGTGAATTTCTTTACCTCAGATGGCTGGTGAGGCTGGGTTGTTAAGTCTATTGAAGGCTGAGAGGGACAGTAAAGGAATCAAAGGTTAGAGAGAAAAAGACAGGAGAGTGGAGTTGAGGATTATCAGCCATGGCCTCACTGAATGGTGGAGCAGATTCGATGGGCTGAATGGTCTACTTCTGCTCCTTGGCTTATGGTCTTATACTTAGGGAGTAAATGGTTATGTTGATGGCGGTTAGATATGGAGGAGGCTTATGTCAAGCATAAAAAGTGGACAAACTTTCTCCTGAATAATTTTTAATCAAGCATCATTGCCAGTTAATCAACTCTACATCATCTTCACATATGTAATGGTGTTCACCAATAATTGTGGACCTTTATAAATGAATTGAGCATTCTTGAATATATTTTAAGCAATGGTTAAATGGTGCAACATACTAGATGGTATTTTTAAATTAGGTGAGCGTTATTCTAGCACTCTGCTGTTAACTGAACTGAGAAATTCATGTTGCCAAAGCTATACAATTAATCTCAAAATATAAATCTCCATAAAATGGTTTAAAACAATTGTAATCAAAGCAAGACGTCAACATTTAGGAAGTAGCTAACAATTATAAACTCAGATCTGATTTATGTAAAATTTATGGTCATGATGGACTAAGATGGAACTGTGGGTGTGAAATGGCTTGGCAATTAGAACCAGAATTCACAACATGTTAATTGGAGAGAATGCATATTATAATCACAAGCTGTTGAATTATATTTGCATAAATAATTGCCACATAAATCATACAGTTGACTACAAATGGTTTGAAGTCATATTCTAAAAACATATACGTTGATGAGCTGAGGTTGCCAAGCATAAATTAATTCGTATTTGTTCCCTAATCCATGCTCCAATCATTTCTCTGTTATAAGTCTGTGACTTCCTAGGGCTCTTGGCTGAAAATCTTTGATTTATCTCTTTCACAATCACACAAAGTCCTAATGAAATATAGTTCATAGACTCATAGAGTTATTAAATAGAGCCTGGTGTGGAAGGAGGCTATTCATCCCATCGAGTTACTGTTAGCTGTCCTTACAGCAATACAATTAGTCCCATTTCTCTGCTCTATTCTTGTAGCCCTATAACTTTATTCCTTTCAGAGTCCACTCAATTTTCTTTTCAAATCGTTCATCATCTCCATGCCCATCACTTACGTCACCCCTGATAGGCAGTGAGTTCCAGGTCAATACCACTTGCTGTACTTCATATCCCCCTACAGCTCTGTGTTCCCTCATCCTTGTACCTTTAGCTATTGAGAATGACATATCCATGCCTTATGTAAACCTAGCATGATCTTCTTTAACTCTATTAAAAAGTTTATCACTATCAGAAATGAGTATCCTCATTATTCCCCTCTCTTCAAACTGTTCAAGGGATGGTATATGAAATGCAACAAGCATCTACAGAAACTCTAGTAGTATCTTTTGGTTTATTTTGTCTTTTTTTTTTACTATTTTGAGAAAAACAAGTAGTCAGATTATGGATTAACAGCCCACAAGAGTGACTGTGAAACAAAATCAATTTTTTAAAGGAAACACATCTACTTTAAAAATCATTTTGAGGGGTGTTGACACACTTCCATCCCATGCAGCCCACAGCAGATGTATAAGGCAGTAGGCAGACTGGACACTGCAAGAGAGCACACTGTACTTCCTCAGGAGGCTAAGGAAATTTGGTATGTCCACAAGGACTCTTACCAATTTCTATAGATGCTCTGAAACGAGCATCATACCCAGATGCATCACAGGTTGGTCTGACATCTGCTCTGCCCAAGGCTGCAATAAATTACAAAGAGTTGTGAATGTAGCCCAGTCCGTCATGAAAACCAGGCTTCCATCAATTGACTCCGTCTACACTTCCTGCTGCCTCGGGAAAGCAGCCAACATTATCAAAGACCCCTGCCACACCGGTTCTATTCTCTTCCACCCTCTTCCGTCAGGCAGAAGAAATAAAAGTTTGAAATCACATACCAACAGATTCAAGAACAGCTACTACCCCACTGTTATCAGACTTATAGAGTCATAGAGTCATAGAGATGTACAGCACGGAAACAGACACCTTTGGTGCAACCTGTCCATGCCGACCAGATATCCCAACCCAATCTAGTCCCATCTGCCAGCACCTGGCCCATATCCCTCCAAACCCTTCCTATTCCTATATCCATCCAAATGCCTTTTAAATGTTGCAATTGTACCAGCCTCCACCACTTCCTCTGGCAGCTTATTCCATACACGTACCACCCTCTGCGTGATAAAGTTGTCCCGTAGGCCTTTTTATATCTTTCCCCTCTCACCCTAAGCCTATGCCCTCTAGTTCTGGACTCCCCAACCCAGGGAAAAATCTTTGCCTATTTACCCAACCATGGGTCACCCCTCATCCTCCGATGCTCCAGGGAAAACAGCCCCAGCCTGTTCAGCCTCTCCCTATAGCTCAAATCCTCCAATCCTGGCAACATCCTTGTAAATCTTTTCTGAACCCTTTCAAGTTTCACAACATCTTTCCGATAGGAAGGAGACCAGAATTGCACGCAATATTCCAACAGTGGCCTAACCAATGTCCTGTACAGCCACAACATGACCTTCCAACTCCTGTACTCAATACTCTATACTTATGAACAGACCTCTCATATATTAGAGTTAATTTTTCTCTGTAGCAGTATCACTATATTCTGCATTCTGTTCTAATAGCCTGATGTACTTATGAACAGTGTGATTCATCTGGATAGCAGGCAAGACAATATTTGTCACTGTATCTCATTGCATGTGACAATAATAAATCAAATCAAAATCAATCAAAAATCCAAAGAACACCCAAGTGCGGACTTAACTGTGGAAGGGAGGAAGCAGGTTAATGAGATATGACCCCTTCCATAGTCCACTGCAGAGTCCTGTTAATGGTGTCCTTGGTCAGGCCCATGAGATGGTCCTCTAATCTGCCTGCCCCTCTCTGCACCATGTGTCCATCTGACAGAGTCTTAGCAACAATAACAGGCAAATTCTAACCAATTCCTTTGGGCAGTTCTTAAAGATTTAAATAAGCCATGGGAATAAAATATAGAGATTTGTCATGGACTCGCTTTTCCAGGAGGATACTGAGAAAACAACTAGGAATGGAAATATTCCCATCTCTGTAACAGGGATTCTGAAGTCAATCTTAACGCCCACTGGATAGACCAGGAGTTGGATCAGAAAAAGTGCTAAATATTGACAAAGGATAAGGACATTAGTGAATTTTGCAGTATAATCCCCAAAGGGGTTACCTATGTAGCTCATGATCTGTATTCACACACCAGGGGGCCCTTCACAGCTAATCTGCCAAGTGACCATTGCCCTTGGTACTCACCAGGATCAATGATCAAGTAGGGGCAGAGTATAAACACATACAGGGACTTAATATTTGCAGGAATTTCTTTATTACTTTCCCATCCATATCAACCTGGATCAAATATCTGCCTTCTTCCCAAACCCACAAGAACTGCCAAGTCCAATAATCGTGAGAAAGGAGGTCTCGGTTGGAGCACGAAGCCAGTCTGAGTTTGACAGCAGAATCAATACTAATGTCAAGCTGGACCAATAACAACGCCCATTCTGAAATGTACATGTAGAACATGGAAGTTAATGTTGCTTAATGTTTTAAGCATGTAAAGGTAAAATAGTCCTACCAAACCATAGGGGTGCTTTTTCATTAGAGAGAGAGAGAGACGACTGTTGGTGAATTAACCTGAAGGTCACCAAGCCTTAGGCTAGGGGAGAGATTGAGAAGGAGAATCTTTCTCAGCCAACATGAGAATTGAATTCATGCTGTTAGCCTGACTAACTGGCCATCCAGCCAACCGAGCTAACCAACCCCCATGTAGACAGGTTCTCAAAGTTATGCTTTAACCCAGCTGTTTGTGGTTTACTCACACTTCTCTTCCACACCCAGACATAAACCATGAAAAATATTTGTTTAGAAACATGCGTGTGAATTACCAGAGCAAGTATAAGTCAGCATTGCCTCGTAGGTTCTGGGTTTGTTCATGCTGAACAATTCAATTGACTTAGTGACCTCCATAGTTCACTCCGTCAATTAACCAGTTTGCTAAGTAAATTACATGCATACTCACTATCACATTGCGGAACCTGCTAATTTTGAATATCAAGTATTTCCTTGTTAAAAGCTTGAATGTTCTTGTTGTTAACATACTCTTCACCTTCACAAAATTACCTTTGACTATCTCTACCCTTCGCCTAATTTCAGCATCACATTTATCCTCCACCTTTAGCATTTGTCCCAAATGGGCTTATTCCATTATGACACAACAAGCAGCAGAGGGAAGTAGACATTCCATATGACTTCCAGTGAATTTGCATCCTGGCTTCATTTCAAATCAACTTCCTGCCTTAGAAGGCCCTCAGCCCTTGACAATCTCATTTTTTGGGGGGACTATTTGGTAATTGGGTTAATTTGTTCTCTCAGTAGTTTGTGGTGACCCAATATGACGTTGTGCATTGTAAATGTTAAATTAACATTAATCACTTGATTGAAAATGTCAGCTAAATTTGGGTGTCATACTCTCTCAGGCATGAACTGAGTGTTAAATCTTAAGCAGTTCCTTGATTAAGGAATTAAAATTAATGATATTGCAGATTCCTCCGCTGCCCTATTATTTTAGTGATACCAAGCCCTGCATTCTTCAATGTAGGTATCAAAAATACTCGGAGAGTCATTGACTCTTCGGTCCAACCAGTCCACACTGACCGTATTCCCAAACTAAACTAGTCTCGCCTACGCATGTTTGGCACATATCCCTCCAAAGATTTGCTAGCCATGTACTTATTCAAATGTCTTTTAAATGTTGTACCTGTACCTGCATCCACCACCATCTCCGGCAGTTTGCTCCACACATGAACCATTCTCTGTGTATAAAAGTTGCCCCTCATGTCCTTTTTAAACCTTTTGCCTCTCACCTTAAAGATATGCCCCCAAGTTTTGAACTCCCCCAACCTAGGAAAAAGACCCTTGTTGTTCACCTTATCCAGGCCTCTCATGAGTTTATAAACTTCCATAATGTCACTCCTCAACCTCCTACAATCCAGTGTACAGTGTCCCAGCCTATCCAGCCTATTATTAAAACTTAAACTTTCCATTCCTTGTAACATCCTGTTTACTCTATTCTGAGCCCTCTCCAATTTATTAATGTTCTTCCTATAATAGGGTGACCCGAACTGCACACAGTGCTCCAGAAAAGGTCTCACCAACATCCTGTACATCCTCAACATGATGTAACCAGTCCTATACTCAAAGCCTGTATCCCTCGTAAACAAAGCTTTTCACTGTACTTCAGTACATGTAACAATCAATCAAAGATCTGAGCAATAAGGCAAGTGTGCTAAATGCCTTCTTAACCACCCTGTCTACCTGTGATGCAAATTTCAAAGAATTATTTACCTGAACCCCAAGGTTGCTCTGTTCTACAACACTGCCCAGGGCCCGACCATTAATTGTATAAGTCCTGCCTTTGTTTGTTTTACCAAAATGCAATACCTCACATTTATCCAAATTAAAGTCCATCTGCCACTCCTCAGTCCATTGACCCAATTGATCCAGATGTCTTTGTAATCTTAGATACCCTTCTACATTGTGCACTATCTTACCAATTTTGGTATCATCCAGAAACTTACTAACCGTGGTTCCTATATTCTCATCTAAGTTGTTTATATAAATGACAAGGAAAAGTGGACCCAATACTAATGCCTATGGAATACTGCTGGTCACATTCCTAAAGTCTGAGAAACAACCCTCCACTGCCACCCTCCGTCTCCTACTGTCAAGCCAATTTTGTATCCAATTTGCAAACTCATCCTTAATCCCATGTGATCCAACTTTCCTAATGACTCTACCATGCAGAACCTTATCAAAAGCTTTACTAAAGTCCATGTAAACAATGTCTATCGCTCCGTCCTTATCAATCTTTTTTGGTTTCTCCTTCAAAAACCTTAATCAAGTTTGTGAGACATGATTGCCCCTGCACAAAACCATGCTGACTAACCCTAATCATTCCTTGCCTCTCCAAATATGTTTCAGAATCACCTCCAACAACTTTCCCACCACTGATGTCAGACTCGCAGGTTTATAGTTCCCAAGCTTTTCCTTACAGCCTTCCTTAAATAAAACCACAATTCGCCACTCTCCAGTCCACCGGCATTTCACCTGTGGTTATAGGTGATACAAATATTTCCGATAGTGGTCCTGCAATTTCTTCCAATCCACAACCCACATCCTTGAATATGAGCAATCGTCCTATCATTGTAAAGAGAGGGGATTCCTCAGCTGAGGAAAAAGGAAAATGTATCAGAACCATTGGTGTTTCCACAAATACTTTCTTTCTCCATACCCCGTTAGTTCTACTCAATATCTTGAAAATTATGAATAATTCACTCCTCAATCTTTTAAAGTTCAGGGCTACAGCTTAGTTAGTGTTCTGTCTCCTTGCACTTTAACCCTTGTGTTTGACCATCATTCTAGTAAATCCATGGTGCAGTCACTCTAAAACAGCATATCTTACCTAATGCATGGTGCACAGAACTAAATATAATATCCACGTGTGGTAATACAAGGGGGTGACCTCAACTTCCCTGTATTCTAGTCCTCCATCTATGAAGACCAGCATTCCCCTAGCATTTCCAGTTACAGTTTGTATCTATCCATGACATTTTTAAAAAATCTACAAAAATGAACCCCTAAATCACTTTGGAACTCACATAGTTTCCAGCTTTTCACTGCTCAGAATGTGTCATTTTCTTTTCTCCAAATTGCAATCTCCTACCTTAAAATCTATTTGCCACAGTTTTGTCCATTTACTTCATCAATCAATATCTCTTTGTGAGTTAATGCTTCTGTTTACACTACTTACAATACCACCTACCTTTGTGTCACTGGTAAATTTAAGTATGTGGCTTTCTATCTCATCCTGTAAGTTGATAATAAACACAGTGAATAGTTGAGCTGCGAATACAGATCCTTGCAGGACAATACTCATTACACTCTGTCAATTGGAGCACCAGTCCATTATCCCTACTCCTGCTGCTCAGTCCATTTCTGAACAAGGTTAATCATTTGCTAATCATTTCAAATCTCGCTGCAGTATCTGATGCTGAACTTTATTGAATTACATGCAAAGGCCTTCCCCTGACCACTACTTTTCTCACCTCTTCAAAAAAATTCAATTACAGTTGTCACGAACTACCTGTTAAAAAACCCATGCTGGCTCCATCTCACTGCCTAAAGTCTTCAGATGTTGAGTCACCTTATCCATAATGATAGATTCTAGCAATTTCCTGACAATGTGTCAACTGCTGACCTATAATTCCCTCACTCACCTTTCTAAAATAGTCGAGTGACATGCAATTTTCCAATCTCCAGTAAACTTTAATTACAATTGAAAGTCATTGGTGATCAGATGGAAAGAGTGCTTCCTTCTGTCTCTGTCAAGGAGAAAATACCTTGCTGTCGGATCAAATATCACACTGGAACAAGTTGATAAGTTTGTCCATGTAGTGGTAATGATAACCGAAGGTGGCAGTTGTGATGCTGAGGTCAGAAAGATGAATGATGAATGATATATTTGTTGTCACTTGCATTGTACAGAGAATAATACAGTAAAATACAGTGAAAAGCTTCAACAGTCACCACAATTTTGAATAGATTAAGAATATACTATTGGAAGCCAGGGAAGAGATTGTTGCATCTCTGGTGATGATCTTTGCATCCCCGCTATCCACTGAAGTAGTGCCAGATAATTGCAGGGTGGCAAATGTTATTCCCTTGTTCCAGAAAGGGAATAGGGATAACTCTGGGAATTACAGACCAGTCAGTGTTACGTTGGTGGTGGGCAAATTATTGGAGAGGATTCTGAGAGACAGGATTTATGATTATTTGGAAAAGCATAGCTTAATTAGAGATAGTCAGCATGGCTTTGTGAGGTGCAGATCATGCCTCACAAGCCTTATTGAATTCTTTGAGGATGTGACAAAACACATTGATGAAGGTAGAGTAGTGGGTGTGGTGTGCATGGATTTTAGCAAGGCATTGGATAAGGTTCCAAATGGTAGACTCATTCAGTAGTAAGGAGGCATGGGATACAGAATTGGCTGTCCCATAGAAGACAGAGGGTGGTAGTGGATACAAAGTATTCAGCCTGGAGCTTGGTGACCAGTGGTGTTCCGCAGGAATCTGTTCTGGGACCTCTGCTCTTTGTGATTTTTATTAATGACTTGGATGAGAAAGTGGGAGAGTGGGTTAGTAAGTTTGCCGATGATATGAAGGTTGGTGGAGTTGTGGATAGTGTGGAGGGCTGTTGTAGGTTGTAATGGGACATTGACAGGATGCAGAGTTGGGCTGATAAGTGGCAGATGGAGTTCAACCTGGAAAAGTGTGAAGTGTTTCATTTTGTATGGTCGAATTTGAATGCAGATTACAGGGTTAAAGGCAGGATTCTTGGCAGTGTGGAGCAACAGAGAAATCTTGGGATCCACATCCATAGATCCCTCAAAGCTGCCACCCAAGTTGATAGGATTGTGAAGAAGGTGTATGGTGTCTTGGCTTTCATTAACAGGGGGATTGAGTTAAGAGCCGCAAGGGTACGCTCACCTCTATAAAGCTCTGGGTAGACCACACTTAGAATATTGCATTCAGTTCTGGTTGCCTCATTATAAGAAGGATGTGGAAGCTTTAGAGAGGGTGCAGAGGGATTTACCAGGGTGCTGCCTAGACTGGAGGGCATGCCTTATGAAGAAAGGTTGAGTGAATTAGGGCTTTTCTCATTGAAGCGAAGAAGGACGAGAGGTAACTTGATTGCTGTGTACATGATGATAGGCAATGATGGGATGGATAGCCAGAGACTTTTTCCCAGGGTTGAAATGTCTATCATGAGGGGGCATAATTTTAAGGTGATTGGAGGAAGGTTTAGGGGAGAGGTCAGAGGTAGGTTCTTTACACAGAGAGTGGTGGGTGCGTGGAATGCACTGCCAGCGGTGGTAGTAGAGTCAGATACATTAGAGATATGTAAGCAACTCTTGGATAGGCACATGGATGATAGTAAAATGAAGTGTATGCAGGTTAGTTTGACCTTAGATTAGGACATCAAAGGCCTGTACTGTGTTGTACTACTGTTCTACGTTTTGTGTTTGTTCTAATAAAAAGAGTAAAAGATATAACTGAAAGAGAGTCCTGGGCCAGCTCACCAATGGCACCCGCATTACCACGCCTTCTCTACTCACCGCTGCCTGTGCCAGGCCAGCCAATGACAGAGTCGCAATTCATAGGCGCCACCTCATCACCACTGGGCCCACACCACTGACATCATCACCAATTACGATAGACACAGCTAAATATGAAGCTGAAGGATATTGTTGCAAGGAAACTCAAGCCTGGAACAAGAAGATTCAGAAGATGCTCCATTCTTTCTCCTTCTCCTGCACACGTCTGGGCAATACGTGAAAGGCCGATGCAGAATTTAAGGCTTTTGAAATGTGAATGCTAAGACATGTGCTAAAAATCCCACGTCCAGACTATGGGACAAAAGAAGAGGATTTATGAATAGGAAGGGTTTGGTCAGCATGGATGGGTTGGACCGAAGGGTCTGTTTTTGTGCTGTACATCTCTATGACTCTATGACTCCAAGAAGTATTCGATGCGGTAAGAGCAAAAATAACTTACAAAAAGGAACACAAACAGAAATTGCTGGAGATACTCAGCAGAGACAAAAAAACTGCAGATGCTGAAATCCAAAGAAGACACGCAGGAGGCTGGAAGAACACAGCAAGTCAGGCAGCATCAGGAGGTGGAGAAGTCGATATTTCGAGTGTAACCCTTCTTC
Source organism: Chiloscyllium plagiosum (assembly GCF_037043375.1). NCBI lineage: Eukaryota > Metazoa > Chordata > Chondrichthyes > Orectolobiformes > Hemiscylliidae > Chiloscyllium > Chiloscyllium plagiosum. The sequence continues at coordinate 10,251,327 of NW_028270172.1, forward strand.
AGGACAGGTGTGGGTGTAGGGGGAGACGGGTGCAGGGTGGTGAGGTGGGGATAGGTGAAGACAGGTAGAGGATACGACTTGGTTGGTCAATAGGAGGAAATGGATCGGTTGGTGGCAGGGAGCAGTGGAAGGGAGGGGGAGGGGCAGGAAAGGGAGTTCGGGGATGGGGAGGGAGGTTATTTGAAATTGGAGAACTCGATGTTGAGTCCTCTGGGCTGTAGGCGGAAGATGAGGTGTTGTTGCTCCAATTTGCACTGTGGTTCGTTGTGGCAATGGAGGAGGCCAAGGATGGTCATGTCGGAAAGGGAGTGGGAAGGGGAATTAAATTGGGCAGTGACTGGGAGGTCCAGTCGGCCCCTGCAGACCCGGCTGTGATGCTTGGTGAGCCGTTCCCTAAATTTACGTTCAGTCTCCCCGACCACATCGGGAGCACCTGATGCAGAAAACTAGGTTGGAAGAGAGGCAGGTGAACCTCTGTCTCACCTGGAAGGACTGTTTGGGGCCCTGGATGGAGGTGAGGGGGATGGTGGACCGGCAGGTTTTGCATCTTTTCCGATTGCAAGGGAAGGTAGCTGGGGGTTCAGGGAAGGGTGGTGTGGGGCATTAGGCGGTGGGAGGTTAGTGGGGAGAGTGGTGCAAACCAAGGACTGTCGGAGGGAACAGTCTTTGCAGAAGGCAGAGAGGGGTGGGGAAGGGAAGATGTTCTTGGCAGTGGGGTCTAGATGGAGTTGGTGAAAGTGTTTAAGGATGATGCGTTGGATGAGGAGACTGGTGGGCTGGTAGGTGAGGATAAGATACTCAGCAGGTCTGGCATCAGCTGTGAAGAGAGAAAGCAGAGTTAGCCCTTCAGCAGAGCTCTGTGGATCCCTCACTGATCCTGTGACCTCAAGCCAGCAGCTACTGGGTGCTGCCTTTGAGCAATGCGCAGCTTTCAGCCTCTGATCAGCTGGCAGCTTTTCCTGACAATTGCTTCTTGGGGGTCGTGTAACGAACCAGTCGACAGACAATCTGGTTGGAATTTGTCAAAGCAGGCAGTGTAGAAACTGTTGGAATCAGAGGATCTCCTGTTAGAATAAAGTGGATTACATTCTGCCCAACGCATTGGAGTAATCTCCCAGCTCTTCATTGGTTCAGAGAAGACAATCTCCATATTACACTGCTTATTTAAAACCAGTAATAAAATATAATATTGAACTCTCCATTTTGTTACAGGGAGAACACAGCTGTGGGCTTGCTTGCTTTGCCTCTGCAGGGATGGTAACAGCGAAGGATTGTTTGCAAGTGATGTAGTTTTAATTGGCAGTGTTGGTGAGGGAACTGCACAATTAACATGCCTCTTGTCAGCAACACCAGTTGAAACATAACAACCTCATTACCACTGAACGTAACAAACCTTCTTCATGTAGCTGGTTGTCATTAAGACAAATCGGGGAAAAGCTGTTAGCCTAGTCAGATAAGAGGGGACCTACTTTACTCCCTAATTGAACACTGTGTTAAATCTGATTTTAATTTATATTCTCACAACTGAAAGTTCACATCTCATCTGGACCTGTGTTTCCTACCTAGTGGCTTGTCCATGTCTGACACATGCAAACAGATAATGAAATGTAGTTAACATCTTTGTACTTTGCAATCTATATTTCAGCAGAACAAAGTGTTTTGTTTCCTTCCTTCTTTCCTGATATTTCACCCTTTGAAAATCTTCTAACATTCCCTGAAGGTTTTGGTGATAATGAGTGCTCGAGGTACTTTATAGTTTAATGAAGAAGATGAAAAATGTATAAAGTTTTATTTGAAATATTGTTAACTTAGCTATGCAGCATTTTTGCTGTCCACTAATAGCAGTCACTTCGGGATACCAAGTCCATTATTTTACTTTATTTATTGACTGACTTCTGATGATTTGTTTTGTTTGGAACAGAAGATGTTGTTAATGTTCCTGCAGTATTTCTTCTTGAACTCGCCTTTGCTAAAGGGATTTCGACCCAGATCTTCTCGATTGTTGGAGACCAAATGCGTGTATGTGTGTATGCATGTGTCTGTGTGTGCATGTGTGCATGCATGCATGTTTGTGTTTGTGTGTGCATGCGCATGTGTCTGTGCACATGTGTCTGTCTGGTTGTGTGTATGCATGCGTATGTGCGTGTGTGTTTGTATGTACGTGTGCTATACTGAGTGAATATTGCCCTACCAAAGTTTTGCCTTTTAGTGTGATACTGAAAAACATCTATTTTTTAGGCACTGGAGGATTGAAGTTTGGTAGGAAAGTGGGGTCAGGATAAAACATCTTACTGGTTCCAAGGGCCACTGTGAGTCAGAGAGTCATAGAGATGTACAGCAGGGAAACAGACCCTTGGGTCCAACCTGTCCATGCCGACCAGATATCCCAACCCAATCTAGTCCCACCTGCTAGCATCCAGTCCATATCCCTCCAAACCTTTCCTATTCATATACCCATCCAAATGCCTCTTAAATGTTGCAATTGTACCAGCCTCCACCACTCCCTCTGGCAGCTCATTCCATACACGTACCACCCTCTGCGTGATAAAGTTGCCCATTAGGTCTCTTTTATATCTTTCCCCATCTCACCCTCAACCTATGTCCCTCTAGTTCTGGTCACCCCTCAGATTCCTTTCAACTAAGAGCCCATCTATCACAAAAGTGAAATTGTGCAGCTGCAGGAGATAAGACCATAAGAAATGGGAGCAGACTATTCGGGCCATCACGTCTGCTTCACCATTCAATGAGACTGATCTGATAATGCTCAACTCCACTTTCCTGCCTTTTCCTCATGCATGTTAATCCTGTCATTGATTATAATCTGTTTATTTCAGCCTGGAATATACTTAACCACCCAGCCTCAACAGCCCTCTGTGGGAAAGAATTGCACAGATTTACGACAGTCTGAGCGAGTAAATTCCTACTTACCTCTGTCTTAAATGATCTGAAACAAACACAGAGATTGCTGGAGAAGCTCAGCAGGTCTGGCAGCTTCTGTGGAGAGAGAGAAACTGAGTTAATATATCGGAATTGAAACATTAACAATGATTTTATCTCCACTGATGCTGACATGCCTGCTGAGTTTTTCCAGCACTTTCTGTTAAATTGTAAATGAAACTGCAGCATGCCTTCAAAGCCCAGCTGTGGAGCTCTCCGAGGTGCCCAATTCCTGAGTAACCCTGCATCAACATCACTAAAAGCAGATTATCCGCATTCTCACATCACTATTTATGGGAGCTTTTTGTGTGCAAATTAGCTTTTTTGTTTCCTTTGGTACAACAGAAACAACGTTTCAAAATTCTTCATTGGCTGCTAAGTGCTTTTGGAACATCCTGAGTCATGGAAGGTTCTATATAAATGCAACCTTTTTGTTTTATAACACATTTTGAGTGGAATCAGATCTGGCCTCCCCCACAGATGCGCGCTATCAGTAGACAGCATCAAACAGATCAAAAGCTGGAAACTGTCACTGACTGTAATGTCACGCTCTAAACCGGGATTGCAGTACACTCCCTGTTGGCCTGTCTCAAATTGCCAAAAGAAGCAGAATGATTGAGCTTCCCCAGGCTGTGTTAGATCGAGTGATAGTGATCAACAAATAAGTGAGGGGCCTACAAGCTGATTTCTTTCACAATTTTGCATTCTCTCCTCAGACAGAAGAAGATCCACCTGCAGACATTATGTGAGCAGTCTGAAGTGCAGAAAATGACACCACGAGAGAGAATGAGACTCAGGAAATTGCAGAGTGCTGACGAAAAAGCCAAAAAACTCAAGTATGTGTCTGGTTTCTCTTTCAGAGCGTGCTTGAGGGATTAAACAGCCCCACACTTAGTCCATTAGTCAATCTGACTACGTTAACAACAACCTCTATCCATGTAGTTCGTTCAGAGTAACAGACCCTTCCAAGGCATTTTGTAGGAACGTTCTGAAGGAGAATGTATGCTTTTCGTGTCAACTGTCCTCTTATTAGGTGAAAGTGGGTACTGCAGATGCTGGAGATCAGAGTCAAGATTAGAGTGGTGCTGGAAAAGCACAGCAGATCAGACAGCATCTGAGGAGCAGGAAAATCGACTTTTCGGGCAAAAGCCCTGTCCTTTATTAGTTCTCATCTCACACTAGGAAGCAGCTTTTTAAACTGGTGACAGGGAGATAACCCACTGGCAGATACCTGAGAGTACTTCCCATCTAAATTACTCCAAGTGCTTTCTAAAGAAATGCTTGAGTGATTTTCATACCCCCTATTGTACTCTCCCCACCCTCCCCGCAGAGGGTCAAAGGGTGATATTACTGCCTGCAGACCAAATGACATCCTCAAGGATTGCACCATTGGCCAGTGAGATACGCTGCCCAACAGACCTCATTCATAGAATCACAGAAACCCTACAGTATGGTGGCAGCCCATTTGGCCCATCGAATCCACACCAACCCTCCGAAGAGCATCCCACCCAGACCCAACCTTATCCCTGTAAACCTGCATTTCCCATGGCGAACCCATTTAACATGAACTTGTTTGGATTGTGGGAGGAAACCGTAGCACCTGGAGGAAACCCACGCAGACATGAGGACAATGTGCAAACTCTTCACAGATGGTCACCCAAGGGTGGAATTGAACCCAGGTCCCTGGCGCTGTGACGCAGCAGTGCTAACCGCCGAGACACTGTATTGTCAGTGGTCTTTACACAGTCATCTTCCTACTGTTTATGTCTCCTGTGTGGCCGAATAAGGGCATTAAGAAGAGGTGGAGAAAGTGTGGACTGCAGATGCTGGAGATCAGAGCTGAAAATGTGTTGCTAGAAAAGCGCAGCAGGTCAGGCAGCATCCAAAGAACAGGAGAATCGACGTTTCGGGCATAAGCCCTTCTTCAGGACTCAGAATTCCTGAAGAAGGGCTTATGCCCGAACCGTCGATTCTCCTGTTCATTAAGAAGAGGTGGCCTAACAGGAGGAAGCTCCCTTTTGTTCTTACTTCTGACTTCTTTTGCCACACCTTGGCTGGCAGCTGCCTCCTCATGACTCCCATCTCGTCCACCCATGCTCACCTCCTAGGGATCCAGCTGAGACTCCTGGGGAAGGCCCCACTATAGTCTCTGCAGCGGCAACCACTCCTGACGCTGCTGTGGTCAGTGGAGAGCCTTGGGGCTCAGAATAAACAGAATTGCATCAAGGTTGGGAGTATTGCCACATAGAGGGCTCCATTGGAGTTATCGCTGACCAGGTAAGTGTATGGTTGGTCAGGCCATCGACCATTAGGCAAGTCCCCTGTTGTCCACATTAAACCCAGCCTCTGTCTAGAAGAACTTCTGAAATTTAAAAAAAAAAAATTCTTACTTGTTGTCCACAAATGTGCTCAAGTACTTTGTGTCAGCTTTATATATTTTTGTTCACTCGAGTGACATGGGGATCGCTGGCTGGGCCCAGCATTTATTACCCGGGTCTCCTGATGAAGGGCTCCTGCCCGAAATGTCAATTTTCCTGCTCCTGGGATGCTGCCTGACCTGCTGTGCTTTTCCAGCACCACTCTAATCTTGAGTTATTCCCCGTCCCTAGTTGCCCCTTGAGAACCTGGGGGTGAGTTGCCTTCTTGAATCATTGCAGTCTATGTGCTGTAGGTTAACCCACAATGACCTAAGGAGGGAATAACAGGATTTTGACCCAGGGACACTGAAGGAATGGTGATATATTTCCAAATCAGGGTGATGAGTGGCTTGGAGGGGAATTTGCATTAGGTGGTGTTCCCATGTATCTGCTGCCCTTGTCCTAGTGGTTGTGAGTTTGGGAGGCGCTGTCTAAAGATCTTTGGTGAAGATCTGCAGTTCATCTTATAGATAGTATAAACTGCTGCTGTGAAGCATCAGTGATGGAGGGTGTGGGTGTTTCTAGAACATTTGGGATAGGTGTGAGGGCAAATTTTGAAAGATTTGTCAACACAAAATTCATGTAGCATTTTTTTAAAAGTGTGTATATTAAAGATAGAAATGCCGAGACAAAATTCTTTTGAAAAGACAGGACACACGTGATGCAAAAGACTTAAAAAAAACACATGGAAAATAAAGGTGTGAGCAGTCTTCCTTTCGATGTAAAATGCATAAACAAGAAGGTGATTGAATAAATAACATTAACAAAGCACCCATGAAATTACAAACTGGCAGAATTGTGTTTCTTTCAATAACTTGGGAGTTAAATCAACTCCTGGTTAAATCAGTCCAGTTATTTTGGAAACAGCTGGTTAAGCTGCAGTATGCCTTGGAGGTAAAGGCTACGCTGAGGTAGAGATGGTCAAATATTTGATAGAGCTTCCACAATCCTGAACCCCTTAAGTGTTAGTGTGCATAAGGTTTAAGTCTATTGAGGTGTGAATGCAAATAGGTATTGTGGATCATTGATGTGTCTCTTCACAGGAAGTGGGGAAATATTCTTAAAGCTGTCCTCCGCTGATTGAGTAGGTGATATAGAACACTGAGTGGAACAGATCTGTGAAAGAACATTTCAGATTTTAGTCACAATAATCACTAGATTTGCAACAACAGCACCCTGCAATTATGTAGTACCCTCAACATAGCTTCCCAATGCATTTCCTACTGCACATTTCAGATTAGAATTTAATTCCACCCCTCAGTGCGAACTGCGAGAGTGGTGTCGGGGGCTGCAGTGGGAGTTACAGTTATTATAACTCATTTAGACCTCCACAGATGTTTTGCTGTTTTAAGACTTGGGCTCCCTAAATTACAGCCCGTGACTCCATTTGCAGTTCTGACCTGCACATTGGAAAGCCATGGAATAGAGCATTCCAAGACTCAAGATGCTTGATAACATCCAGGACAAAGCAGCTTGTTTGATTGCAACACAGCCACATGCATCCATTCCCTCTGCCATTGTCTCTCAGTACCTGCAGTGCAAACCATCTACAAAACACACTGCAGAAATTCACCGAGGATCCTCAGTCATCACCTTCCAAACCCACAACCACTTCCATCTAGAACGACAAGGGCAGCAGATACATGGGAACACCACCACCTACAAGTTCCCCTCGTAGCCACTCACCATTCTGACATGGAAACATATCACTGTTCCTTCACTGTTGTTGAGTCAAAATCCCGGAATTCCCTTCCTAAGAGCATTGTGGGTCTATCCACAACAAGGGGGCTGCAACGATTCAGGAAGACAGCTCACCCCTACTTTCTCAAGCACAACTAGGGATGGACAATAAATGCTGGACTGACCAGTGACATCCACATCCCACAAGTGGAATAAAAAATACACCACAAAAGCTTTATGAAACACAGTTTACATTGAGTCACATAAGTTGTTATTAAAAAATACCACCAAACGCTTGGTCAAAGAGGTGGGTTTTAAGGATAGTCTTAAAGCAGGAAAACCTCACTTATTTCCAAGACAATGTATCAACCATCTCTGTCCCTTGAACCAATCCCACAATAGAAAAGCCTCACTCAAATGTCCTTCATTTGAAATCTTCAAAACCCATCTGGGGATTGTTTCCATTTATAAGCTTGTCATTGTCAGGATGACCAACTCAACAGATCATATCTGCTTGAGCTACCGTTACACAGATAAACATCAACGAGGTGCAGGTTATGGTCTTGCAGGCCCATACAGAAAGCGAGGTGGAAACACCATGAGGTTTAGAGAGGGAGATTTTGAGCTCAGAAGCTTTAGGCACAGCCATCACAGGTGAAGCGATTGAAATCAGGGATGCTCAAGTGGTTAGACAATAGACAATAGACAATAGGTGCAGGAGTAGGCCATTCAGCCCTTCGAGCCTGCACCGTCATTCAATATGATCATGGCTGATCATTCCTAATCAGTATCCTCTTCCTGTCTTATCTCCATAACTCTTGATTCCACTATCTTTGAGAGCTCTATCCAACTCTTTCTTAAATGAATCCAGAGACTGGGCCTCCACTGCCCTCTGGGGCAGAGCATTCCACACAGCCACCACTCTGGGTGAAGAAGTTTCCCCTCATCTCTGTCCTAAATGGTCTACCCCGTATTTTTAAGCTGTGTCCTCTGGTTCGGCACTCACCCATCAGGAGAAACATGTTTCCTGCTGCCAGAGTGTCCAATCCTTTCATAATCTTATATGTCTCAATCAGATCCCCTCTCAGTCTTCTAAACTCAAGGGTATACAAGCCCAGTCGCTTCAGTCTTTCAGTGTAAGGTAATCCTGCCATTCTAGGAATTGGCCTCGTGAACCTACGCTGCAATCCCTCAATAGCCAGAATGTCTTTCCTCAAATTTGGCGACCAGAACTGCACACAGTACTCCAGGTGTGGTCTCACCAGGCCCCTGTACAGCTGCAGAAGCACCTCTTTGCTTCTATACTCAATTCCTCTTGTTATGAAGGCCAGCATGCTATTAGCCTTCTTCACTACCTGCTGTACCTGCATGCTTGCCTTCATTGACTGGTGTACAGGAACACCCAGATCTCTCTGTACTACTCCTTTACCTAAATTGATTCCATTGAGGTAGTAATCTGCCTTTCTGTTCTTGCCACCAAAGTGGATAACCATACATTTATCCACATTAAACTGCATCTGCCATGCATCTGCCCACTCACCTAACTTGTCCAGGTCACCCTGTAATCTCCTAACATCCTCATCACATTTCACCCTGCCACCCAGCTTTGTATCATCAGCAAATTTGCTAATGTTATTGCTGATACCATCTTCTATATCATTAACATATATTGTAAAAAGCTGCGGTCCCAGCACGGATCCCTGCGGTACCCCACTGGTCACTGCCTGCCATTCCGAAATGGAGCCGTTTATCACTACCCTTTGTTTCCTATCAGCCAACCAATTTTCAATCCAATTTAGTACTTTGCCCCCAATACCATGTGCCCTAATTTTACTCACTAACCTCCTGTGTGGGACTTTATCAAAAGCTTTCTGAAAGTCCAGGTACACTACATATACTGGATCTCCCTCGTCCATCTTCAGAGTTACATCCTCAAAAAATTCAATAAGATTAGTCAAGCATGATTTCCCCTTCATAAATCCATGCTGACTCTGTCCTATCCTGTTATTACTATCCAGATGTGCCGTAATTTCATCCTTTATAATAGACTCTAGCATCTTTCCCACCACTGAGGTCAGACTAACTGGTCTATAATTTCCTGCTTTCTCTCTCCCACCTTTCTTAAAAAGTGGTATAACATTACACACCCTCCAATCCTCAGGAACCGACCCCGGACCTATCGAACTCTGGAAAATAATCACCAACGCATCCACGATTTCCCGAGCCACCTCCTTCAGTACCCTGGGATGTAGACCCTCAGGCCCCGAAGACTTATCAACCTTCAGACCTAACAGTCTCTCCAACACCAAATCCTGGCAAATATAAATTCCCTTAAGTTCAGGTCCTTCAGTCACTGTTACCTCAGGGAGATTGCTTGTGTCTTCCCCAGTGAACACAGATCTGAAGTACCCATTTAATTCTTCTGCCATTTCTTTGTTCCCCGTAATATATTCCCCTGTTTCTGTCTTCAAGGGCCCAGTTTTAGTCCTAACCATTGTTTTGCCTTACACATACTTAAAAAAGCTTTTACTATCTCCTTTATATTATTGGCCAGTTTACCTTCGTACCTCATTTTTCCTCTGCGTATTTCCTTCTTAGTAATCCTCTGTTGTTCTTTAAAAACTTCCCAGTCCTCGGTTTTCCCACTTATCTTTGCTATGTTATACTTTTTCTCTTTTAACTTTACATGTTTCTTAACTTCCCTCGTCAGCCACGGCCGCCCATGCCTCCTCCTGGGATCTTTCTTCCTTTTAGGAATGAACTGATCCTGCAACTTCTGCATTATACACAGAAATATCCGCCATTGTTCCTCCACAGTCATCCCTGCTAAGGTATTGCACCATTGAACTTTGGCCAGCTCCTCCCTCATAGCTCCATAGTTCCCTTTATTCAACAGAAGTACTGTCACTTCCGACTGTACCCTCGCCCTCTCAAATTGCAGATTGAAGCTTAATGTATTTTGGTCACTACTTCCCAATGGCTTCTTCACTTCGAGGTCTCTGACCAATTCTGGTTCGTTACACAATACCAGATCCAGAATTGCCTTCTCCCTGGTCGGCTCCAGCACCAGCTGCTCTAAGAATCCATCTCTGAGGCACTCCACAAAGTCTCTTTCATGAGGTCTAATACCATCCTGATTCTCCCAGTCTACCTGCATGTTAAAATTCCCCATAACAACTGTAGTAACATCTTTGTGACAGGCCAATTTCAGCTCCTGATTCAACTTACTTCCGACATCCAGACTACTGTTAGGGGGCCTGTAGATGACTCCCAAGAGGGTCTTTTTACCCTTAGTATTTCACAGCTCTATCCACACTGACTCTACATCCCCTGACTCTAGGTTCCCCCGCGCAAGGGACTGAATATCCTCCCTTACCAACAAGGCCACCCCACCCCCTCTGCCCATCAGTCTGTCCTTATGATAGCACGTGTAGCCTTGAATATTCATTTCCCAGGCCCTGTCCACATGAAGGTTAGAATTGGAGGAGTGTTGGTTTTGGAGGATTGTGAGGCTGGAGGAAGTTACAGTCATAGGGAGAGGGTTAGGTCAGGGAGAAATTCAAGAGCAAGATGAAGAATTTCAAAATTGAGGCATTTCTTAGCCCAGAGCCCTTTTTGGTCAGAGAATACACAGGTGATAGGGAATTGAAACTTGGTTTGAGTAAGAGCATGAAGACCAATGTTTGGGATGGACTAAAGTTAGTTAACTGTGTAAGTGTTATTGATTTTCACTGACTCTGTTGACTAGTGTAAAAAACATGACTTTGTGTATCTCCCACCGAAAGGCAACTTGCTGAGCAGAAATATCAGGAGAATCATCAGCGCAGGCAGAAACTGAGGTTCCGCAACTTCCAGCAAGTCAGTGTGAACGTCCTGCAGGTAAGCTTGTAGGAAATCCGAAATTAATAAACATACCTTGTATTTTGGAGAAGGAACCTTTCAAAAGCAGTATCACCTCGCTCAGCAATTACCCAAATAAAAGCAAAATAAAAGGTTAGGTGAATTGGCCAAGTTAATTTGCCTATAGTGTTTAGGGATGTGTAGGTTAGCTGCATAGTCAGGAGTAAATGTAAAGTAATAGGGTAGGGGGACGGGTTGGGGTGGGATACTCTTAGGAAGGTCGGTGTGGACTTGTTTGCACACTGTCGGGTCTCTATGTTTCTATGATTCTATGAAAATGCTGCAGATGCTGGAAATCTGAAACAAGCACAGAATGCTGGAGAAACAGAGTTAATGGCTTGAGTCGAGAGTTCTGAAGAAGAGAAATACTGGGCTCAAAATGTGAACTCTGCTTCTCTAGTTGGAAGTGCCTCTCTCAGCAAACTTCACCAAATGGCCTCAGTTACAATGTAAACCCCTTCTCAGGGTGTCCTGGGGTCTCCCTCAGGTCAAGCAGCTTCCTGGGAAAGGTGAAGAAATCATGAGGCCACTTGAAAGAAAAAGGTTGGGAAATTCCTTGGGAAACACTTGAAAGAATCATGTAAGGTTCTGAGTGGACTTTGCAGGATGGGTAATCAGGTCATTTCCCCTGGTGGAGAAATCTGGAGCTAGGGAGCACTGTTTTAAAACAAGAAGTTCCCGATTTACGATGGAGCTGGGGAGAAGTTGCTTCTCCCAGAGGCTGTTCAGTCTTTGGAATTCCAGCCCCAGGGGAGTGTAACCTTGGTAATTTAATTTTTCCTCAAGAGGGAGATAGACAAATTATTGATGTAAAAAGGAGTCAAAGTTTGTCATAGAATCTCAGTATAAAGCAGACCATTTAGCCCACCAAGATCTCACCAACCCTTCAAAGAGTATCCCACCCAGATCCAACCCCCCTGACCCTGTTGCCCTGCATTTTTACCATGGCTAACCCACACATTCCTAGACACTATAGGACAAACTTTAGCGCAGCCAATCCACCTAACCTGCACATCTTTGGGACTGTGGGAGGAAACCCAAGGAGAAATGTGCAACACAGACAGTCACCCAAGGGTGCAATCGAACCCAGGTCCCAGGCACTGTGAGGCAGCAGTGCTAACCACTGGACCACCATGCCACCCCATTATGGAGCACATCAAGCAGGAGGGTCAAGCAGAAAGGTGGACATAAGGCCACATCAGATTAGCCATGACTTCACTGAATCGTGGAGTAGGCCTCAGGGGCCAAATGGCCTACTTCAGTTGCTATTTCGTTTGTTTTCATTCAGCCAGTGCCTCTTAATTGGAAATACTCCCTTCTCCAAAGACTTGCTCTGCAGTCTTGTGTGGGATTATAGCAATTTCCACTTGCCAGAAGATGGTGACATGCTTTGAAATCAAATACTTCCTAATAGCCAGATCCAGCTACCTGCCAATGTATTTTATACTCAACTCTCCCATCCCTGTCCACTCCAGTCATCGATGCAGCTAGATAAAATCTAATCCTTTGGCCTTCTCTAAACTGCAAGCACTTCTCCTCTTTAACCAGCTTTTACTGAAGAATCCAGCCATGGGTCTTCACAGTTCTGAAAGTAAGATCATGTCTTTCAGGGCCAGGAATGATTGGTGGGGGGTGGGGGTGGGCGGTGATTGTGTGTGTGTGTGTGTGTGTGTGTTGTGTTTGTGTGTGTGTGTGTGTGTGTGTGTGTGTGTGAGAGAGAGTGAGAGTCTGTGTATGAGTCTGTGTGTATGTGCATGTGTGTGTGCACATGTGTGTATTGTGTATGTATATGTGTGTGTGCACATGTGCATGCTGAGTTTGTGGGTGTGTGCATGTTGTGTTTATGTGTGTGTGTGTGTATGTGAGAGTGTGCGTGCACGAGAGAAAGTGAGAGAGTGAGTGTTTGTGTATGAGTGTGTGTGTGTATATATGTCTGTGTGTAAGAGAGAGTGAGTTTGTGTATGAGTGTGTGTGTATATATGTCTGTGTGTGTGTGAGAGAGTGAGTGTTTGTGTGAGTGTGTGTGTATATCTGTGTGTGAGAGAGTATTTGTGTGAGTGTGTGTGTATGTCTGTGTGTGTGAGAGAGTGAGTGTTTGTGTGAGTGTGTGTGTCTATATATCTGTGTATGTGTGAGAGAGTGAGTGTTTGTGTATGAGTGTGTGTGTGTGTGTACAGTATATGTGAGAGAGAGTGTGTGCGTATGGATGCAGTAGCTATAAACAGGCCATGCGTCTGTCATCCCAATTCCCCAGCTCCATCCCACCCCAGGGCCGTCTTGTGAAGATAGGTCATGATGGGGGCAGCTGCCATGACTGACTAAGAGCCATTACAGGAAGCCAGCAGGTGGGGCTTTGGAGCAGGGCTCCAGGAATGTCCAGAGGTAAGTGTCTGCATGGGCACTGCAACAACCGTAGGCACTAGGCAAAGGGAGTTCCCCACAACCTGTCCTTTCCCTGACCATGCAAACCTCTTAGAAAAGGTTGGAGTGAGGTGGGTGGTGAGCCTGTGGAATTCTCTGCCAACACATTAAATGAAGGAGTTCAATATAATTCTTAGGGCTAAAGGTATCAAAGAGTAGGGGGAGAAAGTGGGATTGAGTTGGACGATCTGCCATGACCATGATAAGTGGTAGAGCAGGCTTGAAAGGCTGAATGGCCTACTCCTGCTCTGATTTTCTGTTTCCATGCTTCCACAGAGCCCTTTTCAGCTGCTTGCATCCAAGTCTCTGGACTTTCCTCATTGAACATCTCTGTCCCTTTAAGATGCTCCTCAAAACATATTCCCTTGAGCAAATGCCTTTTTTTCCAGATGTGGAGGTGCCAGTGTTGGACTGGGGTGTACAAAGTCAAACATCACACAACACCAGGTTATAGTCCAACAGGTTTAAATGGAAGCACACTAGCTTTCGGAGCGCCGCTCCTTCATCAACCACCTGAAAGCTAGTGCTTACAATTAAACCTGTTGGACTATAACCTGGTGTTGTGTGATTTTTCACTTCTTTTCCAGAGGTCTTTTGATCCATCAGTTTTGTCCCCAGCGTCCCTCTGAAAATCTGAAACCTTAACCAGACACACAAGCGTTGTTCAAAGCAGGAGTTTCTCAGACCTCAGAATGTCTAACACATTTTATATCCAGTATGGCACACCCCAAACCCAATCTTCTGGGTTTATCTAAAATCTGCCCACTCTCTATTTACCTGGAAACCCGAATCGCTTAGATCCACTTCACACATCTCAGGCAGCATTACATCCACTTTAAAGAAAAGTTTCTTCACACAAAGGGCCATGGAAGGTTGGAGCTCAATTCCACAAATGCTGGGTCCATTGTTAAGGCGAGGTGTGAAATTGAAATTGTTGATCGCCAACATTGGGGCAAAGGAGAGTATGTGCAGCCAGAGGTCACTCATGATTTCATTGAATGGTGGAACGTGCTGAAGGTGCTGATGAATGATCACCTTCCATTTCCTCCCACTTGAAAATCTTTGAGGAACATAGAGCCAGCACATTAAAAAATGTGGTGATTCGCAGAGTTGCGAACGACACCTAATTCTGTGTTCAGCTCATTGTTTACATAAGTCACGATGGGGGCATCTAAGCAAGATGCTCTGTTCCAGCATTTTCAGGACTGAAGTGATGCCCAAAGACTACCAGAGCTTCCTTGTACTCACTCATTTCAACAGCACTTCCATGGTTTCAGAGGCTCGAACCTGTAGTCATACCGTCACATACTGCATGACACAGAATTTGTGTCTTAGAACACTTGAGCCAGGGGAGTGACACTCCCAGTCAACGTAGTTAAAATAAAAGATAAACGCATGCATTTACACGACACAGATACCTCAAAGTGTTTCTCAGTCAATCACATCATTTTGAAGCATTGTCATTGAAGTAATGCAGGAAATGCCATAGCAAATTTGCATACAACAAGATCCCCACAAACAGCAATGTGGTACTTATCAAATAATTGGTTTGTACGGTTAGTTAAGGGATACGTATTGGCTAGGGACACTGGGAAAAAAACACTACTGCTGTTTAAAGTAGTCACATATCATTGTTTAGAGGAGAGCAGGCGAAAAATTGCAACATAGAAACATAGAAAACAGCAGATGGGGTAGGCCATTCGGCCCTTCGAGCCTGCACCACCATTCAATATGATCATGGCTGATCGTGCAATCTCAGTATCCCACTCCTGCTTTCTCTCCATAGCTCTTTAGCTGCAAGGGCCATGTCCAGCTCCCTCTTGAATATATTTAATGAACTGGCCCCAACAGCTTCCTGTAGGGGAGAATTCCACAGGTTCACAGCTCTCTGAGTGAAGAAATTCTTCCTCATCCCAGTCCTGAATGGCTTACCCCTTATTCTTAGACGGTGACCCCCTAGTTCTGGTCTTCCCCAACATCGGGAACATTCTTCCTGCATCTAACCTGTCCAGTCCCATCAGGATTTTATTTGTTTCTATGAGATCTCCCCTCATTCTCCTAAATTCCAGTGAATACAAGCCCAGTCGATCCAGCCTTTCCTCATATGTCAGTCCTGCCAAACCAGGAATCAGTCTGGTGAACCTTCGCTGGACTCCCTCAATAGCAGGAATATCCATCCTCAGACTAGGACTTGGTTTATTCCCATCAAACAAACAACACCAACAACAATGCAGCAGCCCCTCAATACTGCACAGCAGCATCCATCTAGACTTTGGTGTACTACTCTAGAATGGGACTTGAACCAACAACCTTCTGGCTTCAAGTGAAGAGTACTACTCACTCTCGCTAACACAGAGTGTAACGTATAGTCCATTGACTATTTTGTATCATTATGCAGAAAGTTATAGAACATTTCTGGCAGCATCTGAGGAGAGAAATCAGAGTTAATGTTTTGGCTTCAGTGACCCTTCTTTAGAGAGGTCACTGGACCGGAAACATTAACTCTGACTTCTCTCCACAGATGCTACCAGACTTGCTGAGATTTTCCAACAATTTCTGTTTTTGTTTCTGATTTCCAGCATCTACAGTTTTTTGGGTTTTTTTGTTATAGAACAGTCTCCCAGCAAATCACAAAAGTAACTTGTCCCTTGATAAGTCCAGGGGAACAAGATGGGAATTTCCTGTTGTCAGAGACTGCTTCAGAACCTGAGAAGTGATTGAGGACAGTGGATTTGCAACACAAATCTATGAGACTAGTGTCAATGAGAAAAGAGTCCACCCTCACTAGTATTGACTTGCTTGGGGTGGAAGTTCTGCATCATCACACAAAAGCAATTATGTATCCCACAAGGTGGTTCCCTTTAAATGCTTTCTATCATAGTATGAGTGTGGTGCATGGAGTGAATCAGTCTGTTTTTATTTGTTAGAATACCTTTGATTTCCTTTACAGAAACAGATTGCTGTAATTATAACCTTTTGAATGTGGTTTGTTGTAGCGACCAGAGGGACTATGTTCATGTCAGATTACACTGCTAGGATAAATTGGATGATAAATACGTTAGGCTCCATTCTATAAGATACACTGGATTAGTTAGAAATATATCTCTGATGCTTTGAGCCACATTTCAAAGAAGGAAATCGTTGTACTTATGTATGTAGAGCTTTTCAGGAATTCAGGTAATTGCAAACAGATTTGCGGCCAATGAAGTATTTTTGAAGTGAAATGTAGGAAGCTGGCAGCCGATCTCTGTTCAGCAGGCTCCCACACACAGCTCGGCCCATCAGCAACTTATATCACGGAATGCAAAAGCATTGATGGCTAGAGTGGAATTAAGTTGTTTCCAGGAAAATGCAAGTTTGGATTTGAATGTTGCATAATTTGTCTTAGATTATCATGGCACAAACAGCTGTCAGGCAGGAACTACACAAAAAGAGAATTGATAGTCGTATGTAAGAGCTTAATATTTTATTTCATTGCATCCTATATTCCTCCTGAAATAGATCAGGTCCACACATTACAGAATGTTCTGTAAAGATGCGGATGATGGAAATCAGAAACAAAAACAGAAAGTGCTGAAAAGTCAATGTTCAGTGTTGTGAGAGCATGGAATGCGGTACCAGCAGCAGTGGTGGAGGCAGGGTCATTGGGGACATTTAAGAGACTCCTGGACATGCATATGGTCACAGAAATTTGAGGGTGCATACATGAGGATCAGTGGTCGGCACAACATTGTGGGCTGAAGGGCCTGTTCTGTGCTGTACTGTTCTATGTTCTATGTTCTATGTATTGTGTTCTGTGGCGTTCAGTTCTGAAGAAGGGTCTCTAGATCCGAGAGTGGAACTCTGAGTTCTCTCCACAATGCTGCCAGACCTGCTGAGCTTTTCCAGCAATTTCTATTTCTGGTACAGAATGTTCTGTGTCTGTTTAATTGGGTAATACGTTATTATTGTCTTGACCGCTCTCCCTCTCTCTCTCTCTCTCTCTCTCTCTCTCTGTGTCTCTCTCTCTCTCTATCTTTTACCTGAACTGCAGACTGTTACTCTTTCCATGCTGGATGGACAGTAAGAGGCCAACCAGCTTTGAGAGCCTGCTCAGTGCCGTTAATTGGATGATGAACCTGCCCTCTGGTCATCCAGTGGACAGTTTGGTGAAAGTCACTGCTGGATGACTGTTTTCCCCACCGTGTGGTTCTGACCTCTGCTCGACTTTGGGGAAAATCTGAACACATTCTGTGTTTCTGAATCTCGTTGGGTTTACACCAAAGCTCAGGCAGCATGGCTAAGTTACTTTTTATTGCTTACAGCATTCATATCAGACCATCAGGTTTGTGAATGGGGGGGACGTACAGGCATCTGAAAATGTGTCCAAGAGTGTGCCACAAACGGGTGCTGGGGCACAGATTGCTATTCCAAGCCAACATGGAGTTGTCCTGCACCCCACCTCAGGCTCTGACCCACTCTGTGCAATATGTGCAAGGACATTTTGGGCAAGAGAGAGAGAGAGCGGGGAATTTGAGGAAGAACTCACTGAGTATGAAAGTTGTGGAAGCAGAGGTATTGGTGATTTCAGAAGGATGGGGAATTGAAGGAAATAAACTTGCCGGATGACAGAGGCACAGCAGGGAAATAAGACTGATTTGCTCTGCAGAGAAGCAGCATAGACCCCATGGGCTGATTGGACTCCTTCTGTACTGTAATGACTTTATATTTAGCTCAACTCTGACGCAAAGTAGAAAAATTGAGGATCATGGCACTGACTCCTGAGGGGATCGATTCAACAATTTGTTCTTCCTTGCTCTGACTTCACTATCAAGTCCTTTTGTTGAACACAGCAGCAGAAGTGTTCAAACTTCTCCTGTTCAACAGGAGAAGGTCCTTTAACCTCTTGAACCTGTTGCACCTTTTGTCTTGGAGCAGATGTACCTCAGTTTGAGGATTTGTTTGTTCATGGTGGTGTATTGCTGTAGTTTGGCCTATAGCCAGACCATTAGGCCTGTGAGTGAGGGAGCATGGAGCCACCTCAAAGTGAACAGGCCAATTCAATGCGGAGGGACGGTGGGGGGGGAGGAGAGCATGATGTCCTCTGAGGAAGTGAGAACCAGGCTTTGTTTCCATTTCTCTTCTTCTCTGCTCTCCATCTCGTCATGAGACTTTTGGACTGAAAGTAACTGTTGGGCGGGAGACTATCTGAGTAGGAATTACTCTGACTTGATTTGTCATGGTTGTAGTCATCAACCAATAATGGAAGGAGTCATGGATTCATTCGCTGAGCTGATGTGTTTTTCTGCAAACGTTTTGTCACCACTCTAGGTGACATGATCAGCATGTCTTTGATAAGGTATTGGTGCTCTGTCCTGCCTGGTATTTACATGTCTCTGTTGGTATTTCTGGTTCTGTATCTAAGTGGTTTGTTTATGGGGTCCAGTTCAATTACAGGTTGAAGTGTCGGGGTTCAAGGATATTGCTGAATTTCCTAAGCCGCCTGAGGAAGAAGAGGTGTCGTTCCGCCTTCCTGTCACCGCCTTTATGTGATTGGGTTGGAGTAGTTGGTGGTGGATGGGAAGGTACTCAGTGTTTGAGGCGAGAGTTGAGGAGACAGTACAGGTGACTGGGGAAGGGTAGTGAGGTCGGTGGTTAGGGGTTAAGCCTGAACTTTTCTGTCTAACATTGCACAGAGGCATTGAAAATAGAAACAGGAGTAGGCCATTCTGCCCTTCATAAAGACATAGAAAAAGACCCTTTAAGTTCTGCTTTCTCTCCCTACTTTCCAATCCCTTTGCACCTAAGAATTATAACTAACTTCTTCTTGAAACTGTTCAATATTTTGACCTCAACTACTTTCTGTGACAGTGAATTCCACAGGCTTTCCACTGTTTGGGTGAAGACAGTTCTCCTCATCTCAGTCCTAAATGGCCTACCCAACAACCTTAGACTATGAGCCCTGGTTCTTGATGCCCTGGTCATTGGAAACATCCTTCCCGTGTTTACCCTGTCTAGTCCTGTTCGAATTTTCTACATTTCTACGAAATACCTTCTGATTCTTCTAAACTCCAGTAAATATAGTCCTAACCAATAAACTCCAGTAAATATAGTCCTAACCAATTCGCTTTTTCTTTATACGTCAGTCCTGCCAATTTCAGGAATTGGTCTGGTATTTGAATGGTCTGGATGATAGTTGGGTGTCTTCACCATGATCATATTTCCAGGGTCAGATAAATAATTCGGAAAATCCCAAGTCTCTGTCTCAAGTGCAGAGTTGGAGACTTTCATAGAGGCTTCCAGGGGAATTTCAATCGGAAGGTCAAACCTCTCAGCCAATTCCCATGAAGAGCATATACAGCATGGAAACAGACCCTTCAGTCCAACTCATCCATGCCGACCAGATATCCGATGTGAATCTTGTCCCATTGGCCAGCATTTGGCCCATATCCCTCTAAACTCTTCCAATTCATATACCTATCCAGATGCCTTTTAGATGTTGTAATTGTACCAGTCTCCACCACTTCCACAGCTCACTCTGCTAGCTCCTGACATGCATGTCCAATCGTAAGACTGATTTGCAATGGTCCAGAAACCAGAAGATTTGAGAAGTTTTTGTGAAGTAGGTCAAGGGTCAAACATTGACTACAGCATTGGGGCTAACTCCCGCGTTCTTCGTCAGAACAATGCAATGAAATCTTTTGCATCCACCCGAGAGAGAAGGAGGGCTGTGGTTTAATGTCTTACACAGACATCAGTCCTTCTTAAAGTGCTGCATTCCCTCAGTACTGCATCAAAGTGTCGGCCTCGATTATGGGCTCAAAGCTGTAGAGTGGAGTTCAAGCCCCAGTATCTTATTCAGAGAGCACTGGGCTAAGCTAATGAGCACGACTGACAAGTTTGTGGATTCCACAGATACATTTGCCTGCTATTATCACAAACCACTGGAAAATAATTATGATTCTCTCGCAGTAATAGAATTTTTAAGCTTATTCAGTCGTTGAGACGCAGTTGCAGCGTTTATGAATGTTTACTGAGCACTTGAGAGGAGGCCAAATTAGATAGTTATCGTGGTGCTAATTTGTCTTATCTGTTCACAGTTGGTGTTCTTTTGTCCTTAATAGTTTCTCAGGGCTTGATGAAATAAGATAATCAGTTTATGTTAATGTAAAGGAATGATCGCCTCGTTCTATTTAAGCAGTAAATTCTGCTCCCAAGTTTTTCAGCTAAAAGGATTCTCTCCTTTGGAATTCTGTTGCAAACATTTTGGAATTTTGTAGAAGAGCGAAAATTGGGATGTGCTCCTTCTCGGGCCTCAATTTTGTCAGCCTGTTTGGTGCTTGTTCTCCATCTTAGGCAGTCCCTCAGAGATGAGGATGTTCACTTCCCCTCCACCTTGATGGGTTCAGAGGTGACTGACTAAGTCCCATTGCACGATCAGTGTGGACTACATGAGGGCCAAATGGTGTCTGAAGGGTGGGGGAGGGAGGGGTACGGGGTGGGGGGATTGGTGGTGACAGGATTTTTAGAGGTTTGTGCTCTCCCTCTGACATCATGTCAACATGTTCCTGGGTTTGGTGCTTTTCTGAAGAAGCCTTCTCCATTTTGGTAGGTGGTAGTCGGTGGGGATTGTTTGACCACTTCAAGGCTGTTGGGAGGGACATTCCTAAAGAGTTCCAATGTCTGGAGATCTCCTGTCACGACTGGGCTGTGAGTCCACTGTCTGGCATGAGGTATTAGAATGACATGTCATGCCTAGCTGTGTTGGGTTTGAGTGGTTCACTGATGGACATTTTGGTCCGGGCAAGTAACGATACTGTTGGAGCACCTTTCCTTCCACCAGGTGTGAAGGGGCTGCTGCTTCTCATAGTGCCTGTTGTGAGTTGTCTCAATCTTTGAATCATACAGGAGGACAGGATACTGGATAAATCTTATCTTGGTGAAGACTGGGTCAAAGGGGGAATGTATCATCATTTCAGCACTGCACCTCACCAGGATCCTAGTCAGGGACCAGCGTAGGGTACATCAAAGCCCATTAACTGTGGCCTAGGCTTCTAGGAGGTCCACTGTACTCAGGTTGGAGGTTGAGGGTGTCTGGGACCTGGGCCAGGAGCATCATTGGGGACCGCTGAGATTTTTCCCTGCTCCCCGTCCTCAGTAAATTACTCATAGTTCAACCTCCACCATCTTCAATCCGAAACCAAAATCAGTCTAACCACAACCACTGAGCTTCAATGTATAGATGTTGACTTGTGTGTGCGTTCACTCTCAAACTGAGATTCAGGTCATTGTCAGCTACCTCCCCAAAGTGGATGTGAAAATGGATCTTTTGTTGAGCACAATGTCAATGAATATTCTCTTCCAGCCAGCTCCCAAATTACTCCCCTCACTGACCTCACACCCAACCCTCCTCTTCCACACTGTTGGTGAAATCCTGGTCAATGTGGACCATTTTCCATATGTTGGTGTTTACCTCTGAATGATGTAGATGATGAAAATCATCATGGTGTCATTTGTGTTGGGGAAAAGAGGATTTTAACCCCATGATGTCTCACCCAAAATCCTCCTGACAATGCTCTCCTGTGATAGGAATTTCTGACTCCTCTTTTCCCTTCCTTGACATCTCCGTTTCCATTCCGGGGGATAGGCTAGTCAGGAATATCCATGACAAACCCACCGACCTTCATAGTTACTATGCATCCTTACACCCTCCTTTTTGTAAAGACTGTATTCCATTCTCTAAGTTCCTTGGTCTCCATCACATCTGTTCCTGATGGTGCCAACTTTTACAAGGAAACCTCTGAAATGTCTATCTTTTTCCTCAGTCAAGGATTCCCCATCATCATGGTTGTCAGGGTCCTTAGCCAAGTCCAATTCATCTCCCAATCTTTGGCCCTCATCCCCTACTCTTACCTCCCACAACAGTTGTTGGTTCCCATGGTCCTTACCACCCACCAGTATCCATATCCAGAGGATCATTTAGCTGCCACCTCCAGTGGGATGCCACAACCAGATTCCCATCCCCTCCCTTGTCAGCCTCCCCAAGGACCCTTCCCTCCGGGACACCCTGGTTTACTCTTCATCCATATCCAAAACCTCCCCACAGCTCCCCCGTACCTTCCCCTGCCCTCACAGAAAGTGTAACACCTGCCCATTTACTTCCTCCCTCCTCACCAAGGCCTCAGGCACACCTTCCAGGTGAAACAGTCCTTTACCTGCACTCCACTCAACCCAGCCTCTGCATTCACTGCTCACGAAGTGGTCTTCACTACATTGGGGAGACGAAATGCCAGCTGAGCAGTGGGGTGACGGAACACCTGAGTTCTGTCCGCAAAAATGACCCTGAGCGTCCTGCCACTTCAACACCTCACCCTGCTCCCTGGCCAACATCTCTGCCTCGGGCTTGCCGTATTGCTCCAGCAAAGCTCAGTGCAAGTTGGAAGAACAGCACCTTATTTTCCACTTGGGGGTCCTGCAGCCTTTAGGACTCAGTATCGAGTTTGAAAGTTTAGGGCCTGAGCACCTTCTCCCCTGTTCTTCTCCCAAACCCAAAACACTAGGCCTTGCTGCCATTGACAACCCATTATCAACTACCAATTGCTGGGAGTATTGATTCTCCCAGACTGACCTTTACCCACTCCTTCATCTGCCCAATCGCTGTTCTCGGTTTCTCTCAGCTTCATCTCCACCTGTCGTTTACTCCCCCCCAGCTTCAGCAAATATACCAAGTGTTTCTTTGTTACAATCAGTTCTGAAGAAGGGTGTCACTGGACCCGAAATGTTAACCCGGTTTCTCCTCACAAATGCTGCCACGCCTGCTGAGTTTCTCCAGCCATTTCTGTTTTTGACAGGAATCTCTGCTTTTCTCCCACCTGATGGTGCTGTTACCTCTTCATAACAAAGCAGTATTAAAAGGCAACTCATTATTAATCAAAGCAAAATGGTCCTAGAATCAACACTGAATTCAACAGCATTAGATCAGAAACCATGTTCATGGTTTTTCACCGTCTGTATCTTCTTTTCATCCTTTTTTTTCAGTCAGATCTGACTTTTATTCTGTGATCAACAGCTACTCTGGATCAATGCTTTGTCACTTCTCTACAGCCAGTAGAGTGTCTCAGTTGTTAGCACTGCTGCCTCACAGTATCAGGGACCTGGGTTCAATTCCACCCCCTTGGCACTGTCTGTGCGTAGTTTGCATGTTCTCCTTGCGTCTGTGTGGGTTTCCTCCAGGTGCTCTGGTTTCCTCCCACAGTCCAAAGATATATAGGTTAGTCATGGGAAATACAGGGGTAGTGTGCATCTGGGTGAAATGCTCTTCAGAGGGTCAGTGTGAAGTTGATGGGCTGAATGGCCTGCTTCCACATTGTAGGGATTCAGTGAGTTTGCTTCCCTTTTACCTTATGTTCTGTGGCACCTTTTGATCCCCAATCTGCCTCACCCTCTAACTTCCACCTCTGTCCTCATTTCTGAAGCAGAATTATACTGGATTTGAAACATTGCTTTGCTTTCCCTTTCCACAGATGCTGCCCGACCTGCTGAGTTTCTCCAGCACTTTCAGTTTTGTATTTATTCTGAATTGTTCCAAAGGTGGCTCATCAAAGTTACACTGCCTGTTCCAACAAACTCAGCTCAATGACTAGTATGTCCTCAGACTAACTGTTTTCACAGATAGACAAAATTATGATTTGATTGATTAAAATCAAATTTACCTTATTCAATTACATGACAACTCAGGATCTTACTGAATTCCACGATGGCCCATTATGTGTTCTGTAGAGATTTAAGGAATTAACGGGGATCTGATTGAAAGGTTTACAACCCTAACAGGGCTGGACAGACTAAATGCAACCAGGATGGTTTTCCTGGTCAGGGCATCACAGTTGCGGATATGGGATGGCTATTTAGGACTGAGTTGAGGAATCATTTCTCCACTCAGAGAATGGTGAGCTTGTGGAATTCAATACCACAGAAGACTGTGAAGGCCAAGTTGGGGGAGGGTCACAGAGTATGTTCAAGAAAGGGATTGATAAATGGTTACATATTAAAGTCATCAAGGGTCTGGAGAGGAAGTGGGAACATGGTGTTGAAATAGAGGATCAGCTATGACCTTACTGAGTGTTGGAGCAGGCTAAAAGGGCCAAATGGCCTACACCCTGCTCCTAGTTTTGGTGTATATGTGTATATGTTTGTGTGTGTGTGTGTGTGTATTTGTTTTGGTGCTGTGTATACGTGTCAGTTTGTGTACATGATAGATATCAATCAACAACGACTTGCATTCACATAGCATCTTTAAAGTAGAAACGCGACCCAAAGTGCTGGAGAGAAGTCTGAATCAAACCTTCCATTGAGGTATTTGAGGAGGTGTTATCAAAAGCTTGGTTAAATAGGTGTCTTATGGAGCATAGGCAAAAGTGAGGACTGCAGATACTGGAGATCAGAGTCAAGATGAGTGTGGTGCTAGAAAAGCACAGCAGGTCAGGCAGCATCTGAGGAGCAGGAAAATCAACGTTTTGGGCAGGACCCCTTCATCAGGAATGAGGCTGGGGCATGTTAAGATGAGGAGAGAGAGAGTGAATTCCACAGTTTAGGGACAAGGCAGCTTAAAGCATGGCCAACTGTGACAGAGTGATTAAAATCCAGGGGTATGATTCCAGAGCAAATGAAACCTTCGGGGGAAGGGAGGTTGGAGAAAAGGTGATAATCTGCAGGTAAAGCTATAACTCTTGCGTGAAGGCTGCAGCGAAGACAGCCAGAGGACAATGGGTGGGTGTGCCTCAGGAGAAAGTGACTGGTGCTACATTCACTGAGCAATAACGGTTCACCTGACTTGGTCCCGGGATGATGGGAATATTCAATGAAAAGAGAATGGGCAAAATTGGCTCTGTATTCTCTAGAGTTTCAAAGAACAAGAGATTATCTCATTGAAGCCTCCAAAATACTTAAAGGGATAGACAGGGTGGATGCAGCTAAGTTCTGAGGAATGGACACCTGACCCAAAGGGTTAACTTTGATTTCTCTCCACAGATGCTACTAGATTTGCTGAGCTTTTCCAGCAACCTTTGTTTTTGTTTTAGATGCAGGTAAGAATATTTCCCCTGGATGAGGAGTCGAGATCCAGGGATCACAATTTAAAAGTAAACAGGATGCCTTTCAACATTGAGATGGAAAAAAGTCATTTACTCAGAAACTTTTGAATCTTTGAAATTTTTGCTACAGTTGTATATTAGTGTGACGATGTTGCCCCTTTAACAAGGTTATTTTGTCGTTTTTTTTCAAGAGGGATTGTAAAGGCAGAGGTGCTGATCTGCCTGGATGGCTACTTTAAACAAAGGCAGGGAAGTGGCCAGTTCTCCCAGTTCAGGTTTTTCTAGTTTGATTTGTTTTAGCAGGCAGTCAGAAACAGCTGGTAGCAGAGAAGCTGTTACTGTGAAAAAAGGTTCCATGCTTCAACAGATGTTTCTTGCCTGACTCTCCTCTCTGCAATCTCTCCTGCCTGTAAGAACCTGTGTTTGAATTTATCATTTGCCAAGGGGTGTGTTTCTGGGATGTTGCGGGGATTAGAACAGCTCCTTCATTAGCCGATATCGTGTCACTTGGGTTTTCAAATAGTTGTTATTCTAAATTCTGTTTTATTTTGTTTGTATTTCAACCGTAGTGTGTAAATAAATTCTGTTTTGCTTAAAGCTGAGTGGTTTGACCAGCTGCATCACTCCTGGGATATCAACTTTACATCTGCCTTTAGAATAAAAAAAAAAGTCTGATCGACCTTCTTAAAATTTTGAGGGGGGTTTGGCCTGATCCATAACATTCAACAATAGAAACAATAAGTCTCCATAGACCCAGAAAAGTGTGGAGAATATTGTGTTGCCAACAGTTATGCTTAAACTGCCTGCTTCGTTCCAAGATAAAAAGCTTTTCTCTCAAAGATAACTAATTAACATTTCTACCTGAATACAAGGCTCACACGATTTACATTGTTACAGAGAAAGGTGCATAGGCAGCCGTTGTAACTATCAGGTTTTCCTGGAATATGCTGACGAACACCGATGGTGTTTGTAGTCTGCTTGGATCTGAGAGAGAGGGATTAGTAAGAGGTCAGAAAGTTTCTAACATTCATTATGAAGGAATATACATGGAAGCTTGGATTCAGATTTGTAAGAAGTTAAATTGAGGCTGGAAGAGTTGCCTATCTTGGGCTAGAGGGAGAACCTTTGGGAAAACAAAACCAACTTTATATAGTTTCAATGTGATTGATTTCCTCCGAAACTGTGCACTCTCAGGGTAGTTTTAAACAGCAGTTGTTTGCTTTGGGTTAGCGTACATCACGCCAGAACCCAAGATTTGCATGAAGATAAATGGAATCCTAAATAATCAACTGACAAGGCTACAAAATGAGAAAGGAGAATGTGAGGCCTCATTCCTGATGAAGCGTTCTTGCCCGAAATGTTGATTCTCCTGCTCCTCAGATACTGCCTGATCGGCTGTGCTTTTCCAGCATCACACACTCGATACAAAATGATATAGTGCACTATGAGTCTATTCTGACCATCAGGTCTGTGGTACCCCTTTAGAAGACAATTCAGATAGTCCCATTCTTTAGCTCTTTTACCATGATCATAAAATTTATCTCCTTCATGCATTTATTCAATTCTCTTTCACGGCTATAATTTCCATACCCTATCAACCACAACAGAGTGCATTACAGGAAAAAAAGCAAAGGTATACACTGCTGCAAAACAAATGTGGTCCTGAACTTGTTCATTTTGCACTCACTCAGGACAAACACCAAATTCCAAATGCCCAGCAATTCATACAACAGGAGAAGAGATTCGTTGACTCTGGTTGGATGACGCATGGAGAAAGCAACAAGCCCCAGGAGAGAGGCCAATGCAGTGTTGTAAAGATCCCTGTTTAGTTCTCCCCCTTCCTAAGTCAGCCTTGTATTATATATAATTGTACACAACCTGCCAATGGTGGTATAATCTTATGCCGGCCAAGATTACCCAGAGATGGGAAAGCATTGAGCCATTAGCCCAACATGGACCTATCTCCCTCCAGGTCCAGCCTCCGCCAAATGTCACAGTGAATGGGAGGTATAAGTACTTTGAATGATTGTCAAAATTTATTTATGAAAGAGTGAAGTGCTGATGATTTTTGTTTCAGTGTATTGCTGACCTACAAGGTCTCCAAAGTAAATTATTAGAATCGTAGAAACATAGAAAATTGATGCAGAAGTAGGCCATTCAGCCCTTTGAGCCTGCACCATTATTCAATATGCTCATGGCTAATCATGCAATCTCTGGATCCCATTCCCCCCCTCTTCCCAGATTCTGAGATCCCTTAAACTGCAAGGGCCACGTTCAGCTCCCTATTGAATATATCTAACAAATTGGCCCCAACAGCTTCCTTTGGGAGAGTATTCCACAGGCTCGCAACTCTCTGAATGAAGAAAGTCTTCCTCATCTCGGTCCTGAATGATTTACTCCTTATTCTTAGACTGAGACCCCTTGTTCTGGACTTCCCCAACATTGGGAACACTCTTCTTGCAGCTAGCCAGTCCAGTCCCATCAGGATTTTATATGTTTCTATGAAACCACACCCAATTCCTCTAAATTCTAGCAAGTACAAGTCCATTCGATCCAGTCTTTCCTCATATGTCAGTACTGCCATCCCGGGAATCAGTCTGGTGAATTTTCGGTGGACTCCCTCAATAGCAATCATGTCCTTCCTCAGAATAAAAGACCAAAACTGCATGCAATACTCAAGGTGGCGCCTCACCAAGGCCCTGTATAACTGCAGCATGACATCCTTACTCTTAATGTGTGCAGTTAATGTGTACTGGACATTCATATCATATCCACTGTTTCCGTCAAGTTATCGAAGAGACATTCCATATGATCGTGACAACATTTCTGTCATCAGAGTGGAATATATTCAAGCCTAAGTTTAAAGGATCCTTTTATATCTTTATTTTTTATAAAGTAGCATTTATCTGAAAGCTCATTTGTGTCTATCTTAAATTAGGAGTGCAGCGAGATAAATCCACCACATGCGAATCAGACCCAGCCAGTGAGTGCAGAAGATTTCCGATCACTTGGCCAGGCAGATGCCAGAGGGAAGGTAGCTTCAGATCGACTGTGTATGTCTGAGCCAGCAGACTATGGTAAGATTATGTTGAACAATTGCATGTACATCTATTCCATTTAAAACGTACATTAGGCAGCTTAGCACCATTACAGGATGAGAGGTAGTAAATGGGACCTAAGATTGTTGGGGTGCAGGCTTTTCAGACTAAGTTGAGAGGATAAAGGAAATATAGTTACATAATCTTCACCCAACAATGATGTGGAAAGCCTATGGAACTACAGTAGGACATTTGTCCAAGAATCTAAGTGTGTTCTGAACCCAATCACAATGGCAGCATGGAGCCATTGATGATGAGAATGAGAATATTCTCACTGAAACTTTTGGGTACTGCGAGCCAGTGTACCCCATTGTTGATCGCTCCAGGTTTTAGGGTGAAATACCATTGATTCCTATAGTGCAAGTTTTCGGCACTCTTGCTGAAGTTTACCATGGAATAAAATTCCACTGTCCATCAATCAAGAAATCTTTGGAATAAGCTCTCTTTCATTTTTGATCTGTTTACTGAGTTTAACTGAAGTGTGGCAGCTGCATGCTAAAATATAAATTGAAATGTATCTGTTGTGACTGACCGAGAGGGATTTAGAAAGGGAGAGGTCGATGACCCTGTCACATCACAGTCCATGTGGGTGATAGTACTTGATGCTGGGAGATTGGGTTTCCAGGATTTTAACGCAATATGATGCAGGAAAGTGATCTGTGTCTATGCCAGGATTTTCTAGGTGGTGGAGGTCACAGGTATTTGGAGATGTTGCCAAGCATACTCTGGCAAGTTGCTGCAGTGCATCCTGGAGATGGTACGTGCTGCAAACACTGCCCAATTGCAGAAGATCATCTCCTGGCACTGGTGTGCCACTGCATTTAAGCATGCTAATGGGCTCCAACTCTAATTATTCTCCAAAGCATAGCTTCTTGAGTCCAAGGTGTTTCTGTAGGACCTCTTTATTTGCATCTCAGCAAATAGACACATTCTCAAGATTGCTGGAGAGATTCTGCTTCCTTCCAGCTCATTCTAAATAACCATCAATCGATGGAGGTAGCCAGATCATTGCCCATGCAGTGAATCAAAGGATATAGGTTCTTAAATTTAATTAGCGAAACTAGAATATAAAGCTAGTCTCACTGATTGTCATAAGAACACATCTGGTGCCCTTTAGGGAAGAAAATCTGCCATCCTTACCTGGTCTGGCCTACATGTGACTCCAGACACCCAATGACATGGTTGACTTTAACTGTCTTCTGAAATGATTTAGCAAGCTGCTCAGCTCCAGGGGTTTTAGGGATGAACATCTAATACTGGCCATGTCAGTGATACCCACAATGTCATGAAAGAATAATACAAGTGTGTGGAGAAGTAAACCCCATGGGTTCCATTGTTTGCCCCAGTAAGTTAAAGGAGAGAGTGAGGACTGCAGATGCTGGAGAGTCAGAGTTGAAAAGTGTGGCAGGTCAGGCAGCATCTGAGGAGCAGGAGAGTCGATATTTCGGGCATAAGTCCTTCATCAGGAAGGGATTCACATTCCTGATGAAGGGCTTATGCCCGAAATCTGGACTCTCCTGTTGCTTGGATGCTGCCTGACCAATCAGTTAAACCAATACCAAAGATTAGGGCTTCAAGTTTCACTTGAATTTCAATGATTAAATATAAACAGACTCCTCATCCTGTGAGTGAATAAAGAAAAACAAAGTACAGTTAATAAATTTACAAGGTATGTATTCCATAGTGTTTAATTTGTGGCTAAGAAAACTGACTTCTCCAATCAAACCAGGAAAGTGGTGCTATCATTTTCAGCTAGTTATTTCAGTTATTTAAAACTCACAGATGGTGAATTATGGATACTTAATTCTCAGTTTTCCTAATCAAACCACACCATTATATCACTCTTAATATACTGAGGAGGATTTCCGAGATCAAAAATCATGTTTCTAAATGCTGCTTGATTGTGTGAGTTCAGATTTTAATCAGCCAATATGTAAATTAGTGAGCAGAAACTTGAGAGTAATTCTTCTCAGAGGATGTAATTTTTACCTGAATTGTAATTGCTCCAAGACACTCTGGGAGAGAGATGCTGCTTTTTGTAAAATCTGCTATTTGGACACATTCCTTCAACGTAGTAGGTTTCCAATGTGAAAATGGTTCTGGTAAAACTCCACATCAGAGTCAGTTTTGTATTTTGTAAGTGAATTTGCCACTGTGTCCAACTACAGGACAGTCTGGCAACCAAAATAGCCTTCTACCTTGCAAATTATTGAGTGTGGTGTCCACTTGCTCATACCTGCCATCCTCTGCACAGCTCAGACCACTCGTGGTAGTTGTGTGAACTAGTGAGGGATTTTCCTACAAGATTAATCTCAAATAAGTTATACACATCACGGTTCTGTGTATCTGATTTTAGCTTCATTCATTGTTCCTTTCTTTCAACTGTTTTGTTAATCTGCAAACTTTCTACCTTTCTTTCTACCTGGGCATTAGGTTTGATAGTGGGAGGTGGAGTGTGGAGGGAGCTGTTGGGTTACAATGAGAAGGTTTCACAAAGTCTTGCTCGGTTTAAGAACAAGATCCAATTTTCAGAAGGATTTGGAGCAGAAGCAGGCCACTCAGCCCCTCTAGTCCATACTCCCATTCAATCAGCTCATGGCTGACCTGACTACACCTGTACTCAATAACCTTTCCTCACACTCCTATGTCTTATAGTTTTAGTAGGTTCTTGATTGTCAAGGGGATCGGAGGTTATGGGGAGAAAGTGGAAGAATGGGGTTGAACAAGCTTCTCAGCTATGATTGAATGGTGGATTAGACTCAATGGGCCAAATGGCCTAATTTTGGCTTCTATGTCTTATGGTCACACCCGTGCCTAGCAGGAATCTATCTACTTTGCCTTAAAATTTTCAAAGACTTCACACCCATTGCCTTTTGAGAAAGGTGTCCCAAATCCTGGAGAGCATTCCAATTTATTGAGTTATTTCTGGTTAGTACAGGTGACTAGACTGAGAGGCTGCTGTCAGTTATGGTGACTGGGTCATAGCCAGTAAGTGGAAAGGCAGTGGGATTATACATTGGACAGTTGTTGATAGGATTGCTGCAATGCTTGGTAATCTGGGGTAGGATGAATCCCGGTTTAAGAGAGGCTGTTTGATGGTGCGAAGATGGGTGACAGTGCTCCTGATCCTCTCGGTACACAGTCATGGCCATAAAGTCATTCATATGCTCCATCCATTCGTGTTATGCTTTAGTTGCCACACTACCAGCACTGAACAGTTGAAAGACCCAAAAATGTTTTACTTCTGGACCTGTGTCTGGACAGCATGCTCATTATCTGCCCTCTGACATTTCCAGGTGGGCTAAAATCCATCTCTTACTTCGCCCATTCACCCATCTGCCCCACCCATCCTGGGGTGGGTTTAGGAGTTAAAATAATGTCCACATTGAACACCAGTGTTAGATATACCTTCCTTTACTGTAAAGAAATGTGTTTTAAACCAGCATTATTTAGGCACCAGGTGTGATCTTTTTCTGCTCATTTCATGCACTAGCAATTCTTGGTCTTCGAAAGAGATTGCCAATTTAAACAGAATAGAAAGTAATTTTATGCAGCAGCCCAGTTCCCAGTGGATGCAGGATTGAGTCTGTCCCACTTCATTTCAGCTTGAGCACTCTAACCAACACTAAATGAACGTACTCAGCCCAGAGGGCAGGGCTGAATGAGTCAGTATTCAAATATGCACTGTACCTGTCTGTTCAGCATTGTTTTAAAGAATATGTTTCCATTGCAATATGTCTGTGTCTGATACGTCATATGCACTAACCTGTGAATTCTGGCTCTCAGCTTTAGAAACTCTATAAAACAATCTCATTGGAATATGGTCCTCACAGCACTTGGTAAGATGTACCCAGGTCTATAGAAAGCATTTACTCACCACTGGCTCTGCTATTCTTAATGCTATGTAGTCATCTCTGGTCTGACCAGAGGCTATCTGAACCATCATTCTGAACTCCAAGGCACAAAATAAATACTTAAGCCTTTGAAGACAGTGTAGACCGGAGGCACAGGGCATGATACCTGGCATTGGAGTTCAAAGGAAAGGCACAAGCTTTTCAGTATGGACTGGATATGTCTGAGATGATCTTATAGGAGGTGTACAAGACAGCAAACATACCAAACCTAGAGAATGTTTATCAGTTAAATCAAGAGAGTAGAGCAAAGGGCCACAAATTCAAACTGGGAGAAGACAAATTTAGGAATTATATCTGGAAGCTCTTTGCATGAAGCATGATTAACACTTATAGGAACACATTGGAACAGGAGTAGGCCCTTTAGTCCCTCAAGACTGATCCACCATTCAATGACACTATGGCTATTCTGTTGCCTAACTCCATACAGCTGCCTTTGGCCCATATCCTTTAATACTTTTCCTTAATAAAAATTTATGTATCTCAGATTTCAAATTAACAACTGATCCAGCATCCACTGTCATTTGTGGAAGGGAGTTCCAAATCTGTGCATCCTTTGAGTGTGGAAGTGCTTTCTAACATCTCTCCTGAACAGCCTGGCCCTAATTTGCAGACTATCCCTTAGTTCTAGAATTCTCAAGCAGTGGAATTAGTTTATCTTTATCTACCCTGTCTTTTCCTGTTAATATTTTGAAGACTTTGATCAGATAACCTCTTAACCTTCTAAATTCTAGAGAAAATAGGCCTAATTTATAGAATGTCTCTTCATAACTTAACCCCTGATGTCAAACCTCCATTGTACTCCCTCCAAGGCCAATATATCCTTCCACAGGTGTGGTGTGGTGCCCAGACCTGCTCAAGGTGCCCCAAGTGGGCCCTAACCAGGGTTTTGTATAACTGCAGCATAACCTCAGCATCCTTGTTCTCCTCTCCTCTAGGTATAAAGGCCAGCTTTCCATTAACATTTTGGATTATTTTCTACTTCTGATTGTGATATTTTAAAGATTTATGCACCTCAACTCCCAAATCTCTTAAAACAAACATTGATAATTAAAAATGGAACATCCAGGAATCCCTTAAAAAACAATAGCTTGATGCAATGAGGAGGAGAACCTCAGGTTTATTGAGTGAATGGACCAAGTTGGTTGGGATATCCTTCATCTGTACTTATCTAATGACAAATATAAAGGTTTTCATCACCTCTAGCTGACATTCTTTACAGACACTAGGAGGACAGGAATAGGCCACTCAGCTCTGTGAACCTCTGTTGCCACCTACCTAGATCGTGGCTGAAATAAAAGTAGAGTGCAGTGGCAATACAAAACGAGTAAGTGCTGGAGAAACCCAGCAAATCTGGCAGCAACTGTGGAGCGACAAACAGAGTTAATGTCTCAAGTCTGAAAAAACATTTCTTCAGGTTGTTCTTCCCTGAATTGGCCTCAGTGAGGCTGTCACTAAGCACTGATGACTACCTACCGCATGCCAACAGGCAGCTTTGCCAATGGTTCCCAATCGTCCTTCCACAACAAAGTGGCTCAGAGACATGAAGGAGCTGGGAAGCTGATTTCCTGGCTGCCGAAGAAGATCAGAAGGCTCAGAGGAAGTCATTTTGGACTCAAAACGCTAATTCTGTTTCTCTGCTTTGCTGCCAGGCCTCTGAGGTTTCTTCAGCACTTTCTGTTTAGATTGTGGTCAATCTGTACCTCAACTCCAAAATATCTGCCATCACACCACATCCCTCAATCTCTCTCACCTCACGCAAGTCTTTCAATCACAGGTTTTGAATTGGGATTGAACTCAGCAATCACAACCCATTGTCATTGGAGTTTCAGACGTCTCTTGCTCTTTATATGAGTACATTTTTGTTTCTTTTTCTGAAAACTCAGACTAAATAAACTTTCCAGTCCCGAGTTGGCTAGGAGATTGCAGGAATAAATGCAGGCAAGCATCACTGAAAAGGTTGTGGATCTCTATCAATGCAGGTTGTCATAGCAATGGCAATTGCCAAAGTAGCAAACCAATGGTGAACTTGGTTGGAGGAAAGTTCAGGAAATGAATAATACTTTACAGATATTTTCTAACCAATCTGTTCAGAGATATTATTGCACATCTCTGATCAGGTGGGACTTGATATCAGATCTCCTGATCCAGATGCAGGGATGCTGCCACTATGCCGTAACAGCTCTTGTTTGAATACAATGAGAGAGAAGAAGAGCTAATTCTATGAAGCCCATATGGATCAGAATAATGAAGTAAAGAACCAGGTTATAATGATTAGTAGCAACAAAATTAAACGTACAGTATTAGAAACAGTATCACAATTACAGTATATGACAAAGTCCTTTTGTATCAGTTTTAGCATACCAGCTGTTCTCTTTTGTCACTTTAAATTGAAGCACAAGGTGATTTTTGAAAACAAATCATATTTGGGATGTGGGCGTCACTGGCTGGCCAGCATTTATTTCCCGTTGTGGTTGCTCTGACAAAGGTGGTGATGAGCTGCCTTTCTGAACTATTGCAGCCTATTTAGTGTAGGGACACCCACAATGCCCTTAGGAAGGCAATTCCAGGATTTGACCCAACAACAGTGAAGGAACGGTGATATATTTCCAAGTCAGGATGGTGAGTGGCTCAGAGGGTAGCTTGCAGGTGATGGTGCTCCCATGTATCTGCTGCCCTTGTCCTTCTCAATGGAAGTGGGTGCGGGTTTGAAAGATGCTGATGAAAGAGCTTTGGTAAATTTCTGCAGTGCATCTTGTAGATTGTATGCACTGCTGCTACTGAACGAAGATTGCAGAATTAATTAAGAAATGATATGTTAGAAATCAAATGTTTTGTTCCGTCGAGTTAGTGCTTCTTCAATAGCTTTGTAGAAGTGTCATGATGGGGAGGTACTGGTGTTGGACTGGGGTGGACAAAGTCAGAAGTCACACGATGAGGGAGCAATGCTCTGAAAGCTTGTGATTTCAAATAAGCCTGTTGGACTACAACCTGGTGTCATGTGACTTCTGACTTTACAGAAGTATGGGAGGGCAATCTATAATGTGTGCACACAAGAAATCAAAGGCACTGCACTGTGGCTGTGTTATCAGCCTTGAGGTGACCTGCTGCTGCTATTTCATGAGGCTCAGAGTTTTCAGAGTCTCAAACCTTTCACAGCTGTCGACCAAGAGAGGAGGCAGACTGAACAGTGAAATGAAGAGAATATGTCAGCAGTATCTTCAAGGCTGAGATGTCCTCAGTGCTGATTTCTGGATAATTGAAGAGGGTTTAATAAAACCTTCAGCAAGAAGGGCTGCGTAGAACGTTCACCTGTGACAAACTTGTGAAAGGTGGTGACTGATGCAGAAGCAAGACAATGTACTCGACATATCAGATTGATTAAGGCTGCAAGAAAATAGAAGGCTGTCAAGTTGCCTGCAAAGATACCAATGGGATTGGAAAATAGAATTTAATCAGACACATTTTTCAATACCAAGGAGAAAATTGTGACCCTGGGAGAATAAGAATAGGAAAGAGGAAGACTTGCATTTTTATTTCATTAACACTGAACACCTTGAAGCAGCCAGTGATTAACTTTCTACAGTCTGTCCGCTATTGGAATGTAGGAACCAGGGCAGCTAATATGTACACAGATTATGACCAAAATATCTTTTTTAAAAAAATGTTGATTGAGGCACAAGTATCGTAATTCCTGTTTTTCATTGAGATGATTCCATGGAATCTTTTGCATCTTTTAGAGAGTAGAAGCTTGGCCAGAGTTGGGGTATGTAAATCATAAGAAAGATGGGCTTTGGAGGCTTCTTAACTAAGGAATATTGATAACCAGGTGTTCAAGAAATATAGGATGGCAAAGTATTGCGCTGTTTATCTGGAGCTGGACTAGAATTTAATGAGGAAAGGACAAAAAGAACAAAGAGTCATAGAGTCATACAGCACGGAAACAGGCCCTTTGATCCAATTCACCCATGCCAACTAGCTTTCCCAAGCTAAACTAGTCTCATTTGCCTATATAGTTTGAAATTCATCCTATTCGTGAACCTGTCCAAATCTCTTTTAAATATTGTAATTGTACCAGCCCACACCACCTTCTCTGGCAGCTCGTTCCATACCCTCTGTGTGAAAAAGTTGCCCCTCAATCACCTTAAAACTATGCCTTCTAGTTTTGGACTCCTCTATCCTTGGGAAAAGACCATTTACCCTATCCATGAGCCTCATGATCTTATAAACATCTCCAAGGTCACCCCTCAGCCTCTGATACTCCAGGGAAGAAAGTTCCAGCCTATCCAGCTTCTCCTTATAACTCAAACCCTTCAATCTTGGTAACATCTTTGAAAATCTTTTATGCACCCTTTCCAATGCAATAATATGCCTCAAAATGAAAAGATACTGGTTGTGGGATAATTTTCTACAGTACATTTAAAGGTGAGTTTCTAGTCCTTAGGAATATGGACAGTTGGAATTAAACAATAGTGTTGATGTCCCAAGTGTTGATTTCCTGTCTCCACCCTGCCATATTTTTGTGGAAGTGGAATGGGCGAGCAGTAGGATGGTTACCCATTGGCATGCAGTGGGTCACCATGACAACTCATCAACAGCCTGAGTGGTGCCAATTAAAGGAGGCATTCAGGTTAACAGGGACCAGCTTCCTGGTGGCAGGCCAGGAGTGAAGCACAGTTCCCCAGGTAGAACAGGCACAAGCCATCCCTGTGGAGAAGTTTTCTCCCTCACTGCCACCATCCTACAGCTCCAGTAAGATGTGGCTCTCAAGTCCACATCCATCTGCTCTGATAGCAGAATCGAATAAACATCTTATTGACCTACAAATAGGATGCAGGCTTAACCCATTTGGCTCTTCAAGCCTACCTTTCCATTTAGTAAGATCACAGCTGATCAGAATATGCACACAGAGACTCCACATTCCCTGCCTAACCCCCAATACCCAAATACTCCATTTCCTTTACTGTCTCAAGCTTTAAAGTTCTATTGTTGAGGAACGAGATATTTTGTTAAAACTTTTCACCTTGCATTCCTTAGGACAATTTGCAAGAATATTGTTTTAAGGGGAAACCAATATTCAAAATTTGCATGATTTAAATTTGCAAGTTAAATTTAAAGTGTAAACGAAGATTGGGTTGGGATATCTGGTCGGCATGGACGGGTTGGACTGAAGGGTCTGTTTCCATGCTGTACATCTCTATGACTCTATGCTCTATAATTAACTGTCATAATCAATAATTGGTGCATTTTCCATTTTAAAAAAACCTTTGAACAATCAGAAACTGATTTCCAACAAATCAGCATGCTTCTTTCATACATTATTCCCCTTAAATCTAAACTAACCCCTTCAATAGAATTTTTTTTACCAATTGTTCTAAATAGTGCAAGAGGTAATATTCCAATGAAGTGTGTCTTTTTTTTCAGCAATACTCAAGTTCTGACCTACCAAACAAGTATTTGAGAATTTTGATTGATTCAGCATTTACAACCTTTCAGAAAGCAATGCCATGAGTCCCAGCTGCCCCTTTGTTTGTGATGACATCCTAATTCCTCTTTGAAAGATCCGAACTCTAATTTTGTTCTGCCTGTCACTTTTTAATAAACAGACATTGTTTATGTGGGTGGCTGCACTTTTTCAGATATACCTCTGTTAATATTCCCTCGCCGAGAGAGTATTTAGTTTGAGATCAGAGCGCATCAGAGCACGAATAGCATTTTTATCTTCCTTTCAAAAGGAAAGTACCATTTACCATGTAACACCTGACTGACTCAGTTATGAGCATTTCTACCTTCAAGTAAAACTCGGATTTGGTTGTTAATGAGCTGTGAGAATACCTCAACTTTATCTTTCAATCCCACCTGCCCCTCTTGTATGTTCCATCTGTCTGCCCTTTCAGTCTACATTCTGAGAGATCACACCAGTGTCTATTTTAATTAACCTGCTGTTTCGGGTTTGCTGCGATCAAGAGGAATAAAATATTAATTTTCAGCCTTTGTCACATTCAAGACTTCAGCAATGATTTAGCAGAAGCTTTGACAAACTGGACACTTTGACAGAAGCTGTATGTCTGATTATCTCAAATGTCCCAGGAGTAAAAACTATGTGGTTTGTACCTGGTATTTGGGTGCTGTCAGTAAGTATAAGATCTCCAATACTTCACGTGTGCTGAGCACACTTTTCCAACAGGTTATGTCAGATGCTATATTGATGAGGGCATTATCCTGTGTGTAGTGACCATGACGGCAGCTGGAAATGTGCAAATCAAATATGCAATTGACATTGCAAAGTTAATTCGATGCCAGTGGTACCATTTGGAGCTCAGTGTACCAGCTAACACCCTCGTAACCTCACACAGCTGAACACACATTTAGCAGCAGGAAGGGTTCCCACCAGTGCTATTTAAAGGAATCATCAGCTGCTGGCAGGTTAGTTGCTGGCTGGTTTCTGTTTCTTCCTTCTTCTGTTGCCTTAATTCTCAGTGTGTTTGGTGCTTTCTATAATTGAGTAATGGAGAATTCTGCAGGGAAAAGACTGCGGAATGGACTGAGGTACATTCCACATTTTTGGATGCACAAACCTGATGGGCCAAATGGCCTTCCTCTCTGCTATAACATTGCTATGATTTTGAGAGTGGTTTGGCAAGTGCTGAAGGACTTTGTCCTGACTTCAAAGTTTGTGAACAAACCTACTGCTCTCAGACACAAAGCTTTCTCCCTTGCAAAACTACATGATTTGGGGAATGTAGAGACCACACAAAGCAGGACAAAGGAGGAGGTGAGAGTGTGGGCTGCGTTTATTCTTCAGTGAGGATGGTCTCACTGAAATCAATCTCTGTTGCAGTATATCCTCAAAGCAAAGACTGCATTGCCAATGGCTGTGAAGGAGATTGTAGTATTGAGCTTGGAGTTGGAAATACTTTGAAACATGTTATAGAATCATAGAGTCTTAGGGATGTACAGCAGGGAAACAGACCCTTCGGTCCAACCCGTCTATGCTGACCAGATAGCCCAACCCAATCTAGTCCAACCTGCCAGCACCTGGCCCATATCCCTCCAAACCCTTCCTATTCATATATCCATCCAAATGCCTCTTAAATGTTGCAATTGTATCAGCATCCATCACATCCTCTGGCAGCTCATTCCATACACGTACCACTCTCTGCGTGAAAAAGTTGCCCCGTAGGTCTCTTTTATATCTTTCTCCTCTCACCCTAAACCTATGCCCTCTAGTTCTGGACTTCACGACCCCAGGGAAAAGACTTTGTCTATTTATCCTATCCATGCCCCTCATAATTTTGTAAACCTCTGTAAGGTCTCTCCTCAGTCTCCGACGCTCCAGGGAAAACAGCCCCGGCCTGTTCAGCGTCTCCCTGTAGCTCAAATCCTCCAACCCTGGCAACATCCTTGTAAATCTTTTTTGAACCCTTTCAAGTTTCACAACATCTTTCTGATAGGAAGGAGACCAGAATTGCACGCAATATTCCAAAGTGGCCTAACCAATGTCCTGTACAGTCGCAATATGACCTCCCAACTCCTGTACTCAATACTCTGCCCAATAAAGGAAAGCAAACCAAACGCCTTCTTCACTATCCTATCTACCTGCAACTCCACTTTCAAGGAGTTATGAACCTGCACTCCAAAGTCTCTTTGTTCAGCAACATTCCCTAGGACCTTACTATTAAATGTATAAGTCCTGCTAAGATTTGCTTTCCCAAAATGCAGCACCTCGCATTTATCTGAATTAAACTCCATCTGCCACTTCTCAGCCCATTGGCCCATCTGGTCCAGATCCTGTTGTAATCTGAGGTAATCCTCTTCGCTGTCCACTACACCTCCAATTTTGGTGTCATCTGAAAACTTACTAACTGTACCTCTTTTGCTCGAATCCAAATAATTTATGTAAATGGCAAAAAGTAAAGGGCCCAGCACCGATCCTTGTGGCACTCCACTGGTCACAGGCCTCCAGTCTGAAAAACTACCCTCCACCACCACCCTCTGTCTTCTACCTTTGAACCAGTTCTGTATCCGAATGGCTACTTCTCCCTGTATTCCATGAGATCTAACCTTGCTAATCCGTCTCGCATGGGGAAACCTTGTTGAACGCCTTACTGAAGTCCATATAGATCACATCTACTGCTCTGCCCTCATCAATCTTCTTTGTTACTTCTTCAAAAAACTCAATCAAGTTTGTGAGACATGATTTCCCATGCACAAAGCCATGTTGACTATCCTGAATCAGTCCTTGCCTTTCCAAATACATGTATATCCTGTCCCTCAGGATTCCCTCCAACAACTTGCCCACCACCAAGGTCAGGCTCACCAGTCTATAGTTCCCTGGCTTGTCTTTACTGCCCTTCTTAAACAGTGGCACTATGTTTTCCAACCTTCAGTCTTCCGGCACCTCACCTGTGACTATCGATGATAAAAATATCTCAGCAAGAGGCCCAGCAATTCTCTCGCTTCTCACAGAGTTCTCGGGTACACCTGATCAGGTCCTGGGGATTTATCCACTTTTAACCATTTCAAGACATCCAGCACTTCCTCCTCTGTAATCTGGACATTTTGCAAGATGTCACCATCTATTTCCCTACAGTCTATATCTTCCATATCCCTTGCCAAGGTAAATACTGATGCAAAATACTCATTTAGTATCTCCCCCATTTTCTGTGGCTCCACAGGGAAAGGCCGCCTTGCTGATCTTTGAGGGGCCCTATTCTCTCCCTAGTTACCCTTTTGTCCTTAATGTATTTGTAAAAACTCTTTGGATTCTCCTTAATTCTATTTGCCAAAGCTATCTCATGTCCCCGTTTTGACCTCCTGATTTCCCTCTTAAGTATACTCCTACTTTCTTTATACTCTTCTAAGGATTCACTCGATCTATCCTGTCTATACCTGACATATGCTTCCTTCTTTTTCTTAACCAAACCCTCAATTTCTTTAGTCATCCAGCATTCCCTATACCTACTAGCCTTCCCTTTCACCCTGACAGGAATATACTTTCTCTGGATTCTTGTTATCTCATTTCTGAAGGCTTCCCATTTTCCAGCCGTCCCTTTACCTGCGAACATCTGCCTCCAATTAGCTTTTGAAAGTTCTTGCCTAATACCGTCAAAATTGGCCTTTCTCCAATTTAGGACTTCAACTTTTAGATCTGGTCTATCCTTTTCCATCACTATTTTAAAACAAATAGAATTATTGTCGCTGGCCCCAAAGTGCTCCCCCACTGACACCTCAGTCACCTGCCCTGCCTTATTTCCCAAGAGTAGGTCAAGTTTTGCACCTTCTCTAGTAGGTACATCCACATACTGAATCAGAAAATTGTCTTGTACACACTTAAGAAATTTCTCTCCATCTAAACCTTTAACACTATGGCAATCCCAGTCGATGTTTGGAAAGTTAAAATCCTCTACCATAACTACCTTATTATTCTGACAGATAGCTGAGATCTCCTTACAAGTTTGTTTCTCAATTTCCCTCTGACTATTGGGGGGTCTATAAATACAATCCCAATAAGGTGATCATCCCTTTCTTATTTCTCAGTTCCACCCAAATAACTTCCCTGGATGTATTTCTGGGAATATCCTCCCTCAGCACAGCTGTAATGCTATCCATTATCAAAAATGCCACTCCCCCTCCTCTCTTGCCTCCCTTTCTATCCTTCCTGTAGCATTTGTGTCCTGGAATATTAAGCTGCCAGTCCAGCCCATCCCTGAGCCATGATTCTGTAATTGCTATGATATCCCAGTTCCATGTTCCTAATCATGCCCTGAGTTCATCTGCCTTCCCTGT
This sequence comes from Chiloscyllium plagiosum, assembly GCF_037043375.1. Taxonomy (NCBI): domain Eukaryota; kingdom Metazoa; phylum Chordata; class Chondrichthyes; order Orectolobiformes; family Hemiscylliidae; genus Chiloscyllium; species Chiloscyllium plagiosum. The sequence continues at coordinate 10,293,548 of NW_028270172.1, forward strand.
TAGGCCCCTTGCATTGAAATAAATGCAGTTTAATTTAATAGCCCTACCTTGCCCCTGCCTGCCCTGACTGTTTGACTCACTTCTGTTCTCAGCTGTTCCCGTCTCAGATCGATCTCTTTCCTCACTATCTCCCTGGGTCCCACTCCCCCACCCACCCCCACCTTAATAGTTTAAATCCTCCCAAGCAGTTCTAACAAATCTCCCTGCCAGTATATTAGTCCCCTTCCAATTTAGGTGCAATCCGTCCTTCTTGTACAGGTCACTTCTACCCCAAAACAGCGTCCAATGATCCAAAAATGTGAATCCTTCTCCCATACACCAGCTCCTCAGCCATGCATTCATCTGCTCTATCCTCCTATTCCTGCCCTCACTAGCTTGTAGCACTGGGAGTAATCCAGATATTATTACCTTCGAGGATCTCCTTTTTAAATTTCTGCCTAACTCTCTGTAATCTCCCTTCAGAATCTCAACCTTTTTCCTTCCAATGTCGTTGGTTCCAATGTGGACAATGACCTCTTGCTGGCCCCTCTCCCCTGTGAGAACATTCTGCACCCTCTCTGAGACATCCTTGATCCTAGCACCAGAGAAACAACACACCATTCTGCTTTTTCTCTGCTGGCCACAGGAATGTCTGTCTGTACCTCTGACTACAGAATCCCCTAACACAATTGATCTCTTGGAACCCGACGTACCCCTTGTTGCATTAGAGCCAGTCTCAATACCAGAAACTTGGCTGTTCGTGCTACATTCCCCTGAGAATCCATCGCCCCCTACATTTTCCAAAACAGCATACCTGTTTGAAATGGGTATATCCACAAAAGATTCCTGCACTAGCTGCCTACCTCTCTTACCCTTCCTGGAGTTAACCCATCTATGTGACTGTATGAGACTTTTCCCCCTTCCTATAACTGCCACTTCCTATAACTGCCTGAGGCCCACTGAAGATGTTACCTAGTAGGGTAATGAAACGTCTGGAAATGAACCTTCAAGCTCAGTGAGCAAACCTACACCTGAAAGGCAGGTATCAAGGTTAGCTGAGATACTCTGTATGCCTGGCTAACCTCACTATCATAATTATAGAGTCACAGAGTCAGACAGCACGGAAACAGACCCTGCAGTCCAACTAGTCCATGCTGATCCTAATCCCAAACTAAACTGGTCCCACCTGCCTGCTCCTGGGCCATATCCCTCCAAAGCTTTCCAATTCATAGACTTATCCAAATGTCTTTTAAACCTTGTAATTATACCACATCCACCACTTCCTCAGGAAGTTCATTACACCCTCTCTGTAAAAAAATTGCCCTCGTGTCTTTTTAAATCTCTCACCTCTCACCTTGAAATTGTGCTCACTAGTCTTGCAATCCCCCATCCTAGTAATGAAGAACAAATTACTCGAAACAGCACAGGGTTTGAAATCGCACTGCTGCCTATATTACTTTAAACAAAAGTGGGCAACTTTCTCCTGATTTCCAGTGGATCCCTAATTTAGTGTCCAGTGTCTGATTACCTCAAACATTGACACTCCTGAATTACAGATTGCTAACCCAGAGAGAGATGCAGTTATGATGAATGGTCACAGGACTCAAAACATGAACTCTTTTTCTCGCTCCCCAAATGCAGCCAGTCCTGCTGAGTTTCTCTAGCACCTGGCTTTTCTGTTCCACATCTCCAGCACCCACAGTTCTTTGCTTAATCAAAGAGAGATGATACTGTATATATGTTGTATGCAGAGTCGATACTAGAGCTGAAACCCAAGGCTATCTTCATCCCAGGTGGCAGAGCTGATAGCTTGTAAAAATTGAAGTATTGTCCTGGAAATGAGAGCTCAGTATAAGTTAAGAGCTTTCCACTACTGGGAGATTGCTGAGATGCTGCACTCCCTGGGAAATATAGATAGGAACTGCTTCATTGTCCAGTGCTGTTATTTGTCACTCTGTGATAAGGGCCATGGTTTAGTGGATAGTGTTCCTGTTTCAAATTTAGAAAGTTGTAGGTTCAGGCTCCATTTTTATCTGGACTGAAGTCTGCCAGTTCTGCAGTGAAGAGGGTTATTTTGATTTAAATATTATATGGTATTCCTGTCTGCCCTCTCTAGTGGATGTAAAATATCCTAAAGACAATGAATGGTATTCTCTCAGTCTGTAGTTGACACGTATCCTCCCAACTAGAAAAACTAAAACTGATTTGTCCTTTTATCTCATTGCTGCTAATGAGATCTTGCTGTGCACAGACTAGCTACTCCATGTTTCTCTATATTATGATAAAGTGCACGCCATAGAAGTACTTTATTAGTTGTGAAGCACTTCAGGACATTTTTGAGGTGATCCCCATGAAACATGTAGGATTCCTAAGGATTTGTGGGCGGCACGGTGGCACAGTGGTTAGCACTGCTGCCTCACAGCGCCAGAGACCTGGGTTCAATTCCCGCCTCAGGCGACTGACTGTGTGGAGTTTGCACATTCTCCCCTTGTCTGCGTGGGTTTCCTCCAGGTGCTCTGGTTTCCTCGCACAGTCCAAAGATGTGCAGGGTCAGGTGAATTGGCCATGCTAAATTGCTCGTAGTGTTAGGTAAGGGGTAAATGTAGGGGTATGGGTGGGTTGCGCTTCGGCGGGGCGGTGTGGACTTGTTGGGCCAAAGGGCCTGTTTCCACACTGTAAGTAATCTAATCTAATCTTAAAAGAGTGTGATGCTGGAAAAGCACATCAAGTCAGGTTGCAACCGAGGAGCAGGAGAATCGACATTTCGGGCATAAGCCCTTCATCAGGATTCCTCAGAAGGTTGGAATTCCTAGCCACTGAGGGAAGTAAAGGTGTATATTTAAGGCTGCGATGGGTGGTACTTGATCAGTTGGGGAATCAAGGGTTATGTGGAAAACACAGGAAAGCGGATGTGAGAATGTTGGATCAACCATGATCCTATTGAATGGCAGATCAAGCTAAAGGGGCTGAATGGCCTACCCTCTTCCTATTTTGTATGGTTTTCTGGGAGAGGTCCTGGGAGGTGCTATATAAATGCAAGTTCTTGCCTCTGGAACTTCAAAGGATAATACAAAGATAACCTCCAATTTCCTGATATTGGAAGGAGGGGATGGGATTTGCATCAATTTGTGGGTGGTAGCACCAATACTTTACTCCCAATATACAAATTTAAGTTTGGGGATGAGGAAAACACACTGCATTTGTAATTCAATGGTGTTACTACCCTCAGCTAAATTTCAAATTATTTGAGATTTCGAAAATCTTCTCGTCTGCATTCTCAAAATGCTTGTCCACAGTTTATTAAAGATCGCTTATGAAAGCAGAGGCATAGACATTGCTGGAAAATTCTAATATTAAAATATAGTTCTGACGTATTTCTGATGGATGATTGGGAATTCCAACAGTAACTAGATCACTATGTCTCTGTACTTAACAAGAAAGCAACTATTTATCACAAACAGATTTGTTTTCTTAACCAGTACAAAAAAAAAGCACAAATTTCTAACTGTATAACTTAAACTCTACTCCTTTTTATTTATGAATTTCTATACATATATAAACTGACACACACATACAAAGCAAGACACAAATTTTAGGAAAGGAACAAAAGCAGTCAGTAAACGTTGTTAAACATCACACAACACCAGGTTATTGTCCAACAGGTTTATTGTTAGAGCACTTTGAGGGCACAGCGTATAATTCTGGTCACCCTGCAGTCGGAAAGATGTTATTAAATCAGAAAGGGTTTGAAAAAGATTTATAAAGATGTTGCTGAAACTGGAGGGTTTGAGTTATAGGGAGAGGCTGAATAGGCTGGGACTTTTTTCCCTGGAGTGTCGGAGGCCGAGGAGGTTCATGATATTATGAGGGGCATGGCTAAGTTAAATAGCAAAGGTCTTTTTCCAAAGGTAAGAAAGTCCCAAACCAGAGGACATAAGTTTAAGGTGAGAGGGGAAAGCTTTAAAAGGGACCTGAGGGGCAACATTTTCACAAAAAAGGTGGTATGTGTAAGGAATGAGGTGCCAGAGAAAGTGGTAGAGGTGAGTACAGTTACAACATTTAAAAGACATTTGGACAGGTACCTGAATAGGAAAGGTTGAGAGGGATATGGACCAAGTGCAGGCAAATGGGACTAATTCAACTTAGGAAACCTGGTTGGCATGGACAAGTTAGATCCAAAGTTCTATTTCCATAATGTATGACCTTATGACTCTATGCCGACACTCACCCAGGAACCAGTCAAGAAATGAAGTACTGTGTAAGAGGACCTTGCAGATACAACCCAGTAACTATTTCTCAAAACTGCCAATCATCTTCCAGTGTTCTTTGGATGAAAGCATATCTTTTCTCATTTTTAAATCCAGCCTAAAAAATAATATTGTTTTTTTAATATGCTGTAGATGGAAGTGACAGTGTAGGAGAAGTAACATGGAAAAATCTGGTGTAAGGAGCTGTTCTCGTAACTGCAGATGCAGTATCATAAAGATAGTGTTTATAGCTGGTACTTGGCAAGAGTTATTGCAACTACCCTAATCCACTGAACACAATCATACAAATAGCAGATGAAGGGATCAAGTGGATGGTAATTGCTTGAGGTGGTTTGTTGCTGAATAAATTAAGACTGGGAGATGACTCTGTCCAGTTATGATGATAAATGGGATTTTCTGGCTCTGTGTAATTTCCCAATAAGCCTCTAGTCCTAATATTACTTAAATTGCTTATACTTCAGTGATGACTATGCGGGTCCCTGCACCCCCAATTCAAATCGTGACTTGTTTCTGTGTTGCTGTCGCTCCCAGCAGGTTTGGTGAGTCCCTGATCAGTTGCTCCATTTGACTTTTAATTTAGTTACCTGTCAGCATTTGCTGTTTCTACCTTCAGACTCCAAACTTCAGAATAACTTTGGCTTGGTTCTCCATTCTTTAATCAAAACACACACATGCGATTTGTCAGGTTCTGTTATAAACTGATATATCTTGAAAGAAATGGTAGACATGAATCGGTCAGGAGACAAAATGTTCAGTGGTGGTTAAATGTTTCCAATAATTCCTAAAATTTCACTTTTAAAATTATGAAAAGAGATGTTGATATTCAGAACTTTATCTTACAGAATAGAAGGTTTCAGGTTTGAGCTCAAATGGACTGGGAATGTGGAGGAGATAATTGGATTCATAACTCCATGGCTTAAAGACTTTGAAATACATGGTAGCATATAAATCCACTCCCCCAAAAATACACCCTAACAGTACATATACCACAGACAAATTTCTGTCACTCCTATTTGTATACACTCATTTTAATTTGGCAAAAGTGAGGACTGCAGATGCTGGAAACCAGAGTTTAGATCAGAGTGTTGCTGGAAAAGAACAGCAGATCAGGCAGCATCCGAGGAGCAGGAAAATCAACATTTCGGGCAAAAGCCCTTCATCAGGAATAGAGGCAGGAAGCCTCCAGGGTGGAGAGATACGTTGGGGGGGGGGTGCTGGGGGAGAAGGTAGCAAAAGGTACAATAGGTGAATGGGGGTCGGGATGGAGGTGATAGGTCAGAGAGGAGGGTGGGGGAAGGTAGCAAAAGGTACAATAGATGAATGGGGGTGGGGATGGAGGTGATAGGTCAGAGAGGAGGGTGGGGGAAGGTAGCAAAGGGTACAATAGGTGAATGGGGGTGGGGATGGAGGTGATAGGTCAGAGAGGAGGATGGAGTGGATGTGGGGAAGGGAGATTGGCAGGTAGGAAGGTAGCAAAAGGTACAATAGGTGAATGGGGGTGGGGATGGAGCTGATAGGTCAGAGAGGAGGGTGGGGGAAGGTAGCAAAGGGTACAATAGGTGAATGGGGGTGGGGATGGAGGTGATAGGTCAGAGAGGAGGATGGAGTGGATGTGGGGAAGGGAGATTGGCAGGTAGGACAGGTCATGAGGACAGTGCTGAGCTGGAAGGTTGGAGTTATCGATGGGGCAGGCAATTATAATGCGATAATGCGATTAGGCAAGAGTTAGGATGCATAGAATAGGGTAGCAAAACGCTGGGGATGCAGACAATTGAAATGTGGAGCTGGTTTAGGGAACAGATATTGCGTGTCCTTGATAGGTATGTCCCTGTCAGGCAGGGAGGAAGTGATAAGGTAAGGGAACCATGGTTTACTATAGAAATTGCAACTCTTGTTATGAAGAAGAAGGAGGTTATGTGTTGATGAGGCAAGATGGTACGGACGAGACGATGGAGAGTTACAGATCAGCTCGGAAGGATTTAAAGAGAGAGTTAGGAAGAGCAAAGAGAGGGCCTGAGCAGTCTTTAGCAAATAGAATAAAGGAGAACCCTAAAGCTTTGTATAGGTATGTGAGGAATAAAAGGATGATTAGGGTAGGAATAGGGCCAGTCAAAGACAGAAGTGGGAAGTTGAGTGTGGACCCTGTAGAGATCGGAGAGGTGCTAAATGAACATTTCTCATCGGTGTTCACTCAGGAAAAGGAGAATATTGTAGAGGAGAAGATTGAGATACGAGATATTAGACTAGAAAGGATCGAGGTTGGTTAGGCACAGGTGTTATCAATTCTAGAGGGAGTGAAAGTAGACAAGTCCCCCAGGCTGGATGGGATTTATCCGAGGATTCTCTGGGAAGCTAGGGAGGAGATAGCAGAGCCTTTGGCTTTGATATTTGAGTCATCATTGTCTCCAGGTTTAGTACCTGAGGACTGGAGGATTGCAAATGTTGTGCCCTTGTTCAAGAAGAGCAGCAGAGATGACCCAGGTAATTATAGATCAGTGAGCCTTACTTCTGTTGTAGGAAAGGTTTTGGAAAGGATTATAAGAGATAAGATTTATAATCATCTAGCAAGCAACAATTTGATTTCAGATAGTCAACATGGTTTCGTCAAGGGCAGGTCGTGTCTCACAAACCTTATTGAGTTTTTTGAGAAGGTGACCAAGCATGTAGATGAGGGTAGGGCAGTTGACGTGGTATACATGGACTTCAGTAAAGCCTTTGATAAAGTTCCACATGGTAGGCTGTTGGAGAAAATGCAGAGGCATGGAACTGAGGGGGATTTAGCAGTTTGGATTAGAAACTGGCTTTCTGAAAGAAGGCAGCGAGTGGTGGTTGATGGAAAATATTCAGTCTGGAGTCCAGCTACTAGTGGTGTGCTGCAAGGATCTGTTTTGGGACCACTGCTGTTTGTCATTTTTATAAGTGACTTAGACGCAGGCACTCAATCCCTCTACCAATGAAACCTAACACACCGTATGCCTTCTTAGCAGCACTATCCACTGGGTGGCAACTTTCAGAGATCTATGCACATGGACTCCAAGATCCCTCTGCACATCCATACTACCAAGAATCTTTTCACTGATTAGTAAATTTGCAGATGACACTAAAGTCAGTAGGGTAGTGGACAGTTTGGAAGAATTGGGCTGAGAGGTGGCAAATGTAGCTAAATGTGAGGTGATGCACTTTGGGAAGAATAACAGGAAGGCAGAGTACTGGGTCAGTGAAAAGATTCTTGGTAGTATGGATGTGCAGAGGGATCTTGGAGTCCATGTGCATAGATCTCTGAAAGTTGCCACCCAGTGGATAGTGCTGCTAAGAAGGCATACGGTGTGTTAGGTTTCATTGGTAGAGGGATTGAGTTCCGGAACCGCAATATCATGTTACAACTAAACAAAACGCTGGTGCGGCCACACTTGGAATATTGTGTACAGTTCTGGTCGACCAACAACAGGAAGGATGTGGAAGCATTGGAAAGGTGCAGAAGAGATTTACCAGGATGTTGCCTGGTCTGGAGGGAAGGACTTATGAGGAAAGGCTGAGAGACTTGGGTCTGTTCTCATTGGAAAGAAGAAGTCTAAGGGGGGATTTGATAGAAACATACAAGATGATCAGAGGATTAGATAGGGTAGGCAGTGAAAGACTTTTTCCTAGGATGATGGCGTCAGCTTGTACGAGGGGGCATAACTACAAATTGAGGGGTGATAGATTTAAGACAGATGTCAGAGGCAGGTTCTTTACTCAGAGAGTGGTAAGGGCTTGGAAGTCCTACCTGCTAATGTAGTCAACTCAGCCACATTAGGGAGATTTAAACAATCCTTAGATAAGCAATTGGATAATTTTGGGATAGTGTAGGGGGATGAGCTGAGAATAGTTCACAGGTCGGCGCAACATTGACGGCCGAAGGGCCTGTTCTGCGCTGTATTGCTCTATGTTCTATGAACTGGGGTAAGGTGGGGGCAGGGGAAATGAGGAAACTGGTGAAGTCCACATTGATGCTGAAAATGTGTTGCTGGAAAAGCACAGCAGGTCAGGCAGCATCCAAGGAGCAGAAGAATTGACGTTTCAGCCATGAGCCCTTCTTCAGGAATCATGCCCAAAACGTTGATTCTCCTGTTCCTTGGATGCTGCCTGACCTGCTGCTCTTTTCCAGCAACACATTTTCAGCTCTGATCTTCAGCATCTGCAGTCCTCACTTTCTCCAAGTCCACATTGATGCCCTGGGGTTGAAGTGTTCCGAGGCGGAAGATGTGGCGTTCTACCTCCAGGCGTCGGATGGTGAGGGAGCGGTGGTGGAGGAGGCCCAGGACCTGCATGTCTTTGGCAGAGTGGGAGGGGGAGTTGAAATGTTGGGCCACGGGGCGGTGGGGTTGATTGGTGTGGGTGTCCCGGAGATGTTCCCTGAAGCGTTCTGCGAGGAAGTGTCCAGTCTCCCCAATATAGAGGAGACCGCAATGGATACAATAAATGACATGTGTGGATAAGGTTTGGGAGAAGATTTGTAGCTCGGGTGCTCGTTGTTGTGGTTCTGTTCGCCGAGCTGGAAATTTTTGTTGCAAACGTTTCATCCCCTGTCTAGGTGACATCCTCAGTGCTTGGGAGCCTCCTGTGAAGCGCTTCTGTGATGTTTCCTCCGGCATTTATAGTGGCCTGTCTCTGCCGCTTCCGGTTGTCAGTTCGAGCTGTCCGCTATAGTGGCCGGTATATTGGGTCCAGGTCGATGTGTTTGTTGATGGAGTTTGTGGATGAGTGCCATGCTTCTAGGAATTCCCTGGCTGTTCTTTGTTTGGCTTGCCCTATAATGGTAGTGTTGTCCCAGTCGAATTCATGTTGCTTGTCATCTGAGTGTGTGGCTACTAAGGATAGCTGGACGTGTCGTTTCGTGGCTAGTTGGTGTTCATGGATACGGATCGTTAGCTGTCTTCCTGTTTGTCCTATGTAGTGTTTTGTGCAGTCCTTGCATGGGATTTTGTACACTACATTGGTTTTGTTCATGTTGGGTATCGGGTCCTTCGTTCTGGTGAGTTGTTGTCTGAGAGTGGCTGTTGGTTTGTGTGCTGTTATGAGTCCTAGTGGTCGCAGTAGACTGGCTGTCAGTTCGGAAATGCTCCTGATGTATGGTAGTGTGGCTAGTCCTTTGGGTTGCGGCATGTCCTCGTTCTGTTGTCTTTCCCTTAGGCATCTGTTGATGAAATTGCGGAGGTATCCGTTTTTGGCGAATACATTGTATAGGTGTTCTTCTTCCTCTTTTTGCAATTCTGGTGTACTGCAGTGTGTTGTGGCTCTTTTGAATAGTGTCTTGATGCAACTTCTTTTGTGTGTGTTGGGTGGTTGCTTTCGTAGTTTAGGACTTGGTCTTTGTGTGTGGCTTTCCTGTATAACTTTGTGGAGAATTCTCCGTTCGGTGTTCTCTGGACCATCACGTCTAGGAATGGGAGTTGGTTGTCCTTTTCTTCCTCTCTAGTGAATCGGATTCCTGTGAGTGTTGCGTTGATGATCCGGTGTGAGTTCTCTATTTCTGTATTTTTAATTATTACAAAGGTGTCGTCACCATATCTGACCCAGAGTTTGGGTTGAATTTGCGGTAAGACTGTTTGTTCTAACTTTTGCATTACTGCTTCGGCTATGAGTCCCGAGATCGGTGAGCCCATGGTTGTTCCGTTGATTTGTTCGTGTATCTGGTTGTTGAATGTGAAGTGTGTTGTGAGGCACAAGTCCAGTAGTTTAAGTATGCCATCTTTGTTGATAGGTTCAACGTCCTGTTGTCTGTTATGTCTGTCCAGCAGGTTGGCTATTGTTTCTCTGGCTAGGGTTTTGTCGATAGAGGTGAACAGTGCCGTTACATCGAATGAGACCATAGTTTCTTTCTTGTCTATGTGTATATTTCTGATGATGTCCAAGAATTCCTGTGTTCTTTGTATAGATTGTCTGGATCCGCTGATCAGGTGTTTCAGTTTCTGCTGTAGTTCTTTAGCCAGTTTGTGTGATGGTGTCCCTGGTAGTGATACTATGGGTCTGAATGGGATGTCTGGTTTGTGCACTTTGGGTAGTCCATTGAATCTGGGGGTGTTGTTGCTTTCAGGTTTCATTCTTTGTCGGTCAAACCTGGTTATCTGTCCGTTTTTTTGTAGATTCCTTAGTGTGTTATTTATCCTATTGGTGAGTTGTGGGGTGCGGTCAAACTCCCTCTTTCGGTAGGTGTTGGTATCTGCAAGTAGTTGTTGTGCTTTTTGGATGTACTCTGCTTTGTCCAGGATGACCGTCATTCTGCCTTTGTCTGCTGGTAATATGATTATGTTCTTATCGTTTCTTAGTGATTTCAGTGCTTCCCTCTCCTTGGTGTTGAGGTTATGTGTTTGTCTTTTTCTTGTTGTCAGTGGTACGATACTTTGTCTCACTATTTGTTGTGTCTCTTCCGTCAGTCCATTGTTCCTGAGTGTGCATTCTAGTGCTGCTAGGACGTCTGCTGTCTTGGCGTCCCTGTGGTTGTAGTTGAGTCCCTTGGCCAGTATTGTTCTTTCCATGTCTGTGAGCTGTCTGTGGGAGAGGTTTTTAACCCAGGTGTGTGTTGTGGTGTCCCCTTCGTTGTTTGTTAGTTTGGCCTTTTTTTCTTTTAGTGCCGTTTTTTTGCGGTGTGTAGTCCTGTTCTGTCCTATGGTGACGGCCTGTTCTATGGTCCGGGTCCATTCCTGATTAGTGGGTTTTGAAATTAACGATTTTTGGCGCGCAGTTTCTTGTCTGTATTTGTGAAGTTTGTTGTGAGCGTCTGTAATCATTACATAGAACATAGAACATAGAACAATACAGCACAGAACAGGCCCTTCGGCCCACGATGTTGTGCCGAACATTTGTCCTGGCTTAAGCACCCATCCATGTACCTATCCAATTGCCGCTTAAAGGTCACCAAAGATTCTGACTCTACCACTCCCACAGGCAGCGCATTCCATGTCCCCACCACTCTCTGGGTAAAGAACCCACCCCTGACATCTCCCCTATACCTTCCACCCTTCACCTTAAATTTATGTCCCCTTGTAACACTCTGTTGCACCCGGGGAAAAAGTTTCTGACTGTCTACTCTATCTATTCCTCTGATCATCTTATAAACCTCTATCAAGTCACCCCTCATCCTTCGCCGTTCCAATGAGAAAAGGCCTAGCACTCTCAACCTATCCTCGTACGACCTATTCTCCATTCCAGGCAACATCCTGGTAAATCTTCTCTGCACCCTCTCCAAAGCTTCCACATCTTTCCTAAAGTGAGGCGACCAGAACTGCACACAGTACTCCAAATATGGCCTAACCAAAGTCCTGTACAGTTGCAACATCACTTCACAACTGTTGAATTCAATCCCTCTGCTAATGAACGCTAATACACCATAGGCCTTCTTACAAGCTCTATCCACCTGAGTGGCAACTTTCAAAGACCTATGAACATAGACCCCAAGATCCCTCTGTTCCTCCACCTTACTAAGAACCATACCGTTAACCCTGTATTCCGCATTCTTATTTGTCTTTCCAAAATGGACAACCTCACACTTGGCAGGGTTGAACTCCATCTGCCACTCCTCAGCCCAGCTCTGCATCATATCCAAGTCCCTTTGCAGCCAACAAGAGCCCTCCTCACTATCCACAACTCCACCAATCTTCGTATCATCTGCAAATTTACTGACCCACCCTTCGACTCCCTCATCCAAGTCATTAATAAAAATTACGAACAGCAGAGGACCCAGAACTGATCCCTGCGGAACTCCACTTGTAACTGGGCTCCAGGCTGGATCATCTTGAATCCGTTCTGTCTGGCTGTGTCCCTGGCTTGTAGATTGTTGACTGGTGGTCTGTATCTGACACATGGTGGAAAGATTCGATTCTTTCGGCATTCATGCAGGAACCGGAGTTGTTCGTATGTGGCGCTTAGTCGGTTAGCGCAGGATTCCCATTTCCTGGCTTGTCTCAGTGTCTCTCGCCCGTAGGTGTTCAAAGTTTGGGAGAAGATTTGTAGCTCGGGTGCTCATTGTTGTGGTTCTGTTCGCCGAGCTGGGAATTTGTCTTGCAAACGTTTCATCCCCTGTCTAGGTGACATCCTCAGTGCTTGGGAGCCTCCTGTGAAGCGCTTCTGTGATGTTTCCTCCGGTGTTTATAGTGGTTTGTCTCTGCCGCTTCCGGTTGTCAGTTCCAGCTGTCCGCTGTAGTGGCCGGTATATTGGGTCCAGGTCGATGTGTTTGTTGATAGAGTCTGTGTGGATGTGCAGGTGAAACTTTGATTAATGTGGAAGGCTTCTTGGGCCTTGGGTGGTGGTGAGGGAGGAAGTGTGGACACAAGGATTTGCAATTCCTACGGTGGCAGGGGAGTGTGCCAGGACGGGAGGGTGGGTTGTTGGGGTGGGCATAGTTATGGAGAGGATGGTCTTTGCAGAAAGCGAAAAGGGGTGAGGAGGGAAATATATCCCTGGTGGTGGGGTCTGTTTTATCTTGCCTTCCAGTCCCAATCTGGAAAATCTGATAGCCTCTTTTTGGAGATTTCATACATTTGGGCTTAAATGTTCACAGTTTCAGATAACCTCTTCAGGGTTTTATCCAAACCATCCTGACCTGGAATATTATTACACTCCTCAATCAGAGATAGTTTATTTTAGCCTTCTCCCTTTTGTGGGGGAACTGCTTTACATAGCTATTTTCTTGCGATTGTCAGCCAAAGCCTGGATATTGTTCAAATCTTGTTACATGCTTGATAGCACTGATGATGACACCTTCCATCATTTTACTGATGAATGAGAGTAGACAGATGAGGCAGTAATCATCCAAGTTGGATTTGTCCCGATTTTTGTGTAAAGGGCTCACCTGGGCAATTTTCTATAATGTTGGGTAGATACCCATGTTGTAACTGTACTGGAAGAGCATGGCTATGGGAGCAGCAGGTTCTGGGGATCATGTCTTCAGTACTATTGCCAGAATGTTGTCAGGGTCCATAGTCTTTGCAGTATCCAGTGTCCCCAACCATTTCTTGATGTCATGTGGAGTGAATTGAATTGGCTGAAGACTGGTATCTGAAATGCTGGGGACCACTGGAGGAGGCTGGGATGGATCATCCACTCAGCACCTCTGGCTGAAGATTGCTGTGAAAGCTTCAGCCTTAGCTTGTGTACTGATGTGCTGGGCTCCTCCTTCATTGAGGATGGGAGTATTTGCGAAGCCTCCTCCTCCAGTGAGTTGCTTAATTGTCCACCACCATTCACGACTGGATGCATCAGGACTGCAGAGCTTAGCTCCGGTCCATTGGTTGTGGGATCACTTATTTTTATTTATTTATTTTTTTATTTCAAAAATATACTTTATTCATAAAATACTTTAATGGTCTGTACAGTTGGACATGCCATACATATGTAAACATTCCTTTTGTTTGCATACCGAAAACAGAGTAATCATTCCTACTTACAGATCTGTACGATTACATTTTTAGCTGAGTTGTCAGCAGAGCCCAAATGACTGCTCGGGCCCCCTGTTCTTCGTTAGGCAGGCAGATGTTACACGGTGGTCTTTCCCCACAGTGCCTTGGCGGAAGCTGCCCCAAGCTTCAGCGTGTCCCTCAACACGTAGTCCCGGACCTTGGAATGTGCCAGTCTGCAACACTCAGTCGGAGTCAACTCCTTCAGCTGGAAGATCAGCAGGTTTCGGACCGCCCAGAGAGCGTCCTTCACCGAGTTGATGATCCTCCAGGCACAGTTGATGTTCGTCTCGATGTGCGTCCTGGGGAACAGGCCATAGAGCATGGAGTCCCGCGTCACGGCGCTGCTTGGGACGAACCTTGACAAACACCACTGCATTCCTCTCCAGACCTCTTCTGCGTAGGCACATTCCAGAAGGAGGTGTGTGACAGTCTCGTCCCCCCCACAGCCGCTTTGAGGGCAGCGTGCGGTGCGGCTGAGAGTCCGGGCGTGCATAAAGAATCTCACAGGCAGAGCCCTTCTCACCACCAGCCAAGCCATGTCTTGGTGCTTGTTGGAAAGTTCTGGCGATGAGGCATTCTGCCAAATGGCTTTGACAGTCTGCTCAGGGAACCGCTCGATAGGATCCGCCCTCTCCTTTTCCGAAGGGTCTCAAGGACACTACATGCTGACCACTTCCTGATGGACTTGTGGTCAAAGGTGTTTTTCTTCATAAACTTCTCCACGAAGGACAGGTGATATGGAACGGTCCAACTACTCGGAGCGTTCCGCGGCAGCGAGGCCAGGCCCATCCTTCGCAACACCGGGGACAGGTAGAACCTCAGTACGTAGTGACACTTGGTGTTTGCGTACCGGGGATCCACGCACAGCTTGATGCAGCCACACACAAAGGTGGCCATCAGGGTGAGGGTGGCATTGGGTGTATTTTTTCCCCCGTTGCCCAGATCTTTGTACAGTGAGTCCCTTTGGACCCGGTCCATCTTTGACCTCCATACAAACTGGAAGATGGCCCGGGTGACTGCAGCGGCACAGGTTCTGGGAATAGGCCAGATCTGTGCCACGTATAATAGCAATGACAGTGCCTCACACCTGATGACCAGGTTTTTTTTCCCGCGATGGAGAGCGACCGTAGCTTCCATCTGCCCAGTTTCTGCCTCACTTTGCTGATACGCTCCTCCCAAGACTTAGCGCACGGCCCAGCCCCCCCAAACCAAATACCCAGCACCTTCAGGTGGTCGGTCCTGACGGTGAAGGGGATCGAGGATTGGTCGGCCCAGTTCCCGAAGAGCATGGCCTTGCTCTTGCCTCGGTTTACCTTGGCCCCCGAGGCTTACCTCTGTCAACCATTTGCTGCTTGTGCTGTTTGGTATGCAAGTAGTTCTGTTTGTAGCTTCACCAGGTTGACACCTCATCTTCAGGTATGCCTGGTGCTGCTCCTGGCATGCCCTCCTGCACTCTCCATTGAATAAGGGTTGATCTCCTGGCTTGACGGTAACGGTTGAGTGGGGGATATGCCAGGCCGGGAGGCTGTAGATATGATTGGAGTACAATTCTGCTACCATTGATGTCCCATAGTGCTTCAAGGATGCCCAAATAGAGTTGATAGAACCAACCTCACCATCAAACCAGCAGACAAGGGATTGGGGGGAAGGGGGATGGCATTGCGCAGTAGTAGTTTGGTGATCTGCAGTCCGCACTTTCTCCTGTTCAAAATCTGTCCCATTTAGCACAGTGATAGTGCCACACAACACGATTGAGGTTACTCTCAATATGAAGTTGGGACTTTGCATAAGGACTGTACAGTGATCACTGTTATCGATACTATCATGGACAGGTGCATCTGTGGCAGGCAGATTGGTAAGGAACAGGTCAAGTATGTTTTACCCTCTTACAATTCACCAACGTTTAAAAGTAGCATATTTCCTGGCTACCTAGTTTCACATCACTCAAGTCTGAATTGTACAATACTTGTCAAATTCTTTGTGGGGTGATTATGGTTGTTATCTCATTCCCTGTCGTCCTTGAAGCTTTTAATGAATTTGTTGCGAGTAAATATTCCCCTTTCTTTTAAATTGGATCTACTGTCGAACTGTTGAAGTTCATGTCAAGTGCTTATCAAGTGAAGGCATATTGTGGAAGATAAAGTGAGCGATTATTGCAGTGCATCAGTCTGGTCTGAATCTATCCTGGGAGTGCTTGATGTTCAGCCCTGCAGCTTGTTCCCTCATTCACTTGGATCATTAGCAGATCTACATTTAATCTCCATTTCTGTGCTTTTGATACATACCTCTTACTCCCCTTTCCTTATTAAAAATTCATCAATCTTTATCTTGAAAATTTCAATTGTGACAGTGAACTTAATTGTTCGGGTTGGTGTGGGCAATGTTTGATCCTGAACTGAGTTTCATCCCTTTATTCTCTCTGCTGCTTTCTTCCTTCTCCTTCTGCCTGCCTTGGTGCATTAGTTTCTGCATCCCTCAACTAAACCACAGACTGAAAGAGTCACAGTGACAATACAGAGGAGGCCCTTTGGCCCATTGAACCTATCTACACCGATTCCCCTTTCCAACCACTGGCCTATAGCCTTGAATATTATGATATAGCAAGTGCACATGCACATACTGTTTAAAGGTTGTGAAATCTCCCACCTCAATAAGCCTCCCACATAGTGCATTCCAGATTCCCATCACCCTCAGGTTAAGGTATTTTCCTCAAATCCTCTTTAAACCATTTGTCCTTCAACTTAAAAAGATACCCCCCCCCCCCCCAACCCCACACACACACATTGTGTCTGACTCTTCAACTAAGGGGAACAGCTGCTTTCTATCCACCTTGTCCGTGCTGTTCCGAACCTTATCCACTGTATCAGGTCTCCTGTAAGTTTTTTCCGCTCCAACTAAAACAATCTGAGTTTATCCAATTTCTCTTCTTTGTGGGCGGCACGGTGGCACAGTGGTTAGCACTGTTGCCTCACAGCGCCTGAGACCCGGGTTCAATTCCCGCCTCAGGCGACTGACTGTGTGGAGTTTGCACGTTCTCCCTGTGTCTGCGTGGGTTTCCTCCGGGTGCTCCGGTTTCCTCCCACAGTCCAAAGATGTGCAGGTTAGGTGAATTGGCCATGCTAAATTGCCCGTAGTGTTAGGTAAGGGGTAAATGTAGGGGTATGGGTGGGTTGCGCTTCAGCAGGTCGGTGTGGACTTGTTGGTCTGTAATGTAATCTAATGTAAACATGGGTCAGCCCGGTATTCAACTGTTGAAAGAGATTTACTTAAACTGCTCCATCCAAAGCAACATCTAGTAGAATTCCCTCTACACCCTCTCCAGTGCAATCACATCCTTCCTGTCGTGTGGCGACCAGAACTGCACACAGTACTCCATCTGTGGCCTAACCAAAATTTTGTACAACTCCAACATCATCTCCCTGCTGATATAATCTGTGCTAAGACTGATAAATGCAAATGTCCTGTTTGCCTTCTTATTTACCTTATTAAACTGCACTGTCACCTTCAGGGATTTGTGGACAAGCACCCCAAGACCCATCTGTTCCTGTGAGCTTCCCATTGTTCTGCTGTTCTTTGAGTGCTCTCTTGTCTTGTTACATCTTCCAATGTGCATCATCCCACATTGATCAGGCTTTAATTCCAATCTGACCAACCCATCTATATATTCCTGTAACATGGCTCCTTCTTCCTCATTATCAAACACCTGGACAATCTTCATATCATTCCCCAGCATTCCCAAGTGCGTCATTTTTATACATTATGAACAAAAACGGACCCAACACTGATTCCTATTGTACACCACAGGATACCGGCTTCCAGTCATACAAACAGCCTTCTATCACCACACTGTCACCTGCCACCGAGCCAATCTTTTAACCAACTTGCCACGTTACCATGGGTCACATATACTTTTAACTTCTTTATCTGTCTCCCATGTGGGACCTTGACAAAGGCTTTGCTTTGCCAACGTCACAACGAAACTCAATTGATGCACAGATCGCTTGAGCGTCCTCCATCTCTCAGACTTCAACTTGCAAATTCCTGCAGCTCATCTTCAAACTTGCAACAGATTTCCTTCACCCCTCGCCACCCCCTCCCCCTAGTGACCTACTTTATCTCTCAATTTGGCAGGACCTGAGGGTTTACGTTTTCATCCTTGTGTTCAAATCCTCTTGTGGTCTCATGTCTTCCTATCTCTATTAACCTCTTCCACTCTTACAACCCTCTGAGTATTCTGGCCCCTTGCGTGTCAGGGATTTCCATCCTCTGGTGTTGATGGCTGTATTTTCAGTTACCAAAGTCACAAGTTTCAGAATTCCCCTCCTTAAATTGCTCCACCTCTTTGAGGTGCTCCTTGAAACCTAAATAGAGTCATGCAGCTTGGAAACAGACCCTTCAGTCCAACTAGTCCACACCAACCAAATTCCAAAACTGAACCGGTCCCACCTGCCTACATTTAGACCATGTCCTTCCAAAACTTTCCTATTCATGAACTTATCCAAATTTCTTTTAAATGTTGTAACTACCTGCATCCAGCACTCCCTTTGGCAGTTCATTCCACATAGGAACCGATCTCTGTGTTAAAATGTTGTCCATCATGTCCTTTTTAAAACTTTCTCCTCTCACCTTAAAAATACTCACCCTGGTTTTGAACTCCCGCCACTGTAGGGAAAAGACCTTTGCTATTCACCTTATCTATATCCCTCATGATTTTACAAACATCAATAAAGTCACCCCTCAACCTCCTATGTCCCAGCCTATCCAGCCACTCCTTATAATTCAGACTTTCCATTCCTGGCAAAATCCTGGTAAATCCTTTCTGAATCCTCTCCAACTTAATAATATCCTTCCTATAGCAGGGCGACTAGAACTGTACACAGTACGTCAGAAGAGGCCTCAGCTGTGCTCTGTTTGTCACATCACCTTATATGGCGTGGTGTCAAATTTTGCTTGCTCAAACTTCTATAAAGAACTTTGTTTTATTACTTTAAAAGTGCTCCATCAAAGCACTTTTTAAAATTAAGTATGTCCCAGATTTGGACAGCCCTATATCTGAAAAATCACTTGCTGATTAAATCCCTGAATAACCCGTCTCTAATTTTAACATTTTACTTCCTTGTTCTGGGAATTCCGTAACAGAGGAGCCTGTCTTTTTATCCCTGTTACCAAAATGGTGAAATATTCCAATCCTCCAGCCCCCACCAACCTGGCTTTGTTGGATTTGAACATTAAATTCCTGCTAAAAACAATGTCATGAATACATGAACGCAATGTATGCTCCTGAGTAACCAATTGATTTGTTTCTTTCCTGTTTTGGTTTTTAATGTTGAAGCTACAGAAAGAATGGTTTATTCTTACACATTTGAAAGAAGTCCCCAGTGACCTAATTACAAGAGAACTCCAATTATCTCTGGTAAATCTAACAAATTTTGATATTTGAAGTAATACTCTCCAGGCCTGACTTCATTTATCCCCCTATTATTCACTGCTCTTTTATTTTCTGGTATTTTATCACACTCTGATTTGTAGCCATCCCTCTTCTCAGTAGAATCCGGTGATATAGATACCACTGGATCTGCCCCCACCAAGAGATTTATTTGTTTTTAATTCAGTCAGAAGATGAGGGTATTGGTGGTTATTTATTGCCCATCCCTTATTGTCCAGAGGGCAGTCAAGAATCAACCACATGTAGACCAGGTAAGGATGGCAGTTTCCTTCCCTAAAGGGCATTAGTGAACCAGATGGGTCTCTCCTGATAATCGATTCAGGGTCATCACTAGACTTCTAATCGCCAGATTTTTATTGAAATCAAATTCCACCAACTGCCATGGCAGGATTTGAACCCAGGTCCCCAGAATGTTATCTGGGTCTCTGGATTAACAGTCCAGCGATAATACCACTAGGCCATTGCCTCCCCTGTTTTGTCATGCCAGGGTGGGTAGAGTCTGCATAAATGTGAAATATTGACACTCTGTGAGTGAAACTGAAATGGGTCTGTAGCAATATCCACTATTGGTCAGATTGATGTGTGATGGCTTGGTGTTTTGGCATTGGGTGGCATCTGTTCTTAACTGCTCCACTGCTAAAACAACTGAATTTAGAATTAGATTTTATTATCATGTGTATTCAAGCACGAAAGCACCTGTGTACAATGAAAAGTGTATAATGCGGCTAATCCATAAGACATAGAAGTGGAAGTAAGGTCATTCGGCCCATTGAGTCCACTCCGCCATTCAATCATAGCTGATGAGCATTTCAACTCCACTTACCCACACTCTCCCCATATCCCTTAATTCCTTGTGAGATCAAGAATTTATCAATCTCTGCCTTAACGTCCCAGCCTCTGCTGCGCTCTGTGGCAATGAATTCCCATCAGTCTTTGGCTGAGAAAATGTCTCTTCATTTCTGTTCTAAATTGACCCTCTCTAATTCTAAAGCTGTGCCCATAGGTCCTAGTCTCCCCACCTGATGGAAACAACTTCCCAGTATCCGCCCTTTCTAAGCCATGCATTATCTTGTAAGTTTCTATTAGATCTCCCTCAACCTTCTAAACTCTAATAAATACAATCCCAAGATCCTCAGTTGTTCATCGTATGTTAGGCCTACTATTCCAGGGATCATCTGTGTGAATCTCCACTGGACACACTCCAGTGCCAGTATGCCTTCCTAAGGTGTGGGGCCCAAATTGGACACAGTATTCTAAATGGGGTCAAACTAGAGCTTTCTCAAGTCTCAGAAGCACATCACTGCTTTTATCTTACAACCCTCTTGAGATAAATGACAACATTACATTTGCTTTCTTAATCATGGACTCAACCTGCAAGTTAATCTTTAGAGAATCCTGGACTAGCACTCCCAGATCCCTCTGTACTTTGGCTTTAGGAATTTACTCACTGTTTCGAAAATAGTCCGTGTCTATATTCTTTTTTCCAAAGTGCAAGACCTCACATTTGCTCACGTTGAATTTCATCAGCCATTTCCTGGACCACTCTCCTAAACTATCTAAACCTTTCTGCAGCCTCCCTGCCTCCTAGGTGTTACCTGCCTGTCTACCCAACTCTGTATCATCAGCAAACTTCACCAGAATGCCCCAGTCCCTTCATCCAGATCATTAATATATAAAGTGAACAGCTGCGGCCCCAACACTGAACCCTGTTGGACACCACTTGTCACCGGCTGCATTCTGAAAAAGAACCTTTTATCTCAACTCTCTGCCTTCTGTCAGACAGCCAATCCTCAATCCATGCCAGTAGCTCACCTTGAACACCATGGGCCCTCACCTTACTCAGCAGCCTCCCATGAGGCACCTTATCAAAGGCCGTTTGGAAATCTAGATAGATAACATCCACTGGGTTTCCTTGGTCTAACCTACTTGTTACCTCTTCAAAGAGTTCTAACAAGTTTGTCAAGCATGACCTCCCTTACTAAATCCATGTTGACTTGTTTTAATCTGCCGCTGCACTTCCAAGAATTTAGAAATCTCATCCTTAACGATGGATTCTAGAATTTTACCTAATTGGCTGAGAACTTTCCATCTTTTGTCTTGATCCTTTCTTGAACACAGCAATTTTCCAATCATCCTGGACTTTCCCTGACGCCAGTGACTTTTAGAAAGATCACAACCATTGTCTCCACTGTTTTCTCAGCCACTTCCCTCAGAACTCTAGGATGTAACCCATTGGGGCCAGGAGATTTATCAATTTTTAGACCTTTTAGCTTTTCAAGCACTTCCTCTTTTGTAATGGCTACCATACTGAACTCTGTCCCCTGACTCTCCTTAATTGTTGGGTTATTACTCATGTCTTCCACTGTGAAGACTGATGCAAAGTACTTATTAAGTTCTTCAGCTATTTCCTTATCTCCCAGCACCAGCCTTCCTGCCTCAATTTGGAGCGGCCTAATGTTAACTTTTGCCTTTTGTTTGTTTCTTATGTATTGAAAGAAACTTTTACTATCATTTCTAATATTACTGGCTAGCTACCATCATATTTGATCCTCTCGTTCCTTATTTCTCTTTGTTATCCTCTGTTTATTTTTGTAGCCTTCCCAATCTTCTGATTTCCCAGTGTTCTTGGCCACTTTCTAAGCTCTCTCACTTACTTTGATACATTTCCTGACTTTCTTTGTCAGCCATGGCTGTCTAAACACACCTCCCCCCAGATAATCTTTCTTTTCTGGCTCATTGCATAGCACTAAGTCCAGAATAGCCTGCTACCTTGTGGGCTCCATCACAAGCTGTTCCAAAATGCCATCCTGTAAGCATTCCATGAATTCCCTTTCATTGGATCCACCGGCAACATTATTTACCCAGTCCACCGGCATATTGAAGACCCCATAATCACTGTGACCTTGCCTTTCTGACATGCCCTATCTATTTCCCGGTTCATCTTGCGTCCCTGGCCCCGACCACTGCTGGGAGGTCTGTTCATAACTCCCATTATGGTTTTATTTGCCTTTGTGGTTCCTCAACTCCACCCACACAGACTCCACATCATCTGACCCTATGTCATTCACTGCCATAGATTTAATTTCATTCTTAACTAACAAGGCAACCCCACCCCCTCTGCCCACCTCCCTGTCTTTTCGATAAGTTGTAAATCCTTGGATGTTTAACTGCCAGTCCTGAACACCCTGCAACCACGTATCTGTGATGCCTACCACATCATTATCATTCACAATGACTAGATTAGATTAGATTACTTACAGTGTGGAAACAAGCCCTTCGGCCCAACAAGTCCACACCGACCCGCCGAAGCGTAACCCACCCAGACCCATTCTCCTACATTTACCCCTTCACCTAACACTATGGGCAATTCAGCACGGCCAATTCACCTAACCTGCACATTTTTGGACTGTGGGAGGAAACCGGAGCACCTGGAGGAAACCCACGCAGACACGGGGAGAATGTGCAAACTCCACACAGAGAGTCGCCTGAGGCGGGAATTGAACCCGGGTCTCTGGCGCTGTGAGGCAGCAGTGCTAACCACTGTGCCACCGTGCCGCCCACTAATTTGTACCTTTAATTCATCTACTTTGTTCCGAATACTATAAGCATTCAGGTAAAGTGCCTTAATGCTAACTTTCTTGTAATTATTAGAGATATTGGAAATCATAAGATGTCCTAAGCTCTCCTTCCTTTTTGCTGCATTTCTAATCTGCCCCAAGCTTAAACCCACCTGCACACATGCTATCCTGCGGCTTATCTTTCCATTTTACTTCATACTTCCTGTCGCTTTTGCTTTTCCTCCCCCCCCAACTCAGAAGTTTAAAGTCCCAGTGACCACCCTATTTATCCTTTTCGCTGGAACACTAGTTCCAGATTGGTTCAGGTGGAGGATGTCCCAATGGTACAGATCCCTCCTGTGCCAAAACTAATGACAATGCCCCATGAAATGGAATCCTTCTTTCCCATTCCAATCCCTTAGCCACTTCCCTAATTTTCTTAACCCTATGCCAATTGGCACATGGCACAGGCAGTAATCCAGAGATCATGACCCTCGAGGACCTGTACTTCAATTTCCTTCCTAGTTCTTGATAATCCCCAAACAGGTCATCCACCCTAGCTTTGCCTATGTTGTTCATCCCAATGTGGACCACAACAACTGGATCTCATTTAGGGTGAGAGAGGAAAGATATAAAAGAGACCTAAGGGGCAACTTTTTCATGCAGAGGGTAGTACGTGAATGGAATGAGCTGCCAGAGGATGTGGTGGAGGCTGGTACAATTGCAACATTTAAGAGGCATTTGGATGGGTATATGAATAGGAAGGGTTTGGAGGGATATGGGCCGGGTGGTGGCAGCTGGGACTAGATTGGGTTGGGATATCTGGTCGGCATGGACGGGTTGGACCGAAGGGTCTGTTTCCATGTTGTACATCTCTATGACTCTATGACTCCCCCTCACGCTCCAATATCCATTCAAACCAGTCGGAGATGTACTGCACCCTGCACTAGGCAGGCAACACATCATGTGGGACTCCTGATCTGGCTTGCAAAGGATACTATCTGTCCCCCTAATTATAGAATCCTGTATAACAACTATTTGTCTATTTGCTTTGCCCTCTTGAATGGCCTTCTGCACCATGGCACTGTGGTCAGCTGGCTCAGCCTGTCCCTCATCCACACAGGGAGCAAGAATCTCATACCTGTTGGACAAGGTCAAAGGCTGAGGCTTCTGCACTCCTGAACTCAGAATCCCCCTACCTACCTCACTTACAGTCACACCTTGTTGTCCCTGAACACTTACTGAATTTGAATTACTTAATCTACCGGGTGTGACTGCCTCCTGAAATAAAGAGTCCTCACCTACTTAAATAGCAACCCCTTGCCTTCCCAACAGCCTCCCTGCTCTGACCTCACTTCCTGGGGCCATCTTAGATACAAAGGTACCTAGGTACACAATCTTTGGCGCACTCAACATTGACAATTGGGAACAGAACATAGAGGTTATGAACCAGGACCTTCCAATCACAGAGAGGAGTGCTCCTCACTCACTGAGCCACTCCAGTTCCTTGCTGTGAACTGCAAGGTCTTGGTTTCAAGTCCCACTTCAGGGCCTAAATAAATGGAGTATGTTATTGACCGGAAGGGCAACTGATTGCAAAATCGCCTGCCAAATCTAAAGAAGTGATTTTTGATGATGGATTCTCACCCAAGCCAATCTTGATGAAGGATCCCTTTGACAGATATGCTGCCTTTCCTTCCCTGTTGGGCCTGCTTTGTCTAATGTGGAAGGGGAATACCACTTGCTGGGCTAATGAGAAGAGGCTCTTGTCTTCAAGAAGACGTCATTAATTGCACAAGAACAATTAGGTACAAGTTACATTGGTCTGATATGCATTGTTACTGAGACCAGGAGGAAGATATTCATGATCCTTTGAGATCCAAAGCTGTTCTCCCACTCAAAATCATCAGAATGGACATTGGTTAATGTGCTCCTTTACATGCCTGGAAAATAATGGATGTGACAATGATAAATTACCATTGTTTTGCACCAGATTACTTAATAAAAGGTGCAAAAGGTCATTTGACCCAACTTTCCACCTTTACACTCTATTCAAGCCCTCTTCAATCTTTCCCATTTAACTTCATCATTCTCCCTGATGTGTTTATTGAATTCCTTAAAATAATTTATATTATTCACCTCAACTCCTCTCCGTGACAGTTAAATCTGCATTTTTATGACTGTCTGTGCATAGAAGTTTCTCCTGAATTCCCCATTTGAGATCTTGGTGATTCTGTTATATTGATGGACTGGAGCTTTGAATTAATGCTGTCTTTGTCGCAGTAGTTTGACATCTCTGTGGGCTTGCACTCATCACATCTTGAATGCAGGTGGAGAGTGTCTCAACCACTGTATTTTTCTTTGACTGTTATGTTTTATTCATCCATTTCAAGGTGAGAGATGTCAGTAGTGGGGCAAATAGCACAACATCTGCTTTTGTCATGCTGTGTCAATCTTTGAACACTGCACACGCAGCAAGCCTCACACAGCGACACGTCTCCATTTGCTGACTCATATATGTTTAAAACCGAGTGGTTGCAGATGATCCCTTTACTGATTGTTCATTCTGACAATACTGACCTGCAAAATCTCAGGCTCACTTCACCTGGGAAGGCTTGTGCTGTGGGAGCCCACTGAAGATGGTGATCCGTTAACATAATTTTTACATAGTTAGCCTCCATACCAACTTCCAAAGTTCCAGAAACATGATGTCACTAAGCTGAGGAACCAATGCCCTTGAAATCAATTTGCTTCATTCTTTTCTACCTTCCCCTCTCTCTCCCCACTCAATAAAACAGACAGTAAAATCTTCAATAGGTTAGAAAGATAAAAAGTTAGCAATGATCCATGGCCTGTTTGCAGTCAGTCCCCCTGAAAAAGGGGAATCTCAGTTCATTTTAGTGGCTCTCTTGACTTCATTGCACCAGCTTCAGAAAGTGCTGTTGCTACCACAAAACCCACCTGCCTTTCGTAAAGTATCATCTGGTGTTACTCCAACAAGTTTCAAGAGAGAATGATGTCATTCTCTCAGAAAAAGTAGCTCAAATGCAAATACTTTTTCAACCAGTAGATATCTGTGGTGTTAACTAGTGAATAGTAAAGGGTTAAGTGATCAACATGTCCTGAGGAGGTCACAGTAGAAGTTAAGATTAGATTTCTTCAGGCAGAGCCACTGAACCTTTACACTCAGTCTCTATAGATTCACCAGTTCCTCAATTTACTGTCAAACTATGGATTTATAAATAAGGAGTATAAGCTCTGCAAATATCAGTGTAACCATCTGCTCCTGAAAATGGTCTCGTGTTTTCTTTAAAGAAAGAAGGTTTGCACTTCATCATTTCTCAAACTCATCTCAAAACATGCAACCAGTCACTTTGAAGTTATATAAATAAACACCATTTTTCACTCAGCGATATCTTATAAACCACAGTTTGTGATTTGGTTTGATGAATGACTGCTTAGTTTGTTTTTGCTAGTGTTATCTGAGAGAATGCCAGAGTACTGAGGGAAAACTTTATGAATAGTACCAGGGAATCTTTAATTTGTGGGTTTCTCTTTTTGAAGTAATTCTACGTTCTTTGTTCATAAAATATAGAAACACATTCTGAAGATGTTGGAAGTATTTAGGAAGGCAACGGTACATTTGTCTTTTTATAACCGGATTGCTGTGTACTATTGCAGTTATATAGGACTTGATGAGACCCCACCTGAAATGCTGTGGTCTTCATACCTGGATAAGGGTATATATGCCTTACAAGGGTTCAATTGATGGTTCACCAGATTGACTCCTGAGTTCGAAAAGTTGACCTGTGAGGAAATATTGAGCAGAATGGGCCTATACTCTCGGGAGGCTAGAAGGGTCAGGAGTGATCTCATTGAAACACATTAGAATCCAAGAAATCTTGACAAGTTCATACTGAGAGGCTGCTTCCCCAGCTGCAGAACCTAGAACAAGGGATTGTGATCAAACAATATGGAATCGGCTGCTTCGGACCAAGATAAGGAGAAATTTCTTCACTCAAAGGTTTTTGAATCTTGGGAATTCTCCACCTCAGAGTAGTTTAGATTGTCAGTTGTTGCTTATAATCAAGACAGAATTCTAAAAGTTACTGTATATTGGCTGGGCCGGCATTTGTTGCCTGTTTTCAGTTGTCCTTGAGAAGGTGATGGTAATCAGGTTTCAAGAACCATTGCAGCCCCCAAACACACTCATGACTCTGATCGCCAGCATCTGCAGTCCTCACTTTCTCCTACACTCCTGACTTGTGCCCTGTATAGATAGTCGACAGTCTTTGGCGAGTTAGGAGATGAGTTCCTCATCATGGTATTGCCAGCCTCTGACCAGGATCTCCAGATCTTTTGAGTACCAAGGGAATTAACAGATGTGAGCCAGAATGGGAATGTGTAGTTGATGTACAATTCAGCCATGAACCTACTGAATGATGCAACAGGCAGGTACAGCCGACAGGCCGACTCCTGCTCCTATTTCTTTTGTATCGATGTTGGAAGCTGAAGTTTACTCATTGCTCAAATTGATACTTTTCCTCATAGTCTCAAGTGTGTATAGATCTGAAATCACATAGGCCAGGCATTGAGCAATGTTCCCTGAAATCTAAGTCGAAAAGTAATGTAGTTTACAGACAGCCTTAAGGTCATCCTCTAACGTAGTGATTGCTAGAGAGTCATTATTCACAAAATCCCTACAGTGTAGAAACAGGCCCTTCAGCCCAACAAGTCCACATCGACCCTCTGAACTGTATCCCACCCAAACCCATTCCCCTACTTTTACCTCCTGACTAATGCACCTAAGCTACATATCCCTGAACACTATGGGCAATTTAGTATGGCCAATTCACCTAACCTGTACATCTTTGGATTGTGGGAGGAAACCCACGCAGACACGGGGTGGCATGGTAGCTCAGTGGTTAGCACTACAGCCTCACAGCACCAGGGATCCAGGCTCGATTCCAACCTTGGGCGACTGTCTGTGAGGAGTTTCACATTCTCCCCATGTCTGCACGGGTTTCCTCTGGGTGCTCCAGTTTCCTCCCACAGATGTGCAGATTAGGTGAATTGACCATGGTAAATTGCCCATAATGTTACGTGCATTAGACAGAGGGAAGTGGGTCTGGGTGGGTTACTCTTTGAAGGGTTGGTGTGGACTTGTTGGGCCAAAGGGCCTGTTTCCAAACTGTAGGGAATCTAACCTAATCTAATCAGACATCGGGAGAACATGCAAATTCCACACAGTTGCCTGAGGCTGGAATTGAACCCAGGTTCCTGGTGCTGTGTGGCAGCAGTGCCAACCACTAAGCCACCTTGCCGCCCACGATTGACAACTTTAGACATCCAAATCAGAACTTTAGAACAAAATATGAGGCAGCAACTTGTGTGTTAATCTCGAGTCACTGAACCTATCATCACAAGAATTGAATCCAGCTCTCAGGGGTGAAAGGATAGTGTCAGTTGGAGTTCCCAGGCCTAAGAAAAAATTGTCAAAACTGTATTTGCTGAAGATAAACCTCTCTGTATCTATGACATCTTCTTCCCTTCAACCTTCCAGGCTTTCCCCTGACCAGGAAAATAGATAAGAGGCTTATATCCAATCATCTGCAAGTGCATCTCCAAAACAATTTGGCAGTGGTATATCTTACCACCATAATATAACTGTAGATGATATCTAAATCAGCAAAGTATTATTGATATTAATTTTCAGAAGGTTGTGAGGGCACAGGAGACAGTGAAGAAAAGATTCATGCAATGGTCTCCAGGGATGAGGGTCTTGAGTTATGAAAATGGACTGGGGAAGCTAGGACTGTTTTCCTAAGAGAAAGGAAAGCTACAAGGTGATTTAATAAAGGTGCTCAACCTCATGAGAGGTCTGGACAGTGTAGATTGGGAGAATCTGTCCCCACTCATGAAAGCGTTCAGAACAAGAGGGCACAGATTTCAAGTAATTAGTAAACTAAAATGAGACAAGTAAAGATGTTTGGCTGCAGTGAGTGCTGAAGATCTGGAACATGCTGCCTGAAAATGAGTGGAGGCAAGTTCAATTGCCTTCCTGAAGAAGGGCTTATGCCCGAAACGTCGATTCTCCTGTTCCCTGGATGCTGCCTGACCTGCTGCGCTTTTCCAGCAACACATTTCCAGCAAGTTCAATTGAGGTTCAATTGCAAGTTAGATAATTACCCTCAGGGGAAGAACATGCCGGAATACAGAGAGAAGGGAGTGGAATGGCACAATGTGCGTTGCTCATTTGGAGAGTCAGTGCAGACATGATGGACCGAATAGGCGCCTTCAGCACTGTAACAGTTCCTGTGATTAGTAATTGTTTGCTATACCATGATGTGTCTTGAGGGGACTTCAACTGTTCCTGTATTGCAGTTATCACTGTGACAGCACGGACACCATGAGGATTGTGATGATTCCTGGAGACAGTCCACCAGCAGCAGTTAAGAAAGGCCTGGGACGGACATTAGAGAGGGCAAATATAGATAATCCCACGCACTTCCTGCCTGGCTACCATTGTCAACTGCACTGGAGAGGGTGCAGAGGAGATTCACCAGGATGCTGCTTGGAATGAAGCATTTCAGTGATGAAAAGAGGCTGGATAGGCTCGGGATATTTTCTTTAGAGCAGAGAAGACTCAGAGGGAGGTCTGATAGAGGCGTATAAGATTATGTGGGGCTTGGACAGGGTGAACAGAAAGCAGCTTAATTGAAGAATCAATAACAAAGGGTCATCAATTTAAAGTGAAAGGCAGGAAATTTATCGGAGATTTGAGGGAAAAGCATTTTCATGCAGCAAGTGCCTGGGGGGAAGGAGGTAGTTGAGGCTGGAGAGCTGCAGATAAAGCAGTTTCTGTTGCCCACCTTACTCCCAGGGAAGGCTGCTTGTGGTGCATCCTTCACCCAGGAAGGTGAAATCATAGCTTTATATTCTGGTCACATCGTTAACAAGCTTGTCAAGTATTGGCACTTGAGAAGAAATGCAAATCTAACAACTTAAAACTAACTGAATGAGAAAATGATGCTTTCCTTTGAAATGCAAAGGATTATTAGCAAAGGACATTGAAAGCCAGGTGAACAGCCAGAACAAGTGTAATCTGTTTAAAAGAGAAGTGAGTGGTGAGCAGCAATAAAAGGATCAAAAATAAAACAAATGCACACTACTGCAGGCTGCTTAGTGGGGGAAGTGAAATCTGACTGCTCTTAGAAGACCTTTCTCCCCATGTTTCATTTACCAAGCATGAATTAACATCTTTTCCATTATGTGGGAGTTTTGGGAACAGTAGCCAGGGAAATGTGCTGAATTCACCACCGCCCCCATTGTAATTGCAAGCTTCCCACGTGTAAACTTGCACACGTAACCTCCAGCAACAATCAAGAGGCTTGTCGCCATCCAGGACAAAGCAGCCCACCTCAACTGTACCCCACCCGCCACCTTTACCATTTACTGAGCAATACGGCCCACCACCTGCCACCACCGTCACAGCAACGTGGACCGTCTGCAAAGTGCATTATAGCAGCTCACTCAGTCTCCTTCAACAGAACCTTCCAAAGCTGCGATCTCAACCAACTAGAAGTGGATGGCACGGTGGCTCAGTGGTAAGCACTGCTGCCTCACAGCACCAGGGACCTGGGTTCGATTCCACCCTCGGGCGACCGTCTGTGTGGAATTTGCGCATGGACCGAATGGGCGCCTTCAGCACTGTAACAGTTTCTGTGATTAGTAATTGTTTGCGATACCATGATGTGTCTTGTTGGGACTTCAACTGTTCTTGTATTGCAGTTATCATTGTGACAACATGGACACCATGAGGATTGTGATGATTTCTGAGGTGTCTGTGTGTGTTTTCACTGCAGATGTTCTGGTTTCGTCTCACAGTCTAAAGATGTGCAGAATAAGTGGATTAGCCATGCTAAATTGTTCAAGCTAGGCGGATTAGCCATGGGAAACATAGGGTAGGGTGGTGGGTCTGGGTGGGATACTCTTCAGAGGGTCAGTTTGGACTTGATGGGCCAAAAGGCCTGTTTCCACACAGAAGGGACTCTATGAAAAGACAAGGGCAACATAAATCGGGGAACACCAATATCTACAAGGTCCATTTGAGGCACGTTATCCTGACTTGGAAGTACATCACCGTTCTTTCACTATTGTTGGATCAAAGTCTCACGAAGCCAGAAGAACAGTAGATCTCTCTGCCCTTCTAGCCTACTTTGCCATTCAATAAGACCTGAGCTGATCTCAATCTACATTCTGCAGACCTCTGAAATCTTCCATCTTGAAATTCACTTCTTTAACAGCATTGTGGCTGTCCCTACACCAAATGGATTTATGCCAGTTAAAAAAGGCAACTGTTCCACCCCCACCATCTTCCCAAGGGACAACTAGGGATGAGCAGTAAATGCTGGCTCAGCTAGTGACACCAATACCCTATGAATAAATGTTTAAAATCCTGAGCAATGTGACCAGTTAGTCTTTCATGGGTGTGGGCACATTGGCAAGGCTGTCATCTGTTACCTATCCCTAACTGCCTTGAGTTGAGTGTCTTGTTGGGGCACTTTCAGAGGGGCAGTTAAAAGTCAACCCCATTGTTGCGGGGCTGGAGTCACATGTAGGCCAGACCAGGTAAGGATGCCTGATTTCCCTCCCTCAAGGACATTAGTGGGTTTTTACAACAATTGGTGTTAGCTTTGCAATCACCGTGGCTGAGACTAGCTTTACATTCCTGATCCAATTTTGCATTAAAGTTTCACAGCCTGCTGTAGGTACAGTTTGAACCCTTATCTTTCCAGAACATCAGTCTTGATGTGGGGATTGCTATCCTGAGTGACATTACTGCTGCACTATTATCTTTCTCAAGCAACAAGGGCTAAGCAAGGACTGTCCTTTTTTAAAGGCTGCAACTTTAAATCCGATTACTCCAGGATCCAGATGGAATTTCATTACCAATAAAACTAAATCCCTAGCTATTCGAGTGGAGTTCTGTTCACCAAAGAGGAAGAAAATGAAGGATAAACTCTCTACCCCAGAGATTTTATTAGCAGTATTTACTTTATTTTTTTAAAGAAATGAGAAAGGCTGTTACAGGAAACAAACCCACAGTTCCTCTTGGGAATCTATTTTTGAAGTTTTCACACTGTAGATCAAACTGCAAGCGAAATCCTCCAATCAAACAAAATCAAAACAATGCATAAGAAAGTGCTGCATAACTATTATAGACTGGCTTATTATACATTGTATTGTGCACAGTTGCCAAAGTATTCCTGTAAGATGACAATTGTACATGCAAAAGATAGTAATGCAAACAAATTAATACCTTCTGCTGCTGCTGAGTGACAGTTTGTTTAAAATAGGTAAAACCTCTCAGTCACAAATGGGTAACATCAACTGGTAATGAATAAATTTAATGATAATGTTTAACTAAAACAACTAAGTTTAACCATTTTGCTGCTGAGCTTTTAGAAGAAATTGTTGTAAGCTAATGGGTGGCACGGTGCCTCACAGCACCAGGGACCTAGATTCGATTCCAGCCTCGGGTGACTGACTGTATGGAGTTTGCACATTCTCCCTGTATCTGCGTGGCTTTCCTCAGGGTGTTCTGGTTTCTTCCCGTAATCCAAAGATGTGCAGGTCAGGTGGATTGACCATGCTAAATTGGCTATAGTGTCCAGGGATGTACAGGCTAGGTGGATTAGCCATAGGTTATGGGGATGGATCTGGGTGGTCTGGGTAGGTAGGATGCTCTTCAGAGGACCCTGTGTGGACATAATGGGCTGAATGGCCTGCTTCCACTCTGTAGAGATTCTATGAATCTAAGTGTCCAGAAATAGATGGGTGAGGGTGAAACAACACAACTATGACTGAAAGCTTCAAAGAGTGGTATAGGTTACAGGAATCTTGTGTTGGGGTCAATTTAACGTTATGATTTCTGCAAAGACTAATCATTTTAAGAAGAAATTGGAACTTCCACTGACTAAAAGGGTCACATGACAAGATTTCACTTTTAAGACATTTATTCTAGCAAAGAAACCCTCAAAAATTGTCTAAATGCTGCTCAGAAGATAATTTAAATTATAGACTAGATATTCCCCACGATATCCCTCTATGATTATACTTTACACTGACCCTTAGATGGTGGCTTTATTCTCTCAGAACCAGTTCAATTTTACTCTGGGGCCAAAGAGTCTGTTTTCTCTTTGCTTTCCTAGTTATTTATAATCCCAGAAATGACTTTTTCTAAGAACTATTCTCGAGATGGCTTCTCTTACAGGCTAAGCGAGGTGAATCCTTCAGCTTGCTTTGATTCGCACAAACTTGACTTCTTCACTTGAGCACAAAGTTCTACTTAGTCGGAGAACAATACTATCAGTACGTTTGCTGCAAGATTGACTTTCTCTGCTACCAGCTGTTTGCTTCTCAAATGGCTACATATTGACTTATGTCTGGGAGTTTCAGAGATATCTCAGAAAGCCCCCGACCTGAGACTCTGCAATGACTTCCTATCAAACAGCAAAGTAAATAAAATGGGCTCTGAATCCAGGCCAGAATCTAGACCCAAACTCCATTCTATCCTAGAACTAAACATACAGTCTGAAGCATAACCACTTATAAAACTTTACATTCCTAACAGCTTCCTGTGAGACCAACAGGCCACCCACTACCAACTGCACTGTGAATAATTGCAATTGCTGTTACTGAAATAACTCCATGAAGGTTGGTATCCCATCATTGAGTCGCCCGTTAGTTACACGTGCATAGTACAAGACACTGACCCAGCTAGCTCAGAGACGGTTCCTGGAGCGAACAGAGCCCCGTGTCGGTCCTGCTTATTATTTTTTTTCAGAGTGAACAGAACCTCTGACGCTCCTGTTTATTTTTTTCTCTCTCTACACCCACACTACCGCTTAACGTATTTTTTCCCCAGCACCCGTGTTGTGTGTACGGTCCTGTTTATATCTGTCAGCCAGGTCTCCCTGATTAGAGCAGGTTAACAGTCACAGTTAGGGCAATCATAGTCTATAAGATCTGTCTGGCTGACATTGCTCTCATCACTACAGTTACCAGTGTGTACAAGTGTGAACTTATCAGCACCTTATTTCTGGGAAATCAATCTGATCCCCATTGTCCCCATGACAACCTAACCATCCAGACAGAACTCAGAACTCATGGCTACTTCATCACTCCATTTTACATTAAACTAAGGAAACAATCCCAAATTCTAGCAGTTACAATTTTTTGTATTCTTAACACAGTTAATAAGAGCATTAATATGCTGCAGTAGTATAATAACATCTCCTGATATTTCAAATTAATTTATTGCCTTAAAAATAATCACTGTATTTTTTTAATGCTGGCTTGAAGCCACACATTGTGTCTGCCTGTTCACGATTAGATTAGAATCCCTGCAGTATGAAAACAGGCCCTTCGGCCCAGCAAGTCCACGCTGACTCTCCGAAGAGTAACCCACCCAGACCCATTCCCCTACCCTATATTTACCCCTGACTAATGCACCTAACACTATGGACAATTTAGCATGGTCAATTCACCTGATCTGCACATCTTTGGATTGTGGGAGGAAACCAGACCACCTAGAGGAAACCTGTGCAGACACAAGGAGAATATGCAAACTCCACACAGATAGTTGCCTGAAGTGGGAATTGAACCTGCGTCCCTGGTACTGTGAGGCAGCAGTGCTAGCCACTGAGCCACCACACTGCCCCTGGGATGTCTGCAATTGGTCTGGTATCTGATATTCATGTTGTGGCGAGGTCAGGTTTATCTCTTGTTTCTAATCAAACACAGATGAAAAATAAATCTTGAGCCAATCAAGCAGCAATCTGATGCCAGAGTTGATCGATTATTAAGAGTTAATCAAATTACTGTATCACAAAATGTTGAAAATATCATATTAACTAGTGGGACAATGTACGTACAAGATATAAGAGGCTTAATAGATACTAAAGGGGATTGACAAAGTAGATGTAGAGAGAATGTTTCCTCATATGAGGCAATCTAGAATGAGAGGTCATAGGTTTAAGCTAAGGGGTGACAGGTTTAAAACAGAGATGAGGAGAAATTACTTCTTTCAAATGGTTAGGAATCTGTGGAAATTCACTGGAGCATAGGAGGTTGTGGGGTGATCTTATTGAGGTTTATAAAATCATGAGAGGCATTGATAAGGTGAATAACAAGGGTCATTCCCCTGGGGTGGGGGAGTTCAAAACTAGGGGGCATGTTTTTAAGGTGCGAGGAGACAAATTTAAAAAGGACATGAGGAGCAACTTGTTTCACACAGAGGGTTTGTGTGTGGAATGAAATGACCAGAGAAAGTAGTGGATGCATGTACAGTTACAACATTTGAAAGACATTTAGATGAGTTCATGAATAGGAAAGGTTTGGAAGGATATGGGCCAAGCGCAGGCAGGTGGGACGAGTTTAAGTTTTGGAACATGGTCGGTATGGACTGGTTGGACCGTAGGGTCTGTTTCCATGCTGTATGACTCTATGTCTCTTCAACCCTATGACTATCCCAGAGTACAATTGATGCTGGGACGCTGAGTCATTTTAAGGAGGAGATAGACATGTTTTTAATTAGTGAAGGGTTAAAGGGCAATAGGGAGTGGGCAGGGAAGTGGAGTTTAGGCCAAGCTGATGGTCGTATAAAATGGCGGGGCAGGCTTGAGGGGCTGAATGGCCTCCTCCTGCTCCCAGTTCTTATATTCTGTGACACAGGTTTCTTACCAACTCACATCAGTAATTTTTCTGACAAGAAACTGAGGAAGAAAAATGATATGAAATGAGTGGTTTATGACATATAAAACAAAAAATTCAGAAGAGTCACCAGACTCAGAATGTTAACCCTGCTTTCTTGTGATAGATGCTGCCAGACCTGCTTGAGTATCACCAGCAATTTCTGCAGGCTGTTTATTATATGTTTGTCAACCTATTGTCCATTGTTGTAAACCCGTGTGGTGATTCACTCATATCCTTCAGGGAGGGAAATCTGCCATCTTCTTCTAGTCTGGTCTGAGTCTGACTTGAGATCCACTGCAATGTGGTTGACTCTTAACTCCTCCTTGAAATGGCCCTAATAAACCACTTAGATCAAGGGGCATTCAGGGATGGGCAATAAATGGTGGCTTTGCCAACAATGCCCAGATCCCAAGAATAAAGAAGAGAAAGGGATGACATGGTGGCTCAGTGGTTAGCACTGCTGCCTCATAGCACCAGTGACCTGGGTTCAATTCCAGCCTCGGGTGGAATTCTCCCTGTGTTTGCGTGGGTTTCCTCAGGGTGCTCCGGTTTCCTTGAACTGCCCAAATATGTGCAGTGTAGGTGGATTGGCCATGCTAGATTGCCCACAGTGTTCAGGGACATGTGGATTGTCCATGGGGAATGCAGGGATAGGGTTGGGTGTTGGGTTTGGATTGGAGGGGCGGTGTGATCTCAATGGGCTGCACTGGAGGGATTCTATGATTCCAAAGCGGGAACAGTGAAAAGTTTCTAGAGGCAATTTTGGTCACTGGATTGTGTACTTGTGAAAAGGTATACCTATATGGAGCCATAGAGCTTTTACAGTAGTGACTTGGGCCCTTCGGTCCATCATATCTGTGCTTGTCATCAAGCATCCATCAATTCCAATTCCATTTTCCAGCACTTGGCCCACAGCCTTGAATATTGCAGCCTTTCAGGTTTTCATCAAAATTGTTTTTAAATGTCTTGTTAGTGTCTAGTTCTCACGTCTACTATCCTTTTAGGTGGTGAGTTATAGATAACTTCCACTCTCTGGATGAAACAAAAATCTTCAAATCTTCTCAAATCCTCCTGCTCCTTATCGTTAAACCGTGCCCTCTGAGGGGAAATATCCTCACCATCTGCCCTGCCTATGCCCCTCAGAACTTCATACACCTCAGTCAGGTCCTCCCTTTAGTCAGGTCCTCCCCTCAGTCAGGTCCTCCCCTCAGTCAGGTCCTCCCCTTAGTCAGGTCCTCCCCTCAGTCAGGTCCTCCCCTCAGTCAGGTCCTCCCTTTTGTCAGGTCCTCCCCTCAGTCAGGTCCTCCCTTTTGTCAGGTCCACCCCTCAGTCAGGTCCTCCCTTTTGTCAGGTCCTCCCCTCAGTCAGGTCCTCCCCTCAGTCAGGTCCTCCCCTTAGTCAGGTCCGCCCCTTAGTCAGGTCCTCCCCTCAGTCAGGTTCTCCCCTCAGTCAGGTCCTCCCTTTTGTCAGGTCCTCCCCTCAGTCAGGTCCTCCCTTTTGTCAGGTCCTCCCCTCAGTCAGGTCCTCCCCTTAGTCAGGTCCTCCCCTCAGTCAGGTCCTCCCCTTAGTCAGGTCCTCCCCTCAGTCAGGTCCACCCCTCAGTCAGGTCCTCCCCTTAGTCAGGTCCTCCCCTCAGTCAGGTCCTCCCCTCAGTCAGGTCCTCCCCTCAGTCAGGTCCTCCCTTTTGTCAGGTCCTCCCCTCAGTCAGGTCCTCCCCTTAGTCAGGTCCTCCCCTCAGTCAGGTCCTCCCCTCAGTCAGGTCCTCCCCTCATTCAAGTCCTCCCCTCAGTCAGGTCCTCCCCTCAGTCAGGTCCTCCCCTTAGTCAGGTCCTCCCCTCAGTCAGGTCCTCCCCTTAGTCAGGTCCTCCCCTCAGTCCGGTCCTCCCCTCAGTCAGGTCCTCCCCTCAGCCTTCTCTGTCCTGAGGAAAACAACCCCAGCCAGTCAGTTTCCCTTTATCGCTGAATCGCTCCAGCCCAGGCAATCTCCTGCTAAATCTCCTCTGCACTCTCTCTGCAATTGCATTCTTCCTATAATGTGGATTGCTTTTTTAAATGTGTTTTACAAAGTAATTGAGAATTAAAAAAAAGGTTAAGTCTTTGGCCTTTGCAACATCTATCTTATTTTGAGGTTTTTACCTGGCATGCAGACTTGACAGATTTTACCTTGAGACCTAACCTGTGGGGGGAAGAATCAGAGAATGGAAGAGTGAGCTGTTTTATAACAGGAACCAGTCTGAACACACAAACAAGTGGCAATGAATTCAAATAGTGGGAGAATTGAGAAAAAAACTTTCCTGTTTTTGGTCTCAACAGATTTGCTTCTCAGCATAGTTCATTCTTCTGAATTGAGCATAGATTAATTCAAGTTACTTGCTTTCTTCTAACATGCAACAAGTTCTCATTCTCATTTAATCCCTGCAGTGTAGAAACAGGCCATTCGGCCCAACCAGTCACACTGACCCTCCAAAGAGTATCCCACCCAGAGTTGCACCCCTACCCTATTACTCTACATTTACCCCTGACTAATGCCCCTAACCTGTGCATCCCTGAACACTATGGGCAATTTAGTATGGCCAATTCACCCTAACCTACACATCTTTGGACAGTGGGAGGAAACCCATGCAGACACTGGGAGAATGTTCAAACTTCATACAAAGTGTGGGGAGGGGAATCATTGCTGTCTCCCAGATATCAGTGTTGACTCTAATTCTAGAGCAGCTCTTTGGAATGGATTGCAAGTACCATCCAGTAGCTGTGCAGTTCCAGAAAGAAGTTCCAGAAAGAATGGCCTCATTCCTGATGAAGGGCTTAAGCCCGAAACGTTGATTCTCCTGCTCCTCCAATGCTGCCTGACCTGCTGTTCTTTTCCAGCACCACATTCTTGATTCTAATCTCCAGCATCTGCAGTCCTCACTTTCACCTAGTTCCAGAAAGAGCCAGATCGGAATCTGCTGCTGAGCACAACAACGGAATGTAAAATCCAAAACGGAAGCTCAGAATGGAAGGAAAGAACTGAGGACAAACTGCAAGGGAAGCTGAAAGAGATCGGGAAATGATAATACACTGATCTTCAACCATGCCCAGTTATTACAGTATGGCAATGAACGAAATAAAACCATGTTAATAATTAAGGTTAATAATGACAATTATGCAGTCTTTTAACTTCATTCATGGGTGGAGGACACTGCTGACTACGCCAGCATTACTAAATGCCCAGAGGGCTGTTAAGAGTCAACTATTTTGCTGTGAGTCTGGAGTCACATGGGGTAATAATGGCAAATTTTCTTTCCTGGAGGACATTGGTGAATCAGATTAATCAGCAATTAATAGTGTCACATGGCTGTCTTTAGATTGAATTTGAATTTCCCCATCTTCATTGATTGAATTTGGACCATTTTCCCACAGAGTCTTTGCCTACGCCTTTGGATTACTGGTCTACTGATTTTACCACCATGGCAATGTCTCCCCGATAATTCATTTGTGAAATAGAGTCATAGAGTCATAGAGATGTACAGCATGGAAACAGACGCTTCGGTCCAACCCATCCATGCCGACCAGATATCCCAACCCAATCTAGACCCACCTGCCAGCACGTGGTCCATATCCCTCCAAATCCTTCCTATTCATATATCCATCCAAATGCCTCTTAAATGTTGCAATGAACTCCATTTTGTAAAAATTATAAATAGGCATAACAATAATAATAGGGTAGCCTGGTGGTTCAGTGGTTAGCACTGCTGCCTCACAGCACCAGGGTCCCGGGGTTGTTTCTAGCCTCGGGCGACTGTCTGTGTGGAGTTTGCACATTCTCCCTGTGTCTGCGTGTGTTTCCTCCGGGTGCTCCGGTTCCCTCCCACAGTCCAAAAATGTGCAGGATTAGTGGGTTGGTCATGTTAAGTTGCCCATAGTGTGTAGGAATGTGCAGGTTAAGTGGATTAGCCATGGGAAATGCAGGGTTACAGAGATAGAGGGTGGCTTGAGTGGGATGCTCTTTGGAGGGGCAGTGTGGACTTGATGGGCCGAATAGTCTGCTGCCACATTACAGGGATTCTATGATTCTATTATTCCTTTCACCAAAAAATGTGGTTTGAGTATATAGTGAAATTAACTTGTTTCAGAATCATCTTGAAAGTAATTTAGCTCTAGGCTTCAATCTGAGACCAGTAAAATATCAAGCAGAGGGTAATGTAGAGCTCAATAACAGAACACACCTTAAAGATAGTGTGCAATGCTGATCAGAACCACT
Source organism: Chiloscyllium plagiosum (assembly GCF_037043375.1). NCBI lineage: Eukaryota > Metazoa > Chordata > Chondrichthyes > Orectolobiformes > Hemiscylliidae > Chiloscyllium > Chiloscyllium plagiosum. The sequence continues at coordinate 10,333,241 of NW_028270172.1, forward strand.
GAAGCTGTAAGGGAAAGGAATTGAATTGGCTCAAACCGTCGGGGGGGAGCCACTTTAGCCTCAAAAGAAGGTGGAAAGCTGAGGTGCTGTCCCGTGCAAGTAGCTAGACAGTGCAGAGGGCATCTGGGGTTGAAAATATCCGGGAGGTGGTTGGGCTAATGAGAGCGAGAGAGGGGACAGAGTGTGTGAGCCTCAGTGGGAGGTGTGTGCAGTAATTCAGATAGAGTGAGTGTGAGGGGTTGGCAGAGAGAAGATGGTATTTCCCCTCGCAGAGTGGAGCAAGTACTCAAGGTGACTGAGACCCCCCCCCACCGTGGCGAGCTCAGACCAGGCTGGATGGCTCTGCTGTCATGGACTCCTCTGCTGCTCCCAGAGGAAGACAATGTCCGTCTTCCGCACCATCTCCAGGGGCTCCATGTCCCTGCCCACCAAGCAGTGTGCCCGTTTCCCTGTGCCTGCCATTTCCAGCAGATGCCACTGACTACTGCAAGGCAGCTCTGGACAGACTGTGTTTAGCTGTGCGTGCAACGGCCTTTTCAAGATGGTGCCCGCCCCTAGGGATGCTGGGTATTCCGGGCATTGGTGAATACCCCAGCTCCAGCCAATGGGAGAATTAGGCTAGCATCGGACGAGGATGGCGCCATAGTAATGTGACAGTAAATTACTGAGGTAAGTTTGTGACAAGAAAACCGACTAAGCCCCATGGAGAGAAAAGAACCCTTAGCCAAATTATGGCAAGTTTCATTTTTTTTTAATCATAATTAATTTAGTTCTAAATTTAATTTCACTTTCAATTTCAAGACTAAAGGGCATAAAGATAAAAGGAAAAAGATTTTGAAAGATGTGAAGGGCAATTATTTTACATAGACAGTGGTCCATGTATGGAATGAACTTCCAGAGGAAATGGTGGATGCAGGTACAGGTTACAACGTTTGAAAGACATTTGGACAGGTTTATGAATAAGAAATGTTTGAAGGGATATGGACCAAGGTGGGATTAGTTTCGTTTGGGAACATGGTCAAAATGTAACTGGTTGGATTGAAAGGCTCTGTTTCCATGCTGTGGGGCTCTATAATAGTGCTGTGAAACTTCTTGAGACTTTTGGCTTCATTAAAGGTTCTATGTAAATGCCAGCAATTGTTGATGTTGTGTGACACATTGAGGTGTAATGTCTCTGGATGGTTGGACTCAATTGCAAGTTTCTCAATCTGGAGAGCTAATGGTACTGAAATAATCCCAGGGAAAGTAACAAGCAGAGATACTGGAAGTGTATAAACTGAGTTAAGTGCCTGGAGAATTAGCAGATTTAACCTAAAACTGTTGCCTCACAAAAGGATACGTTACAAATTTGCACTTCGTAAATTAAACTGATTGCTGCATTGTCTCATCCACAACACTGTTCATCAGAGGGAATAGCTTGGGAGAACTGCTTTTTTTAAACCAGAAAGTAAGTTTTCTCTTCTTCCCTTTGTTTTTCTGAAGGGTTTTGCATCAGCTTAATTAATTCCCAACTGGTTTCCTGGTCAGACATTTCTAATGAAGACAAGTTTAACTCATAAAATCAGCTGTCAAGATAAGGGTGTTAAAAATATTACCATCCATCGAATATTCTTCCAGTTAATTTTACCATAAAATTCTTCATAAATGTTAGAGATGGACTTGAATATGTAAAATATGGAGTAGGGAGGGTGCAGGGATATCTATCAGCTTACTTTAACTTCTAAGATTATGGCTTCAGTTGATTAATTCAGTGCATTTTCAATCTTCAGCACTCAGCCACACAGTTTGTTAGGTTTTATGTGAATACCAGGGACAGTTGTGTGCATTTCCAACCCTTGAGCCTATTCTGTGATTCATTCTGATCAATGGGTGATCTGGATCTATATTCTATCTCGTAGTCTTCATTCTGAACCATCCCCACCCCCCTGCCACCACTCTGTTCTGCCCGGCCGAGCCCTTCCTTCCCCTGAACAACTTCCCTTTTAACTCCGCTCTCTATCTTCAGGCCAGAGAGTGGCCATGGGTACCCACATGGGCCCCAGTGATGCCTGTCTCTTTGTGGGGTACGTAAAACATTCCTTGTTCCAGTCGTATTCTGGCCTCCACCGACAACTCTTTCTCTGGTATATTGATGGTATCATCGGTGTACTTTCCTCTTTTGTCTGGAATAAAAATTTATCAATTTTGCTTCCAATTACCACCCTGCTCTCACCTTCACCTGGTCTTCATCTCTGATGTTTCCTTTCCCTTCCTCGATATTTCTGTTTCTATTTCCGGGGATAGGCTGGCCACCAATATTCACTGTAAACCCACTGACTCCCACAGTTACCCTGACTATACATCTTCGCACCCTGCTTCCTGTAAAGACTCCATTCCATTCTCCTAGCTCCTCAGTCTCCGTCGCATCTGTTTCAATAATGCCAACTTCAACATGGAGGCCTCTGAAATGTCCACCTTCTTCCACATCCAAGGATTCCCCAGCACCGCAGTTGACTGGGCCTTCTGCTGGGTCTGACCCATCTCCCCCCCCCCCCCCATTGCCCTCACCTCCTCTCTTCCTATCCACAACAGTGACGGGGTCCCTCTTGTCCTCATCCACCATTCCACCAGCATTCACATCCAAAGTATCCTTGGCCACCATTTCTGCCATCTCCAGTGGGATGCCACCACCAGATACATATTCCCTCCCCTCCCAACTCCTCCCCATGACCCCTTCCCCTGCAATCACGGAAGGTGTAACAATTGCCTGTTTATCTCCTCCCTCCTCAACATCCAAGGCTCCAGATACACCTTCCAGGTGAAGCAGTGATTTACCTGCACGTCACCGCATTTGCTGCTCACAATGTGGTCTCCTCGACATTGGGCAGATGAAATTCTGACTGGCTGATTGCTTTGCAGAGCACATACACTCTGTTTCTAAAAATGACCTTCTAGTTGCCCACCATTTCAACTGACCACTGTGTTCCCTGGCCAACATCCTTGTGTCTCAGGATTGCTGTTGTGCTCCAGTGAAGCTCAGTACAAGCTGGAAGATCTGTATCTTATTTTCCATTTGGGGACCCTGTAGCCTTCAGGACTCAATATTGCATTCAATAATCTTAGAACATGAACACCTTCTTCCATGTCCTTTACCCACCCCACACCCCAGGCACTGTCATCATATTGGCTGCCTTCATCACAGCCAACCACTTGCAACAACTAATAGGCCCTATTATCAGCTCTTCTGTACAAGATAATGAGAGGCATAGATAGAGTTGATAGCCAGGGCAGAAATTGTTAACACGAGTGGGCATAGTTTTAAGCTGTTTGGCGAAAAGTATAGAGGGGATGTCAGAGGCGGGTTCTTTATGCAGAGAGTTGTGAGAGCATGGAATGCGTTGCCAGCAGCAGTTGTGGAAGCAAGGTCATTGGGGATATTTAAGACACTACTGGACATGCATATGGTCACAGAAATTTGAGGGTTCGTACATTAGGTTTACCTTACATGAGGATCAATGGTCGGCACAACATCGTGGGCCAAAGGGCCTGTTCTGTGCTGTATTGTTCTATGTTCTATGTTCTATATTCTCAACTTAATCCATCCCATTGTCTGCCCAATTGGCTCTCTCTAATGGAGGGGGGATGTCTATACTCCTTATAGACCATGGCTCCTAACTTAGCTGGTCTCAGATTTATGACTGCATTTTTGGCTGAGAGACTAGTTTTGTCCCTCAATCTTTACCTGACCCTCTCTGTTTTCTTATTAAGGGGTTTCTTTATTTATGATGTCCTGTCACTCTTCCCTTTTCCCAACATTTATCATTTGGTGAAATATGTCATATATTATTAACCGAGATTTGGTGCTGAATTTGCATTGAAAATTGTTTTGCTGACTAACGTAAAAAGGTCTGGTCTCTATATTTAAAAAAAAAACACAGAAGCTCATACAATATTGATTAGAATGATAACAGGAACTGACAGCTTTTACCTATTGAGAGGCTGGAGCTGTCTTGTCTTGGAAAGGGAATGCAGAAGCACCACTGATGGCAGTCGATAAGATTATAAACAAATACAGAGAAACTCAGTCAATATGGCAGCATCTGTGGAGAGAGAAAAAAAGAAGCTTTTTTCTGAGAATTCTGAGGAAGAGTCAGATGGACTTGAAACATTAACTCTGTTCTGAAGCAGGGTCACCCCAAACGTTAACTCTGCTTTCTCTCCACACATGCTGCCACACCTACCAAGTTCCTCCAGCATTCTCTGTACTTGTTTCAGACTTTCAGCATCCGCAATATTTCGATTTTATTCCAGTCTGTAAGATTATGTAAAGGAATCGAGAAGGTTGAGGTAGAAAAACTAATTCCACTTGTGAGTGAGACCAGAACCAAAGGCTGTAAGTATAAGATGGTCATTGATAAACCCATTCAGGAGAAACTCCTTCACTTAGAGAATATGGAACTTGTCACCATTGGGAGATGTTCAGGCAGATATCATAAATATATGAAAGGAAAGGTAGACAAATGTAAGAAGTAGAAAGGAATAGGAGGAAGGATCACTCGATTCTGATTTCTCTCCACAGATGCTGCCAGACCTGCTGAGCTTTCCCGACAATTTATATTTTTTGTCAAGGAATAGGAGGATATGTTGATGGGGTTAGATGTAAGATGCTCAGCAGTTGCATAGTCACCAACACAGACCAGTTGGAATGAATGTGTACTTTGTTTTGCTGTGAATAGTTTGCAAATCATTATTCTGTTATTCTGCAATGCCTCTGATTTCAGGTCAGCAGACACAACAGAAGTTGTATAATGAGGAGCGATTTTTAAATTTTACTTTGAGTGATATTGACATAGTGGCAGATGGTTTCTGTGCTCCAAGGACAATAAAGTTCAGTGACCCTGCAAGAATAGTGCAATAACTCTCAGTGAAAGTGCTTAATGTTGTGTTAATTAACAAGCACGACAACTGGATAAATACCTGGCTTAGAACAAGATGACAGGTTATAAGCAATGACACAATTAAATAAAATATCACAATCCCTGAACTGAAGCCACCTTAAAAGTCTCACACCAAGAAAATCGAACTGACAGGCATAAATAATTTTTGATTCGAAGGTGGATGGGATTTTGGTTCCATTCTGTGCAGAAACTTTGCTTTGCAATCAAAATGGATTTGGTGCCACCTAGCATCATGTGATTCTCCATTGTGACTTTGATTTAATTGACCTTTAAAAGGCTCCCAGGAGATTTCAATGGAAATAAAATTTAGGAGCAACGATTAGCAAGTGTCAACATTACACAATAGCCTGATGTCAGCTGTGACTCAGTTGACTGCACATTGTGTGTTAGGTGCGTTAGGTTAAGAGGGGCCTTGGTTTAAGTCCTACTTCGGGTCTTGGAGTGCAAAGGTCAAGGCTGATGCTGCAGTACTGAGGGACTGCTGCACTGTCAGAGGTACACAATTTTTGAATAATCTGAGGGTCCATTTGTCCTCTAGAGTCATAGAGTCATAGAGATGTACAGCACAGAAACAGACCCTTCAGTCCAACTTATCCATGCCGACCAGATATCGTAACCTAATCTAGTCCGATTTGCCAGCACTTGAACCATATCCCTCTAAACTCTTCCTATTCATATACCCATCCAGATGTATTTTAAATAGTGCAATTGGACCAGCCTTCACCACTTCCTCTGGCAGCTCATTCTATACATGCACCACCCTCTGTGTGAAAAAGTTGCCCCTTAGATCCCTTTTAAATTTTTCCCCTCTCATCCTAAACCTATACCGTCTCGTCGGTCAATGTTGAAGATTCATTCTTTGGAAGGAGAGCTTTCGAGTTTATTCATTAAGTCCTGTCTAATGTTTATCCTTCAATTACAAAAGCAGATTATCGTTTCTCGTTTGCATTGCTGTTTGTGGGAGCTTGCTGTGTGCAAATTGACTGATTTGTTTCCTACATTGCAATGGCATCTACACTTCAAAGGGATGGCCTGGTGACTCAGTGGTTAGCACTGCTGCCTCACAGTGCCAGGGACATGGGTTTGATTCCAGCCTCCACTGATTGTCTGTGTGGAGTTTGCATGTTCTGCGTCTGTGTAGGTTTACCCTGGGTGCTCCGGTTTCCTCCCACAATCCAAAGATGTGCGGGTTAGAGTGAGGTGACCACGCTAAATTGCCCAGAGATATGCAGGTTAGATGTGTTAGTCATGGGAAATGTGGGGTTACAGGGATAAGATATATAGGGTTGGTGGGTCTTGGTGGGATGCCATTTGGAGGGTCGGATTGGACCGAATGGCCTGTTTCCACAATGTAAAGATTTTATGAATTAACTCGAACATTCTGGATTTTGTTTGTTTGGAAGCACTAGCTTTTGGAGCGCTGCTCCTTCATCAGATGGTTGTGGAGTATAAGATCCTACGACATAAAATGTATAGCAAAAGATTACAGTGTGATGCCACTGAAATGAAATATTGAAAAAAACTGGATTATTTGTTAAGTCTTTCATCTTTTAGAATGACCATGTTAGTTTTGGTTCTTTCACGTGTAAATCCCAGCACTTTTTTAATGCTACATTCTCAAGTTAGCTTTAACAATAGGTGCCATCTCAGCTCAGATATTGCATTGAAGGTGGGAGGTTAAAGTCTGTCTGTCCCAATGTTCAGACTGATTCTATTTCTAAAGTGGAATTTACAAAATCTTACCTGGATTTATGCAGTTTTTGAGCAAAATTAAATGTAATTCTGCAATACAAATTCACCCCATATACTATATATGTGTACATCCAGGGGAGACAGAGTGAGTGTGATCATGTGGCTGTGTGTGTTCTGTGTACATATGTGTGTAGGGGTGTGAGTGTCTGTGAGAGAGTGTGTATATGTTTGTGAGTGTAATGGGGTGTAAGTCTGTGAGAGGGTGCATGTGTGGGTGTGAGCGTGGGGAGTGTATGTGTGAGCATATGAGAGAAAACTTATGTATGAGAGCGGGTCTGTGTGAGTGTATGGATCTGTAAGAGTGTGTTTGTGTGCACTTGTGTGCATGTGTATGAGAGAATGTATAGTGCAATGGCGTCACCTGTAGTGTGACATGAACCCAAGTTTCCGTTGAGGCCATCCCCATGGGTATCGAACTTGGCTATCAGCCTCTGCTCGTTGTCGCTTGTCCCGTAGTCAGCCTTGGAGGATAGTCACCCAAAGGTGTGAGGCCGAATGTCCTGGGCCGCTTCAGTGGTTAAGTTATTGTTTCAGGGAGGTGAATATGAGGGGTAGGGTGGGAGTTGCATGAGTGAGGTGATAGATTGTATTAGGGAGGTTGGCAAGTCCATGGGCTAGGCAGTTATTGTCAGTGCTGAGAAATTATTCAGTGGGTCAGAGAGTTCGTCTGCCTGGGTGAGAGGTTGAGGGAGTAGCTAAGTCGGGCCAAGGTAAGGCGTCATTGGGTAAGGTTGGGGGAGGAGTTGTTAGTGATTGGGAATTGTCAGGGAGTTGGAAGGCAGCTGCAATGGAAGTCATCAATAGTATAGTCACGCAGAAAGTAGTTGCAGTTCTCCTAACATTTCCTGGGTAACTCGCCAGGTGACTAAGTCAGAATGCACTTGATATCTCGGCCTCGGAGTAGAAATGGGAACATTTTCAGAGGATTTTGACAGTTTGGATGATGAGGAGGTGATATCAAATATTTAAAATTCCCAGGTAATACCTCCATATCTGTGAAGGACCCTGACACATCGCTTGTGGGGTACGTCCAAAGACCAGAAAGTCCAGACTAATGTTGACTTGTTTTCTTTGCGCGATAGATACTCTCCAATGGATTTAAGGGGAGTAAAGGACACAGCTTTGTGGATGAATTTGGGCCCAATATTTCTGAAATCCACATTTTGAGTTTGTACAAAATGCACTCGAGTTCCTGCAAAAGTCATTTTTCTCCACCTGTCTTCTTTTTCTCAAGCTTTCTGCAGCAGTTTAATTATGTCCCAATGGGTTTCCTGGTCAGACGGTTCTAATGAAGATAAGTTTAGCTCATGAAAACAGCTGACAAGGGAAGGAGCTTTAAAAAAAATCTCCATCCCTTGAGTATTCTTCAAGTTAATTTAACCATGAAATTCTTCATTGTTGCTAAGTAAGGGTCTGAATATGTAAAATGGAGAGGTGGGGAAGCGAAGGGAAGGGGTTTCCAGGCAGCTCAATTAAGGTTACTGACCTTTACGTTAGCTTCAGGTTTTAATCCCAAGTTCCTGAATGTGTTTTTTTTAGGCTTCAGTACTCCAGCCTTTTCCCCATTAATCATAGCAAGATATGAATCAGTGTGTAGCACTTGCTCTCGCCTGGGCTGCATTTATCAGCTCAATGTGTTGTTCTTCGACAAACTCTTCCAAAACCATAAGCTCTGCCTCCTTGAAGGACAAGGACAACAGACACAGAGGAACACCACTCCCTGCAAGTTTCCCTCCGAGCCACTCACCATCCTGACTTGGAAATATATCGCCGTTCCTTCACTGTGTGACGCACATTTTGGATATACTGTAACTTCAAAAGTTATTAGCCACTTTGATGTCTTACAAGGCACTATTGAAGGGCAAGTTATGTTCTTACTCTACAGCATTCCTACAGACAAGTTTTTAATGTGATGAAGATACCATGGCATCAATTAGTTACTAGCTGGAATAATTAATTCCATATTAATGAAAGTAATGTAGAAAGTTGTTTGCTCCTTAGTGTATAGTCCCTCAGAGCCTTCAGATCCAGACATCCTGCAACAATGGAGCTACCTTTTGGGAGCATGTTCTCACAATGGGAGAAAGTGAGGACTGTGGATACTCAAAGTCAAAAAGTTTGGCACTGGAAAAGCACAGCAGGTCAGGCAGCATCCGAGGGGCAGGAGAGTCGATGTTTCGAGGATAAGGTCTTCATCAGGAATTCCTTGGATATTACCTGACATGCTGTGCCTTTCCAACGTCACACTTTTTGATGCATATTCTCGCAATGTCAGCTTATCACTAGCTACAGTCCTTAGCAAGCCCACCATTGGAAGAAAACCACACACACACAGGAGGCTAAAACATGCTGCTGTTTGTCAACGAACAGAATGTTACTTCATCAGAAAGCGTGGAATTTAGGACTTCAGCTGCATAAAACTAAAAATCTTCTTTGGCCAGTTATTCATCCCAAAAGATTTGGGTACAACTGAAAGTTAAGGGAATTAAAGCATATTCAGGTGGAGTCTGAGGGAAGACGTGTCTTGCATGAATTATGAGGGGATAATTGAAAGCTCATGAGTTGTTTTAATCTTCTGTTTCAGAGATTCCCGAAGACCCTGCAACAGCAGAAGAATTTTATCACGAAGATGGTTTCGAATCTTGCTCTGATGAAACCCTGGAGATGAAGGACTCAGACGAAGACACCGAATTTGCCACTTGCAGAACATATGAACAGGCATGTGGTATTCCATATGGAATCTAAGCATCAGGCGCAGTCACATTTACCAAGTATCTGGGTAGAGGCTTGTATATTATATTGCAGTCCAGCCATGATTTCACCAAATACTAAAACAGCTTAAAGCGGTTACGTGTCCAACACATGATGGTGTGTCTCTGCATCATGAGGTTGCTGAGCAAAGCTAGGGTCAGAAGGTAGGAATGATTTACACTATGATAGAAGTAACAACTGACGGGGATTGGATTAAGGGCTAGGGGAGTCTTTTGCTACAATTGTACAGAGCTTTGGTGAGACCACACCTGGACCATTTCTTGCAGCTTTGGTTTCCCTGTGTTTTAAGGTGGAACAGTAATGTTTCACTAGGGTGGTTCTGGGGATAAGAGAATTGGTCTTGTTAAAGGGTTCAATGAAATTGGTTTTACATTGTTTGGAGTTTAGAAGACCTCATTGAGATAAATAAGATTTTAAAAGGGCTTGACAGGATAAACACTGAGATCAGGCATGATTGCTGGAGCAGTCTTGATGGGCTGAATGGCCTATTTATACTCCTATGTCTTATGAACATATGGTTATTTTTTCTGACCAGTGGATCCATGGAATGAGGTGGAGAAGGTAGGGAGCTGGGTGGCTCAAACTCAGCCTAAGGGATTAATTAGGGAAGAGATGAGGAAAATGTTCAAAGAGTTCTGAATCTTTAGAATTCTCTTTTCCAGAGAGTTGTTGATGCTCCGTTGATGAGTAAGTTGTAGACTGGGAGAGACAGATTGTGGAAATTGAGAGGTATGGGCAGTGGGTTGGAAATGGAGCTGAGACCGAAGATTAGCTGTGGTCTAATGGACTGGAGAGCAAGCTCAAATCATCAAATAACCTGCCCCTGCTCCTATTTCTTATGTAGGTCAGAGCTGTTTTATAATTGATTTTAGAAACTATGGAATAGTAAGTGATAAAGGAAAAATGTGCATCATTCTGTAGCTGTTGATAACCAGCAGACCTCTCAAATTACTTTACAGACCGAGAAATTCTTTTGCAGCATTGACAAGTAGTAAATACACAGCTTTCACCCAGAAGCAGCAGAATGATAATGCCCAAATAATCCAGTTAGCTTTCGTAATATTGATTGAATACGCATTGGCTAAGGCACCGGGGTGGGGGTGGGGGTGTCTCCACTTCCTCAATGTTGCGCCGTGGCATCTTTTACGTCGGCCAGAGCAGGGGGATAGGCCCTCATTTTGACGTCCAACCCGAAAGACGGCTTCTCTGACAATGCAGCACTCCCTCAGTACTGCCCAGGGCTATCAGCCTGGAGGGTTGTGTCCTGTTGCGGGGCTTGGCTCCACAGCTTCCTGGTTCAAAGGCCAAAGGAGCTGACCCTTGAAGAGGGTGAAGTTTTGAGCATAGTAACAGGATTGACAATTTAGGATCAATTGACCCTGTGAACCATATTTCCTTCCAGTGTGTCAAACATCATAGCATTTATCCTAAAATTGAGATTTAAAAAAAAGACTTCCATTTTATTTTATTTCTTACAGGCAAATATAAATTGCAATTATATCCTTGGCTGGCTGACAATTATTGCTGTATTATATGCGTTTTTAATTAAAGCATGAATATGAGTTCTCAGTAAAAGTGACATATATATTCAGTTCAATGTTACTATGTATTTAGTTTTAAGCTTCAATGAGTAAAGCCTGCAGTGCAACTGCTTGTCTTAAAAGGTATTTAGTTTGCTGATATACTTCTGCAATATGCAGCCAGAAATAAAGTATACTCTGTCACCTTCATTAAGTATTTCAGTCATTGAAGATAAGATATAATTACAAGTCAATTTTCCACCGTTTGCTAAATGAGAAGAATATTTTTAGACTAACTGGCATTTTTCAAAGAAGCTGATGTCTGTGTAGGATTTACAACGAACAGTGAACCTGGAACATATTGATGTAATAATGTTTTCCAAACTGCCTGGGGTTTGCAATAATTCATAGACTAACTGATGGCAGTGAGTAATGATTTTTGGAAACAGACATTATTGGACGTTGCAACAAAGGACCTTGGAGCAGGATTAGGCCACTCTGCCCTTCAAACCTATTCTGCCATATAATAATGTCACAGCTGGCCTTGTTGAGGGCTCAAGCCCACTGATATCTCTGCTCCCCTCACCTTGATCCTCAATCACTTGACATCTTTGTGTATCAAATATCGAACGAACTCAGCCTTAAATAAATTCAATACCGCAGCCCTTACTGATCTCTGGGGAAGGGGATTCCACAGTTTGGCAACCCTTCTTGTCTCGGTCTTAAAAAGAAGACATTTTGTTTTTAAACAATGTTCTTAAGTATCATGAATAGGAAAGGTTTATAGGGATTTGGGCCAAGTATTGACAAATGGGACCAGATTAATTTGGGCTATCTGCTTGACATGGACGAGTTGGACAAAGGGTCTGTTTCTCTGCTGTACACCTCTTTGAATCTATGACCCGAAGAGGAAACGCGCTTTCAGCATCTACCCTGATAAGGCTCCTCGAGATGTTATGTTTCAGCAACTTCACCTCTCATTCTTGAATGAAAAGCATTGTGGGAAACAATAGTCATTGCTGGTCATCCATTCTGATGAAGAGTCATTGGACTCTGTTTCTCTCTCGACAGATGCTGCCAGTTTCTCTAGCACTATCTGTCTTTGTTACACAATGCAAGCATCTGCAGTTTCGTTGTGCTTATTTTAATGGCAAATATTAGTTTATGCACATGTTGTCTGTGGGTCTTTCTGTTTGTCAGTCTGCCTTTCTGTCAGTCTGTAAGTCAGTCAGTCCCTGTAGTCTGTCACAGTCTGTCACTCCGAGTGTCTGTCACAGTCTGTCAGTCAATGTGTCTGTCAGCCAGTCAGACACTCAGTCTGTCAGCCTGTCTGTCACAATCTGTCAGTGTCTATCTGTCAGTGTGTCTGTCACAGTCTGTCAGTCAGTCTGTCTGTCTGTCAGTCTGTCTGTCACAATCTGTCAGTGTGTCTATCTGTCAGTGTGTCTGTCAGTCTGTCACAGTCTGTCAGTCAGTGTGTCATGTCTCAGTCTGTCAGTCTGTCTGTCTCAGTCAGTCAGTCTGTCTCAGTCAGTCTGTCAGTCTGTCTTTATGTCAGTCCATCTGTCTCAGTCTGCCATCAGTGTTTCTGTCAGTCTGTCTGTCAGTCAGTGTGACTGTATATCTATCAGTCCGTCTGTCTTGGTCAGTCCATCTGTCTCAGTCTGTCAGTCATTGTGTCTGTCGGCCTGTCTATCTCAGTCTTTCTATCTCAATGTGCCTGTGTGTCCATCTGTCTCAGTTTGTCAGTCAGTGTGTCTGTCGGTCTATGGTCTGAGTGGTTTATTCTTGCTGTATTCTTGTCTTTCAGGACACGGATGTTGATGCTCTGGTAAGATGCATGGAGGATGTCCTGGACAGCAGATCATTAGGTGAGTCCTTTCCTCATCTGCACTATACCATCAGAATTTTATAAATTGCAAACAGAAATCCTCTTAGTCTTCTGAACTCTAGTGAATACAGGCCCAGTCAAACCAATCTCCTGTCATAGGACACCCTGTAGTCTGCAGTATCAGCTTAGTGAACCCCTGCTCCACTCTTTCATGGGCAAGTATATCTTTTCATTGTTACACATAATATTTCATGTCTGATTTCACCAAGACCCTGTATAACTGTAGTAAAACATTGCTAAACTCAAATCCTCTTACAAGGGAGGCCATTGTAACATTTGCTTTCCTAATTGCATGCTGCACCTGCCTGTCTACTTTCACTGACTGGTGTCCAAGAACACCGAGATCCCTTTGTACATTCACACTTCACAATGCATCTCCATTTAAATAATAACTTTACTTTCTGCTTTTCTCATTGAAGTGTATAACTTCACATGGAGCCATGCTGTACTGCATCTGCAATGTGTTTGCCCACATACTCAGCTTTTGTAAACCACCTTGAGGCGCCCTCACAACTCTCAATCTCACCGAGTTTTGTGTCATCAGTAAACTTGGAAATGTTGCATTTAGTTCCCTCATCCAAGTTATTTATAGAGATCATGAATAGCTCTGGCTGAAGCACTGCTAGTTCTGGGGCCCTACTACTCACTGCCTGCATCTTAGAGAAACACCATTCAATCCCAACGTCTGTTTCCTATTTGCCAATCAATTCTCAATCCATACTGCTATGTTAGCCCATATCCCATATACGTTGACTTTGCCCACTTACCTCTTCTGAGGGATTTATTCAAAGTCTTCTTTAAATCCAAATGCACACATCCACTGGCTCTCCCTTATTTATTCTACTATAAAATTCATCACTACCCCTCCCCTCTTCCCCCTTTTCAATGGCCATTAGGAATGGGTCTAGCAAGAAATATAGAAAAAAAACATCAGTTCAGTGTTCAGTTGCAACAATCTCAGATAATGTTTAAATAGTTTTACAGCAGTGTAGTTCTGTGTAAGAATATAGTGGTAACTGGTCTGTGCCTGTATGTCTGTTGTGAATGGGTGCCTGTGTTGTGTGTATTTTTCATAACTTTATGGTACATGCCATAATCCTTGCAATTTTATTAATCCTGTTGAAAACCAGGAGCTCATGGCTCCACTTCCTGCTTAAACTCTCTGGTGACAGCATCAGGTAAGAGGATTCAACCTTGCTAACTTCCTCCATTGAAGGATGTGAACATAAGAGGTATAGTTAGTAAGTTTGCAGATGACACCGAAATTGGAGGTGTAGTGGACAGCGAAGAAGGTTACCTCAGATTACAACAGGATCTTGATCAGATGGGCCAATGGGTGGAGGAGTGGCAGATGGAGTTTAATTTAGATAAATGTGAGGTGCTGCATTTTGGGAAAGCAAATCTTAGCAGGACTTACACACTTAATGGTAAGGTCCTAGGGAGTGTTGCTGAACAAAGAGACCTTGGAGTGCAGGTTCATAACTCCTTGAAAGTGGAGTCGCAGGTAGATAGTGTAGTGAAGAGGGGGTTTGGTATGCTTTCCTTTATTGGTCAGAGTATTGAGAACAGGTGTTGGGAGGTCATGTTGCGGCTGCACAGGATGTTGGAATATTGCGTGCAATTCTGGTCTCCTTCCTAACGGAAAGATGTTGTGAAATTTGAAAGGGTTCAGAAAAGATTTACAAGGATGTTGCCAGGGTCGGAGGATTTGAGCTACAGAGAGAGGCTGAACAGGCTAGGGCTGTTTTCCCAGGAGCGTCAGAGGCTGAGGGGTGGCCTTATAGAGGTTTATAAAATCATGAGGGGCATGGTTAGGGTAAATCAACAAAGTCTTTTCTCTGGGGTTGGGGAGTCCAGAACTAGAGGGCATAGGTTTATGCTGAGAGGGGAAAGATATATAAGAGACCTAAGGGACAACTTTTTCCACACAGAGGGTGGTACATGTATGGAATAGCTGCCAGAGGAAGAGGTGGAGGCTGATACAATTACAACATTTAAAAGACATCTGGATGGGTATATGAAAAGGAAGGGTTTGGAGGGATATGGGCTAAGTGCTGGCAGGTGGGACGAGATTGTGTTGGGATATCTGGTCGGCATGAACGAGTTGGACTGAAGGGTCTGTTTTCATGCTGTAAGTCTCTATGACTCTATAACAGAGAGATCATGGTTAGTCTGTATCCCAACTTCACACACTCAGTCCCTTAATATACTTGTCATTGCAAATTGGGAGAAATTGCCCAATGATCACTCTTCCCGAGACCACAGTTATGGCTTTTGCAAAGTATTTTATGGTCAGACACACAGCGAGCTCCACTTGTGGCTCCCTGGGTTTCCAATCATCTGATTGAAGGTAGAAAGAAAAACCAAGACTTTATGGAGTTTGACGTTTCAAACAGCCTTCCTAACTGCTGTACTTACCACTGGGAGTACTTGGTCCTGTTTTCAGTGCAGTAAAACACTAGATTGTCCGACCCAATCACCCACCCTTGTCTTCTGGTACAAGTTCTCACTCTTTCTGACCTGTGCTTTATCTCACAGTATAGCTTTTCTCACTTCAAAAAAAATCTTCTTCTTCCTCCATTGCAAACGCACTACAATTACACACCTTCTATTTACTGATAACTATAACTCAAACTGCCACTGTCTGGGATGCTGGATGAGTGAATGACCCTGATTGACAATTTTGATGTCAACAACGAGGAAGCTGCATGTTTGAGTTTAACATGTGGGTCATCAGAATATGGAAGACAACTAGTGGAGCAGACCATCAGTCTCTCAAGGCTGGTTCACCTTCCTCCTCACTGGGGTGACGCTCCAGAAATCAAATCTCGCTATTTTCCCAGTGTCATCACAAAAGGTAAAGATTTTTTTAAAAAGTCGGTATTCCCAATCTACCTGTCTTTTAGCCCCAGGATGCCAGACATCATGGACCAGATATGTGTACATAAAAGTTATTATTATTTATTTCAAGAAATTAAATCTGTTCTTCAGGCAAACAGTTATGAATGGTCAGTAAGTAACGCTACAGGTTAAAACTCTCAGCCCTTTCAAAGGTCACCCTTATAGTCACACAGACAGAAAAAAAGAAACATGGTGTAATGGATGAAGCGAAAGACTGCAAAGTCAGTTTAGTGGTCCCTCTTCACAGGTTCTCATGCTGATGAGAATGCTGCTTCTTGATCTTCCTTTTTGGATGCTTTCATTAGTTTGCAGGAAGCGCAGGGTGACTGGGTCATGCTTAAAAAAAGTTCTCTAACTTATTAATTAAAAGACAGCTGACAGCTACTGCTGAAGGAGAAGTAAACCTTTTTTTTCTTGTAGTAACAGAGAGAGCTTCTTTTCTTATGAAGATTCATGAGCTTCTCATTACCTTATTAATGGCTGGCCCCAAGCTGTTCAACTGCTGAGGAACAAATCACGACATTGTTGGCAGGCAGAAGGCCTTTGTCATTGAGAATAGGTCATTAGTCCAGAGACCAATCAGTTATTTGTTGCCAGCTGAATCTCCATTTCTACACACCCTTGGCTCCAGCTCATCTGCAAGCTATCTATTCTGTTTAATCCTGCAGCTGTGTAAACAGCACTTACAATGAGTATAACAGTTACTTGTTTTCAAAACACAGAGTAAACCTTCAGCAGTTATTTTTTCATTTACATCCGCAATCAAGAATACAGGGGAGAAAAAAACGTGGTTGTTACACACTTTTCAATCTTATGGTTGAACTAAACTAACTTTACTTTGCCACCCCATCTCCGCATCCCTTGATCTCATTAGTGTCCAAGAATGTATCTTTCTGTATCTTGAATATACATAAACACTCATTGTTCCTCAGCTCTCGGCAAGAGAATTCCAAAGACTCACAACCCCTTTTAGGGGAGAAATTGCCCCTCACCTCTGTCCTAAATGGTGATTATCCTCGATGCCAACACCCACTATAAGACTCTTCAACCAGAGGAAACAGCCGCTTAGTCTGTACCTCGTCCGACCAACTAAACTCACCTCAAAAACGGCAGCATTATCAACACAGATCAGAGAGTAACTCCATCCTGGGAAGTGTCAGTGCTATTTGTTTCTTCCTCTTGATGATGCCTGATAAAGAACTACATTACCTCCGTTTAATTGAACACGTTAGATGTTCAGTAAAATGGATGGATTTTATGACTAAAGGCACCAGGTATCACAAAACTAGAAGGCACACCCTACTGCAACTCAGTAACATTTCACTCGTATGTTTCAGGGCCCGAATGTCTAAAAGAAGACTTGCATTGATTTAGCAGGTTTCCTATTCTAAAGTACATTACAGCTAATGAAATACACTGGATTTGTAGTTGCTGTTGTAATGGAGTAAATGCAATGCCAATTTGAGCTTAGCACACTCCCAGAAAGAGCCACGTGCTTCTAGCAACAGGGCATCCATGTTTTTGTGACTTTGGTTGAGGGATAATATTAGCCAGTGCACTTTGGATAACTGCCTTGCTCTTCATTGAAATAACAGCAGGGGACCCTTAACATTCACCTTGGGGGTAGATAAGGCCTCGGTCTCACCTCTTATTGGAAAGATGGCCCCTCTGACAGAGCAGCAATCCCTCAGTACTGCACAGGAGCCTCTGCTTGGACTTTTGAGTCCCTGTTATTATGTGGTACAGAACTAATAATAATAAACCCAAACACTGCAGAATAGAAGTCCCGCTCTGAACAAAATCTGATTCACAGATTGCCACCCTTCCTACATGCAGCACAGATAGTTTCAGCTTGACCTTTATCTTTCAGAACACTAAAAGAAATAAGTAAATGCATTTGAATTGAGTTAGCTTTGTTGTCACATGTACTCAAATGAATACAGTGAAAAGTTTACAAGTCACCACTTATGGCGCTATCTTAGGTATGAGGTACCTAGGTACAGATTCTCCAGTACAAATTCTTAGAAAAAAAATTTGAAAAATAAAGAAATAATAACATTACATATTGTAGGAATGAATTAGAAAATAGAGGAATAAACGATACATATTGTGTGTCTCCCTGTATCGACTGCCAAGGCTTTATTTTAGATATCTTTGTTTCTCCTCCTGGATATTTGCATGTATGAGAATCAGACCTGGCGTTTTAACTTCTTTTCATGACTACCAACTGCTCCTGTCTCCATAGCACCAGAAGCTAAAGAACGACTGGGGAAAGAGTAGGGCCCTTTAAAGATCAATGAGGTCATCTTTGTTGTACCTCAGGAGATGGGAGAGATATTAAATAAATATTTCACGTCAGTTTTTACTGTGGAGAAAGAAATTAAGGCTAGAGAAGTCAGCGAAATAAATATTGATGTTTTGAAAACATTTTACAGAACAAAGAGGAGATGCTGGAGATCTTAGAAACATAAAGGTAGATAAATTTCCAGGACCTGATCAAATATATCCCAGGACTTTATGGGAAGTTAGGGAGGAAATTGCAGGGCGTTTAGCAGAAATAATTGTAAGATCTGTAACCACAAGACAGGTGTGGGAGGACCAGAGGTTGGTTAATGTTGTGCGTTTGTTTAAGAAAGGCTATAAGGAGAAGCCTGGGAGCTGTAGAGCTGTGAGGTTGCTGTTGGGCAAGTAGTTTGGGGGTGATTCTGAAAGATAGGATTTACAGGCATTTGGAGGGGCAAGGACTGATTAGGGATTGTCAGCATGGTTTTGTGCGAGGGCAATCATGTCTCATAAACTTGATTGAGTTTTTTGAGGGAGTAACCAAAATGATCAATGAGGACGGAGCAGTAGACGTTGTTTACATGGACTTTAGTAAAGTATTTGACAAGGTTCTGGATGGTAGACGAATTAGTAAAGTTAGATCATTTGGGATTCAGAGACAGCTTGCCAACTGGATATTAAATTGGCTTTATGGTAGGAGACAGAGGATAGAGGGTTGTTTTTCACACTGGAGGCCTGTGACCAGCGCTGTACCACAACGATGTGTACTGGGTCCACTGCTATTTGTCATTTATATAAACGATTTGGATGAGAATATAGGCGGCATTGGTAGTAAGTTTGCAGATGACACCAAATCGATGGTATAGTGGACAGTGAGGAAGGTGATCTAAGATTACAGTAGGACTTTGGTCAATTAGGTCAATGGACTGAGGAGTGGCAGATGGTGTTAATTTGGATAAATGCGAGGTATTGCATTTTTGTAAAACAAACAAGGGCAAGGCTTTAACAATTAACGGTAGGGCCCTGGGCAGTGTTGTGGCACAGAGAGACCGAGGGTTCAGGTTTATAATTATTTGAAATTTGCATCACAGGTAGACCGAGTGAGTAAGAAAGCATTTAGCACACTTGCTGCCATTGCTTAGACATTTGAGTATAGGAGTTAGGATGTTATGTTGAGGCTGTACAGGACATTGGTGAGGCCTTTTCTTGAGTACTGTGTGCAGTTCTGATTGCCCTGTTATAGGAAAGATACTATTAAACTGGAGAGGGTTCAGAGAGATTTACCAGGATGTTACCAGGAATGAAGGGTTAGAGTTACAAAAATAGGCTGGATAGACTAGGACCTTGTTAGCATGGGTATTTGAGAGGTGACCTTATTGAGGTTGATGGAATGATGAGATATATTGATAAAGTGAACAACAAAACTCTTTTTTCCTAAGATGGGGGAAACTAGGGGGTACATTTTTAAGGTGAGAAGAGAAAGATTTAAAAATGACATGGGCAACTTTTTTACACAGAGAGTGGTTCATGCGTGGAATAAGCTGCCAGAGAAAGTGATGAATGCAGATACAGTTACAATGTTTAAAAGACATTTGGATAGGTACAAGAATAGGAAAGGTACAGGCCAAAAGCAGGCAGGTGGAAGTAGTTTAGTTTGGGAACATGGTCAGTGTGGACTGGTTGGATTGAAGAGTCTGCTTCCGAGCTGTGTGACTCTATGAATCCATGAGCTGTTAACGAGACTCTCTCAGCTGAGGTGTATTTCAGTGACAGATTCATTTATTAAATTTTACAAAGTTCATGTACTTTCTAACTTGGAGTGTAACTTCTAATGCTAAAAGAGACTAAGATTATTGATTTTAAATTTAAAGTTACAAGTTACTTTGAAATGACAAGCAAAATAAGGTGATATGAATCAAAACATACTTTTTCACACAGCGGGTAGTTAGGGGATGGTATCTACAAATCTGGTGGAGGTTCAATTGTGATAGTTTGCACACAGCAAGATCCTCAAAACAGCAATATGATAATGACCAGATAAACTGGAGTTTCCTTTGTTAATATTCATTGTTAATAAACTTCAATGCCTTTATTTGTGTCAGTGCCTTGGGATCACATGTATCCACTTGCGGGGGTGCGCAATACCTCAGCTTAATGCCTACAACAATGCAGCACTCCCTCAACACTTCCCTGAAGAGTCAGTGGAGACAGAACTCTTAAAAGGTGCTGCTGACAAGGTGAAATAGGGCCATTGGCTCTGACAGAGCTAAGGAGGAGGTTCTAAGCATCAGAGCGTGGGCAATTAGTAACGTAGTTGGAGCTTAGAAGTCAAGAGGAGTTGGAGTCAGAGTTCAGAGGAGGTTCTAGAAGTTAAGTAGGCAGCTAAGTGTTGGAGTTATGACTCAGAAAAATGTCCTGGGAGGTGTGGGGGCTGGGAAGCAGCCATGGACAATTAACAGTCTGCTCCAGTTGTGAGGATGGTGAAGTAGTTTTGTTCTGTGCACTTGAGTGAGATTAGGGCTTAGGAAATGAAACAGGAGCAGCACTGACTGGGTGAAGCTCACAGTTCATGAAACGTTGGAGTTGTGGAGAACAGGAAGGATCTGGGGGACATAGTCCCAGGAAAGGATTGCTGTGACATCCATGGGATCTGTCTTGATTCTATTTGAAGTATTTTGTGGCTTGTTTGTCATGTTACATTGGGTGGTTAAAATATGAGTCACAGCTATCTTTTTTTAAAAATCTTTTTTTCAATCTTTATACGTTTGAGTAAATGTCACTCATAATAAATTAGTTATAGTTGTTGACTAAAGAAACCTGCTGAATGGTTTATATTAATAAAACAGATACAGTCTAAAATCTGCAGAATTGCCCACGTGATTATATTTAAATTTGTTATGAAGAATGGGATTGAAAAGGAATTGGTGACCCTTTCAACTTTGGTCATAACACAAGCATTTGTTTAACCTGAGAAAAAAAGCTAGTAAAATAGTAACAGCTGTGATTGAGATAAACAAATGAAAGTAACCCTAAGCTCCCCCCTCCCACTAGGGATTTTATTGAAAGGTTTAATGTTAAAACTATTGAAGACTGAATCCCTCTTTGTGAGGATATAGTGAGTTAAAACAGTGTAAGATTGTTTATCAGATTAGATTCCCTAAAGTGTGGAAACAGGCCCTTCGACCCCACACCAACCCTCCGAAGAGTAACCCACCAGACCCATATCCCTCTGACTAATGGGCAATTTAGCATGGCCAATTCACTTGACCAGCACATCTTTGGACTGTGGGAGGAAACCAGAGCGCCTGGAGGAAACCCACGCAGACACGGGGAGAATGTGCACACTCCACATAGTCAGTTGCCTGAGGCTGGAATCGAACCTGGGTCCCTGGTGCTGTGAGGCAGCAGTGCTAACCACTGAGCCACTATGCACCCAATTAGTTTGAAAATAGGAGGCTAACAACTTAGAACATCTTAACTCTCAAATAGAATGCAATTCTTGGTAGTGTTATTTAATTTCTAAATGTGAAAGAGATGTAAGATTCCTGAACTACTATCATGTTTCAAAATAAAGGTGCTGTCATCTAATGAAGAGCCATGCATTAGGCAAAGTGTTTCAGGTTTAGATTGTGCAAACTCATTGTCTAATTGCCACCAGCACTTGCCCATTTTCTGCCTGGTCTATTCCCGAGGGTCTCCTCATTGTCTTGGAACTTTGCAGAGTTGACCTGACTGTCAGATCAGTGGAAAAGATAGCACTCACAATTGCTCATCATAGAAATAGTGTTTTTCAATTGCAATTAATCTTTGCAAATGTATTTTTAAACAAAAGGTTCCAGAGAAGGCCAACATCTGAAAAAGAAAGTATTTACATTCAATAATTGAAGATTTTGAACATTGTTATTCCAATATTGTAGTTCCAAATTAGAGTGTTAGAGATGTACAGCACGGAAACAGACCTTTCGGTCCAGCTTGTCCATGCCAACTAGATATCCTAAATTAATCTAGTCCCATTTGACCCATATCCCTCCAAACCCTTCCTCTTCATATGCCCATCCAGATGCCTTTTCAATGATGTAATTATACCAGTGTCCTTTATCTCCTCTGGCAGCTCATTCCCTACACACAGCACCCTCTGCATGAAAAGGTAGCCCTTTAAGTCCCTTTTAAATCGTTCCCCTCTCACTCAAAACCTATACCGTCTTGATTTGGACTCCCCTACCCAAGGGAAAAGACCTTGACAATTCACCCTTTCTGTGCCCCACATGATTTTATAAACTTCTGTAAGGCCACCCCTCTGCCTCTGATGCTCCAAATGCTCTTGGGTTGCAGTGGTAGTGTCACTATACCTGGACCAGGAGGCCCAGGTACAAATCCCAACCACTGAAGAGGTGAGCAATGATATCTCTGAACAGGTTGATTATGTAAAAAAAAATCTATAGTTACAATTGCAGATACATTAATTGTCTGAATTTGAAAACAACTTCACTTCAATTACTGCACTCCAGCCTTACTGTAACCAGAATGTGCTGTAGAACTGATGCTGATTGCAAAGTTTCTGATTATTCATATCAATCAGTACCAACATTGTTCAGAATGAAATGACTTCTGTCTTATCCTATCAGGATTTGAAATTGGATTTAGGCTGGAACAAAATTTATCATCCAGTGCATTATAGGACGATTAATCCTTATCTGGTTCATACCAGTCTCCTTGGGGTATTGCAAACTGTTAGAGGATAGTGATAGATTAAATTCCCTACAGCATGGAAACAGGCCCTTCGGCCCAACCAGTCCACACCGACCCTCCGAAGAGCAACCCACCCCCTCTGACTAATACACCTAACATTATGGGCAATTTAGCATGGCAAATTCACCTGTCCTGCACATCATTGGACTGTGGGAGGAAACCCACACAGACACGGGGAGAATGTGCAAACTCCACACAGATAGTCACACAAGGCTGGAATTCAACCTGGGATCCTGGTGCTGTGAGGCAGCAGTGCTAACCACTGAACCACCGTGATAGATTGCTAAAATGGGTGGACACTTGCCAGGCAAAAATTAATGCATAGAAATGTGAAGTGATTCATTTTGTAGGAACTACGAAGCCGTACAATATAAAATAAAGACAACAATTCAACAGGGAGTGGAGGAACATAGAAACTTGGGAGCAAGAGTAGGCCAAGGTCAGAAATCACATGACACCAGCTTATAATCCAACAGGCTTATTTGAAATCACAGATGAAGGGCTTTTGCCCAAAACATCGATTTTCCTGCTCCTCGGATGCTGCCTGACCTGCTGTGCTTTTCCAGCACCACTCTGATCTAAACTCTTATTCGAAATCACAAGCTTTCAGAGCACTGCTCCTTTGTCAGGTGAAGTGCCAAGAGTAGGCCATTCAACCCTTAGAACCTGCATAACCAATCAATTAGACCATGGCTGATCATCAAGACCGCTTCTCCATCCTATCCCCATAACCAATGATCTCATTAGTAAATAGAAATCTGTTCATTTCTGTACTCAACACCTTCAATGACTGAGCTTCCTCATCCCTCCAGGATAGAACATTCCAAAGATTCACTCCCCCCTTAGTGAAGAAATTCCTCCTCAAGGAGAAATGTCCTCAAGGAGAAAGATCCTTTCTGCGCACACCCTATCTAGCCCTTTCAAAATTTAAGGGATATAGAAACATATAAAGTAGGAGCAGGAGTACCCCATTTGGCCCCTCAAGCCTTCTTTAAGGCTTTCAATATGATCATGGCTGATCAACCACTCAGAACCCTGTTCCTGCTTTCTCCCCCTATCCTTTGGTCCCTTTAACCCTAACAATGAGATCTAATTCCTTCCTGAAAATATTTCATATTTTGGCCTCAACCGCTTTCTGTAGCAGAGAATTCCACAGACTCCCCACTGTCTGGGTGAAGAAATTTCTCCTCATCTCAGTCCGAAATGGCCCAGTGCGATCCCTTGTTCTGGACTCTCTGGTCATCAGGAACATCCTTGCTGCTTTTACTCTGTCTGGTCCTGTTAGAATTTCATAACTTTCGATGAGATACCCCTCATTCTTCTAAACTCCAGTGAATATAGTCCTAGCTGGGCCAATGTCTCTTTACATGACGTGTCTGTCATCCCCGGAATCGATTCGGTAAACCTTCATTGCACTCCCTCCATCGCCAGAACATCCTTCCTCAGATAAGGAGACAAAAACTGTGCATGATACTCCAGTTGTGGTCTCATCAAGGCCCCTGTACAATTGCAGACATTCCTGCTTCTGTACTGGAATCCTTTCACTATGAACGCCAACATACAATTTGCCTTCTTCCCCGCCCACTGTACCTGCATGCATGGGGACCTTGGGGTATTTTTGCACCAATCATCAAAGTCTGTGGGGAAGGATGAGAAAGTGCTTGGGAATGTGTATGAAAGTCTACCTTTGTCAATCCATGATTTGGAGATGCCGGTGTTGGACTGGGGTGTACAAAGTCAAAAATCACACAACACCAGGTTATAATCCAACAGGTTTATTTGGAAGCACTAGCTTTAGGAACGCTGATCCTTCATCAGATGGTTGTGAGCTGATGAAGCAGCAGCACTCCGAAAGCTAGTGCTTCCAAATAAACCTGTTGGATTATAACCTGGTGTTGTGTGATTTTTAACTTTGTAAATCCAGACTGAGAGTGCCACAGCAAGGGAATTGTGGTGAGGTTTTTTAAAATGTTGGTTCAGTCTCAACTGGAGCTGGTGTGGCTAATTCTAGGCCCCACACTTTAGGAGGGATACAAAGAAAGGGTACATGAAAGATTCATGTGTGGAGTTTGCAAGTTCTCCCAGTGTCGGCATGGGTTTCCTCCCAGAGCTCAAAGATGTGCAGATTAGGGTGGATTAGCTGTGGGAAATGCAGTGCTACAGGCATAAAATAGGGGGTTGGTTTGGACTCGATGGATCGAGTGGCCTGCTTCCACACTGTAGGGATTCTCTGATTCCTAGTGGGGATGAGGATGTCAGTGGTGCAGATAGCTGACTCTGTCCCACTTGGAGTAGAGATGGTTTAAAACACATAAACGATTCTGAGCAAGTTAATGGGGAGAAACCTTTCTCTTCACTGAAGGGAGTTCTGACCAAAGGCAAAAGAATCAAAAGCAGCAATGAGCAAACATTTTCCAGAGAGTGAGCAGTAAGGGTGGGGGAGACACTACCTCAGGGAATGTTGTACGGAGATTCAATCACAGCTTTCAAAAGGAACATAAAAACATTTTCAGGGCTATAGAAAAGAGTGAAAGAGTAGGACTTTATTCTTTTATTCATTTACAGGACCTAGATTTTTCAGGCTAGGCCCATTGATTGGCCATTCACAATTTTCCTGGAGAAGGTGATGAACTGCCTGCTTGAACTGCTGCAGTGTAATGGAGTGCAAGGACTGTCCCTTTTTATTTTGTGCTTTTTTGGAAAAAAATCCTTGGACTGCAATGAGGGAGAGCTGTATTAAAACCAATATTTGAAAATGTCCTGCATGTTTTGAAAGCAATTAATCTGACAGCTATTGCAGATCTTGATAAGCGACTGTTTGGATATGCAGGAATTGGAGTTAGAGTCGCAGATAATTTGGAACAGGGTGGCTGTTCTGATACAGTTCTTGTCGTTGTCAAAAAATTGATTGGTCTATGGACTAGTGACCAGTTTTTGATGATAGAGACCTCTTATCTGCCAAGAACTGTGTGATTAGTTCTCAGGACACTTAACAGCTTGGAAATAGGAACAAGTTACGGAGAGAAATATATTCAGTTCTTCTCAAGCTCAGGAGCGGTTTCTCTGTTCTCCGCCATCTAAAGCTCCTGAAGGAAACCTGTTTGCCTTTCCCGCAACAGCTGTGTGCTGTGACTTTTAACGGAATGGTCAGAGACTATTTATGAGTGTCTCTGCCACTCTTGGACTCTTACCACTGAGTAGATGCATCCAGAGAAAGGCAATTAAAGCAATATGTTGGCAGGCAGAAAGATCTTCTTAACTACAGAACCTGGGGACAAAGACTACTGAACCATCTTTCTAGTTTATCCCCTCTGCCCAATCACCTATTTTCCCTGTCTGTGTGTTTACAAGGGAGAATTTATAAGGGGATTAGAATTTTATTTAGTAGTGTTATATGCTAACAGTTTATAATGGTTTACTTGTAGCTATAGTTAAAATAGTTGTAATAAATAGTACTTGTTGTTCAGTGCAGAAATCTAGTCCGTGCTTTCTATTAACTTATAAAATCTTTAACATTTGTGAAGATTCCAGGAATAGTCAGGTTCAGTACTGAGCACTCTACTCCAGTGAGTTATTACAGTAGTTACATCCAATTTGTTCTTAGGGAGGAAGTGCCAGGAATTTGACCCAGCCAGCAGAGTGTAGACTCATTGGGCCGAATGGCCTACATTTGTGATACAGTCACTCTATGATATGAGGGAACCTTTATGAAAGAGGAGGTATAAGAGTCTAAAATAATTTAAGGAATTTATAAATCATCAGATTGTTGTTTAAGAAATTGTCTTTGTTGGATAATTTGACCTACAGCCATTCCAGTCTTCCTATCTTGGTTGAACTTTATCCTTTCTGAGGTCTCTTCGATTAGTTTGAATTGGTGGAGAAAGTCAGGAGGGAATTTCTCAGACTTTGCTTTTTCTGAAATCAGTCTTGGTTCCCTCTCAAGTTTTGGATTCTCTCTAGAGATTGCATGGGTGGGGGTTGGGCGGACTGTAAATACTGGGATGAACAAAGGATTATAACTAATCAGGACAGGTTGGGTGAACCATACAAAAAATAGTAGCTTTTGTGTGACTCAGTTTGCACCTTCTGTCAGTCAGCCAGGAAGTAACAATGCGTGATAACTTCCTATGAGGCACTGGGTGATGTTTTGCAACAGTAAGGATGCTATATGAATGCAAGTCATTGTTCTTAATGAAGTCCATAGCTCTTAGCACATCATGACCACAGTTGCAAGATGCCAAGCAGCAGGGTGGAAAATAGTAAGAATCTTAAACAAGACAATAGTTATTTAGCGAGCGAATAGTCCAGCCGTTGTTTGGTAATATTCAGACTGTACCCGAACAAAAAACAATACAGCACAGGAACAGGCCCTTTGCCCAATCAATACTGGGCCAACACATAATGCCTTCGAAACCAAAAAAACCTTAGAACATTACAGCACAGTACAGGCCCTTCGGCCCTCAATTGGTGCCACTCTGTGAAACCAATCTGAAGCCCACCTAACCGACACCTTCTGCCTCTGCACAGTCTGTTCCCTGGAAATGTGTTGCTGGAAAAGCGCAGCAGGTCAGGCAGCATCCAGGGAACAGGAGAATCGACGTTTCGGGCATAATCCTGTTCCCTGGATGCTGCCTGACCTGCTGCGCTTTTCCAGCAACACATTTCCAGCTCTGATCTCCAGCATCTGCAGACCTCACTTTCTCCTCACAGTCTGTTCCCTGCCTATTCATATATTTATCAAGGTGACTCTTAAACCTCACTATTGTATCTTATTCTGGCAGTGCAATCCAGGTACTTACCACCTTCTATGTAAAAACTTTGCCTCCCACATCTCCTTTAAACTTTACCCCTTTCACCTTAAAGTTATGGGGTCCCCTAGTCACTGACATTTCTACTCTGGATACAAGACTCTGACTATCCATTGTATCCTTGCCTTTCATAATTTTATAAACTTCTATCAGATTGCACCTCAGCCTCCGACATCCAAATGAAAACACAACAAGTTTGTCCAGTCCCTCCTAATGCCTTCCAAACCTGGCATCATCCTGTTAACCTTTTCTGTAGCACCAATTGTCTCTCCCTAACGAGAGAGAAGCCTATGGTCTGATCAGACTATCACAACTTTATATCTGGTGTAACTTTCCTGCTCTTATATTCTAATAAAGGCAAACATCCCATATGCCATCTTAAGAGAAATTTAATGAAACTCATAGAGAGAAATTATTTAATAAAGTTTTGCTTCTTCTTGTAGTGACAATGTTCCATTCACAATTTGTTGTAACTGGAAATCATCACGATAGTTTGAGCAGAAGTATCTTTAAAGAATTATATAATGGGAAATTGGAGCATCTGGATCTCACACAATGTTGTTCTTGCCTTCAATGGGCTTTGCAGTGAGCAAGGTGGACATCACAATGTGTCTCTGTGTTGATTACAGATAATGACACTATCATTCCAGCATTGTCCCAGGGACAGACAGCTATGAACCACACCATGGCAGAGACCAGGATCAACCATCTGAGAGAGTAAGTGCTGTGGGCTTTTCTGTGTTCCAACTATTAGGAAGCTGTTATGTGATCTGAATGTTTTGGTTGATCATGTGGATATTGGATAGATGTAATTTCAAACATGCTACAAGATATTCTGCATACGAACATGTATTGTACATGTGAACAGGTATTGTACATGTGAACAGGTATTGTGCATGTGAACAGGTAATGTACATGTGAACGTGTATTGCATATGTGAACAGGTATTGTGCATGCGAACAGATATTTTACATGGTCTCAAAGTGAATTATTTTTATCTGAGAGTCTACATGCATCGTTCAGTTGCTTCCATTATTGCTGTTTGCATCGGCAGACTTCTTACACTGAAAGTCACTTGATGCAGACAAAGTACATGCTTGTGTCTGCTTCTGTGGCTCATTCTTCTAGAGCAGGTCAAGAGACTCAAGCCCAGAGGCTGTAGCTTCCAGGGTGCGTTATGCCTGGCTTTCCTGACCTCACTACTCACCAAAGACACTGTGGAAGGGTTTGTACATTTTGCAATTAACCTGCTTCACCATGTTTTGAATGCACCTTGTGTACACTATTCTCAACCACCCAACTTCTCTCCTTCAATGCATCTCCACCATCCTCAGCCCCCAATACCCTCACTCCCCATAACATCCCCACCCCCTTCACCCCACACCACACCACCACCCACACTACTCCCACCCCCACCACATCTCCACCGGGAAACTGAGCTGTTGTAGTGTTGGCCAGGTAAGAGGCTCCTGCCCACACCACTGCTTTCTGGTGAAAATAATTTCAGGGTTGGACAGTTGATTGTCAACCTTTTTGGAGTTAGTTCATCTGTCTTGCAATCTCCCACCTCGATCGACTTTTCCTCTGTGCTCTGTATTGACTAGCAGTGACAGAGCCACTGCTGAAGGCTGCAACAGCTATGGAATGCTCCTTGGCAACTCACCAGGGATTTTTCAGCAGTGCTTCTCATGTACATGACCACCATCGCCCAGAGAGAAAATGCTGACAGATGTGTGGGTTTGCCATTCTCTCCAAGTTCTTCTCCATTTCACACATCCACCCATCGTGGACAGGTCACTCCTCCACCGGGCCAAAGTCCTGGGACTCCCATCATAACAACACCTTAGCAGTTCCTTCTGCTCAAGAACTGCAGTGGGTCAAGATGAAGACTCATCATACGCTGAAGAATAATTCAAGATGAACAGTGAATGCTCGTGGTGTGCCAAGTCACTAAGAATTAATTCCAGGGAATGATTTTAATACATTTTTTTGTATAATTTATATTTCAAGCAAATGGTTATTATGCCACATGAGATCTGGGATAAATTTATCTTCTTCCATATTTCCTCATTTATTTAATTTATGCCAAAGCTCTGAGTGGAACTGCAACCCACAGTACAATCTCTAAACCCAAGACTCATAGCTGGGAAATAATTATATTTTAAGAGCCTTACAATGAGGTTAATTTAAATTGCTTCATAAATTCTGAGTATTGAAATCTCTTGGTGCCTGATCATTCTGATTAGTTGCTCTTGTGAAGTATTCAGTTCCCCTCTTTGCTGGAATTTATTTCACTTGCAACATTTAAATTAGGACAGTCTGCTTCATATTTGAGTAGTGATTTAAGGACAGATTACATAGGGAGGAACTTTAATGGATAAGGGAAGATGTGATTGGGGGTTGCGTGCTGGGGATAATATTCTGCAGAAGAGTGGGTGTGTTCAGTTCACTCAGGGAGTCTGAGCTGTTATAGCAGCATGCTATTTTATTTTACTTGTATGTATATTCCTGAGCTATGGATGTAATTATCGAGGCTCCAACACTTTTTCCATCATCTGGATAACTAGGAATCTTCTCTACTCTTACTGCCTATCAACACTGGAGATGCCAGTGTTGGGCTTGGGTGGACAAAGTTAAAAATCACACAACATCAAGTTATAGTCCAACAGGTTTATTTAGAAGTACAAGCTTTCGCTGCCTGATGAAAGTGCAATGCTTTGAAAGCTAGTACTTCCATATAAACCTGTTGGACTACAACCTGCTATTGCATGATTTTTAACTTTGCGTACCTTCAGTGTGTGTTGGGAGGATTGACAATTAACCTAACAAGAGGTGATGGCCTATTGGTATTATTCTGAGACTATTAATCCAGAAACTCATCTAACGGTTTTTTTTAGATTAGATTAGATTACTTACAGTGTGGAAACAGGCCCTTCGGCCCAACAAGTCCACACCGACCCGCCGAAGCGCAACCCACCCAGATCCATTCCCCTACATTTACCCCATTCACCTAACACTACGGGCAATTTAGCATGGCCAATTCACCTAACCTGCACATTTTTGGTCTGTGGGAGGAAACCGGAGCACCCAGAGGAAACCCACGCAGACACAGGCAGAATGTGCAAACTCCACACAGTCAGTCGCCTGAGGCAGGAATTGAACCCTGGTCTCTGGCGCTGTGAGGCAGCAGTGCTAACCACTGTGCCACCGTGCCACCCACAGGTCCAGGTCCATGTTCTGTGGACCTGAGTTCAAATTTGAACTCAATATGTTTTTTAAAATCTGGAATAAAGAGTCTAATAATGACCATATCCACATCCTCAGTGATGGAAGAGCCAAGCACATCAGTGAAAAAGATAGGGCTGAAGCATTCGTAATGATCTTCAGCCAGAAGTGCTAAGTGGATGATCCATTTCAGCTTCCTCCAGTGATCCCCCAGCATCACAGATACCAGTCAGTTTGATTCACACCACATGATATCAAGAAACAGTTGGACGGACACATTGGATACTGCAAAGGCTCCAGGCCCTGACAACATTCTGGCAATAGTACTGAAGGCTTGGTGTTCCAGACATTGCCGCTCCCCTAGCCAAGCTGTCCCAGTACAGTGACAACACTGGCACCTAGCCAACAATGTGGAAAATTGCCCAGGTATGTCCTGTACATAAAAAGCAGGACAAATCCAAACCAGTTAATTACTGGCGCATCAGTCTACTCTCAATCATCAGTAAAGTGATGGAAGGTGTCATCGACAGGGCTATCAAGCAGCACCTGCTCAGCAATAACCTGCTCAGTGACACTCAGTTTGGGTTCTGCCAGGGCCACTCAGCTCCTGACCTCATTACAGCCTTGGTTCACACATGGACAACAGAGCTGAATTCCAGAAGGGAGGGGAGAGTGACAGCCCTCGACATCAAGGCTACATTCGATTGAATGAGCCATCAAGGAGCCCTAGCAAATCTGGAATCAATGGGAGTCAGGGGGCAAACTCTCTGATGGTTGGAATCATACCTGGCGCAAAGGAAGATGGTTGTGGTTGTCTGGAGGTCAGTCATCTCTGCAGGAGTACTTCAGTGTCGTGCCCAGGGCCCAACTAGCTTCAGCTGCTTCATCAATGACCTTCCCTCCATCATAAGGTCAGAAGAGAGAATGTTTGCTGATGATTTCAGCACCATTCACCACTCGTCAAATACTGAAGCAGGCCATATTCAAGTCCACTGCATCTGGATAATATCCAGGCTTGGGCTGACAAAGGGACAACTAACCTGGCCCACAAATGCCAGGTAATGACCATCACCAACAAGAGACAATCTAACCACTCCTCCTTGAGGGTTTTATCATCTCTGAATCCCCCGCTATCAATATCCTTATGTTGAGAATTGACCAGAAACTCAACAGGACTTGCCACAGAAACACAGTGCCAACAAGAGCAGGTCAGAGGCTATGAATACTGAGGTGAGTAACTCACCTCCTGAGTAACCCCTGACCTCCCCCAAAGCCTGTCCACCATCTACAAGGCACAAGTCAGGAGTGTGATGGAATACTCCCCGCTTGCTGGGATGGGCGCATTTCCAACAGCACTCAAAAAGCTTGACACTATCCAGGACAAAGCAGCTCATTTGACTAACATCACATCCACAAGCATCCACTCCCTCCAAAACTGACACTCAGTAGTAGCAGTGTGTACCATCCACAAGATGCACTGCAGAAATTCACCAAAGATCCTTAGTCAGCACCTTCTGAACACACAACCACTTCCATTTAGAAGGGCAAGGGCACTATAGATACATGGGAATGCTACCACCTGCAGGTTCCCTGGGAACCACTCACCACCCTGACTTGGAAATATATTGGTGTTCCTTCAATGTCGCTGGGTCAAAATCCTGGAAAACCTCCCCGAGGGCATTGTGGTGGGCTGCAGTGGTTCAAGAAGGCAACTCACCATCATCTTCTCGAGGGCAACTAGGGAACAACCAATAAATGTTGGCCCATCCAGTCATGCCCACATCCCACAAAAATGATTGAAAAAACCCCAAAGAAGATGACCAACATTTGTACTTGAACCAAAATATTCCCTTGAGCTTCTATACTTGTGAAATGAACTGATGAATGCACACTGAAAAGCTTTCACAAAATGTCTCTTTTTACACATTTTCTGCACTACCAAAAGACTATTTGTCTCAGATATGAAGGGCTGATTGTATCCTTCTGCCCTGTAATCAATTAGTGATTCCATGAACAAAACGTGAAGTATAACTTGATTTCAGTTTGGAAAATGAGGGTGGGCAAACAACCGTTCTGAGAATGTAAGTTTTGTCGCAATATAATGAGTACGGTGTGAGCTCAGCGTCAAATGTAAATGGATACTGAGTCAAAGGAAAATGTGAGCTATTGGCAAAGAGAGTCAAGTTCATGGAGATGAGAGCAGATTGGGCTTTAACTAAATTTTCAGAGGAGTCTGCGAGTGAGGAGATAGTTCAATATGAATTGGAGAGGGCACAAATTAAATATATTTTATCAAGTGAAAAAGAATGAGTAAAGAATTGTATACAGTTAGGGGAGATTAGCGCTAAATGTTGGTATGCATCCATTTTTGTTACAGGAGACGTGAGTTGCGATCTGTTACTGTTGAGGCAGACACACATGAACCTGCGATTTAAAACTGCATTGTACACAGGGAAATGCAGCTTTCCACTAACCTGCCGAGCTGCCCAAGACAATAGTTACATTCTTCCCAGTGCAGCTGCTAAACAAGACATTCCATGCCTTTAAAGTGCAGAGAGCTCAATTTAATTCAATAGCACTGACCTCTACACCACTGAAGCCAAACGCCAACTCGAGGACATCTCTTCCTACCGCCCCCTCGATCATGACCCCACCCCCCCCATCACCAAACCATCATCTCCCAGACCATACAGAACCTCATCACCTCAGGAGATCTCCCACCCACAGCTTCCAACCTCATAGTCTGGGAACCCCGCACTGCCCGGTTCTACCTCCTTCCCAAGATCCACAAGCCTGACCACCCTGGCCGACCCATTGTCTCAGCATGCTCCTGCCCCACAGAACTCATTTCTACCTACCTCGACACTGTCCTATTCCCCCTAGTCCAGGAACTCCCCACATAGTTTGAGACACCACCCATGCCCTCCACCTCCTCCAAGACTTCCGTTTCCCCAGCCCCCAACGCCTCATCTTCACCATGGATATCCAATCCCTCTACACCTCAATCCGCCATGACCAGGGCCTCCAAGCCCTCCATTTTTTCCTCTCCCAACGTCCCCAACAGTACCCTTCCACCGACACTCGCATTCATTTGGCCGAACTGGTCCTCACCCTTAACAATTTCTCCTTCAAATCCTCCCACTTCCTCCAGACCAAAAGGGTAGCCATGGGCACACGTATGGGCCCCAGCTATGCCTGTCTCTTTGTTGGCTACGTAGAACAGTTGATCTTCCGTAATTACACCGGCACCACTCCCCACCTCTTCCTCCGCTACATTGTTGACTGCATTGGCACCACCTCATGCTCCCGTGAGGAGGTTGAGCAATTCATCAACTTCACCAACACATTCCACCCTGACCTTAAATTTACCTGGACCATCTCTGACACTTCCCTCCCCTTCCTGGACCTCTCCATCTCCATTAATGACGACCGACTTGACACTGACATTTTTTACAAACCCACCAACTCCCACAGCTACCTGGATTACACCTCTTCCCATCCTACCTCTTGCAAAAATGCCATCCCGTATTCCCAATTCCTCCGCCTCTGCCGTATCTGCTCCCAGAGGACCAGTTCCACCACAGAACACACCAGATGGCCTCCTTCTTTAGAGACCTCAATTTCCCTTCCCGCGTGGTTAAAGATGCCCTCCAACCCATCTCGTCCACATCCCGCACCTCCATCCTCAGACCCCACCCCTCCAACCGTTACAAGGACAGAACGCCGCTGGTGCTCACCTTCCACCCTACCAACCTTCGCATAAACCAAATCATCCGCCGACATTTCCGCCACCTCCAAAAAGACCCCATCAGCAGGGTTATATTTCCGTCCCCACCCCTTTCCGCCTTCCGCAAAGACCGTTCCCTCCGTGACTACCTGGTCAGGTCCACGCCCCCCTACAACCCACCCTCTCATCCTGGCACCTTCCCCTGCCACCGCAGGAACTGCAAAACCTGCGCCCACACCTCCTCCCTCACCTCCATCCAAGGCCCTAAAGGAGCCTTCCACATCCATCAAAGTTTTACCTGCACATCCACTAATATCACTTACTGCATCCATTGCTCCCGATGCGGTCTCCTCTACATTGGGGAGACTGGACGCCTCCTAGCAGAGCGCTTTAGGGAACATCTCCGAGACACACGCACCAATCAACCACACCGCCCTGTGGCCCAACATTTCAACTCCCCCTCCCACTCTGCTGAGGACATGGAGGTCCTGGACCTCCTTCACCGCTGCTCCCTCACCACCAGACGCCTGGAGGAAGAACGCCTCATCTTCCGCCTTGGAACATTTCAACCCCAGGGCATCAATGTGGACTTCAACAGCTTCCTCATTTCCCCTTCCCCCACCTCACCCTAGTTCCAAACTTCCAGCTCAGCACTGTCCCCATGACTTGTCCTTCCTGCTTATCTCCTTTTCCACCTATCCACTCCACCCTCCTCCCTGACCTATCACCTTCATCCCCTCCCCCACTCACCTATTGTACTCCATGCTACTTTCTCCCCACCCCCACCCACCTCTAGCTTATCTCTCCACCCTTCAGGCTCTCTGCCTTTATTCCTGATGAAGGGCTCTTGCCCGAAATGTCGATTTTGCTGCTCCTCGGATGCTGCCTGAACTGCTCTGCTCTTCCAGCACCACTAATCCAAAATTAATTCAATAGCAGTCTACTTAACATTCGCTATACCAAGGATTCCCCACCCCAGGGGCATTGTAAGAAATCACAAAATATGACCGCTGTTGATATGGACAACACCTTGCAAAAACCTTCAAAATATTCAGGCCCATGTTATTTCATTGTGGGCGGCACGGTGGCACAGTGGTTAGCACTGCTGCCTCACAGCGCCAGAGACCCGGGTTCAATTCCCGACTCAGGCGACTGACTGTGTGGAGTTTGCACATTCTCCCCGTGTCTGCGTGGGTTTCCTCCGGGTGCTCCGGTTTCCTCCCACAGTCCAAAGATGTGCAGGTCAGGTGAATTGGCTATGCTAAATTGCCCGTAGTGTTAGGTTAAAGGGGTAAATGTAGGGGTATGGGTGGGTTTCGCTTCGGCGGGTCGGTGTGGACTTGTTGGGCCGAAGGGCCTGTTTCCACACTGTAAGTAATCTAATCTAATCTAATCTAAAAAAAAAGGTAGTCACAGAAAGCAATACCTTTGTCCAGGGGGGGTGTGAAACTTGGAATGTGAGATCAATATTTACTGTAAAGATAGAACGTAGGAAATAGGAACATGGGTAGACCATTCAGCCCCTCAAGCCCGTCCTCGCCCACCCCATTCTGTAAGGCCATGGCTGATCTACCCCAAGCCTCAACTCCTCTTTTGTGCCAGCTGCTCAGCCCTCAACTCCCCATTGTTTCAGCTCTTTGTCCACCTCGTCTTTGAATATTTTCAGCAATCTACTCTGTGCGGCACAGAATTCCAAACACGCATGACCCTGTGGGAGAAGGAATTCTTTCCCATCTTCGTTTTAAATGAGAGTCCCTTTATTCTGTAACTATGTGCCCTAGTTTAAGATTCCCCCATCTTCTGAACATCCAAGTCCCCTCAGAATCTTGTTTCATTAAGATTATCCTTCATTCTCCTGAAACTCTGAGGGATAAAAGCCTAACTGGTTTAGCAGTTCTTGATAAATCCACGTGTTCAGCCCAGGAATGAGCCTAGGTAATTGCCTTTCAACTGTCTCCAATGTCAATATATCCTTTCTTCAATGTATAAGTGGCTCAGTGGTTAGCACTGCTGCCTCACCATGCCAAGGACTTGGGTTCAATTCCCACCTTGGGTGACTGTCTGTGTGGAGTTTGCACATTCTCCCTGTGTCTGCACGGGTTTCCTCCCACAGTCCAAAGACGTGCAGGTCAGGTGAGTTGGCCATGCTAAATTGTCCCATCGCGTTAGGGTAGGGGAATGGGTCTGGGTGGGTTACTCTTCGGAGGGTCAGTGTGGACGTGTTGGGCCAAAGGGCCTGTTTCCACGCTGTAGTTAATCTAACCTACAGGGGTCAAAATTGTCCTTGCTATGGGGTGCAGTGGGGTATAAGTTTTTGATTTCTCTTGTAAGAAAGCTAATTTGCTCACACTCTCAATTAACCAAGTTACCATCTTCTGTGCTGTTAAGGTCTATGACCATTTGCATTTATTACTAAAAGCTGATTTTTTCCCCGATTCAAAATTTCTATAGTGGGTATATTAATCCATCAGTGATTTTTGGGGTACACTGTTTTTGGATAGTCTAGCAAGTGAATTTCTCTCTGTAACGTAATAGTCACAGTACAAGGCCACTGTCCACAAATACTCCCACGTCCATTAATCTAGCAAACATCTGAATGAGTCTGCCCAAATACTGGGTGAATAAATCTTTAGATCCTTGCTGATGATTGGTGCCACAATGATGAGTCTCATTTTCCAAACTGTAGGAAAGACAATAGGCATTCAGTGAAGAAGTTTAAGCGAAAGCGCTGGATAGCTGCCAGTTACTATTTCTACTTTCAAGCATCTTTAGTAACTGTGTACCAATCATCATGTATTGACTTACTGTTATTGAGGATAACAGCTTCGCCATCCAATAGGATCATGGCTGATAGGGCATTTCCTCGCATCCACTTTCCTGCATCTTCCCCGTAACCCTTGATTCCCTGACTGATCAAGAACCTGTCTGGAGACCTGCATTACTTATTACCATAAGAAATAGGAACTGGAGTAGATCTGCTCTACCATTCAATGAGTTAATGGCTGATCCGACATTCCTCATGTTCACTTTCCCACATTTTCCCCGTAACTCTTGATTTCCTGACACATCAAGAGTTTATCTGTCTGAGCCTTATGGCCTCTCCCCCATTCAAAAATTAAACACAAACCTGCTTCAGGGTGAAATTCTGTCTTGGTGCCGTGCTTTGGGAGTGTGTGAAAAATATTACACTTTATGTTTTTCTTCGTTGGGGGACTATTGGAGATCACGTTATGTTCAACCTCAGTTTTGTGATTTAAATCTTTCAATGTCATTGCTCTGTGATGATATGATCATATAGAGCCCCTGTTCAGGCATTGAAGTTACTTTGCACGTTCTCTGTTATGATGGATGTGTTTGGATGCAGCTGCAACAAAAGAAATAGATATTAAACTGACAGTGGTTAATATGGACAACAGTTCTACACTTCAGAGTTCTGACTCCTTAATCGCACAGTGCTCAACTGTTTTCGATCCAATTCATTCAGGATATTGACATATTGTCCTTGCTGTAATTTAGTCTCAGTCTCTTGTGGATGTTGTGACCTACCTGTGCCTTTGGTTCCTCACAATCATAGTTTCCTTCTGAACTTTAAAATAGCTCAATACCATCTCTTCTTGCTATCTCTGTAACCTCTGTCCCTCACTCCCTTCTGGTTCCACCCTACCCCCAGTAGAATTAGTTTGGTATCTCCCATTATTCCCCTCTCTTCCTCCAATCTTAATAAGCTATCAGCCATATAGGTCCCATTTTCTGGACTTCCCACTTATATCCATATCCCTCCCATGTTTTAGGGAAATTGAGTAACTCAAGGGGGGGGGCAGTGTTTATGGATCAGGGAAACATTGGGAACTGGGGAGGGAGACTATTAAAAACACCATAGAAACATAAGAAATAGGAGCAGGAGTAGGTCATTTGCCCTTTAAGCCTGCTCCAGCATTCAATATATTGATGGCAGATCATCCAACACAACAGCCTGTTCCTTCTCCCCACCTCCACGTCCTTTGATCATTTTAGCTTTCTTGAATCAGACAATGTTTGGCCTCAAGTGCTTTCTGTGGTATTACACTCCTCATGGATCCTCATTCTCTGGAAACATTCCTTGCCATGTCATGTGAGGGTCAACCACATGGAGCAGGGGTGATGGGTATGGAACTGGGGGGGGTTGAGGGAGAGGGGAAGGTGGCATCAGTAGTTGGGGGGGTCTGGGGTGGTGGGTGCAGTCCTGGAGTTCAGGGTATCAGAGGAAGGAGGGGGGTATCACATTGTCGGGATCACAAATCTGACAAAGCACTTTGGCTGTTTTTTGAACACAATCTCTCGGGCTTGCTTTCACTGCGCTGACTCCTGGTACAACAGGAAAATGTGCACCCTCCCTCCCCGTTTCTGAAGCATGGTGGAGTAAATCAGATTGGGTAGCACCAGTTTTACAGGGGTAGTCTTTTGAGTTCACAGACTGACTCCACCGTGCTTCTCAGCGGAAACTGTCACCCTGTTAATCTCTGGCTAAGTATCTTTTGATTAGCTCACTTGGCTGGATGGCTGCTTTGTGAGGTAGAATGACACCAACAGTATGGGTTTGATTCTCATACTGGCTGAGATTACCATGAAGGTCCCAACTTCTCAGCCTCACCCTTCATCTGATGCGTGGTAACCCTCGGGTTAAATGTGCTTTCAGCTGTCTCTGCCTCGAATGAGAGAGTGGGACTGTGGTGACTTTACTGTTTGGGTAGTGATTTAGAAAATTTGAATTCTGTGTCTCCATTGTTTTCATCAGCTGTAGAATCTTCCAAATTCTCTACATTGCTGCAATTCTGGCCTTTTGAGCAACTCCAATTTATAATTGTTTCGCCACTGACAACAAAGTCTTCCGAAACTCTGGAATTCCCTCCATAAAACCCTCCACCTTTTAGGCACTGCTCAATACATACTTCTTTGACTAAGCATTTGGACATCTTGCCTAATATTTCCTTACATGGCTTTTCGAGCATCTTTCAAGTGCCTTGTGACATTTTATTATGTTCAAGGTGCTATATAAAGGTGCACTGCTATTGTTATAGAGTAAATACCGTTAAAACAAGCCAAAATTAAAAATAGAGAACTACAGTAACTCAACATGTTTTAAAATGAGTGTAAATATTTTATAAGGTATTAATAGAGTAAAATAACAATTTTATAAACTGATAAAAATGTAAGTAACTAAGATAAAATAGAAATTGGATGTGTTTACACTATACACAATGCTTCAACCCCAATGGGATCCCAATCAATAGGGAATAATGTTTTGTTTTACAATTTATTCAGCTTAATTGTTTTGATTGAGAAAGGACCGTCTGTTTATGTAACATTTGATGATGTCTTCAGGATGGTCAAAGAACAGCCACAGGTCTTAAATAAAAAAACAAAGGGAAACCTGTTTTTTTGCAAAAAAAAATCCATTAAAGCAGACAGATTGAAACTTATGTATACCAAAAGCCAAGAATTGAATTCCTTTGCCATTTAAAAAATTTAAAAGAGAGTCGAAGATTCTGCTTGTTTTTAACTCTGAAAACACATTTCAGCAGTAATTGAATATCGACTGGTGCCCAGAGAAATACATTTTAACTTGATGAGACACAGGACAAAGGCTAGGTCAATGGTTCAGAAAGGTCAATGATGCTTTAGTTCCCCATCATCTTCCTTTTAAATATCTCCGAGCACCTACTGCTGACTGGCTTGATTCTAACTTCATTTAGCAAGGAATGTTTTCAAAATATGGCCGCTCTAGTCTCTTTAGGCAAGACTTAGTATTATCGTCTTTTCACCTGAAAAGATTGGGAAGGACTTGCATTCATATGTGTACGTCCTCGTACACCAGTCGCTGAAGATGAGCATGCAGGCGGTAAAGAAGGCAAATGGTATGTTGGCCTTCATTGCGAGAGGTTTCAAGTACAGGAGCAAGGATGTGTTGTTGCAGTTATACAGTGCCTTGGTGAGGCCACACCTAGAATATGGTGTGCAGTTTGTTCTCCTTTTCTGAGGAAGGATGCTCTTGCTCTGGAGGGAGTGCAGTGAAGGTTTCTCAGGCTGATTCCAGGGATGACAGGATTGACATATGAGGAGAGATTGACTAGGT
Source organism: Chiloscyllium plagiosum (assembly GCF_037043375.1). Classification (NCBI taxonomy): domain Eukaryota; kingdom Metazoa; phylum Chordata; class Chondrichthyes; order Orectolobiformes; family Hemiscylliidae; genus Chiloscyllium; species Chiloscyllium plagiosum. The sequence goes on from NW_028270172.1 coordinate 10,373,918, forward strand.
TAGGATTGTATTCACTGAAATTCAGACAAATGAGGAGAGACCTCAGAGATTTATAAGATTCTAACATGGCAGTTGGAGTGAGGATGTTCCAGTGGGTGTGTCCAGAATCAGGGGTCACAGTCTAAGGATTTGTGGTAGACCATTTAGGATGGAGATGAGGAGACATTTCTTCACCCAAAGAGTGGTGAGCCATTGTGCAATTCATTATCACAGGAAGTAATTGATGCCAAATCATTGAATGTATTCAAGAGGTGGCTAGATATAACATTTGAGGCGAATGGGATCAAAGGTTATGGGAGAAAGCAGGATTAGGCTTGTGAGTTGGACGATCAGCCATGATTGTGATGAATGGCACAGCAGGCTTGAAGGGCCAAATGGCCTCCTCCTGCTTCTATCTTCTATGTTTCTATATGGTATCACTTTCATGATCACAGATACTTTATAGTCAATGCCAAACTTTGGAAGTATTGTCACTAATTGTAATGTAGTTGTCAATTTGTGCAGAGCAATTTCTGCAAACGACAATTTGACAGTTACTGTATAATCTGCTTTTTCTCTTAATGATTGAGGCTTAAATATTGACCGGTGAGAATGCCCTGACTCTTTTTCTACGCAATTCCATGGAATCTATGGTAGCCACCTGAGAGAACAAGCAGGGCCCCACTTTATCCAAAGCCACACACCTCTGGAAGTGCAGCATTCCCAGTTTCAACTTTGATCTCCAGCATCTGCAGACCTCACTTTCTCCTCGAAGATTTCAACCTACTGCGAATCCTCTTACAAGGATGCCTTCCTTGAAGAAGCTCTCTGCCTCCCTCTACAAAGATTTCAGTGAGTCCCTCTCTCACTGCACACCCCAGGTCATCTCCTCTGCACAGAAGACCTCTTTCCACCTATCACATTTCCAACGCCCCTCCTCCAAGTCCCTCCTCCCTACCTTTTATCTTCTCCTGCTGAACACTCTCTGCTCATTCCTGAAGAAGGGCCTGTGCCCAAAACGTCGAATCTCCTGTTCCCTGGATGCTGCCTGACCTGCTGTGCTGTTCCAGCAATAAAGTTTCAACTTTGATCTCCAGCATCTGCAGACCTCACTTTCTCCTCGAAGATTTCAACCTACTGCGAATCCTCTTACAAGGATGCCTTCCTTGAAGAAGCTCTCTGCCTCCCTCTACAAAGATTTCAGTGAGTCCCTCTCTCACTGCACACCCCAGGTCATCTCCTCTGCACAGAAGACCTCTTTCCACCTATCACATTTCCAACGCCCCTCCTCCAAGTCCCTCCTCCCTACCTTTTATCTTCTCCTGCTGAACACTCTCTGCTCATTCCTGAAGAAGGGCCTGTGCCCGAAACGTCGAATCTCCTGTTCCCTGGATGCTGCCTGACCTGCTGTGCTGTTCCAGCAATAAAGTTTCAACTTTGATCTCCAGCATCTGCAGACCTCACTTTCTCCTCACCAGAGTATCAGCCAAGCAGCACAGCTCGAGCAGGACCGTGCAGAATGTGCTGACTCAGAGCCAAGAGTGCTGTCTATGGAGTCAGGGAGCAAAAGGTTAGGATAAGCTCACCAATGGATGGAGTGTCAGAGGACAGTTCAACGCTTATGTCACCTGAAAGGATGCATTTACACAGTACCTTTCACAAATTAGGACGAATGGGGAAGTGATGGCAATGTTTTATTTTTATTCATTCATGGGATGACAGCGCCGCTGGCTAGGCCAGCACTTATTGTCCATCCCTTAATTGCCCAGAGGGCTGTTGAGAGTCAACCATATAACCATGGCTCTGGAGTCACGGAAAGGCCAGACCAGATAAGGATGGCAGTTTCCTTCCCTAGTGAACCAACAATCAACAATGGATTGATGATCATCATCAGACTCTTAATTCCGATTTTGTTTTCATTGAAAAATCTGCTATTATGATAATATCAGTAAGCTAAGCTATACAGAGGACAGGCTAATGTTCCAAAGCAAGCTGAAAGGTAACCATTCTCATAAAGATCAATCAGGTTCATCAATGTCCTTTAGTGAAGGAAATCTGCTGTCCTTCCCTGGTCTGGTCTACATCTGACTCCAGACCCACAGACTCCTAACTGCCTACAGGGCAGTAAATGCTGGTTTAGCCTGTGATACCCAAATTCCAAGGAAGAATAATATTTAAAAAAAAAAACTCCAATTGGTTTTGATCCCTAATTGTACTGAATTAAAATTACACACAGTTAATTACGTCAATTTGAAATGTAGAAAATGTGGCGAGCAAGTTGCAGACAGCAAAGTTAGACAAAATGCAACTAACATTACAAAGAAGCTAAGATACAGGAACAGGGCTTTCTGGACAACTGTATGTGTGCTGGGATTTATACATCATAGAACCTTCCTCCTAATTCAGCTCCCTGATCCTCTGTATAGTCTCCCTGATGTACGCCTCATTTCCCCCCACTGTGTCAGTGCTGTCTGCTGCAGCCTCTCTACATGATACCAAGTTCCACATTCTCACTTGTCTCAGTGTGATGATGAATGTTAAAAATGCTGCAGTGGTGTATTGGGATTGTCACTGGGCTAGTGTTCTAGAGACACAGGCTAATGTAGTGGGGGCACAGGTTCAAATCCCACAATGGTGAATGGTACTATCTGAGCTCAATGAATAAATCTGGAACTAAAAAGCTAGTCTGGTTGTCACCGTGATGTGATCCCCATAAGGCAAGAGAAAATGAGGTCTGCAGATGCTGGAGATCAGAGATGGAAATGTGTTGCTGGAGAAGCGCAGCAGGTCAGGCAGCATCTAGGGAACAGGAGAATCGACGTTTCGGGCATTGAACCTGAAGAAGGGCTAATGCCCGAAACGTCGATTCTCCTGTTCCCTAGATGCTGCCTGACCTGCTGCGCTTCTCCAGCAACACATTTCCATCCCCATAAGGCAAACCTCATGAAGGGAAGGACCACTTGCTATGAACTAAAGTAGCATGGTGACTAGCGGGGGGTGGCAGAGTTGCCCAGTGGTTAGCACTGTTGCTTCACAGCGCCAGGGACCCAGGTTCAATTCCAGCCTTGGGCAACTGTCTGTGTGGAGTTTGCACATTCTCTCCATGTCTGTGTGAGTTTCCTCCCACAATCGAAAGATGTGCAGGTCAGGTGAATTAGCCATGCTAAATTGTCCAGGGATGTTCAGGGATGTGTAGGTTGGGTGCATTAGTCAGGGGTAACTGTAGGGGAATGGGCCTGGGTGGGTTACTCTTCGGAGGGTTGGTGTGGACTTGTATCCACACAGTAGGGATTCTATGATTCTATGTTGATAAAACATTAGAAATGGTTCAGGAAAGCAGCTTGCAATTACCTTCTACAGGGCACTGTGCTAGGCAGTGACACCCACATCCCTGAATGAAGCACGGAAAACAAAATTGGAAACTGAAACAACACTTCCTCTTCCAATAATGCATGGTCATAACAGTGTGAGCCATCCTCACCAAAGCTCCATCAAAATCTATCAGACACACTGCAGAAATTCACCAACGCTTTTTCCTTGCACAGCACCTTCCAAGCTCACAACCTCTACCATACTTATAAACCTAACCCACTCAACCTCTAGCTATGAAGAGAGGTTGAGTAGGTTAGGTTTACTTTCACTCGAAAAAAGGAGATTGAGGGGGGACCTGATTGAGGTTTACAAAATCATGAAGGGTATAGACAGGGTGGATAGAGACAAGCTTTTTCCCAGGGTCAGGGATTCAATAACGAGAGGTCACGCTTTCAAGGTGGGAGGTGGAAAGTTTAAGGGGGATACACGCGGCAAGTACTTCACACAGAGGGTGGTGGGTGTCTGAAACGCGTTGCCAGCAGACATGGTAGAGGCAGGCACGGTAGATTCATTTAAGTTGCGTCTGGACAGGTGAGTAGGTGGGGAGCAGAAGAATACAAATGCTTAGGAATTGACCAACAGGTTTAGACAATACATTTGGATTGGCTCAGGCTTGGAGGGCCGAAGGGCCTGTTCCTGGGCTGTAAATTTTCTTTGTTCTTTGTTCATACAAGCAGCAGATACACGGGAACACCTACCACCTGCACCTTCCACTCCAAGCCACTCGCCACCCTGACTTGGAGACATGACAGCAGTCACATGGTCAGACTCCTGGAACTTGTTCTGTGTGGGTGGGAGAAGATGGAGTTCCAGACTGTGGAACCTGCTCTGGGGGTCTCCTCACAGCCTGAAGACTGCAGCTGTTCAAGAAGATAAGCTCAAGGAGTAGCTAGAGATGAGTGATAGATTGTCAATGAGATCCACATCCCATGCATGATTTAAAAAAGAAAGGAACACTATATGAAGAAATGAATCATGCCAAAATTAGAACTAAAACCAAAAACTTAAAGTGTGCTATTAATGTTAGCGCGAGGGATAGAGGTTAGGGGAAGATTAATTATACATATGTAAGCAAAGGAAAGCTACACGTGTCAGCTAAACTAAACAGTGCTCTCTCTGATTAAATTGATTACTTTCTGAATAATACAAAGCAGCCAATTGGAAAGAAGAAGTGTATTCCATTCGAAAGGAAAAATAGCCAGACGTTTATCTTACCCTCGTAGCAAGAAAGGGCCAGGGGGGAATATTAAGAGCGTGTTACTGAGTTGCTTTCATTGAGCTAAGGTGCTCATCTATGTATTTTTCATAAAAGTTCAGAATTAATTTGCCACTGGAACAGAACTTTGCAGTATTTTTCAGTTGCTGCCAGTGAGTTTTAATGAGACAGGTTTGTGCATTCAGTATCTAGCTCAGTGTTTGTCACACTGGAAGAGGTCTACTGCATTGGCTCGGCAATATCTTCTTCTCTTGCTTAACATTTACAAAATTAACACGTTTCAGATACAATAGATTCTGATTAATTACAGAATTTAAATCAGGTTTCTGGAAACCTACTCCTGAAGCTAATTATATTGCCAACAGGTTGTAAGATAATATTTACAATGGTCACAGTGGCAGATTCTCCTATAATAAAAACAGTTCTTTGCTGACTGTGGCACTGCATTCTAGATAACAGGTGTCACATGTTTTCATCTTGCCAGTTCGCAATTCCCCTCTTTTTCAGAACAGTCTGAGCTGTATCTCGAGTTACATCAAGTCGACAATGCAGAAATAGGCCATTTGGCCCAACTGAATCATGCTGGCCTTTAATCTCTGTATGGGTCACCTCATCCTGTCTTCATCTAACCCCATCAATATATCCTTCCACACTTCGCTTCATCGTATACATGTTCTCGTCGAACTTGCCCTTGGCCAGATGGGCTTAAAAGTGGTAAATGCCATTCAAGGTGTTCAAGGGTGAGGGTATGCATTTTGATGAGGATGAACAAGCCAAGGGAAAGCATGTTGGTTGGTAGGAGTCTAGGGACAACAGAGAATTAGTGGGATTCTGGAGTAGAGTGATGCTGGAAAAGCACAGCAGTTCAGGCAGCATCCGAGGAGCAGGAAAATCCGACATTTCTGGCAAAAGCCCGAAAGGTATTCCTGATGAAGGGCTTTTGCCCGAAACGTCGGATTTTTCTGGTCCTCGGATGCTGCCTGAACTGCTGTGCTTTTCCAGCACCACTCTACTCCAGAATCTGGTTTCCAGCATCTGCAGTCATTGTTTTTACCTAGAGAATTAGTGGGACTTTGGTGTGCATGTCCATAGATCCTTAAAGGACAGGTAAATAAGAAGGCATATGGGATACGAGATATAAAATACATGGCCTTTATTAGTGAAGGCATTGAATAAGGAGATATGATGGAGCTGTGCACAATGTTAGTAAGGCCACAGCTGGAGTATTGTGGTGTGCAGTTCTGGTTGCAACACTTTAGGAAGAATGTGATTGCATTTGAGGATGCAGAAGAGATTCACCATGATCTTGCCTAACAGGCTGGAGTATTTCAGCTACGAAGAGAGACTAAGCAGGCTGGGGTTGGTTTTCCTTCATATGGAGAAGGCTGAGTGGGGATCTGACTGAGGTGTACAAAGTTCTGACGGGCACACGCAGCGTAGGTCGGGAGAAAAATGTTGCCTGTAGTCAGTACTCAAGGGGCACAAGTTCACATTAAGGAGGAGGAGGGGATTTGAGGAAAATTATTTTCACTTAGAGGTTGGTGGTTATGTGGAATGAACTGCTGAAAGAGTGGGAGAGGCAGGAACCCTTAAGATATTTCCGAACTATTTAAATGAACACTTGAAATGCCATAGCGTACAAGGCTGTGGAATAGATGCTGAGAAATGGCTCTAGTGCAGATTCTTGATAACCAGCATAGATATGATGGGCTGAATGACCTCTTCCCTTGCAGTAAAAACTCCATGTCATTGCTATTTTCTTCAACCACACCCTGTGAGGGCAGACTTTGGCATCACCACCAACAGGATAACTCAGGTAGAAACTCCAGTGAATGACCTGTGTGGCCAATCCTTCCACAAGCTGGGGGAAATTCATAGAGAAAATCAGCTCTCTCACAGTTCGAACATTGCAAAGATCGCAGGTGGTGTTAACTTGAACACATGCTCTGTGCAGAACCACAGAAAAGCTTTTAAGCAGGCAGTCTGTCAGCCTGTATTAAACTTGGCATCTCTGGCGTACGGAATCAGCACAGCGTGCTGACAGGATCACCAACTGGTGTCTCTTCACCTTCACCTGTGCAGCTGGGCAGCTGGTCCCAGCCATGAGAGGAGAGTTTGCAGTCGGCTCCCTCGAGATTAAATCCTGCAGATGGAAGCTTCCTGGGGGGCAGGCTAAAAGGATATTTCTGCAGATCAAACGTTCTGACCTCTGCGCACTGGTCATTTGTGTCTCAGAATGTTGAAAAGTTTTCTATCAGTTTTATACTGACAATAGTATACAGTGGCTGCGGTATAGGCACAGTGGCTCAGTGATTAGCTGCCTCACAGCATCAGGGACCCAGGTTCAATTCTAACTTCGGGCGACTGTGTGGAATTTGTACATTCTCCCCTTGTCTGCGTGGGTTTCCTCCAGGTGCTCTGGTTTCCTCCCACAGTCCAGGTTAGGTGGATTGGCCATGGTAAATTGCCCATAGTGTGTAGGGATGTGCAGGGTTATATAGATTGACCATGCAAAATTGTCCATAATGTATGAGGATGTGCAGGTCAGGTGAACTAGCCATGGGAATTGCAAGGTTAGGGGGGATAGGGCTGTGGAGCTGAGTCTGGATGAGATGCTCTTTGGAGGGTTAGTGTGGACTCAGTGGGGCCAAATGGCCTGCTTCCTCACTGTAGGGATTCTGGTACACTCTGGTACTGTCTGCCAGGCAGCTGTGAGACCAGAGCTGTGGCAATGTTGTCTGGGGAATGCTGGATTTGGGCCAGTAACCCTTGCCCATATCAACATATTCCTACAGTGCTCCACCTGGGTCAAAGAGAATCTGTAGTTTGAGAGCAGAAGGTGACTGAGGGAGAGGCTGAAGGGTTACACAGAAAGAGGCGCAGAGAGAGAAGGCCAAAGGCCTACAGCCAGAGACTGTCAGAAGACGTCAGTGTTAGTATTCTTGGCTAATGGACAGTCCAGTTGAGGCTGGTAATTGAGAGGGTTCACAAATCTGTTGGGATGCAAGAGGAAGAGGAGCAACAAACCTGCAGGGGCAATTGGAAAGCCAATTTGGATTAAGAACTAAAAATGCTGGCGAAACTCAGCAGCTCTGGCAGCACTCTGTGTGGAGTGAAGCAGAGTTCATTTCACTATCTTGTGAGAAATACATATTGGTGTGGATGGGAAGATCGTTAAATTGGCTGTGCTTTTTCAGATAAATCAGTTATGGGAAGAGAAGAAGGGTGAATTACATTTACATAGCACCTTTCATGCCTGGACATCCAAAAATGTTTTATGGTCAATGCAGCCACAGGTGTGATACAGGAAATAGAGCAGTGAGTATGTGCATAGTAAGCTCCCACAAATGGCAGTGTAATAATGACCAGATAATTTCACAGGATCACAGAATTAATAGAGAGTAGGAGGAGGCCATTCAGCCCATCGAGCCTGCACCAGTTATATTACCAATGCTGAAATCCAGCCTTTTCCTCACCACTTCCATGCAAAATTTGTTTGTTGTGATGTTAATTGAGGGATAACTATCAGTCAAGGCATCAAAAAATCATCCTGGTCCTTCTTTAGAATAGTTCTTCTGGAAGAAGCCCTTGAGCTTAATGTTGGTTTCAAACCAGGATCTCCAGCTCTTGCTCAGTCTTGCCCTGTCAGACTGGATTGTGTGTCTCATGCTCCAGAATGGGACTTGTATCCATAATCTTGTCAGTAGGAGGTTAGAGTGTTATAAAGTGAACCTTGGGTGTCATGTAGCACTTAGTGCATCCATTTTTGTTCCAGACTATGATCAGTTAACTTTTGTGGAACATGTTTAATCTCAAATGTAATTATTTGACCCTTATTAGAAAGATGAAACTTATCCTGAGCAATTCCTGAGATGTGCTTAACACTTTGGATGACCATTATTAAAGACGATTTACAAAAACTCCCGAGTTATATGCCTGAATTTCTCACTAGGTAATGAAAAAGGCAGGCTGACATTAAAATATAATTGGGTTGTTTCTCATTAGCAGCAGTGAGAATAATTACCCATGCTAACATTGAAAGCCTGTTCTGAATGGACAAACTGATGCCAGTGAGGAGTGAAATGAGAGAGCAGGGATATGGCTGATTGTCCCACTATCAATGTATTTGTGTAAACAGCAATAAGTGGAATTGCTTTTCTAAATAAAACCAGCTCTCAGGGAAATGCCGGGCAGATGGTGACAGCTCTCCAAGCTGCAAATATTCCACATTTTCCAAGGAGTAGCAGTCTCACATGATTACCACTCTACTCCATTGTTACACAACGAGAAAGCCCCGCATTTCTGACAGGAGATTCTGACCAAGACTCCTTCAGAAATGTGAGAACATTCTTCCATTCTGACAGCTCCTTTGTAGGTGCAGCATAGTCTGGGGAAGGATTCTGGATTAGTGGTGCTGCTAGTCTGGGAAAGGGAAAGCACATCCCCTTTCCCACTGCAATCATTTGCAGCATTCTGTGATTTAAAATGTCTGGCATCACAGACAATCACGCTGTCAGCTTTTGTTAAATGGGGAGTATGTGAAGGAAGGATATTATTAAGCTGGAGAGGGTTCAGCAAAGATTTACCAGGGTGTTGCCAGGAATGGAGGGTTTGAGTTATAAGGAGAGGCTGAAAAGGCTGAAAAGGCTGGGACTTTTCTCACTGGAGTGTAGGAGGTTGAGGGCTAACCTGACAGAGGTTTATAAATTCATGTGGGATATAGATAAGGTGAATGACAGGTGTCTTTTCCCTAGGGTGGGAGATTTCAAGACTGGAGTCATTTTTTTAAGGTGAGAGGAGAAAGATTTTAAAAAGACATAAGGGGCAAATGTTTTACACAGAGAGTGGTTCATGTGTGAAATGAACTTCTAGAGGATGTGGTGGATCTTCTGGTACAATGTTTAAAGGACATTTGGATAGGTACATGGATAGGAAAGGTTTGGAGGGATATAGGCCTAGCAGAGGCAGGTGGGACACAGGGTTGGTTTCCGTGCTGTATAACTCTATGTAAGGTAAATGTGTGGTGAGGGTGCCGAGAGGGCAGTTGGGTTGGGGTAGAGTGCCAAATGGACAGGAGTGGTCTGCCAGGTGGGTAGGGTGCACGGGTACAATTCTAAGGTGTGAGGTGATAACGGGTCAATATTAGTGATGACATATTTAGGGTAAATCAGGCTGGATGGGAGATATTGGATCCAGTGGGGACAGGGTCAGCACCTGTGACTGTGTCAGGTCCTAGGACTGGTGGGTGGGGTGGGGGTGAGGTGTGTTGTTTGATCAGGGCCTAAGGTGTGTTGGGGTCTGGGGAGGGTGTTACTGGATCGGTTTTAATAACCTAACTTTGCTGATAAACAATTTATTTAAATGCAGCTGAACCCTCCAAATTCTCCGAGTTTTGGAGAGTTCCAAATGCAGGACCTTCATTTTCCCAGGTGACTCTGGCAGGGTTTGCGCTGTCTGGGAATTACACAGGATCCCCATGTGTGACTCCCACCTAAACTGCAAAAATAAATATCCGACCAATGGTACGTCTGGGCCGTCTGACTATTCCTTAGCTCTTGGCTCCCCATGTCAGTGAAAGCAAGTTTGTGTGGGTTCTGAGGCTCCAATCTCCAGTTGTCAATCCTGCTGCATCCCAATCCTCCTTGAACTTGCCATGCAGGGATTTCAGTGAAAAAGAGACATACTATCAAAGCTCTTCATCTTGAATGTATTAGGACATTTGCAAGAATGCCAAAATTCCAAGGGAGCACCAATCTATACTACATGAGAAATACTGATTGGTTGGCAAGTCAACTGTTATGGGTCAAGGTGTTGCGTAATGTCCGTGGTCAACACCCAAAGGTTTATTCCAAATTTGTTTCCCAGTGATACTCCAAAACAACCTTATCTGTAAGCTGCATAAAGCCACTCTGATGTTCTGTGAATAGCCTGCCAACATGGATCACAGTATTGACTTCCCTTTCAGGTGGTCACCACTGTGCATGGATTTGAAAGGTCCATCACAGGAGAGAAAAGGATTAGAGGGAACACTGTTTCCATTTCTTTTTCGATTTAACCTATTTTTCTAACCAACCCCTTCAGAAATGTTATTACACACTGGATGTAGGTTTGCTCACTCAGCTGGAACGTTCGTTTTCAGAATTTGCTCATCATACTATGTAACATCTTCAGTGAGCCTCTGGATGAAGCACTGGTGGTGTAGCCCACTTTCTATTTATGTGTTTAGGTGTCCTTGGGTTGGTGATGTCATTTCCTGTGGTGATGTCATTTCCTATGGTGATGTTATTTCCATCAACATCAACCTGGCCAAGGAAACACTGACTACACTATTGGAAGACCCAAAGACACATACATCAAACACCACCAACTTCATCAGCAAGGACAATATCGTCAAGCTAGTGGACCTATGCCTTACCACCCACTTCACCTTCAACAACAAAATCTACAGACAAACCAATGGAACCGCCATGAGATCTCTGATATCAGGGTTCTTAGCCAAGGCAGTAATGCAGAGACTCAAACAAACAGCTCTGCCAACCATCCAACCCAAACTTTGGGTCCATTACATGGATGACACCTTTGTCATCACTAAGCGAAACAAATTAGAGGAAACCTTCAAGATCATCAATAATACCCTTACTGACATAAAATTCACTAAAGAGAAGGAAAACAACAGCAAACATTCCTAGTAGTAGAGTGAACAGCCAATGGGGAACTTCAAACCAGCGTATACAGGAAAACAACACATTCGGACCAAATATTGAGCTACAAAAGCAATCATCCCAACATTAGAACGTTATTTCAACAAGCCACCACATACTGCAGCACAGAGGAACTATGCAGAGCAGTGGAAAATCACCTATACAGTATATTCAAAAAGAATGGGTACACAATGAACACAGTACATCAATTTCTCAGCAACAAACCCAAGCAAGCAGACAAAACACGTCCAGAGACCGTAGCCACTCTGCCTTACATCAAAGACATCTTGGAAATGACTGCCAGACTACTCAGACCCCTTGGCATCATGATAGCCCACAAATCCACCAACACACTAAAACAGCAGCTCATGAACTTGAAAGACCCTATACAGACAATGAGCAAAACTAATGTCATTTACAAAATACCTTGCAAGAACTGTAACAGACACTACATTGGACAAACAGATAGAAAATTAGCCACCAGGATACATGAACATCCATTAGCCACAAAAAGACATGGCCCATTCTCACTAGTATCCTCACATGCATATGAGGAAGGACATCACTTCAACTGGAACAACACATCCATCCTAGGACAAGCCAAACAAAGACACGCACAAGAATTCCTAGAAGCATGGCATTCCAACTGGAAATCTATTAACAAACACATTGACTTCGATCACATTTACCACTCCCTGAGAAAAAGAATAGGAAATGACATCACCAACCCAAGGAAACCCAAACACATAAATAGAAAGTGGGCTACACCACCAGTGCTTCATCCGGAGGCTCACTGAAGATGTTACCTAGTATGGTGATGAAATGTCTGAAAACGAACCTTCTAGCTCAGTGAGCAAACCTACATCCAGAACTTCAATCTGAGCTACAAATCTTCTCAAAACATGCTGTTATTACACACCTCTGGAGCAGGTAGGACCTGAACCCAGGCCTCCCAGACCAAGGGTAGGGACACCACCACTGCAACACAAGAAGGTCCTAAATAAGGATGGAGAAATTGAGCTACAAGGACAGACTATGTAGGCTTGGGTTGTTTTCTTTTGAGGAGAACAGACTGAGGGGGGGGGACATGATTAAGGTGGATAAGATTATGAGGGGTATGCATGGGGTGAATAGAGAGCAGCTGTTCCCCTTAGTTGAGGGGTCAATCACAAGGGAATATAGTATGAAGTTAAGGGACAGCAGATTCAGAAGACATTTAGGAAAAAAAACATTTTCACTCAGCAGGCGGTGAAAATCTGGAATGTACTGCCTGGGAAGGAGTGGAAGCTGGAAATCTTACAACCTTTGAAAACTGTTTGGATGAGTTCTTCAAATATCATAACATTTAAGTATGTGGGACAAGTGCAGGAAATAGGGATTAGTGCAGTTTTAGTAATGCAAGACATTCTGCTATAACACGTGTTTCCTCAAAGCGAATTTGCCATAACGTGATTGACAAATTGGGGTCGCTATTTGTAAAGCATGAACTTTTAAAACTGTAAAATGATTACATTGTCAATACTTTAAGTGCTGTTTCTAAAGCACAATTTTTCTGTAATGCGGAGTTGCACAATTTTTCTGTAATGCGGAGTTCTGTGCTGTATTGTTCTATGTTCTATGTTCTATGCACAAGAATTCAACCATCACGTTATAGAAGAACTGACTGTAGTTATGTCGATGCTGACTCGATGGACTGAAGGGCCTTTTCTGGACTGAACTTAGAATCCCTACAGTGTGAAAACAGGCCTTTTGGCCCAACAAGTCCACACCAACCCTCCAAAGAGTAATCCATCCAGACCCATTCCCTATTTCTCTACATTTCCCCTGACTAATGCACCTAACACTACAGGTAATTTAGCATGGCCAATCCACCTAACCTGCACATCTTTGGATTGTGGGAGGAAACCAGAGCACCTGGAGGAAACCCATGCAGACATGGGGAGAATGTGCAAACTCCACACAGACAGAGACAGTTGCCCGAGTCTGGAATCAAACCCAGGCCCCCGGTGCTGTGAGGCTGCAGTGCTAACCACTGAGCCACAGTGCCACCCCACTGTCTGAATCTAGGAGTCTATGAATGAACTACCAGGCTCCATGATACTGTTCTCATTGGATACCTGAACAAATTGAGAATGGATTATGAAAGATGGAGGGAGCAAAGCTTTAACTCATTGAAAAGCCCCTCCACTTGCACTGGGTTAAGTTTGGGTCCTGGGGGAGAGCCAATTACAATGGTCAAGTTCTTCCATTTACTAGCGCTCAGAGCAGGAAAAATATATTGGCCTTGGAAGCTGTTCAGTATAGATTTACCCAGCATGGGGATATCACTGGCCCCCTGTTAAATCACAAGAACAAAGTAGAATGTCATTAGAAAGTTAAGGGATGAATTGATTGTTAGTGAGAGAAGATGGATAGGGAGAAATTATTTCCGGTTGCTGGGTGTCCAGGGGCAATATTTGTTGCAGGTAACAGCAAGCCTGGCAATTTGTAGCTGTCAGAAAATTGTAGACAAATTTATACAACCCCCTAATATTATGAGAAAATAGCAACAAAGTCCTGCTAATTACTTCCTGAACAATGTCATTGTCAGAATCCAATTGACAATCAAAGACCAGTCAGTACAAACTGATTGGAAATAGCTGCTGAGATTATTTGCTCCCTGAACAAATTTTACACGTTCAAATTACCCTCCTGGCAATTACTTTGCAAGGATCACTTTTCGATTGGCATCTGAATCAACCTCAGTGACAAGCTACATCTTTAAAACTCTCCATTCTTGGGAAATTCACTGCTGACAAAAATAATTGAGCTGCTGTCTGTCAGGCTGTTCAGCTTGGCCTTTCGTTTACTCAATGTAACCTCAGTGTTCCTTCTGCACACTGTTTCCATCTCGGTCCAGGACCAAGGAATTTCCTGAAGCTCGGTCAGACCTGAGATTTTTATTCCTCAGCTGTATGACTGTTAATCTTTTATAGACATTAACAGGCAATGAGTTTCAGTCAGTTACATCAAACAGCCAGAGAGCATTGTCTATATGATCAATATCAGTAAATCTAAGGAACTGCCTGACAGCAATTCTTCAGCTATGTTTTTGGTTCCTTAAAAAAGACCATCGTTCGTGCTTTAGGTGACAGTGATAACTGTAACATCCAACAACATTTGAAATTGTTCAATTTGAGACTGTTGGATTCAAGATGGTCAGGGTTGTGTTTACCTGATTTGTTGTGCATTTTTTTGTATCTGACATGCATCAGAACAATACAGTGCTGAGTATACAGAGTGCTGAGTACAATACAGAGTTGGGTCACCCTGTTGCACCTGTACAGGACATTGATAAGACTACTCTTGAAGTCCTGTGTCGTGTTCTGCTTGCCCTGTTGTAGAATTACACTGGAAAGGATACAGAAAAGATTTACAAGAGAGGATTTACTGAGACAGGAGGGTTTTGGTTTTTGGAGAGGCTGGATAAGCTGTGACTTTTTTCACTGGAGAGTAGGAGGCTGAGGGGTGACCTTACAGAGGTTTAAAAGATCCTGAGGGGCATGGATAGGATGAATACCCTGGGGAAAGTCTTTTCCTCAGGGTAGGTGAGTCCAAAACTAAAGGGCTCAGGTTTAAGTTGAGAGGAGAAAGATTTAAAAGAACCTGAGGGGTAACTTTTCACACAGAGGGTGGTGCATATGTGGAACAAACTGTCAGAGGAAGTGGTAGAGATGGCTACAATTACAACATTTAAAAGAGATTTGGACAGGTACATGGATAGGAAAGGGTTTAGAGGGATATGGGCCAAACGCAGGCAAATGGGACTAGTTTAGTTCAGGAAACCTGGTCAGCATGGACAAGTTGGAGTGAAGGGTCTGTTTCCATGCTGTATGACTCTATGACACTATTACACTTCAAAATATTTCATTATCTACAAACTATCCAGGCAGATTTTTAAAAATTCTCTCATGGGATGTGGGTGTCACTGGCCAAGCCCTTATCACCCCTCCCTGATTGCCCTTGAGAAGGTGGGGGTGAGCTGCCTTCTTGAACTGCTGCCGTCCATATGCTGTAGGTTGACCCACAATGCCCTTAGGGAGGGAGTTCCAGGATTTTGACCCAGTGACAGTGAAGGAAGAGCGATATATTTCCAAGTCAGAATGGTGAACATATTGGAGTGGAACTTGCATTGTGATGGTGTTCCATATGTCTGCTCTTGTCCTTCTAGATACATTGGTGCAGCAATATTATCTCGGGACTAATAATCCTGAGGCCAATGCTAATAGCTTGGGCCACAGATTCAAATTTCACCTGATGGAAATCCTAACGGGCAAAGTTTGAATTCAGTGAATAAATGTGATGGTAATGGTGAACATGAAACTACCATTGATTAACCTAACACCGAGTATGGGTCATTAATGCCCCCACTTTAGGAAAGAAAATCTGCACCTACAAATGACTCAACACCCACAGGTTTACTCTTAACTGCCTTCAGAAATGACCCTGTCAAGTCACTCATTATAATCAACACAAACTAGAATTGGTAGATTGCATGAAAGAATATATTTTTAAAATTGTAGCTCATATTTTCCTTATGCCTGTTAACTTTAGCTTGGAGTCCACACCCAGCATTAGCCAATCAAGCACAGTGAGCATCAGTTGTAAACAGACTCATGTGATAATGAACACTGCAGTGAACTGGTTTGGTTTTTCTTCAAATTACACAGACCCTTGGTGTGTATCACTGACTCCAGAACAAACTCACCAAGTTGCCTGTAATGTTGGCAATTGCTTGGAGACATAATCAGATAATACAGTTGGATATCAAGCTGCTATTGGAGAGGGGGCATCATAAGTTTGTTGAAAGAGATGGGCTATACGGAGGTACGGGGTGTTTGGAAAGGGAGCCTAGAATGTAGGACCTGAGTAATTGAAGGCTAAGCTGGAGGAACATGGACATAAGACAGAGAATTTGACAAGGAGAGAGACAACAGAGAAGCCGCGAGATGCTGACGTGCTTTGATACCAACAGCATATATTTCTTGTAATCACGAGGGTCGTGTACAGAGACCACTTGGAATTAAGAATTGGGTTTTGTGCCTATCCTGGTTGAAATATTAAGATTCCGTTAGGCCCCACATCCTGGATGTCTGGAGCTGTTTCCCTGGAGCGTCAGAGGCTAAGGGGTGACCTTATAGAGGTTTATAAAATCATGAGGGGCATGGATTGAGTGAATCTCCAAGGATTTTTCCCCAGGGTAGGGGAGTCTAAAACTGGAGGACGTAGGTTTAAAGTGAGAGGGGAAGATTTAAATGGGATCTAAGAGGCAACTTTTTCATACGAGGGTGGTGCGTGTAGGGAATGAGCTGCCAGAGGAGGTAGTGGAGACTGGTACAATTACAACATTTATTGGCACGGATGAGTTGGACTGAAGGGTCGGTTTTCGTACTATACATCTCTATGACTCTATGTCTGGAGAGTCTTGAATGCACTGAAACATCCTGCAATGTGAGACATATGAGAGGGCAGCTTACAGAGTGCATAATGAATCAGGAGAACCGATGGGAAACAAATGGTGGTGAAGACATAGATCTCAAAACCACATTTGTGGTCAGTAGAACCTATACATTTAAGGGAAAGCTGGAAAAACACACGAGAGAGATGGGAATGGAGGGTTACAATGTTAGAAAGATAGGAGGAAGCTCATGTGGAGCATAAACACTAGCAGGGATTGTTTGGGCTAAATGCCATCAGTTTGCAAATCCTCTGTTAATGTAAAGGTTGGGGCAAGTGTGTTTGATAGAAGCTAACCATCTGAAAGTACTACACTGAGAGAGCACTGCTGGGGTGACTAGGATAGGCTTACAGGACCATCAGCTAAAGGGCCTGTTGGAGGAGGATGCAAGGGAATGTTGAAGCAAAGCATTGCCATGTTTGAAGATGGGAACAAGGGGTTTTAATTCAATATGCGTTAAGACAGTGACAAGAATTGTGTTAAAAATGCACTGAGTCGACAGCACAGAAACAGGCCATTCAGTCTGGCTGGTCGATGCTGGCTCCGTGCTAGCCATTTCCCGCCTCTCATTGGCTTACCCCATTGATCCAACTATCTAATTCTCTGACAAGAGAACACTCAAAATGAAGAAATTGTCCCTGAGACAATATGGTGCCATGTTTCACAGCAGGGCCTACAGTGAACATGAACAGCAAGCAATAAATAGCTGTTTCATTGGACAGCATCACTGTGCAATTAATGCCATACCACAGATCCAGAAGAGAGTGTTCACAAGAAAACTAAGAGCCATGTACTTGTGCATTTAGTTGCAAGCTGCAATAAATACATACAGCTGATTACAAATGCTAGCAAATCTCAACAATCTCATTGTGTCTACAGTGCAGTAAAGTTCCATGTCTCTAGCATCTAATTACAGAAACTGTTTGTCTTCGATTGTGATGGTTTTGTATGAAGTTGTAAGCCATTTTTATTCATGGCTGGTTTGTGCAAATACCACACACATGACTCTTGCCTCTAGCCCACTGAAGCACAGGACGAGGTGAGTCACAGAACAAGATTTTATAGGAAATTCTTGTTTAGTTCCAATATCAGGAGAGGGTTTGGATTAGCTGTCAACCCACTGACAGCTTGATGAAATGAAGAGAGCCACAAGTGTGATGCGCTAATCAGTTACCACTTGGTGTTGTCAAAGTTGTTCTAGTCCATGAGAAGAATAGGCTGTCTATTTGTTTATTGTTGCTCCTGTTTGTCAGCTTAAGAACACAGGAAACTCTACTTTGCTGCTTGTTCCATAAAACCTTTGCCCTCCCTGGGGTTCAAGAACATGTCAAATTCAGCCTTGAATATAGCTGACGATCCAGTCTTGCTGTGCAGAAGATTTCTAAAGACAAATGACCCTCCAGAAGAAGAAATTCCTCCTTATCTTTGTCTTAAATGGAGACTTGTATTCAGAAACTGTACCCCCTTGCTCTAATGTCCCTCACGAGGGGAAACATCCTCTCAGCATTACACTTGTCAAGCTTTACCCAAACTGACAGAATCACATGAATCTCAGATAATTTTCCACACTTCAGTTGGATATTACTATATTTTTGAAATGTGCAATTGAAAAACATCAGTTCTGTGTATAGATTTCAGATCACGTTCATTATGGCCAAAGGTGAGCACTGCCTTTCGGTGTGAAAGAAATCACTCTTTTGCTCATTACAGGCCCAATAATGGAAAATTAACAATCATATTTGTATAGTAAGGAGCTAGTGGCTTCATTACAATGTGCCTGCCACTCCATCTTTCTCTGCAGTGAATGAATAGGGATGTTTTATACTTGTTTTTCAGTCCGGATTAGTGGGTTTCATTATTTAGCAAAACGTAAGTAGCCCATTCTTCCCTCCCTTGTTCCTGTTTCTTTTTGGATTGATTCACTTATGGAATAGAGGCATCACTGGTTGACCAGCATTTATTGATTAATTGATTTTCTGAGATTCATATGTAATTCTGTCAGTCAGAGTAACGCTGTATTTACGTGGTGGGTCCAGTTAAACGTCTAGTCGATGGTAACCCTGCAAGGTGTGGATAGTGAGAGTTTCAGTGATGGTAATACTAAGGGGTGGCGATGAGGTTGTCTCTTTTGGAGATGGTCAGTGCCTGACACTTATGTGTTGTGAGTGTTACTTGCCACTTGTCAGCCCAAGCCTGGATGTTGTTCAGATCCTGTTGCATTTGGACATGGACTGCTTCAGTATCTGAGGAGTTGCGAATAGTGCTGAACATGGTGCAATTATTGATGAACATCCCACTTCAGACCTTATGATGGAGGGAAGGTCATGGATGAAGGAGCCAAGGTTAGTTAGGTCTAGGACACTACCCTGAGGAACCCCTGCAGAGGTGTCCTGGAGCTGAGATGACTGACCTCCGACACCTGCGCCCATCTCCCTATTTGCCAGATACGACTCCAACCAGTGGAGAGTTTGCTCCAAAACCCATTGATTCCAGTTTTGCTAGGGTTCCTTGACACCCCACCTGGTCGAATGCAGCCTTGGTGTCAAAGGCTGTCACCTCTATCTGTTGAAATGAGTGTTCCTGCCTGCATTCCTCCCTGTCAGGAAATCCTTGTCTCGAACTCCTAGCTCTGTGGGTTGGAGAAAAGCCCCCAACACGAGGTGTGTGGAGGCTGTACCATGTTGCAGCATGGTGAGCTGGGCTTGACTTTGTGACAGTAGCGGAAATCAGCCAGGATCACTGCAGCAGTATGGGATTACTCAGCTGATCTCGATCCCTTCTCCTCACCCATTGCCTCCCAATACCAGGATAGACTCTGGCCGTCCCTTCCACAATGTCATGCCAATAGGGCGATCTCCGGAACCTCCCTCGGTGGTGGAGTATTGGCCAGGATTACGTCCTGGAGGTTCCCTGCATTTTTTTGAAATGGTGGTAGAGACCCTCAGTGAAAACCTTTCGGCCTCATCGAAGGAAACTTGCTCCTTGGGTACTTCTGCCTCTTTAAAGATCCTCACCACTGTTGTTTAAAATAATGTTTCTGAAAGGATTAATATCAGAGGCTGCATTAAACTCTGTCCAATCTAGTAACATCATAAGGATATGAGTGAAGAAAGGCAGAACCTATTCGGATCTTCATGTGTGAAGACCTATATCCACATCAAATCCACAGCACATCCAAATCACAGCACTCCTGATAGTTCTATAAACAATATTGAACTTAGTTACTTCGACCTGATTGCTCTCATGCAACAAACTGCATCCTGTTGTAATCTTCTTGTTAAGACTCGCTAGTGGTTTCTCTTTACCAATTAGATTCTAGTAAATGAACGATGATGATAGCACCAAATTACTCTAACCATAAGCTGTTGCATATGCAGTAACCATGTCCCTTGCTGTAGTGCCATCTCTCCTGCACCATCATGGATATTTTCAGATGCTGGGTCCCCACCTGGGTTTAGGAGGTGAATGCAGTTGGAATTAGGATTGGAATTGGTGTTGAGTCATCAGTGAATGGAGGGGGAGTTCAATGTTCCCTCCAAATTTTTAATAAATATTTTTTGCAGGAAAATAAAATTGCAACATGAGAAAAAAACATTTTTACATTCCTATTTCATTTAAGATACGGCTGGACACGTGCATGAGTAGGTGGGGAGCAGAGGGATACAGATGCTTAAGAATGGACCAACAGGTTACACAAAATTACACAACTAACCAGTGTTACAATCAGTTGCATTGAGGGTAATGAAAACCCTTATAAATATGTTTAAAACTCAATCAAGAATCTTTAATTATAAAAAGACAAGTTGCAGTTCACTCTGCTGTAATGCCGCAGTCGTGTTGCTCTGTAACTTCGCGCAGTAGAAGATCATGCTATGGAAAACCCACTATACCTGTTCAGCAGAAAGTTCATGTTATAACAAACAATGTCCAAAATTCATCAATCGCGTTAGAGCCAATTCACGTTGACGAATCGCATGTTAAAACAGAACAATCTGCAAATAATTTCTGGTGGGTTCGATTAGGTTTGGCCAGTATTGACTTATAGGAAAGATTCAGGCAAACAATCTCCTGCTGTTAATACTCTACAGGCAGTTCTTAACTTCCATCTTAATCCAAATTCACTGATCTGAACCTGAAGTGCCATTGAGAAAAATCACCATTTCCCAATCCCTTCACCAGAAGCAGATCATTCAAGACTTCATTCTAAAGGCTAACATTTTGATCCCTTTTATGTGAAGTCTCTGGATTTTGATCAGTATCAACATGTGCTGTACAGACCCAGTGTCAAAGCTCAGTGCCATTGGGTCTGATGTCTCTTTATTCCTGATCTTGCTAAATACTGCCAGCCACAATGGGTGCTATTGAGGGGAAATGCTGCCGTGTAGAACTTTTGCTTCTCAGTGTTGGCTTATCTGTTAGCACGGCTTGCTGGGAAGAAGTGCATTCAAATTATCATCAGTTCACATTTTAATCTTGTGAGATGAATTCCACAATAGCAGCCTTTAAGTATTAACCTTTACCTTATTTACAAAGTAATTTGAATAATTTAAAATATTTTTTTTTGCAATTTATCCATTATCATCTCATCTTCTAAGAGTTCAAAAGAGAAACAGAGGTAGTGATGAGGAGGTGTTCCTATGACAAGGATCTGATTGTAATTGCAAGAGGTGGATTTGACTTGTGACAAGGCTGGCTAACTGAAACATTTCCATTACACAGAGGCTTGTTGAGTTCAGTATTCATGAGTCTCTCTGTAGATTGCCGAGTGCTGACGGCAGGAGCTCCAAATTGCATCAAGTATTTAAGGGGGTGGAGTTGGTTAGTTCACCTGGCTAGAAGTCTGGTGTGTGGATCAAAGAACAAAGAACAAAGAAAATTTACAGCCCAGGAACAGGCCCTTCAGCCCTCCAAACCTGAGCCGATCCAAATGTGCTGTCTAAACCTGTTGATCCATTCTTAAGCATCTGTATCTCTCTGCTCCCCACCTACTCATGCACGTGTCCAGATGCATCTTAAATGAATCTACCATGCCTGCCTCTATCACCTTTGCTGGCAACGCGTTCCAAACGCCCACCACCCTCTGTGTGAAGTACTTGTCACGTGTATCCCCCTTAAACTTTCCACCTCTCACCTTGAAAGCATGACCTCTCGTTATGGAATCCTTCACCCCGGGAAAAAGCTTATCTCTATCCACCCTGTCTATACCCTTCATGATTTTGTAAACGCCAATTTCTTTTTTTCTAATGAAAACAAACCTAACCTGCTCAACCTCGCTTCATAGCTAGCACCTTCCATACCAGGCAACATCCTCATAAACCTTCTCTGCACTCTCTCCAAAGCGTCCACATCTTTTTGGTAATGTGGCTACCAGAACTGTGCACAGTATTCCAAATCCGGCAGATTAGCACCATCAGTTTGATTCCCTCTTCAAGCTGAGGTAGACTCTTTGGGTTGCCTGTGGTTAAAGGAAGTCACACTTTGGCAAATACTTACCAAAGACTTTTCGGGAAAGAAACAGAAGATGTTACATGAAGACTTTTTGTCATAAGTCAGTCCATTACCACCTGGAAATTATTGAAATGTATTCAACATTTTGAATTCTTATCTCCTGATACACTAGGAATTAAATTTCAATACAGGTTTATTGACTTCATAGTGGAATGGGAATGGATAGTGATGGAGGGTCATGAGGTAATAGTGGTATTATCAGTCATGTGTGAGGTAGTGAGGAAAGGGAATAGTGTCGACCACTGAGGGACATACTGACAGAGAACAGTATAATGTATAATAGTGTCAACAAAAGTTTGCAAAACTTCCCAGAGCCAGGCAGCAGTTCCTAATAGATAAGGTGCCTGCACTACCAGTCACATACTATCGACAGATACAAGGCTAGCCATCTCTCCAATGTATAGACAAGAACTCTGAGCCACAATCCTCATAGCAACACAAACCAACTTCTTTCTGATTCATTCATGGAATGTGGGTGCTGCTGGCTTGGCAGGGTATGTGCTGGATCTTGCATCTACTGCCCGTTTCTCGTTGCCCAGGAGCAGGAGGTGATGAGCTGCCTTCTTGAACCTCTGCAGTCCATTTGGTGTGGGAACACCCACAATCCTGTTATACAGAGAATTCGAGGATATTCACCCAATGACATGGCGATATATTTCCAAGTCAGGGTGGTATGTAGCTTGAAGGAGAACACATAGGTGGTGGTGTTCCTGTGTATCAGCTGCCTGGATGGCATTGCAATCGGTTTGGAAGCTGCTGTCTAAGGAGTTTTGGTGAGTTTCTGGAGAGCTAGTGGATAAATGCTAATAGATAAGTTGCAATAGAGAAAAGATATTTTAAATTATTCAAATTACTCTGTAAATAAGATAAGGATAGTACTGAAAGGCTACTGTTGTGCAATTCATCTTACAAGATTCAAATGGGAATTGAAATTCAAATTGAATACACTTCTTTTGAGCAAGCAGTGTTAGTATATAAGTCAACAGAGATTCCACAAAGAGCAGAAATTCCACAGAACAGCATTTCTCCTGAATAGCACCCCGTGCCTCTTTGGATTGCCTGTAGTTAAAGAAAGGATTCCTGATGAAGGGCTTTTGCCCGAAACATCAGTTTTCCTGCTCCTTGGATGCTGACCTGCTGTGCTTTTCCAGCACCACTCTAATCCAGACTGTAGTTAAAGAAAGTCATACTTTGGAAAATACTTCCCAAAGACTTTTCACATTTCATTGAGGATTTGGTCAGATGGTAATGGAAATGATATAGTGATGGAGGATTGTGATGATGCAACAGTGGTACCAGCTAGTGCACACTGCTATCACTGAGTCTTGATGGTAGAGGGAGCAACTATTTGTGGATGTGGTGCTAATCAA
The DNA here is from genome assembly GCF_037043375.1 of Chiloscyllium plagiosum. Classification (NCBI taxonomy): domain Eukaryota; kingdom Metazoa; phylum Chordata; class Chondrichthyes; order Orectolobiformes; family Hemiscylliidae; genus Chiloscyllium; species Chiloscyllium plagiosum. The sequence goes on from NW_028270172.1 coordinate 10,397,561, forward strand.
GTGGCTACTTTGTCCTGGGTTGAGTGTTGTTGGAACTGCAGTCATTCAGGCAAGTGGACAATGAGCTCAATGGCCTCCTTCTTTGTGGAATCTTCTGTATGATTCTGTTTGAGGGAAGATGAGTCCACAAGTGATTTCAGTCAGCTTTGAAGAGAACAATCACCCCCAGGAGATTAATGGCAGTCTATATGATAAATGGTGCTTATCCAAGGTGCACTTGATAGATCTCCTTCTGTTGAGAGTAAATACTTTCTTACATCTGTTCATCCGTCTGCTCTGTAAACACCTGTTAAATGGCACCAGGACTTCAGTAATTTAATAATTGGTGTTTATTTTGTGTTTTAGGAGAGCCACTCAGAAACTGGAAGCAGATGTGTTTCAAAGAGTTTACAACTACCTGAAGGTGGCTAGGAGGCATGACATCAAAGAGGCAGAGGTCAAGGGTCATCTGGAGAAGTTGGGGGCCAAGCCAAGTGACTGTTTTGAAGTTGACCAACTTCTGTACTTTGAGGAGCAACTGCAGGCCTCTGCCGCAAGAGTTAGCACTGATGATGGCCCTGATCAATTGTGACTGTGGTTAAGGATGTGCCATCATTTTATTGGCACAAATACTCAAAATCTTAGTATCGTATTAATGAAAGCAACTTAAGCTGGACAGAATTAAATTCAAAACTCTGGACCTTGAAAATAAAAGGAAGCTCTAAAATATCAATTCTAATTTTGGCAGTTGATGAAAGAGGAACATAGTTTAGCAAGTTCTCTAGAGTTTGTAACTTGTTTCTTTCCATTACTTGTTCTCCCAATTAGTCAGAATCAAAAACACAGTGGATACTGGAGATCTGAGTTCAAAATAACAGGAATTGTCGGAAAAACTCAGCACAGGCATCTGTGGAAACAGAAACAGAGTTACTGTTTAGGGTGCAGTCTGACTCTCCTTCAGAACCATAACATCATTGGTACAACGACATCTTGTTCAGTGAGGTGGAAATGGATTTGTAACTGTGTGTGTTAGGTTCACTGCTACTGAAAGCACCTGATAGCTTAATTCTCTATATGTTGAATGTTACATTTCCAAATTATGATAAATCCCACATAATTTCTATTTTTCTGATTGTGTATGATCTTTTAACTTCTCCCTAAATCTTATGTGCATGTGTCAATCATTTATTCTGCCATCTGTAAAATGTAAAAATTAAAGGCAAAATTGGTGCTATGATGTTTACTGATTGGTTGGCTGTGCCCCGTTCAATTGGCTGCTAACCCTACCGGATGGCATCACTGTTGCTGGACACCTGGAGCTCCCTTTGACCTGGTGATGCCTGATTCACATTGGCGAAGGAAAAGGGGAATCCGGGTCACAGAGATGGAGCATTGCTGCTTCCCAACTGATGGTGAAACCTGTGCCACCGAAACCCAGATGTGTCTGAGGAATACTTTGCTTATCTTTAAAGCTGTACAACATGTGTGATTTAGAGAAAATTGGACAGCGACTTAACTCTATAATTTAATGCCTGAAAGAGCTAATGTAGAGCAATACAATGTTAAGGAGAAAAGAGCAAAGAGGTCAGCAGCAGACAGCTGCTTGTAATTATGTGTATTGATTTCCTTTTCAAGGAACTGTTCCCAAGACCTGAAGTCGAGAACACATTTCACATCTGACAGCAGGCGTCAGACAAGACTGCCGGGAATAATTGTTCAAGATGCTGACTTTGAATGTCACACCTCGGTGATGGGTGGTAATATATATGGCACTGATAGCAATCATCAGGATTTCAGCAGGAATATTCCTTTAGGGTTCTCCCAATCAGCCCCAAGGGGAACAAAGAAATGTCGGCACTTTGGATTTTGCATTTATATTGAGAGAGGAACTGTCAATGTTTACAGTCATTACAACTGAGAAACTGACAGTAACTTTTGTGCATCTGCAAGTACACAATTACACGTGGAAATGCGAGGTTTCTGTCAGTGATACCCTGCTCCTTCGAAGGAACATGCTGCTGATGTCCTTCATAAAGGAAATCTTCGGAAATCTTTGTTTTCCAATCTCATGCTAAAAATCTGAAAAAGCTGTATCTTGTTAAATGAGGTGTAGCTGGGTTTTTAACTATGTACTAAATCATTATTACTTCTGAACAACTTATCTGGCACTGAAAAATTAATTTGATATTCAGGGAATATCCAATTTTTCTATTAGGATTTTTAAAATTGCACAGATCATTCAAATAACATTTTAACAAGTTAGTTTGTCGTATTTGATCTTCTATCTTAATCCTACTTAAGTGTCCCAATCTTTACTTTGGTCTTATTAAAATGATTAAAGAAGTGAAGAACATCTAGTGCAATTTACTTTCTGGTTTGCTGTCTGTGAGACATCTGCAGTGTAATTAGTTGTGGCAGAGAGTATCCTGACAGGTATTAATCCCTCAATCAACATCACAAAGATCAATTAACTAGCCAGCATCATCTCTTTGGGGGAGCTTGATGTGTGAAAATTATGTGCCATGTTTCTGACAACAATGACTACATTTTCCAAAGTAATTCACTGGCTGTAAAGTGTTTTGAGTTTTCTGATAATTGTACAAGTGCTATATAAATGTAAAATATATTTCCTTCTAAATCACCTTACCTCCCCCGGGAGCAATGGTGTGGAAATGGTTACTTCTTCAAATTTTGTTGATGAGGTGATGCGGGAAGGGGTTTCATCTTGTTACTGAACACAGTCTCCAGTGAGCAGACAGTGCATGCTTTCAGAAAGATGCAGGTAGCTCAGGTTTTAAAATAATGTGTTGAAACTTTATTGCTGGAACAGCACAGCAGGTCAGGCAGCATCCAGGGAACAGGAGATTCGACGTTTCGGGCACAGGCCCTTCTTCAGGAATCTCCTGTTCCCTGGATGCTGCCTGACCTGCTGTGCTGTTCCAGCAATAAAGTTTCAACTTTGATCTCCAGCATCTGCAGACCTCACTTTCTCCTTAAAATAATGTGTGTCAAGTCATCCAGAAGATTGATTCAATGGCATAATCTGGGAATCTGGAATGCTTGCAGAGCATTTAGCCACGTAAAGTGATGCAGGAGTTATCTGAAGCACTGGAAGTACTCTGCATGTCATTTTGACACCCCCCTGCTTTCACAGCATGTTGATGTGATGTAGCGATACCTTTAAGGGGGAGAATTCTAAACTACTGTCCATCACAAAGACCACTGTCTAATCCCATTATCTTGTAGACAGAAGAGATTGACAGTCCCATGCATCAAACGTGTCTTCAGAGACTTCCAGTGAACATAGCACTGAAAACAGACAATCTGAAATAATGAACACACATCATTATTTTTCATTTCTTATTGCATGATCAATATGTTTGCAATAAACAGAAAAACTCAAAATATATCACCAGCTCCATTCAATCTACAGGGCTAAATTCCCAGTGCCTTAAAGATTTTCCAATTGGAATTGGGTTTAAAGCAGGAGCTGATTTCCGTTGCCATTAAAAACGCAAAAGTAAAGGATCAGAATCAAAGGCGAAGGATCGGGGTTGAGATTCCGCAGAACCAAGCCATCACAATGAATAAGTAATGAGAGAGTAACTCCACATAACAATTGGCAACAGTAATCAGATCAGTCAAGGCAGCAGATAAAATAGAAATGTTTCTCCAAAGAAAAGAAGGAAATAGTGATTGCTACTTGAATGTTTCAGGGGTGTAAAAGCGAGGTGATAATAATGGAAAAGTTATGTTTTTTGCTACAACTGGAATGTAATTACAGCTGAAACTCATTTACTGGGTTTTATTAACCGGCCGCTTTATTTTTTTTATCTCTTTCTTCAATTTATCCTGTCACTCATCTGTACTTATATTTCTGCATGAATCATTTAAAAACGTAGAACAGCTTACACCAAAGAATTAGGCCATTCAGTCCATCATGCCCGTGACTATTCTCTCCAACTGCAACTCCACTGTTCCATTCTTTTCCAGTAGCCCTCCAAATCCTTTTAAAAACCTCCTGAGAGGAAGGCCATTTGGTCCATCAAACCAAGGCTCTTTTGAAAGTTTTCCAATTAATGCCACTTCTCTGCTGTTTCCAGTATTCTTGTAAATTCCTCCCCCTCAAATGGTAATCAGATTCCCTTTTCCAAGTTGCTGTCAGCAATTAGTGCTGGTTATTTTCACACTTGGCATGATATCCGTCTAAAAGCTCAACATGCGAATGAGCCAAATCCCCGGATCCTGTCCTGGGTTTACAGGGTCTCTGCACTGAACCGGAATACAGTGGCTATTTTACTTGTTGTTCAAAGTTGAGTGCACCATATTCCTGTTTTTCTCGCCAAGCCTTTAATATCTGAAAAACGATCTACCTCATCCTTGAATATATTCAGTGACGAGGCCACCACAGCCTTTTATGGTATAGAAGAGGGGAACAATATACTTGTGTTATTTAAATGTAACACAAATGAAGCACATCAATTTGATTTGCATGATCAGCTCTTGTTGGTTTATTTATTAGTAAACTAATATACACAATGCAGAGTGTATATACAATCCAGATACAGACTATGTCTTGAGCGCTACAGTGCAGAGACCCTGTGTTCGTGTGTCAATAATTAGGTACTTGGCTCTTTTGCATAATGACTTGTTTTAAAAGAAAACACTCTTAAGTGTGAGAACTCAAACAAAGGTAATGAATGCACTTAGCTCCAATGGTATCCTTAACATTGTAAGCCTTTTCCAGGCCCTGATCATGTTCTCCAGCTACAGACTATCCTTCTGAAGCTCTACATTCAGTTAATGCTTTTCCTGGCTGACCACTGTCCAGCACGATAGGTAAGGCCCAGTGTAGACCTTCAGAATATTGTCCATGACTAGTCACCATGATTGAAGTTTCTCCAATGTACGAGAGGATGCTGACATTCAGAAAAAATAGATTGATTTAACATATCTGGTCAGCATGGATGAGTTGGACCAAAGGGTCTGTTTCTGAACTGTATATCCCTATGACTGTTATGACTCTAAAGGACTTTGCACATTTACTGGATAATAATAGTAGATCAATCTCACTGTGGATGAACACAAAACCACCAAATTGGGAACAAAGAGGGAGTGCATGTTAAATGAAAGTTAGGCATTATTCTGGGTGAGCAGAGATTTCAGATAAATCTTTGAGTTGACAGCACAGCACCAGCCTTCAATGGAAATGAAAGACATCATCAGATTAAAAGAGCTAGATGGTAAATTGCCAATCAATAGCAAATTGGAAAGCCTTCTACACTACCATAGTGACTGCACATCCCATGTACTTCTTTGTAATGTCCATTAGGACATCCTGAGGTTATGACGGTGGCTATATAAATGCAAGTCTTTCTGTTCTCTTGCTCCTGAATCAAATGTATCCAGTGAGACACTTGGCTGAGGACACCAGGGAAATCCCAGAATCCTCTTATCTACTAGACACACCTTGATCTTGGCCGTGCAAGCAATAGGAATTATACAAACGGTTTTGAATAGGAAAGGTTTGGAGGGATACAGGCCAAATGGTGGCAAATGGGACTAGACTTGCCTGAGACCCGGGTTCAATTCCCGCCTCAGGCGACTGACTGTGTGGAGTTTGCACGTTCTCCCCGTGTCTGCGTGGGTTTCCTCCGGGTGCTCCGGTTTCCTCCCACAGTCCAAAAAAAGATGTGCAGGGTCAGGTGAATTGGCCATGCTAAATTGCCCGTAGTGTTAGGTAAGGGGTAAATATAGGGGTATGGGTGGGTTTCGCTTCGGCGGGTCGGTGTGGACTTGTTGGGCCGAAGGGCCTGTTTCCACACTGTAATGTAATCTAATTTTGGATATCTGGTTGGCATGTATAAGTTGGACCGAAGGGTCTGTTTCCACACTGTGATCCCAATAACTCTATGACTCTAAATGCAGCAAGGGTAAAATTACTCAAAGGACATGGTGGGGGGTGGGGAGAGAGAAACAGCCAAGTAATAGAACAGAGCAGGAATTCGGCCTCGGCCATTCCCATTGGAGCAAACGGTAGTGATGACCAGAGAGTGTGATAGGATGGGACATAAACAAAGATAAGAATGCATTAGCAGGTAAGGCCAGGGTATATAAACTGGTTAATATGTAACAGAATCGTGAATCTGAATGTAGGAGGCACTTACAGTAAAAGAGATGAATTATTAGCACAGATGGAGATAAATATGTTTGAACTGATATGCATGGAAGTGACAATGTTCAAAGACAATTGTGGCTAGGACCTTGATGTTGTATTCAACATATTAGAATGACAGGAAACTAAGAAAAACAGGTGGGATAGCTCTATTAATTAAGGATGACATAAATTCAGTATTGAGAAATGATCTTGACTTAAAAGAAGTAGAATCAGTTTGGTTAGAGATAAAAAAAAAGTATAGGTTAAGAGGTCAGTTGTGGGAACAGTTAATAGGCTGTAGTTATACTGTGGAACAGAGCACACAAGAAAAAATAAATGGGGCATGTAAGAAATGAATCTCAATAATCATGGGCATCTTTCACCAGAAGGTATTTTAGGAAAATTAGATTGATAAAGGTAACTTGGAAAATGAGATTGTGGTGTGCTTTGGGACAAAATCTTATAGCAGTATGTTCTAGATCTGGTCAGGAATGAGACAGGATTAACTTCTAAGGAAAGAAACCTTTTGTTGACAGTGATCATAATCGAATTTCATGTTCAGCTTGAAAGGAAGAAATGAGTCCAAAACTCATATTTAAATCTAAATGAAAGTAATTACAAAGGTATGAAGACTGAAATACTAGGTTATAAGGTCAGACTGCAGTTGAATGATCTGACAAAATGGCATTCACAGTGGATAGTGGGGAACTGATAGATGTGGTGTGCTAACCCAAAGGCTGCTACACAAGAGCACCTTATCTGGAGAGTAACATATTAGCATGGATAGAGGATAGAGGCTGCTAGTAAGGAGGGAAAGGGGTTAAATGGATCATTTTCAAGTTGACAAGCTATAACCGCTGAAGTGTCACAGGGATCAGTGCTCACCATGAACTATTTGCATTTTATATCAATAGATGAAGGGGACTGAATGTACAATATCACAATTTGCCGAAGGTACCAAAACAGGGCAGAAAATAAATTGTCAAGAGGAGGTGCAGGGTCTGCAAACTGACATAGACAGGTTAAGTGGGCTAAACATTGGCAATGGAGTTTATTGGTAGATGGAGGGCAGCATGGTGGCTCAGTGGTTAGCACTGCTGCCTCACAGCGCCAGGGACCCAGGTTCAATTCCTGCCTTGGGTGACTGTCTGTGTGGAGTTTGCACATTCTCCCCGTGTCTGCGTGGGTTTCCTCCAGGTGCTCTGGTTTCCTCCCACAATCCAAAGATGTGCAGGTGAGGTGAATTGGCCATGCTAAATTGCCCACAGTGTTAGGTGCATTAGTCAGGGGTAAGTGCAGGGGAATGGGTCTGGCTGGGTTACTCTTCAGAGGGTTGGTGTGGACTTGTTGGGCCAAAGGGCCTTTTTCCATACTGTAGGGAAGCTGGTCTTAACACATAATTGTAAATTTACCTATTTTAGAGGAAAAATGGAAATGCAAACTACTATTGAAAAGAAATAATGTAGAACTCAGTAGTGCAGAGGATTCTAGGTGTTCTGTTACATCGAGATAGAATGCAAGTACTAGGGAAGTACATGCAATCGTGTCATTTATCTCAAGGAGACGAGAATATCAAAGTAGGGAGATTTTACTGCAGCTAGCCATTAGTGAGGCTGCAGTTTTGGATTCCTTAGAGATATAATTGCATTGGAAGTAGCTCAGAGGAGGTTCACTTGACATGTTCCTGAGATGAAGAGGTCAGAACAGTATGAACAGGTTGTCCTTTACCTATTGGAGTTTAGGAGAATGAGAGGACAGTTTATTGAAACAAATGAGATCCTGATGAGACTGACAAGGTGAATAAACAGAGGATATTCCAGAGAATAACGCTAGGGAAGGGAGAAGGAGAATTCTTCCCTCATTAGATTGTTGAATTCTCTTCTGGAGAAAGTGGAGGCTGGGTCTTTAAACTTAGCGAAGGTGCAGTTAAATAAGTTTTTGATAGACAGTCAGCCAAGTGTCTGGAGGGCAGACAGGAAATTGGAATTGAGAACATGGTTTATTATAAAGTGGACAAGTAGGAGGCTGGAAGAACACAGCAAGCCAGGTGGCATCAGGAGGTGGAGAAGGTGATATTTTGGAAGGACCAAATGGCTTACTTCTTCCTCTACATCCTTTGTATGATGGATATCAAGAAGCAACAGAGCAATGGAGAATTCTAGAGTATGGATTCTGGAGAAGGTAGATCGAAGGAGCTTGAGTTCAGTCAAGAAAGGACTGGCTATCTGAGAATTCATGATGGTCTTTGATCCTAAAAACATTGGTGTTCATTTTTACCTTCACCGCATGGTTAGACTATTGGCAGAGTGGATGGTTCATCCAGTTCAGGGCTTGGTTCTGTAACAGGGTGGGTATTGTGTTCTGATATTTCTCCATTTGCACTGCATCTGGAAACAGAAAGAGTTTCATATTGGGTTGCAGCCTGTACATTTTGCTTCTGCCTTCTTCCACTACTCCACCTTCCATCACAACTACAAATGAAGTTTCTCAAAGCAGTGATGTTGTTAGTGAAGCTTGAACAACAACTGAACATAGATTAGAGTCTATTCTCAGGCATTGTCAGTATTATTGGTTCTGTATTTGCCAGTTTATTGTCAATTTTATTTATCTGATTTACCTCGGGGCAATGCAGAGATAACAGCATTTCTAAGTCTACAATTGATTTATTTGAAATGCTTAAATATTTCAGCAATTATGAGATTTATACATACACGTTCAGAGTACAGTCTTCTCAGTCATTCCAGAAGCTTCTGTTTAGTTTAACACCTGAAGGCTCCACCTAGGTTTAATCGTCAAGCACAGTTAACAAAAATCAGTCAACAGACTTACATAATCAAACACAGATCAGTTAAACCATTGAACACTCCACCAGGTAATGCCTTCTCTGAGTTTCCAGCATGTAACCAATATTCCAACAAATTGATGAAAGATGAAGTATTCACAACCAAGGGTAGCACAAGATTCTTATAGAGAAATTACTCCCTCATCGAAACATCGCACAAAAGAAATGCAATGCCATTCTCTTAGCAGTGACAGACAATTGTATATAACAAAACTTAATTTCTGTATAGTTTTGACATTTATTTCCTGTTAGGTCCAATTTATATCTGTCAACGATGTTATTGCTATGTCCTTTTTCTTAATATATATTCTTATTCTCTTAGTGAGTTTTGAGAAGTTTTTAGCTCAGGTTGAGCTTCTGGATGTAGGTTCACTCGCTGAGCTGGGAGGTTCATTTCCAGACATTTCATCACCTTACCAAGTAACATCTTCAGTGAGCCTCAGGCGAAGCAGTGTACATAGAACATAGAACAATACAGCACAGAACAGGCCCTTCGGCCCTCGATGTTGCGTCGACCTGTGAACTATTCTCAGCTCGTCCCCTACACAATCCCAAAATCATCCATGTGCTTATCTAAGGATTGTTTAAATCTCCCTAATGTGGCTGAGTTGACTACATTAACAGGTAGGGCATTCCACACCCTTACCACTCTCTGAGTAAAGAACCTGCCTCTGACATCTGTCTTAAATCTATCATCCCTCAATTTATAGTTATGCCCCCTCGTACACACTGAAGTGATCATCCTAGGAAAAAGACTTTCACTGCCTACCCTATCTAATCCTCTGATCATCTTCTATGTCTCTATCAAATCCCCTCTTACCCTTCTTCTTGCCAATGAGAACAGGTTCAAGTCTCTCAGCCTTTCCTCATGAGACCTTCCCTCCAGACAAGGCAACGTCCTGGTAAATCTCCTCTGCACCTTTTCCAATGCTTCCACATCCTTCCTGAAATATGGGGACCAGAACTACACACAATATTCCAAGTATGGCCGCACCAGCATTTTGTATAGTATACATGATTCCTGCTTTCTATTTATATGTTTGGGTTTCTTTGGGTTGGTGATGTTATTTCCTGTGGTGATGTCATTTCCTATGGTGATGTCATTTCCTGTCCTTTAGATCCCATCTACCACCCCCGAGAAAAAGAACAGGAAATAACATCACCAACCCAAAGAAACCCAAACATATAAATAGAAAGCAGGAATCATGTACACTGCTTCGCCTGAGGCCCACTGAAGATATTACCTAGTAGGGTGACGAAATGTCTGGAAGTGAACCTTCCAGCTCAGCGAGCAAACCTACATCCATTCTTATTCTCTGTCTCTGGTCAGCTAATTCTGGCGTCCTACACCAGTATAACAGGAAAGTAGGCAAAAAGTTAAATAATTGATTTAGCAAGTAGGATTGCAGAATCATTTTTGGAGATCAGAAATTAAATCTTAATTTAGTATTGGGCGTGGAAAGGAGAGAAACATGAGTGGATGGGAGGTGCTCAAAGCAAAGACTGTTCTGACAAACTCAATTTAAATTCATGATTAGCTCTGTTTAAGAAGATTAGCTAAAATGGGAATCAGATTGAGAAGATAATAAGAGATGGGATTTTTAATTCTACAGCATGCTAATCAGCAGAGTGTGATCTGGGGGATTGGTGATTTAAATCCAAGATCATGAGAGTATACCTTTCAGACAGACATGTGAAGGGAAATACAATGTGTCTTCATGCAAATGTGGTGATGGATGCAACAAAAGATTCCTTGATAGACACATCAATGCTTGAGTGTGCAGGCAATGCTTGTTAAAGGACCATGTATTAAGCAACAGGTCAAAGAGAAGAGAATGGGGGCTGATTGTGCAACACTTTAAAAAAGCTGAAAAATCACACGATATCAGGTTATTGTCCAACAGGTTTTTTTGAAAATACAAGCTTTCGGAGCGCTGCTCCTTCATCAGGTAGCTGGACTACAACCTAGTGTTGTGTGACTTTCAACTTTGTGCACCCCAGTTCAACCCTGACACCTCCACATCTTGAAAAGCTGACAGAGGCATGATGGACCTACCCTTGTGTGCAGTTCTGTTCTTGATTCCATGAAGTTATTTCGATCACTGGGACTGTCATTGCTTCCCTTTAGGAATACATTGAAGAACAGTAGCTTTTACAGCAGTATTTTCTCAGTTGAAATTGTATGCCAAGATTATTTTGTCAAGATCAAGAACGAACACATTTAAACACATTGTAAACATCAGCTTTTGTTTAAAATGGATGGTCTGCACTATAATGGAATAAAGCTCAGTGACAAATGTGTGAATGACTTTTTCTTTGTGAAACTGCTGCACAAGATACATGAGACATCAACAAGGTCCTTGCTGGTTTGGAGACTGGCAATTCATAGATTCATTTGATTTGTTTTAAAGAAATTCTGAAGGTAAATATGTAATATTCGCTGTTTTGCCTTCACTGCTGGTTTGAGGAACACGGCTGATGTTTATAAGGTTTGTAGATTATGCTTTATTAACTTTCTGAGTAACCTGAAAGATAATGAAGGGCGCTGCTTAACAAATGAGGAAAGACTACAGAACAATAGAAATAGGCCACTCAGCCTCTCAAGGCTGCCCCCCCCCCACCCCCCCAATTCTATAAGATCTCGGCTGATCTGCTCCAGCCTCAACTCCTCTTTCATGCCAGCTCATCTTAGCCCTCAACTCCCCGAGATTTCAAAATCCTATCTCCCTTCTCTTGAAGTACTTTCAGTGATCAACTCTCTGAGGTGGAGAATTCCAGACATTCATCTCCACCTAGAGATAAAATTCCTTCACATCTCAGTTTTAAATGAGTTCCCGATATTCCCCAGTTTGAGACTCCTCCATTAGTGTTAACATCTTCTCAACATCCACCTTGTCAAGCCCCTACAGAACCATTTCCTTCCATGACAACCTGATGGGTAAGATCAGGGCTACATCAGAACCCTTTGAGATCAACCCTTTGGGGTTAGACAGAGTTGTGTTCTGTCATCAGAAGTCTTTGGAACAGTCTTATATCTTGTTTGTCTTCAGCTCAATAATACAGTGTGTCTAGTGACATAAGAACAGAGGGTTCTTACATAATAATGGTTGTTTAGCCTCACTCACCAGAAGACGGGTATCACCCAGTCCATTCATGTGTGAGGCAGCATAGTCTTACCAGACCAGAGATGACTGGTGGTGAATTAACCTGAGGGCCACCATACATCAGGTGAGGGAAGAGGTTGAGAAGGTGAGTCCATCATAGTAATCTCAGCCGGTGTGGGAATTGAACCCATACTGTCAGCATTACTCTACTTCATAAACCAACTGTCCAGCCAACTCGTTTCATACAAGCAGTTCAAATACAGTGGTAGGGACTTATGGAAAGGGTGTAGTGAATCCTCAGAAGTGTGTATCAAAAGTATATGGTCTGGTAGAGATTTAAGACTATTCGCTGAAGAGTCCTGCTAAGATGTGGATAGAGTTTGATAGGTTTAATTAAAATGGAGTTTGATAAATATTGTATTTCTTTGATAATTTTATGTTGGACCTTCCCCTGACTCTTATTCCCTCTGTCTATCTCACTGCAGAATTGCTTGAATCAAAAAGGAATACTGCAAGCTGTTTAAGGTTATGATGTGGAGGTTCTGGTATTGGACTGAGGTGGGAGACAGCGAGGACTGCAAATGCTGGAGATCAGGGTCCAAGGGTGTGGTGCTGGGAAAGCACAGCAGGTCAGGCAGCATCCGAGGAGCAGGAGAATCGACATTTTGGGCATAAGCCCTTCATGAGGAATAAGGGGGTGGCCCAAGGGGGCTGAGAGATAAATAGGAGGGGGGTGGGGCTGGGGGGAAGATAGCTGGGAATGTGATAGATAGATGAAGGTAAGGGAGAAGGTGATAGGTCAGAGAGGAGGGTGGAGTGGATGGGTGGGAAGAAAGTTGGACAGGTAGGACAGTTCAAGAGGGTGGTGCTGAGTTGGAGGGTTGGATCTGGGGTAAGGTGAGGGAGGGGAGATGAAGGAACTGGTGAAAGCGACATTGATACCTTGTGGTTGGAAGGTCCCTCCCCACTCCTATCTGTGTTCCGGAAAGTTCATTCCCTCCGCGACTCCCTTGTTAGGTCCATGCCCCCCACCAACCGACCCTCCACTCCCAGCACCTTCCCTTGCCACCGCAAGAGGTGTAAAGTCTGCACCCATCCCTTCCCCCTCACCTCCATCCAAGGGCCCAAAGGATCCTTCCACATCCAACAGAGATTTTCCTGCACATCCAAACACCTCATCTGATGTGTCTGTTACTCTTGATGTTGTCTTCTTTACATTGGGGAAACAGGATGCCAACTTGTGGAACCTTTCTGGGACACATGCGCTAAACAACCCCACCGCTCTGTGGCTGAACACTTTAACTCCCACTCCTATTCTGCCAAGGACATACAAGTCCTAGGCCTCCTCCATCGCCAAACCCTAATTACCCGATGCCTGGAGGAAGACCGCCTCATTTTCTGCCTTGGAACACTCCAACCACGCAGTTTCACCAGCTTCCTCATTTCCCCTCCCCCCACCTTATCCCAGATCCAACCTTCCAACTCAGCACCACCCTCCTGAACTGCCTACTTGTCCATATTCCTTCCCATCTATCTGCTCACCCTCCTCTCTTACCTATCACCATCAGCCCCTTCCTTCATTGACCTATCGCATTCCCAGCTAGTTTTCCCCCAGCCCCACCCTCCTCCCATTTATCTCTCAGCCTCCTTGGGCCATCTCCTAATTCCTGATGAGGAGCTTATGCTTGAAACATCGACTCTCCTGCTCCTCAGATGCTGCCTGACCAGCTATGCTTTTCCAGCACCACACTCTTCGACTGAGGTGGACAAAGTTAAAAATCACAGAACACCAGGTTATAGTCCAACAGGTTTATTTGGAAGTACAACTAGTTACCTGACAAAGGAACAGCACTCCAAAAGCATGTACTTCCAAATAAACCTGTTGGACTATAACCTGGCATCGTGTGATTGTTAACTCGGTTACGGTTAGTCAGGGAATATCTACACAACCTTTCACTTTCCAACAGTTTCTTTTCCTTTTTAACAACAAAGCAAAGGTTTCAGAAATGCTTGGGAGTGGTAGCAATACTGGAATGATACCTAATAAATGGGGAGACCAATGTACTATTGAGTGAGAACAAAGGGGTAACACAGGATTAAAGGATGTAGTAACAAAAGTACAGAAAATATGATTGTTCCATTTTGACTATCACCGACTGCACAATAGAGAATCTTCGACTGGGAAATGGGGTTACTGAATCAGATTTATTGAGTAAGGTAAAATATTTCCATCAAATAAGTAGAGCTGTAGGACAAAAATCTTAACATTCAGTCAAATAATCAGACTCCAACATTCAGACAAATAGAAAAGCTGGGAGAAAGCATTGGAGCACATTGTAATGTTTGCAACTCTGCATGGCAAAGTTGCACTGCAGCCTAACCTGGGCCTCTCCTCATTCGTCTGAGTATCAGAAGATTTGCGTTAACTTTCAGTTGGCAAGCTCTTCGATGTTCCTACTGTGCCTCAAGTGAGGTTATGAACCAGAACTGAGAAAAATATCCTGAATCTTCAAGGGGTCTACCTGGAATAGCCACGGCCTTTTCCCCAGGATGGGGGAGTGCAAAACTAGAGGGCATAGGTTTAGGGTGAGAGGGAAAAAAATTCAAAGGGACCTAAGGGGCAACTTTTTCACACAGTGGGTGGTCTGTGTAAGAATCAGCTGCCAGAGGAAGTGGTGAAGGCTGGTACAATTACAACATTCAAAAGGCATCTGAATGGGTATATTATTAGGAAGGGTTTAGAGGGATATGGGACAAATGTTGGTAAATGGGGCTAGATTATTTTAGGATATCTTTGGTGCAGACGAGTTGGACTGAAGGATCTGTTTCCGTGCTGTATGACTCTGTGATTCAGTGATTCAATGAAGATAAAGATGTTCCAAGTCCTCCTCATACTGATAATACTGCACTACCATCCCACATGGAGCAACACCTGAACCTGCAAATGGACAGACTCTGTTTCACTTTGTAAAGAGTTTGGTTTGACTTTCAGTATCAGGAAGAAAAATATCATGATCTTGGATGTTGTCATCATTTAGCACTGCCAATGTGATGCTGGAAGTTGCTTCACATATTTTCTCTCCACATTCATCAATCTGTCATGCGATTATACATGCATTGAAAAATGTGCAAATGTTTTATCCGAGCTAAATGAGAGCGTGTAAAACAGCAGCAACCTCACTTAGGGCACCAAGTTATTCCTGATGAAGGTCTTATGCTCGAAATGTCGATTCTCCTGCACTTTGGATGCTGCTTGACCTGCTGTGCTTTTCCAGCACCACACTCTTGACTCTGATCTCCAGTATCTGCAGTCCTCACTTTCACCACGCTCTGAGTCTAAGCAAGACTGTGTTCTCAATTCACTCCTCTATAGTGATCAGACCGGGACAACATAATCTAGCTAGGAGAAAGGCTGAACTGTTTTCAACTTCACTGTCACACATATGCTTAGCAACTCTTGGGAGGGCAAGGTCACCAACTCAGAGACTCTGCAGCATGCTAATCCCATCAGTGGACACTTAATGCACAGCTAATAACATTGCACAGGCTCAGAGGTGTTCATTGGATGGATGATGGTGGTAAATCAAAGACCTTCTGTGTGGTGAATTGGCCATGGGTTTCTGACTTCCTGGATATCCATCTCTCTTCTACAAGAACACTTGCCAACAGAATAGTAAGATGTTGGGCACCGACACTCATACTGGGAGACAGTCGCTGACAGCCAGGGGCTGACCCTTTGGAAGTAGAAGCTGAAACAAGAGACTCACTTGGTGGAGAAGAGGTTGGTAAATGATGCACCTTCTTAACCGCCTCTCTTCCTTTTCATATAATCAAGTGATTATATGATCATTTGGCTTATTCTGAGTTCCAAGCTCTTGATTAATTCATATTTCACCATTTGCCATGGTGGGACTTGAACCCACATTCCCAATGCACTAGCCTGGGCCTCTGGATTACTAGCCCAGTGATGTTCCCACCACCTCACTTTATAATCAGGTCAGGTATGAGCTCATTAAATGGCACAGCAAGCTCAAGGGGTCCAATAGCCTAAGGATGCTTCATATTTTCGAAAACAACATGTAACAGTGACATGAGAGAAAGTAAAAAGAATGCAGCGAGTGGCTTGGATCTGAGTGCATGTTGGAGGCAGATCTAATTGTGTGTCTTTGGAAAAAAGAGTTGGATAAGCATCCTGTAGAGAGAACATTTGTAGGGAACAATCAAGGGAGTGGGACTCTCTAAATTGCTCGTTCAGAAGTTAGCACCAATCTGATGGGACAAATGGCTTCCTTTTGTTCAGTGACTATTTGATAAGGCTCTTGTAAAATTTTGTCACTTGCAAAATAAATAAAACTATGTGTTGTTGACCAATGTAAGCTTGAGTTGTGAAATAAAGTTATTGTGAAACTCGAACGGGTTCAGAAAAGATTTACAAGGATGTTTTTGGGATTGGAGGGTTTGAACTATAGGGAGAGGCTGAATAGGCTGGGGCTATTTTCCCTGGAGCATCGGAGGCTGAGAGCTGACCATACAGAAGTTTATAAAATCATGAGGAGCCTGGATAGGATGAATAGCTAAGGTCTTTTCCCTGGGGTGGGAAAGTCCAAACTTAGAGGGCATAGGTTTAAAATGAGAGGGGAATGACTTAAAAGGGACCTAAGGGCAACTTTTTCACGCAGAGGGTGGTGTGTATATAGATTGAGCTGCCACAGGAGATGGTGGAGGCTGGTATAAATGCAACATTTAAAAGGCATCTGGATGGTATATGAATAGGAAGGGTTTACAGGGATATGGGCCAAATGCTGGCAAATGGGACTGGATTAGTTTAGGATATCTGGTCGGCATGGACGAGTTGGACCGAAGAGTATGTTTCCATGCTGTACATCTCCATGATTCTAATTCATTCCAAACTTTCAGAGATTTATGTAAAATTGAAAACCTAAAGTTAAAACCACAGCCATTTGTACGAACTCTGACCAATGCTGCTGTTTGTGTCTTTTTATGCAGTTCTTGAAGAATCTAAAATGATGAAAATGAAAATAACAAGGCATTGCCATATGTGGTACCAGTTTATTTTACATAAAATGCATATTAGCTGCTCGCCTTTTGTCATGAGTCCTCCACTTAGGGTGTAATAACAGTGATTACTGGAGTCCCTGCTGTGTCGTCACCACTTTACAGAGATTACCCTGGGACAACCCAGTCACAATACTGAACATTTAATATGGATCCTCGAAAACTAAACCAAACATTCATGTGACTTTAACTACTTCAGCGCGGTGCTAGCATTTTCTGTGCGTTTTAGTCCAGATTACTCTTAGTGAAATCAGAAGACAAAGCACAATGCTGATTATGCAGGGAAAAATGTGGGAGATTTACCGGGATGTTTTATCAGTCTTAGTTATGAAGGGATATTGGACAGACTGGAGTTGTTTTCTTTCGAGCAGAAGATTCTAGTGGAGAGGGAGAATCATAGTTGAGATGTATATAATTATGATGGGTTTCGTTAGGGTAGACACAGCGGTTAGCACTGATACCTCATAGTGTCAAGGATTCAGGTTCAAATCCAGCCTCAAGTAATTGTCTGTGTGGAGTTTTTACAGTCTCCCCTTGTCTTGAGTAGGTTTCCTCTGGTGCTCTGGTTTCCTCCCACAATCCAAAGACGGGCAGGTTATTGCTTTAGTATCCAGGGATGTGTAGGTTTGGTGGATTAGCCATGGGGAATGCAGGGTTACAGTGATGGGGGAGACGCAGCAAGTCTGGATGTTATGCTCCCCAGAGAGTCAGAGTGGACTTGCTGGGCCAAATGGCCTGTATCTGTGCTGTAGGGATACTATGATGAAGTATCCTGCTGGTGGAATGATCAGGAGGTAGAGACTTAAGGTAAGGGGCAGGGAGAAATGCCAGAAAAGCAATTTTCGCCCAGAGGGTGGTGGGGAATCTGGAACTCACAGCCTGTGAGGGTGGGACAGTCAGAAACTTTCATCACATTGAAGAAGGATTTAGGTTAGATTACCTACAGTGTGGATACCTACCCTTCGGCCCAACAAGTCCACACCGACCCACCGAAGAGTAACCCACCCAGACACACATCCCTCACACTAATGCACCTAACATTATGGGGCAATTTAGCATGGCCAATTCACCTAACCAGCACATCCTTGCACTGTGGGAGGAAACCGAAGCACCCGGAGGAAAGCCACGCAGATGCAGGGAGAATGTGCAAACTCCACATAGACGGTTGCCCAAGGCTGGAGTCGAACCTAGGTTCCTGGTGCTGTAAGACAGCAGTGCTAACCACTGAGCCACCATGCCACCCCACTTGCACAATGGATTAGGGTAGTGAGGTGTTGTTTTTGACTAGCCTATCATTGATGTGCCGAAGGGATGTTTTCTGTGCTGTAGATCTCAATGACTCCACCACGAGACCTTGGTGTTAAGATGCTGCCTCAAAACCAACCTATTTGATCAAGGATTAAAAACATTACATGTATAAAAACGTTTTATTTAACCTATTTTCCCTATCAACCTGTTTAGAGATGTTATTACATACCTCTGGAGATTTGAACCTGGGTCTCCCAGTCCAGGGGTGGGGACATTACGCACAAGAGAATCTTTCACAACTACACAATGTTCCCAAAGGGCTATTCAGATTAAGTAACTTTTAAGTGCTATCACATTTGTAATTGTCATTTCTATAAATTCCCACCAACAGTACTACGATAACAAACAGAGGATCTGAGTTTGTAATGTGGCTGAGGAATACATAATAGTAAGTGCACTAAGGACAGCTCCTTTCCTTTTTAGAATATGAGATCCTTAATCTCTAGCTGAAAATGTGTTGCTGGAACAGCGCAGCAGGTCAGGCAGCATCCAGGGAACAGGAGAATCGACGTTTCGGGCATAAGCCCTTCTTCAGGAATCTTATTCAGGCTTATGCCCGAAACGTCGATTCTCCTGTTCCCTGGATGCTGCCTGACCTGCTGCGCTGTTCCAGCAACACATTTTCAGCTCTGATCTCCAGCATCTGCAGACCTCACTTTCTCCGATCCTTAATCTCCACCTGAGTGAGCAGATGCTTCAGATTAACCTTCCATCTGGACGGCATGTCAAAGTAGCATTCCTTCAGAAAAGCATTGGTGTAACAGGAGAATTTTGGACTGGAACCCTGAAACCTCTGCCTTAGGTGGGCGAGTGTGAACACCTGAACCATGGTTAGTGTGTGGGCGAGTGTGAACACCTGAACCATGGTTAGTGTGTGGGCGAGTGTGAACACCTGAACCATGGTTAGTGTGTAGGCGAGTGTGAACACCTGAACCATGGTTAGTGTGTGGGCGAGTGTGAACACCTGAACCATGGTTAGTGTGTAGGCGAGTGTGAACACCTGAACCATGGTTAGTGTGTGGGCGAGTGTGAACACCTGAACCATGGTTAGTGTGTGGGCGAGTGTGAACACCTGAACCATGGTTAGTGTGTGGGCGAGTGTGAACACCTGAACCATGGTTAGTGTGTGGGCGAGTGTGAACACCTGAACCATGGTTAGTGTGTGGGCGAGTGTGAACACCTGAACCATGGTTAGTGTGTAGGCGAGTGTGAACACCTGAACCGTGGTTAGTGTGTGGGTGAGTGTGAACACCTGAACCATGGTTAACACCCAAAGCATTCTGGGTCAACGAGCATTTGGGGTAGTTCATATATCTTTCAGAAGGCCACACATAAGTAAATATTTTTTCACAAATATTTCTTGATACTCATTTACTATTTTGTTACTGTGGTTCCACACAGCAAAAATAAACAGATTTGACTGAAAAATGATACTAATATCTGATATTATCCCTCACATCAGAAAGTGCAGTTAGACCACGGTCATTGCAAAAGACCAACACGGGAGAAATGGGTAAGCGTAAACCATCTTCGATGTCTGCTTTGAGTTTATGAAGTCTTTGGACACTGACTCCATTTTAGGCCTTTTGATATGAAGGAATCCCAGAGATTGGAGGGTAGTCTGAGAGATTTTTATACAACAAACCTGGCTTGGTGGTTTGTGAGCAAACTGCTGATGTAACAGCAGGGATATGAGAGTGCTGGATACTACACACACTGAGAGGAAACATTTTACTTCATCCGGAATTGTGTTTCCCATATTCAATCTTACACCAGGTCCCTGCTCTCAACTACATCCATTGGCTTTCAAATCAGCAATATCTAAGTTTTAAAGGTCTCAGCTTGTATTCAAATCCCTCCATGGCCTCTCTCTCTCTCCTCCCTCACTCTGCAAATGTCTCCAATTCCTCAAGGCCTCACAAATTCTGTACTGCTCCACCTCTGCCATTTTGATCCTTGTGACTCCCTTTGCCTCACAACTGAAGACCATGATTTCAGCTGCAGGGCCCTTCAGCATTCCTTTGAACACATGCATGTCTCTCTCTCTCTCTCTCTTATCCTTAAACATACTGCTTAAACCCTTTCTATTTACCCAAAATCATTTAGTCACCTGTGCAACTGTATTGCATTTTGATTCGGTGTCCATCTTTGTACACACCTCCAAAATAGGACCTAAAGAAACAATCATACCAGACTCAAAATGTTAACTCTGTTTCTCTCTCCATAGATGCTACAAGACCTGCTGAGTTTCTCCAGCAATTTATGTTTTTGTTTCAGATTTCCAGCATCCACAGTTTGGTATTTTTGTTTGGGTTTTAAGGTCATTTCACTTAAAAGTCATTGCTGTGAATGTAGAGTCACATCCAGGCCAAGCCAGGGAAGATGGCAGATTTCCTTCATAGTGGCTCAGTGGTTAGCATTGTTGCCTCACAGCGCCAGGGACCCGGGTTCAATTTCCACCTCGAGTGACTGTCTGTGTGGAGTTTGCACATTCTCCCTGTGTCTGCGTGGGTTTCCTCCGGGTGCTCCGGTTTCCTCCCACATTCCAAATATGTGCAGGTCAGGTGAATTGGCCATGCTAAATTGCCCGTAGTGTTAGGTGCATTAGTCAGGGGGAATGGGTCTGGGTGGGTTACTCTTCGGAGGGTCAGTGTGGACTGGTTGGGCTGAAGGGCCTGTCTCCATACTGTAAATAGTCTAATCTAATCTAAAAAAAGTACATTAATGAACCAGATGAGGTTTTACAACAATTGGTAATGGTTTACAAGATTGTTTTAGTCTAGTTTTTTAAATCCCAGATTTCTTTTCTACATTCAAATTTCACCATTTGCTATGAGGGGAATTGGAACTCATGCTAACCAGGAACCCTTCCCACTCTGACCAGTTATTAGTGGCATGTACTGGGGGGAGTTTGCAGTTTGATTATGAAACTGTTGGGTCACGTTTCATAGGCACGTTTCTTGGCAATTAGGTCCCAGAATAGAACTCAAACCCACAGTACGGTGGCTCAGTGTTTAGTGCGACTGCCTCACACTGGGTTTGATTCCATCCTTGGGCGACCATCTGTGTGGAGTTTGCACATGCTCCCTGTGTCAGCATGGGCTTCCTCCAAGATGTTCCGGTTTCCTCCCACAGTCCAAAGATGTGCAAATCAGGTGGATTGGCCATGAGAAATTCAGGGTTGTAGGGATATGGTAAAGAGATAGGTCTGAGTGGGACCCTCTTTGGAAATTGGTGTGGGCTTGGGCTGAATGGCATGCTTCCACATTGTAGGGATTCTGTGTTCTCTGCCTTATGAGGTAGGGACACTCCCTCATACCGGGGACATCTTCATAGGGTCACTCTATAAATGAATATCTTTCTTTTTCACTTTAATGCCACTCTCAACTCTGCTAGCTAAATGACCTAACCATACGGCTATTGAGCCTTTAATTTTCAACATGAAGTATTTTGAAGAGTACATTTCTGGAGGGTTTGAATTATTTACTCTATCTAAAGAGGTGATACAAAGATGGGAGGATGGATAGAGAGCATTGAGGAAGTGGAGAAGCTGCTGAAGAACTTGGACAGGTGAGCAGAGTGGGCAAAGAATTGGCAGATGGAATACAATATGGGTAAGTGTGAGTTTATGCACTTTTGTAGGAAAAATAGAGGCATAGAGTATTTTCAAAATGGGGAAGGCTTCAGAAATCTGGAACACAAAGGGACTTGGGAGTCCAGCTTCAGGATTCACTGGAAGTTAACAAGTAGGTTCAGTTGGCAGTTAGCAAGGCAAATGCAATGTTCACATTAATTTTAAGAGGGCAAGAATAAAAAAGCAGAAATACATTGCTGAGGCTGTATAAGGCTCCAGGGTTAGATCAGACTGGTGCTGGAAAAACTATTCCTGATGAAGGGCTTTTGCCCGAAACATTGATTTTCCTGCTCCTCGGATGCTGCCTGACTTGCTGTGCTTTTCCAGCACCACTCTGATCTAAACTCTGGTTTCCAGCATCTGCAGTCCTCACTTTTGCCCTGTATAAGGCTCCGGTCAGACCATATTTGGAATAATTTAAATAGGGGTCCTACATCTAATGAAGGATGTGCTGCCATTGGAGAGGGACTGGAGGAGGTTTTACAAAAATGATCCCTGAGTATGAAGGACTTGTTATATAAGGAGCGTTTGAAGATTCTGGGTCTACACTCAATGGAGTTTGAAAGGATGGGAAGGGTCTGATTGAAACTTACAGAATAGTGAGAGACCTGGATAGAGTGGACATGGAGAAGATATTTCCCCAACGGGAGGAGACTAGGACCCACGGGCATAGCTTCAGAAGAAACCCTTTCGAACTAAGATGAGGAGAAATGTCTTCAGCCAGAGGGTGGTAAATCTACAGAACGTGGTGTCCCAGAAGGCTGCGGAGGCCAAGTCAATGAGTATAATTAAGACAGAGATAGATAGGGGAGCAGCCAGGAGAATAGGACTGAGAAACATATCAGCAATGATTGAATGGTAGAGCAGATGCAATGGCCTAATTCTGCTCCTATATAAAATATAGTTGAAGAAAGGGGTCACACACTGTGACAAGAAATTAATAAATCTGCACTGTCCTGTTTCAAATCCTTTTCATTAGCACCCATGATCATAAAGCCCATGTATCTTTGTCAAACATGTGAGTCCTTCAGTTCTCCATGTATATATACAATAGTTCATCCTTGGCAAAAACTTACAGTTTGTCATTTCAAGGTTAGAATTCTTCCTCACTTAGCTGCATTGGAATGCTGAGATATGAATGCATTATCATATTTGAATGATGGCTATCTGGAAATAATTACAGGCTGAAGTTTAACTAAAGGGCTGAGCTGGTTTATATATGGAATAATGTCTAACTGTGAGTGATTAATGCCTGATGGCTTGTAAATAGGTGAAATCAGTATAAGATAGCAGCTTAATCAAGGGTTTCACTCACTTTACAGCAGGGAGGAAGCAAACGGGATGGTGCAACTGAAAGAAAGCAGACTTGGTTTCAGAGTCAGCTTTTTCTTCGATGGGCTGCTGAACTGACTGAAGATCCTAGTGGACCCTTTATATCACTGTCTTGTCCATTCACACTGAGGTGATCTTCCAAAAAGTGTATACCTTATTAACCCATAACCGGGACTGATGAAGACAGAGTTACCCCCTCCTCCTGGGTAGACTGCTAAGAATTTGCCACTGAACAAGATAAACAAGGTCCAGTTTAAAAGGTCGGCAGAGTTTTGTTTTAAAGCTTAAGGGATATACCTATTAAGAGAGAAAAGGTTTCTTTTAGTTTTAATTTGAGGTTTGAGCAAGCCACCCCAGAGCTGATAAGACCAATCAGTTTAGAGCTGCCTGGTTGAGATATGTTAAGTACCTCTGCCTGAACGGCTAAACAGGGATGGGCACATCCTGTGGTAGGAATTCGATGAGAACAGTTTTACTGACGACATGGGAGTGTCTCATCTCTCCTCACCATCACCAGTCCTTCCTCACCCTTTGACCCCCAAGAAAAATATCATGTGCTCAATCAATGCTAGAATGCGACAGACCCATTGTTAAACAAAAAATCAATGTTATTGCTGAAAGGGCAACAAATCAAGGATCCAAGAGTTATCAACTAATCATTAGCAAGAATTATGGCATTCTGCAGGTATCTGACTAGCTGTCTTGTAAAGAAACAAATTTATAATCGTAATTTAATTTGATAATTTTCAGTGCAGTGGTATTTTCAAAGGAAGAGAATAAGCAGATCCTAAGAGTGCAAGAGGAGATGGAAGACTGAGAGGCTAAAGCTGGGAATAAAGGATTTACTGAATGAGGAGTGGGACAGTTCAAACAGGGAATGCACATTAATGGAGCAACATGCATTCATGTTATAATCCAGAAGGCCGAAGGATCCTTTACAGGATGACCCTAAGGAGATCAGACGTACACTGGGGAGTTCCTGGCTTCTAGCCAGCAAAGATGGACTCATTCAGCAAGGCACATTGAGAGACCTCATTGGGAGCGTGCAACATCATGCGGCTGGTGGCAGGCCACCTCAACCTTTCAAGCCCTACCTGCCCCACAGCTGCAGACTCTGCAGAGTCATCCGAGAACCCATGAGACTCAACAGGAAGCTGGTCACCCTCAATTCTGCTATTGAAGACGAGCAATCTAGACGTTACCTAAAGCTGAGAACATTTAAATTCAGATGCATGAATAGTTACAGGAACAAGCTACCTGTAGTTCCAGTCTATAAGTTAATGTCAACTGACTTAACCCTATCAAGATATTTTAGTGACAAGGATTCTGGTATGAGTACTGTATGAATGATGTTTCTTTTGTCACAGTACCTGGGTGTATTTTGGGTACTATACAAAACCTCAGTGCCTTCATATGACCAGCCAGGAATCTCAGTCCTTATCACTTGTGAAGGGTGTGATTGAGGAATGGAGCAAGATGTTCAAAGATGGTAACCCCAACAATGTAGTGCTCCCTCAGCAAAGTACTGAAGTGTCCCCTAGATTGTGAGTTCAGATCATGAGAGAAATATAACCTTCTAATTCAGATTGAACATTGCTACCCACTAAATTGAGTCTTAAGTGGAGTGTCCTATCATCTGTGACTGATTTCTGGGAAGCCTTCCAGTTGATACATAAATAAGGAGTAATTTAATGAGGTGAAGTTCCCTATGTGGAACTCTTTACAGAGAAATCCATCTCAGAGTAAGCTATTGTGATGTAGGCAGTGAGATTTACACGTATTTATAATAACATCTATTGTAAGCTTGTTTGATTTTGTTTTTGAGTTAGTAACCTGTGGGTTTTCTGTATGTATGAAGTTAATAATTAAATTGTAAGTATTTCTGTAACCATGGTGATTTCTTTTAAAATATTTTTTGATGCTTAGCTTTAGAATTAATGTTTCATTGTATGCGTAGGTAGGGTTTTGCCACTGAACATGATAAACAAGCTCCAGTTTAGAAGGTCAGGAGTATTTTTAAGCTTAAGGGAAATACCTATCCCTAAAGACAGCAAGTGTTTCCTTAAGTTTAAATTTGAGTTCTCAGCAATCCTGTGAAGTCTTCAGATGAAGCCATCTCTATGTGCCTGTGCTCCTGAGAAGGGAAGGATAAAGTGAAAGTAAAACTACCTTAGAATAAAGAGTTGGTGTTCGTCCCAGACCAGAGTGTTAGAATAAGACCCTGAAGAGATTACCTGAAGCTGAGCACACTTAAGCTTAGATTCATGAAGAGCTCCAAGAAGAAGCTATCTGTAGATGCATTCTATAAGTTAATGTCAACTGTCTTCAACCTATCAAGATATTGGAGACAGGGATTCTGATATGAGTATTGTATGAGTGATGTTTTTTGGTATGTTACCTGGGTGTGGTTTGGATACTATACAAAAGCCATTGCTGTTTCTTTTAATTTATAATGGACCATTTTGTGATTAATGGGATTATATCTTTACTGTGTGTTTAATAATCTTTGAATTTGTACAATAGGTTGGTGGTTTGATTTATTCTATTTTATCTTCAGTTTATTTGCTAATAAGCTTCTGTTTTATTGCTAAAACAAATCTGCAGTATTGAGAGTTTATCTTTAAGCAAGAGACCACTTTGTTAGAATCAAAATAAAACAAAACATGGCATACCAAATCAAGTTTCAGCCTGGGATCTGACTTAGTCAATAATGCCATCAGCTGACGTCATAACATTATAAAAACTATATAAAGCTGACCCTGCAGGCTAAAATCTCATATTTGGTGATCTCCTCAGTGAGAATGGTATCTCACATAACTATCCTTATAATAAGACAATGCAACCAACCAGTGAAATAATTATTTCTCCCAGACATATTTATTTCTCTTCATATCTTTAACACTTCAGTCAAGTAACCCCTTAAGTTTCTAATTTCCCAAAAATACAATTCTACTTTGTATAATCTCTCTTCACGATTTAGTCTTTAGCATGCAATAAAACTGCAAAAGAATATACTTGGTGCCCATTTCACACTAATACACATCAGTAAAACTTCCTGCTACACTCCAAATACCATTTTTACTGCAAGAAGATTTCATGTTTTTAGACATAATAAATATGACAAAAGGAGGCACGTTGCCAAAGTTTCCTCCATGGTAACACCTCGGCCAATCAGAATTGTGCTTTCCAACCAATCACCAATTCTCTTGAAATATCAATTGCTGTGACGGTTTGAAATTTGGCATTCTTGCACTTGTCCTGATGAGTACAAAACGAAAAACTTCAGCAACAAGTATGTCTTTTCAACAATATTCAAGTTCTTCACTATAGTTCATAACCATAACGTTTCTTTAAAGCCAAAACTTGTATGAATTAATATTACCAAGGCTTGTTACTGTCTACTTCTGAGATTACTCTTCACTAGGAGGAAGAGGTGTGTGGGGGAGGGGGTAGAAGTTTCACACATGCAGTGGATAAGAGTTAATGCAAATTCCAATAATCCAATTACAGAACAATCTCAGTGGCAATACATAACTCTGGGTATGGATAGTAGCAGAACACAATTTTGATTTGATTCATTTACTGTCACATGTATTTTGTCAAGTATTGTATAGTATTGCCACTATAAATAAACCAAAACAAAGAGCGTAAAGGCAGAAGAATAAAGCAATGAAGGAACAGTGTTCAAGTTTACAGCCAATCTTGTTTAAGAGTTCAGTCATGAGCCATGGCTTGGTTGCCAGGCAAATGTCCCGTTCGCCACTCTTTGGCACCACCTTGCCTCCACTGATGCCCTCGCCACCAAGAGTCCCCGCTGGACCTTGCCAATGGAGACACCACCAATGCAGCAGGGTCTCGTACTGGGCACAAACCTGACTCCGCCGGCATCTCCATGAATCTGTGCTGGATGCAGAAGCCACCAGGAATGCAAATGCCTCTGCTGCAGCAGCCACAGGGCGTCATCGGTGCAGAAACCACCAGGAACCAAAATGCTCTCCAATGCCTGGATGTCCATGTTGGGCCCACTTGCTGGCACCAGAACAGTCACCACGGCCCAGCTCCGGCAGGACACGGAGTCTAACTTAGGGCATTGAGTCCGGGCGAAATAACTCCATACTCTCGTCACTAAGTCACTCTTTATTTATACATGGAGAGTCCAAGACACTGGTCCAGCTCCCTCAGAGCCAGCTCTCAGAGTGAACAGAACCTCTGACACTCCTGTTTATACCTGTCAGCCAGGGCTCCCTGATTGGAGCAGATGAACAGCCCCAATCAGGGACCTCAGATTCTATGAGGTCCGCCTGGCTCACTTCATTCCAATCACTACAGCAAGCTCATATCCACAGACTGCAGTCTCATCTTGCTGGGTTTGGATGAAGAAGGCAAGGCCGAGCTGGCAATGAGTGAACCCTGGTGCCCCCCACATCTCCACAGAGGAGTCTGATGGGCTGTCTATGCCCCTACTGCCCCAGCAGAGTCCATGGCGTCCACGTGCCCCTCCTCCCAGCTCCTGCCGTTTCCCAGAGTGTTCCCTCCCACTTCCTGCTGGTTGTCCCCAGCACTTGCCTGTCACTTACTCACTCTCTCCTTGGCCATGGTGCCACCTGCCCTGGCCAATGTGCTCACCAGCTCATCTGCCTGGTCCCAACAGGGGTTGCCCTCAGCACGAGTGTCCATGCGGTGGTGGCAGCTGCTAGAGGGGAAATATACTAGTGCATAACAGCCAGGATTTAATTGCATCCTGTTAAGATTTCTGGAACTTCTACTTTGAGAAGAGAAACTAAGCCAAGGTATCTCAGACGGACATGAAAGATTCCATGATACTATTTTGAAGAACAGGGGAGGAGTTAGTGGTACTAGCACGATAGACTGAATGGCCTCTTCTGCGGTGTAATGCTTGTGAGATACGGAGAGTTATCCCTGGTGTTTTGGCCAATATTTATCTCTCAATCAATACAAAAAAAAAGCACATTAATGCTTATGGCAGCTTGCTGTGCACAAATTGGCTGTAGCATTTCCAAACTTAGAACAGTGACTATCCTGAAAAAATATCTTAATTAGCTGTACAACACCTTGGGACAGCCTGAAGCTGTGAAACGTGTAGTGGAAAAGCTTGTGTTCCTTTGTTAATGACAAAAGCAGACTATTAAATTCAATAGAACTTAAACACCTACATTGTTATTGGAAATAGTGTCCAAATATGCAAAGACAGTATGAGTGTATCCATTTGAACTGATCATTCTTAGGTCATAGCTGTCAGGAGGAAGTTCGTTCATTTTAATGCCATTTCTTTCAAGTCCCTTTGAGCAATGAAATCAAAAATCAATTCAAGCTCAGACATTTTTCAAATTTCAGCAGCGTCCTGTAATCCATCAGGCTTTGGTGCCCGCCTACTTTGATTGTTTCTAAGACCAATTACGTAGTTGAATTTAACCCATGGCAAAAATTCTAAATGAAACCTTTGCATTGAAAGCAAAAAAAAACTATTTCTTTTGTTAGAATGGGTGATTTAAATACTCACGCACGTAAACCTAGACAAAGAAAAATTGATGGGAAATCACTTTGATTTTTTTTTTGATTTTACAAATGTGCTAGCCCCCTGTAGCAGAGACACCAATTATTACAGCCAGTGACAAAAATAGGAACCCTAAGTCCATCCTAATCTTGTCAGTGTGCTCCCAGGTGTTGCTTGGCAACACTTGCTAAAAGAAGCATGCTCAGAGAAAGCAGATCTACCTGGAGGCGAGATTTATGAAATTTAAGTTTAGGGATCCACCCTGAGGATGTGAACATTGGCTTGTGACCCAGAGAAGTATTGCACCTTAACCCAGATTGCTGCCTCATGCATTTGAGTGACTTCCTTCAGAAGGAAGAGATCAATACACCAAACCAGACTGCTCTAAAATAATATCTCTGAGAAAGAAAGCAACAGGAAAAGGGACAAAATCTACCAGGAGAAAATCATTTTACTTTTTATTTTATTTTTATTTTACTTTTATTTTTTAAAAAGGAAAACAGAAAAATCACAGCATTTATCCTGAAGGATACTACCTAAAATGTCGACTCTCCTGCTCCTCTGATGCTGCCTGACCTGCTGCACCATATTTTATAGAGTCTGACTTTCCAGCATCTGCAGTCCTCACTATCTCCACAGCATCTGTCAGCCAGCGAACATCACTCAGACAGTGGTTCGTCTTATGGATGCTAATGGACAATTGAAAGATAAGCCTTCCTTAAGTAAGGTTAGCAAAGCACATGGAGCAAAAGTATATAAATGGAGTTATTATAATTCATAGAATCGTAGAATCCCTACAGTGTGGAAATAGGCCATTTGGCCCAACAATTCCACCAACCCCCACCCAATCCTCTACCCTATTATTCTACATTCACCTCTAACTAGTGCATCTAAGCTACACATCCCTAAACAGAATGGGCAATTTAGCACAGCCAATTCACCTAACCTGCACATCTTTGGATTATGGGAGGAAACCCACGCAGATACACAGATAGTTCTTAGGTCTAAAGGGATCAAAGGGTATGGGAAAACATCAGGAACATGCGACTGAATTGGATGATCAGCCATGACGATATTAAACGACTTGAAGGGCTGAATGGCCTATTCCTGCTCCTCTTTGCTGTGTTGCTGTGAGTTGAGAGCAGATCAGCTATGACCAAATGCAGTGGTTCTCAAACTGGGGACGTTTGGAGTAAAGTGCACTGACTGTGTCACCCATGTCACCAGATAGACTCACAGTCACCAAGGCTCATGGTGGGCACCAGGCTTGTTCAAGAGAGGGAAATCTTCTAAAGATATTTACATGGATAGACATGACTAATATCTTTACGTAAATACATGTTTACATTAAAGCTTTATGAAAATATTCTTTATGTCCATCACTTTCTACATACAGTGGAACCCCCATATCCATGGATTTG
Source organism: Chiloscyllium plagiosum (assembly GCF_037043375.1). Classification (NCBI taxonomy): domain Eukaryota; kingdom Metazoa; phylum Chordata; class Chondrichthyes; order Orectolobiformes; family Hemiscylliidae; genus Chiloscyllium; species Chiloscyllium plagiosum. The sequence goes on from NW_028270172.1 coordinate 10,427,929, forward strand.
GTTTCCGCGGTTTCAGTTATCCGTGGGTTACAGCAGTCTGAAAATATTACATGGAACATTCCAGAAATAATTCCAGAGGTCTGCAGTTGAGGTAAGTTTCCCATTTAAATGATAGGGTTCGCTCCTATCTGTGGTTTTGGGCATCGCGGTAGGTCTTGGAACATAATGGGGTGATTCTACCAAAGAACCAGCATTCTAAATGAATGTAGGATGAGGCTTCAAGGATTGAGTGGTCACATAAATGAAGCTGTTGGTACACCCACAGTTCAATGTTCATCCAGAGATATTTCACATTTGAACAGTAATATTTCTTCCTAGTGGACTCCCTCTGCTGGTACATGCGGGTATGGTAGCCTCAAGTGGACAAAATGCCCATGCACATTTTAATACACTACAACATATATAATGGAAATCTATAACCACAATGTGTTGCATTGTAAATTACCTTACACTTTACTAAAATTAACTTCACTACCATTCTTAAGTTTCTACAGTTAGAGATGGAGGAACATGAGTGAATTTCTACTCCTGACTGCAATCCCAATCCCTTGATGCTGATGCCAATTTATAGGTGACAGGATCAGTTTTGGCAGCAGTATGGAATAACCAGCTGACAGTCATTGTGTAGCCTCACACAAGAGAAAGGACATGGTGGTTGAGAAACTGGGAGCATCAGTTCTCTAGCAACTTGTAACCCAATAGGAATCAAAGGGGTTAAGTTTCAGAATGTCCCTCACTATGCATATCCTTGCCTTGCACTGTGTTATTACTCCCTCTCCATACAAATGATAAGGCCTGAGGAATCCTGAATATTGGGTCTTAGAGGTAGAGACTCTTGAGTCTTGGCCCTTCCATTGGGAGGAAGATACAAAAGTTTTAAAACAAGTACTTAAAAACAACTTCTTCGCCACTGTTATCAGACTTATGAATGGACCTCTCAAAAATTAGAGTTGATCCTTCTCTGTAGCTGTAACACAAATTCTGCATTCTGTTTTTTTTTACCCTGACGTAATTATGTAAGGTATGATTTGTCTGGTTAGCACACAAAACAATACTGTTCACTGTATCACAGTGCATGTGACAGTAATAAATCAAATCAAATCAGTTTAGGGCTGGGGGTAGAGCCATGTTTCAGGAGCAGGAAGGGGGATAGATCATGAGGCCTTGGAGGAGTAATCACACGTTTATGAAGATGGTCTGGAAACTGGGCTTAGGGGTCGGAGGTCATGGACCTTGGGACTGGCAGCAGTCCAGCTGGTGATGTTGAACATGTACCTTCTACACAAGGCAGAGGGGCTGGTTCACTGCGGTTTACCTCAGTGGAAACCAAGCTGCACTTGCAAATACCCTAATCCCGTCTGTACAGTGGATGAAGGGCCTCAAATGTTTTCCCTTGCCAATGAGAGGAGCTAAAATGGCAATGCCTTCAGGAAGTGTGAGGAGGGAAGCAAATCCTATCGAACACAATTCCAACCATATTGTTTACACATTACACCACCAACGTGTAGTGGCTTTTGATTTTGTCAACTGTTTAATTACAATGGCAACGATTAGAACTTACCCAGACTGACGGGATCAGAGGCTTATAATCATCTCCTGCAGCATCATAACTGCAGTGTGGTCACATGAGTCACAGAAGTCTATAATCACATCGTAAATTAGCAAGGATTTTACCAGGAAGTATATGTGTTTGAATATAATTACACGTAGCACAGCAAGAAATTACACAGGTGAGTACTGGGGAGGGAGCGATTCCCAACAGCTCACTGCTTTGTTCCTGGTTCGGTTAATTATACACCTGCTACCTTATCTGAACGATGGTGTTTAGCAACACGGCTGATATTTCAATGCACCACATTACAAACACTAACAGCTCATTTTTGCACGATCATACAAATTATCCCTCTCCTGATGTGGAATGTACACACAGCTTCATCAGCAGCCTTTCAGACCTAAGAACCACGACACAGCTTTCGAGTTCAGAATGCAAGGAATACTCTGTAATGGACAGCAGATTAAAAACCTATTTGGATTCAAAGAGATAGCAGGGTTCCATTTCAAATGTAAGCCCTTTGCCCAATCTTCTTCAGGGAATATAGACCGGATGTGGCCGATGGTCCTAACAGAACCCTTCAACCAATGCAAAGCACCGTGACATAGACATTGGAAACCTGAGATGGATATAGAAATTGCAAGTCGGGTTCTGGTCACCCTATTATTATAGGAAGGATATTATTAAGCTGGAGAGGGTTCAGGAGAGATATACCAGGACGTGGCCAGGAATAGAGGGTTTGATTTATAAAGAGAGGTTGGATAGGCTGAGACTTTTCTCACTGGACTGTAGGAGGTTGAGGGGTGACTCGAGGTTTATAAAATCACGTGTCTAGAAATAAGGCGAATAGTAGGTGTCTTTTCCTTAGGGTGGGGAAATTTCAAGACTTGGGGGCATATTTTTAAGGTGAGAGAGAAAGATGTAAAGAGGGGCAATTTGTTTTACACAGGGTGTGGTGTGTGTGTGTGAAATGAACTTCCAGAGGAAGTGGTGGATGTGGGTACAGTTACAATGTTTAAAAGACATTTGGATACGTTCATGAATAAGAAATGTTTGGAGGGATATGAATCAAGCACAGGCAGGTGGGACTAGTTTAGTTAGGAACTGTGGTCGTCATGGACTGGTTGGACCAAAGGGCCTGTTTCTGTACTGAATGGCTCCATGACATACACACCAGATGTGGCAGGGTTGCCAGGAGCAACTTTAACCTGGTGGTGGCATCTTGCAGCTCACTCAGGATGCCTGAGTTATGATGGTAACATACACTTTAACAACTGTACTCCAGGGCTATGGATAATGTCAGTGGAGCCTCCAAATTTCTTTCTATCACACAGCTGACTAGGAATGTCTCCCACTCTTACCCCTGGCCATCAGACGGTTTTGGAAGGATTTGCAGGTTGTTATTAGAATCCCACAGTGTGAAACAGGCCCTTCAGCCCAACATGTCCACACCGACCCACTGAAGTGTAACACATCCAGACCCAATCCCCCTATCCTACATTTGCCCCTGACTAATGTATTTTATGTACACATCCCTGAACATTATGGGCATCTAACATGCACATCTTTGGACTGTAGGAGGAAACTGCAGCACCTGGAGGAAACCCATGCAGGCTTTGGGAGAAAGTGCAAACTCCACACAGACAGTCACCCGAGGCTAGAATCGAACCCGGGTCCCTGGCGCTGTGAGGTAGCAGTGCTAATCACTGAGCCACCATGAATTAAGGAGTGTAAATCTCAGTTACAACTGAAAATGTGACAGCTGGGATTTTTTAACTTACAGGCCTCATTTTCTTTTGATCGCGTAGGGTTAAAGTTCAGATCTTGCAGTGCAATTGATCGTTCAGCTGCTTTATGGATGTGCTTTCAGGTCCTGGGGTGGAACTTGAACCTGTGGTTTCTGCTTCAGAGACAAGGATGCAATTAATTGCTCCACAAGATCTCAATTTTAACCCTACCCGATCAAATGAAAATGAGGCCTGTACGTTAAAAAGGCCTAGCTGCCAGATTTTCAGTCATAACTGAGACTCCCACTCATCAATTCTACCCTACTTAAAATAGAGCCTGGGTTAAATTCACAGCCTTATCATTTATATTATTTATTCACACTGAATGATGTTTTGTTAAAAAGGTGGGTAATACTCCCCACTTGTCTGGAAAGGTGCAGCCTCCCCAAGACTCAAGAAGCTGACACTATCCAGGGTAAAGCATCCACCTGATTGGCACCACATCCACAAACATCCACTCCCTCCACCCCATGCTCAGTAGCAGCAGTGTGTACTATCTACTATCTACCTACAATGCAAATTCACCAAAGATTCTCAGACAGCCCCTTCCAAACCTACAGCCACTTCCAAGGACAAGGGCAGCAGGTACTTGTGAATACAGCTACCTTCAAGTTCTCCTCTAAGCCATTCTCCATCCTGACTCTGAAATATGTCACTGTTCCTTCACTATCGCTGAATCAAAATCCTGGTCCTCCCTAATGGCATTGTGGCCCAACCCACATCACATGGACTGCAATGGTTCAAGAAGGTAGCTCATCACCACCTTCTCAAGGGCAACTAGGGACGGACAATAAAAGCTGGCCTAGCCAGCGGTGCCCATGTCCCCCAAACAAATAAATAATTTTAAAAATGCACAAGTAGTAATGATCAGAATAATCCTGAGTACAATCTGATGTTTGGTATCACTGGACCCTTGACACCTGACACCTGTTGCTACATTTATTGCGATATCACAGATCAGGTCAGAATGATAGAGACCAAGGGCATAAAGAGAGTCCATTCAGCCCACCATCTCTGAGGTTTAAAAGGAGCAACTACTCCCCACCTCTTCCCCAGAGCCCTGCAACTTACTCTTTTTGAAGTATTTGTTTCATTGTGTTCGGAAAGTTACTGTTGAATCTGCTTCCAATGTGAATTCTGATAGCTTGCCCCAAATCACAGTTAACAGGGTAACTCAGTGGTTAGCACTGCTGCCTCACAGCGCCAGCGACCCAGGTTCGATTCCAACCTTGAGTAACTGTCTGTGTGGAGTCTACACGTTCTCTATTTATCTGCATTGGTTTCCTCCGAAGGATGCGCAGGTTCGGTGGATTGGTCATGCTAAATTGCCGATAGTGTTCAGGGATGCACAGTCTGGGTGGTTCAGCTGTGGGAAATGCTTGAAGGTGGGTCTATGTCTGATGCTTTTCAGAGGGTTGGTCTGTTGATATCAATGCTCTGGTGATTAGCACTTTCACTGCTGCTTACTTATGTTTGCACTCAACATGAAGCGGATTGTGAAAAAAATTATATTACAAGTTATATTTTGTTTAACACTTTATTTCTTTCAGTCTTTTATTAAAGTTCTTCTCCTTGTTATTATTTGATATTTGTCACTCGTTAAGATGTATTTATTGGAGAAATCGCTGCTAATGCACATGGGTATCAGCAAGTGCAGCCAATTATGTACACCTCTGTTAAAAGGGACTGAGGAACACTGGAGAGAGAAATAATCTCAACGTTTTGAATCTAATATGATACTTCTGAGTTTCTCCAGTATTTTCTGTTTTGATTTCAGCTCACTGTCATCTTCTTGGACTTGGGAACAGGGACATTTAGCCTTTCAAGCCTGCTCCTCCCTTCAGTAAGAATCTTCAATAAGAATAAATTTCCACTTAACCTTCTCTGTGTTCCAGAGAACAGTCATAACTTCCACAATATGGACATGTTTCATCCCCAGTGCTACTCTGGCAATCCTCCTCGACATGCTTTGTCAAGTGTGATGCCAGAAATGGATACATTGCTCCAGCTGACACCTTATCAGTGATTAATAAAGATTGAGCTTAGCTTCCTTGTTTTTTTACTCTGTGCCTCTATTTATAAAACCATGGAACCCATCTGCCTTTTAACAGCATGCTATGCATTTGTTAAAATGAAAGTCTTCGTCCCGAAATGGTGCACAAACCAGATTCTTTTCTTCTGGATTAATGATATATCATTAACTTGGTAGTTATTTATTTCTTGAATAATTTGTTAATTAATCCCAGAAGAACAACTTATTTATCAATAAAAGAATGATTTAACTGAGTTATGTTCAATGTGTTGAGTTTGCAATGGCTATGTAATGAGATTATTAATGCCTGGTTGAAGTTATTCTGCACAGTGCAATTAGATTAAATCATGGGAGTTGCTTGCTAAAATCTATCATTTCAATGCTATTTTAACCCAATTTTATTCAGCATTTTGTACCCAAGTCCTGGGGTCGGGGAGTCCAGAATTAGAGAACATAGGTTTAAGGTGAGAGGGGAAAGATATAAAAGAGACCTAAGGGGAAACTTTTTCACACAGAGGGTGCTACGTGTATGGAATGAGCTGCCAGAGGAAGTGGTGGAGGCTGGTACAATTGGAACATTTAAGAGACATTTGGATGGGTATATGAATACGAAGGGTTTGGAGGGATATGGGCCGGGTGCTGGCAGGTGGGACTAGATTGGGTTGGGATATCTGGTCGGCATGGACAGGTTAGACTGTACAGTCTGTTTCCATGCTGTATCTCTATGACTCTAAGTCCAGCTACTCTTATTAGGGAGATAATTATGCAAATGGATACAATAAAGGGTAGTTGCTAGAGTGAATAGCACTGAAAAATATAACTGTTGGAAAGTTAGACACTGATTATATGAAATTGCAAAGTAGGTTTCCTCATGAAACTATGTTACATGATCAGGTGGCATTTGCAAAGGATGGCTTTGTATTCAATACGATTCAAGAGGGCACTAAATGTTTTGTTTGGAATGAAGTGCAGGGATGTGGGGTAAAGACAGGAAATTGGCAGTGGATAATAGAACTGGATTAGAAGGTGGAGCTGATGCAGGCTTGAAAGGCTGAATGGCCTTCTCCTGCAATGTAACATGTTATGGACCAGGCCAGACCCAACAAAACATTTCAAGGAGGTAGCCCAGAGACTACCTTTGCTAATTGTTTGAAGCAGGTGCAAAGCAGATATTCCAGGAGTGATGCAGCTGGCCCCACCACTCTGTTTCAAACAAAACAGAATTCATTTACTGACTACTGAATGAAGCACGAGAAAAGAAAACCGAATTTAGAATAGCAACCTATCTGAATCCCCAGCTGACTCTATCGCAGCTAAATGATGTTGTTCCAAATATCTGTAACATTCCAATAGGCACCCCCTTGGCCAAAAAAGGTAAAATCAAACACAGGGTCTGACAGGAGAGATGTCAGAGAGAGAAAGAGGATCTGCATGGATCTGTTTCTTTGACCAGCAGCCTCAAACATACTGCATGCTAAAACCAAACTAAATCAAATCCTGACCTGGGAGAACTGGTCACTCCCCTTTCATTTTACAAGTGTTTTAAAAAAAAGACTTAAAGCCATTTCAAGTAGATATTTCCAGACATATCGGAACCTCTGCTGTTTACAATCCCTTTTGAACAAAATCAAGGGCAACATAGCCCCCTAGTTGAAGGGACAGCATCATCACAAACAATTCTGTGTAGTAGGATAGAACATTTGTTTTTCCTCATTCTTTACTGAGATGAGGATGTTCCTGGCAAGACCAGCATTTACTTCCTGTCTCTAGTTGCCCTTGAAACTGGGAGGCTTTCTCTGACCATTTCAGAGTCAACCATGTTGTACTGGGTGTGGAATTACATGTAGGCCGGACCAGATAAAGGGCATGGTGAACCATAGAGATTTTTAACTACAATCTAATGGTTGTCACGATGAGCATTACTAAGATTAGTTTAACATTTCAAACTTATTATTTGAAAGTATATTTCAGCGGATATCATGATGAAATTTGAACTCATGGGTTCAAATCAACTAAAGCAATGGGCCACATGGATTACTAGTTGAATGACATTACTGCTACTCCACTATCGTCCCTTAAATATCATGGAGAAATACACATTCAGGGAGGAAATCTCAAATGTCTGCAAGTAACAGTCTATGTCCCAACACTGACCTCATTGGTGAATGTGGAAGGTCACATCTAATTGTATTCTGAATGTATCAAACAAAGGTGAGGATGTTATTAACTGGAACCAGTTAATGATCCAGAAACCAATATCAAAGTCTCCTTTTCTCAACATTGTTACAGACCGGTTCAAATCCCACCTGCTCCAGGGGATAGTGCTGACCTTTCTAGCAGAGATAAGATTATTTGAACTCACAAGCGTTTGGACCACTGAAGTCAAGGCTTTACCTAACAAAGGAGCAGTGCTCTGAAAGCTTGTGAGTTCAAATAAATCTTTTGTATTATAACCCGGTATTGTATGACTTCTGACTTTGTCCGCCACAGTCCAACATCGTAGAGATAAGATTAGATTTAAGTTTCTTCTAAATAAAGAAGTATCTATCAACAAAGCTAATCAGCCCATTTTAACAAACGATCACTGGACCTGAAGTATTGAATCTGTTTCTCTCTTCAGACATTATCTACTGAGTTTCTCCAGTACTCTCTGTTTTTGTTTCAGAAGTCCAGCGTCCACAGTTCTCTGTGTTTTTGTTTATTTAAGGCTAATCAAGGACTGGGTTGCACCTTAAAGGTGATTGATTGCTGCTTGGTTATCCTAATCCTTTCTAGCCACTGGCAAGACTCTATCGGGAAGCATAGAGAAAGTGAGGACTGCAGATTGTGGAGAACCAGAGTCAAATAGGGCGGCCCTGGAAAAGCACAGAAGGTCAGGCAGCATCCGAGGAGCAGGAGAGTCAATGTTTCAGGCATAAGCCCTTTGGGGTAGACTCTGCTGCTCTTCAGATGCTGCCTGACCTGCTGTGCTTTTCCAGGGCCACGCTATTCAACTCTATCTGGAAACATGGCATGCAGATTCGGGAAGTTCATCTTCACACAACAACAGGAGAGTTCAGGGCAGGAGAAGATATAAGAAGATGGTCTTGGTAGTCCTGCCTGCCAGGAGGTGTTGAGCAGAGATCACCAACTCTTAGTACCCAATCAAGGAATGGTACCCAGAGAAGGCAGGGTGCCACATAGTCACCTGGGCAAGGGGTCAGTGATGACAGGATGGATTTGGTGGGAGGGTGAAGCAACAACTATGTCTGGTCCTCAATGGCCCGCTCCTCCTTCCTGGTTCCTGGTCTCTTGATCAGACACCATGCATGAGAGATCCCTTCCATTAGCAAAGGCCTCAACTGGAGGCCCATCCATGGGTCTCCCAATGTGGACGTAATTGGGATGGAGGTGGGTGGGTGGCAGGAGCCTCAGATATTACTCCCCCTACCTGATTCCCTACTCCAAACCCACCACAGAGGGGGGGAGGTACAGCATACCCCCCCCCCCCCGCCACAACCCTCACTCCCGCGACCACCACCCACCAAAGCCCTAGGACTAATGTTTCAGAATCATCTGGCCTTTTCTCAGAATTTCCTTTCCTTTAACATCTAAACACAGCAGGAGAATAAAGGATTGCAGCTAGACTGATCTTTACATGTGAGAATGTTAGTAATAAAGGCAGGAAACTGTGCCTGAACTTGAAGCTTCTCCTTTATTGGCAGAAGTCTGTCTCATCCCATGTGTATAATTTCCGACAGGACAAAATTCTGATTTAAATAGGACACCACTGCTATGATGTGCTATTTATATTGTGCCTTTTCATCTTGAAGCTGTTGGGATTCCTTATTCCAGTATGAAGCTGTCTTGACATTTATGAATCTTGGGTGATTAATGGATTTGGAGGGTCCATGTTAACACAGTGCCAGGCCGCTGAAGTCTTACAATGCACTTAAAGCTCAATGACATGGTTCTCTTCCTTGCTAGAACTGTCTACAATAAATCTCAAATTCCTTGAAATATGTTTCAATGTTGACTCGTTCATCAATGATTGCTCAATTAATTACTGCAACCTTAATTCGAAAGGGCACACAATTCATTAATTTAATTCCTGTCAACAATTTTCTTGTAATATTTCTATGCGTACGTAAAGGCTTGGGTGAAGTTTTCGATAACTGGTCAAGACCAACTAATGAGCGACAAGTCTGACCTTGAATTTATTCATTCCATTTAGATCTCTATTTCTTTGTTACCTTTGAAAATATTAAATGATTTGTCCTGAGATTTTCTTTCTACCAGGTTTCAAACTATACCACTCTGCAAATAAAATGAGGGGTGGCATAGTGGCTCAGTGGTTAGCACTGCTGCCTCACAGTGCCAGGGTCCCAGGTTCAATTCTTGGGCAACTGTCTGTTGCATGCTCTCCCCGTGTCTGCGTGGGTTTCCTCTCACAGTCCAAAGATGTGCAGGTTAGGTGAATTGGCCATGGTAAATTGCCCATAGTGTTCAGGGATATATAAGCTAGGTGCATTAGTCAGGGGTAATGTAAGGGAATGGGACTGGTGGGATACTCTTTGGAGGGTCGGTGTGGACTTGTTGGGCCAAATGGCCTGTTCCCACACTGTAGGGATTCTATGATCTATGAAAACTGACCTAGAATTAGGTTAATATGAGGAAGAGTGAAACATTTCAAGTCAAATAGGATAAACGACAGAGAGGGTTCTGCATGGGTTATTGTTGGGAAAACAGGACTGATGTAGAAGGAGGGATTGAGTCAATTTGGATTGTATTCACTGGAGTTTAGGACAATGAGAGGGGCTCTCACAGAAATATATAAAATTCAGGTTAGATACAGGAAGGACATTTCCAATGAGGGGGAGTCCAGAACCAGGGGACATAGTTTAAGGATTAAGGGTAAACCTTTTAAATCTGAGGTGAGGAGAGATTTCTTCACCCTGAGGGTGGTGAGCCTGTGGAATTTACTACCACAGGAAGTGGTTGAGGCTAAAACATTGCTTTTTCAAGAAGGAGGTAGATATAGCTATTGTGGTTAAAGGGATCAAGGGACACATGGAGAGGATTAGGGTATTGAGCTCAATAATCAACCGTGATCATAATGAAGGGTACAGGAGACTTGTTAAATGGCCTATTCCTGCACCAATCTTCTATGGTGCTATGTTTTTTATGTTGTTACGTTTGGAGATTATACTGTCAGCTGTACAATAAACTGTATAGACCTTGCCCAAAGGAAGTTCGGACTTTAAGGGGTTAAATTTGAGTGCACAGCACCCATTTACCATGTGCTATGCAGCCTCTGAGGTCATCAATATGAAGAGAAGGAAGTGAATTTCCAATAATGAGTGTGCCCTGACTATATTGGGAAAGGGCAAATATGGATTACCCTTTGCAAAATGAGGTAGACATTAGGCTATTTGTACATGCAAGAACTGAGTACAATGCTTGCTTCAAGTCCCTTCTGTCCCCAAGTCTGCAATGCCAGTGTTAGACACCCCTCAGAAAACCAACTTTAACCATCCTGCTCCCGTCTAAGCCTGGATCAACATTGTGGGTCTCCCTGTAACATAACCAGTTGCTCATAAAGGTGGCTTGCCCCTACCTTCCTCAGGGACATTAGGAATGAGTAATAAATGTGGGTCTAACGGGATGCTCACATCCCGCAAATGAGGGAAAAAATGGACTTCACCAGTTCTCCACAGTTGTTAAATTGTCCCAATTGAGGGGAAGGAAGCAAAAATGGGGCCTACTTGAATTTAATGCTGTGCCTTCATCACTACTTTGCTTTCTACATCACTGGATTGTTGAGCGTCCAACCAATCCACACAGTCATAGAGTCATAGAGATGTACAGCACAGAAACAGACCCTTTGGTCAAACTCATCCATGCTGATCAGATATCCTAATCTAATCCAATCCCATTGGCCAGTATGTGGCCCATATCCCACGAAACCTTTCCTATTCATATACCCATCCAGATGCCTTTTAAATGTTGTAATTGTACCAACCTCCACCACTTCCTCTGGCAACTAATTCCATACATGCACCACTCTGCATGAAAAAAGTGCCCCTTAGATCCCTTTTAAATCTTTCCCCTCTCACCCTAAACCTATGCCCTCTAGATTTGGACTCCTCCTTCTCAGGGAAAGGAACTTGCCTATTCACCCTATCCATGCCCCTCATAATTTTATAAACCTCTATAAGGTCACCCCTCAGGCTCCGATTTTCCAGGGAAAACAGCCTCAGCCTATTCAGCCTCTCCCTATAGCTCAAACCCTTCAAACCCGGCAACATCCTTGTAAATCTTTTCCGAACCCTTTCAAGTTTCGCAACATTTTTCCTGTAGGAGGGAGACCAGAATTGCGTGCAATATTCCAATCCTGTACAGCTGCAATATGACCTCCCTACTCCTGTACTCAATACTCTGACCAATAAAGGCAAATATATGAAACACTTCTTCACTATCCTATCTACCCGCAACTCTACTTTCAAGGAGCTCTGAATCTGCACTCCAAGGTCTCTTTGTTCAGCAACACTCCCCAGGACCTTACCATTAAGTCTTGCCCTGATTTGTCTTTTCAAAATGCAGCACCTCACATTTATCTAAATTAAACTCCATCTGCAGTTAAAACTTATGGATTGCAATAAGGAACAGTAGCTTTAGAAAACATTTGCCAAAATTAGGTGTACAGTAACTTACAGAAAAGGAAAATGCCAGTAATGGGAGGCTGGACGCATTCGAGTTGTGCAATGCACTGATACTCCCATACCACAGAAACATGGACCCCAGTCTCTATCATCTTTCCCATCATGTCTGGGTTTGACACTTGCCTCCGGGAAGACAACAGAAAAAAACTCATCAAGGGATTCACCTAACAGTGCTGAGCACAGTTTCTGGCTTAATAACAATTACCAGAGATTCAATGGACACTTACAAAGGGGCGACTGTTAAAGCTGAGGTGCTTTCTTGATAAAGCATAGCAGGATAAACAGAATCGATGACAGGCCCATGGCATTGAATTTAATGCACTCTATATCACTTAAAATAATAGAATTAAATATTGAAATGAAACTTGAACATGGTATGTACCAGGGGAGTGATACTGAGTAAATGTTTGGAATTACAGACCCACACGTTCCTGGCTCCTGATGGAATAGCATCTGAAAAGAAGTGCTAGTGTTATCATTAATGCATTAGTTGTAATAGTCCAAAATTCCCTTGATTTGGGGATGGTACCATTAGTATGTAGTGGATTTAACTGCTTTAATCAAAGGGGGAGGGAGACAGGAAGCAGGAAACTACAGGTCAGTTGGCTTAATATTAGTCATTGAGAAAATGCTGAAAACTATTATTAAACAGGTTATATCAGGGCACTTAGACAAGTTCAAGATAATTGAGCAGAGTCAACATGGTTTTGTGAAAGAGGAACCGTATTTGAGCAATATGTATCGGAGTTCTTTCAGGAGGTGACCCACATGCTGTGAATAATGGAAGTGTATGGCACTTAGATTTCCAGAAGGCATTTGATGAGTGCCAGATCCAAGCATAACTGTGGAACTTAAAAGCTCATGGTTTAGGGGTAACATATGGGTATTCTTGTCAAGTTGAAGGCATGTACTGTACCTTTAAGAGAGGGTGAATGCTGTTTTGCACTGAGAGCATATAAGCACTTGTCATTTGATGAACTAACAGTCTCAGAGTGTACTGGAAAATAGAAAAGTTGTAACATTTGGATGTGAAATGGACACCTGAGTTGGCTGCTGTTTTGACAACAATTCAAATTTAACCAATCAGTTTAAATTATGCCCCAGGATACTAAAGCCCAACTAAGTTTGAATTTATGTTTTGCCAACATCAAAGTAATGAGACGATCTGATGTTGGTGGTATAAAAAAGGCAGGCATTTTGAATGTGAGACAGAGTAACTGCCTCGACAGAGTAACTGCCATTGAAACACACTCTATCAAAGGTATGTTTTCATATGAAACATATTCGCAGTGAAAGAAAGAAGACGACCCAGGGAGATCTTCAGCCAAAAGAAAACAGACACCAGAGATGACAGCCGGTGTATGGTTTTTCAATTAAGATGGTGGAATCTCAACCGTGATCATAATGAAGGGTACAGGAGATTTGTTAAATGGCCTACTCCTGCTCCAATCTTCTATGGTGCTATGCTTTTTATGTTGTTACGTTTGGAGATTATACTGTCAGCTGTACAATAAACTGTATAGACCTTGCCCAAAGGAAGTTCGGACTTTAAGGGGTTAAATTTGAGTGCACAGCACCCATTTACCATGTGCTATGCAGCCTCTGAGGTCATCAATATGAAGAGAAGGAAGTGAATTTCCAATATTGAGTGTGCCCTGACTATATTGAGAAAGGGCAAATATGGATTACCCTTTGCAAAATGAGGTAGACATTAGGCTATTTGTACATGCAAGAACTGAGTACAATGCTTGCTTCCAATCCCTTCTGTACCGCAAGTCTGCAATGCCAGTGTTAGACACCCCTCAGAAAACCAACTTTAACCATCCTGCTCCCGTCTAAGCCTGGATCAACATTGTGGGTCTCCCTGTAACACATAACCAGTTGCTCATAAAGGTGGCTTGCCCCTACCTTCCTCAGGGACATTAGGAATGAGTAATAAATGTGGGTCTAACGGGATGCTCACATCCCGCAAATGAGGGAAAAAATGGACTTCACCAGTTCTCCACAGTTGTTAAATTGTCCCAATTGAGGGGAAGGAAGCAAAAATGGGGCCTATTTGAATTTAATGCTGTGCCTTCATCACTACTTTGCTTCCTACATCACTGGATTGTTGAGCGTCCAACCAATCCACACAGTCATAGAGTCATAGAGCTGTACAGCACAGAAACAGACCCTTTGGTCCAACTCATCCATGCTGATCAGATATCCTAATCTAATCCAATCCCATTGGCCAGTATGTGGCCCATATCCCACGAAACCTTTCCTATTCATATACCCATCCAGATGCCTTTTAAATGTTGTAATTGTACCAACCTCCACCACTTCCTCTGGCAACTAATTCCATACACGCACCACTCTGCATGAAAAAAGTGCCCCTTAGATCCCTTTTAAATCTTTCCCCTCTCACCCTAAACCTATACCCTATAGATTTGGACTCCTCCTTCTCAGGGAAAGGAACTTGCCTATTTACCCTATCCATGCCCCTCATAATTTTATAAACCTCTATAAGGTCACCCCTCAGCCTCCGACATTCCAGGGAAAACAGCCTCAGCCTATTCAGCCTCTCCCTATAGCTCAAACCCTTCAAACCCGGCAACATCCTTGTAAATCTTTTCCGAACCCTTTCAAGTTTCGCAACATTTTTCCTGTAGGAGGGAGACCAGAATTGCGTGCAATATTCCAATCCTGTACAGCTGCAATATGACCTCCCTACTCCTGTACTCAATACTCTGACCAATAAAGGCAAATATATGAAACGCCTTCTTCACTATCCTATCTACCTGCAACTCTACTTTCAAGGAGCTCTGAACCTGCACTCCAAGGTCTCTTTGTTCAGCAACACTCCCCAGGACCTTACCATTAAGTCTTGCCCTGATTTGTCTTTTCAAAATGCAGCACCTCACATTTACCTAAATTAAACTCCATCTGCAGTTAAAACTTATGGATTGCAATAAGGAACAGTAGCTTTAGAAAACATTTGCCAAAATTAGGTGTACAGTAACTTACAGAAAAGGAAGATGCCAGTAATGGGAGGCTGGACGCATTCGAGTTGTGCAATGCACTGATACTCCCATACCACAGAAACATGGACCCCAGTCTCTATCATCTTTCCCATCATGTCTGGGTTTGACACTTGCCTCCGGGAAGACAACAGAAAAAAACTCATCAAGGGATTCACCTAACAGTGCTGAGCACAGTTTCTGGCTTAATAACAATTACCAGAGATTGAATGGACACTTACAAAGGGACGACTGTTAAAGCTGAGGTGCTTTCTTGATAAAGCATAGCAGGATAAACAGAATCGATGACAGGCCCATGGCATTGAATTTAATGCACTCTATATCACTTAAAATAATAGAATTAAATATTGAAATGAAACATGAACATGATATGTACCAGGGGAGTGATACTGAGTAAATGTTTGGAATTACAGACCCACACGTTCCTGGCTCCTGATGGAATAGCATCTGAAAAGAAGTGCTAGTGTTATCATTAATGCATTAGTTGTAATAGTCCAAAATTCCCTTGATTTGGGGATGGTACCATTAGTATGTAGTGGATTTAACTGCTTTAATCAAAGGGGGAGGGAGACAGGAAGCAGGAAACTACAGGTCAGTTGGCTTAATATTAGTCATTGAGAAAATGCTGAAAACTATTATTAAACAGGTTATATCAGGGCACTTAGACAAGTTCAAGATAATTGAGCAGAGTCAACATGGTTTTGTGAAAGAGGAACCGTGTTTGAGCAATATGTATCGGAGTTCTTTCAGGAGGTGACCCACATGCTGTGAATAATGGAAGTGTATGGCACTTAGATTTCCAGAAGGCATTTGATGAGTGCCAGATCCAAGCATAACTGTGGAACTTAAAAGCTCATGGTTTAGGGGTAACATATGGGTATTCTTGTGAAGTTGAAGGCATGTACTGTACCTTTAAGAGAGAGTGAATGCTGTTTTGCACTGAGAGCATATAAGCACTTGTCATTTGATGAACTAACAGTCTCAGAGTCTACTGGAAAATAGAAAAGTTGTAACATTTGGATGTGAAATGGACACCTGAGTTGGCTGCTGTTTTGACAACAATTCAAATTTAACCAATCAGTTTAAATTATGCCCCAGGATACTAAAGCCCAACTTAGTTTGAATTTATGTTTTGCCAACATCAAAGTAATGAGACGATCTGATGTTGGTGGTATAAAAAAGGCAGGCATTTTGAATGTGAGACAGAGTAACTGCCATTGAAACACACTCTATCAAAGGTATGTTTTCATATGAAACATCTTCGCAGTGAAAGAAAGAAGACGACCCAGGGAGATCTTCAGCCAAAAGCAAACAGACACCAGAGATGACAGCCGGTGAATGGTTTTTCTGTTAATTTGGTGGAATCTTAATAAGTGTTTTTATGGGAACAGTATATTGTTGTAGAGTTGGAGGGGGGGTAATAAGCAGTTAAGAGAAAAGGGGGGCTTAGAGCTGTGAATAGTTGTTGTTTAATGTTTACTTTTAGAGTTAAAAATAAATTGATAATATTTTCTTTAAAATAGTGGAATTTGGGAGTTCTCTGTCACTCATATTTTAACAGATTATGAGACGAGGTGAGCTTTACTGAGTGTTTATGAACAGAGAGTTTCACACCATGTCGTAACAGCATTAGCTAACAGACAGGAGAGAGTAGGAATAAATGGGTCTTTTTCAAGTTGCCTTCATGTACCCCGTGGTGTCCAACAGGGGTTGGTTCTTAACTGTTTACAATTTACAAAATGTCTTAGATGAGGGATGCAAGGTATAATCGCTAAATTTGCAGATACAATGATAGAGAGGAAAGTAAGTTATGTAGCAGACATAAGGAGGCTACAAAAAGATACAGATAGGCTAAATGAGTGTGCAAAGATTTAGATGAAAATGAAAACATGTCTTCTCTTCAACATCACAGCAATCCCAATCCAGGTTCTGAAAAGAGAGACATGTTGCTGAAGAGTGGTTTTCTCTTGCACTCATCAGGACAAATGCAAGAATACCAAATTTCAAACAAACGCAACAATTGATGAAACAAAACCAGAAATTTCTGGAAAGCTCAGCAGGTCCAGCAGCATCTATGGAGAGAAATCAGACTCAATGCTTCAGGTCTAGTGGCCCTTCTTCAGAACTCATGGTAATTAGGGAAAAGTTAGAAGATTGTTGACAACAATTGATGACCCTGGAGAAAGGGCTGGTAAGTTGACTCTGATTGGTTGAGGTGTTGCCATGGAGAATAGCACAGGGAAGTATCAATTCTCAAGTTCCCTGTAATTCACAAAGCCACAAAGTTTGAACATGTTCCTTTACCTTGCAAATAACGTGTCCTTGCATATGTATGTACCACTTTCAGCAAGCCTAAAACAGCCATGACATAAGCTCTGAGGATGGGTGACCAGACTTGAAACGTTAACTCTGATTTCTCTTCACAGATGCTGCCAGACATACTAGCTTTTCCAGCAACTTCTGTTTTTGCATGACATAAGCTCAGATGGTTTATTTTCTGTATTCTTTCATGGGATGAAGGTATCAGTGATAAGGCTAGCATTTGTTGCCTATCATAGTTTCCCTTGATCTGAGTGGCTTACTCAGTCATTTCAGAGGATAGTTAAGAGTGAACCTTATTGCCTTCAGTCTGGAGTCCCACAGAGGTCAGATTACAATGGATGGCAGATAGACTTCCTGTATGAATCAGATGGATGTTTTTACACCAATCAACAATGGTTTCATGGTCAGCATAAACAAGACTAGATTTTAGCTCCAGATGTGTAAATAAAGTTTAAATTCTACCATGGGATTCCATGTTGCTACATTAGCTTTGAGCTCTGAATGTTTCACCCAATGACATTATTTCCATTGCTTTCTCCGGTTACAATAAATTGGTTTTGATTTGATTTACCCAAGAGTTTGGAGAGCTTATAATATTGCTTTTTCTTTCTCCATGGCAACACCTAGGCCAACCAGAGTTGGCTCGCTAACCAATCAGCATGCTTTTCTCTTGTAGCACAAATTGTTGCGATCATTCAAAATTTGGCATTCTTGCATTTGTCCTGATGAGTGCAAAATGAAAAGCTTCGACAGCACATCCCTCTTGTCAGCAACGTTCCAGTTTGTATGACACAGCAACTGCACTGCCATCCAGCTAAAATATATTGAGACACAAAGTAAGTTGGGATCCAGATTGACAGCAATCCTCCATGCCGGAGCTGAGAGTTGGAACCACCACCTCCTGTGACCTATCACTGAAACCGGCACTACTGCCCAAGCTACAGTGATTCAGCTCGACAAAGAGGGATATTCACGTCCTGCATTTGCAACATGATTTGTGTGCCAAGAAGGAGATGGGGGAACCAGTGGCAATCCTGCCTGGGTGCGGAGGGAACAGGAGGAAATTCCAAATCAGCCTGTGAGGTAGCGGCAAGAAATTTCTATCTTTCTCTGCTGTGCTAGTCATTACCATGAATGCTGACATACTCCAGACCATCCTTGTTGCTGTTTCGGTTTCTTTGCTCTCCCTTGAAATGCTGGATATTTAAGTAATTAGAAATCAGAATCTGATGAGACGGTGGCACAGTGGTTAGCACAGTGGTTAGCACTGCTGCCTCACAGTGCCAGAGACCCGGGTTCAATTCCCGCCTCAGGCGACTGACTGTGTGGAGTTTGCACATTCTCCCCGTGTCTGCGTGGGTTTCCTCCGGGTGCTCCGGTTTCCTCCCACAGTCCAAAGATGTGCAGGGTCAGGTGAATTGGCCATGCTAAATTGCCCGTAGTGTTAGATAAGGGGTAAATGTAGGGGTATGGGTGGGTTTCGCTTCGGCGGGTCGGTGTGGACTTGTTGGGCCGAAGGGCCTGTTTCCACACTGTAATGTAATCTGTAATCTGTAATTCCTTTCAG
Organism: Chiloscyllium plagiosum; assembly: GCF_037043375.1. Taxonomy (NCBI): domain Eukaryota; kingdom Metazoa; phylum Chordata; class Chondrichthyes; order Orectolobiformes; family Hemiscylliidae; genus Chiloscyllium; species Chiloscyllium plagiosum. Next base: position 10,446,910 of record NW_028270172.1, read on the forward strand.
CCACTTGTACAGTCCAGCATCGATGTTTTTGCCAGTACTTTGCCTGAATACTTGTAGAGCCGGCTTCAAGATGGAGACTGGCACTTGCTGACTGAGAGAGTCTTGCTACCAATTGTGTAAAATGACAACAGCTTGTCCATCAGACTGCATCATGGTTGAGTCCAAAGTCTTAACAGTGAGGCAAAGCTTCAACAGAGAAGGAAAGAAAAGGAACCAAATCTTGCTCTCTGGGTCCCATGGCCTCATGGGACAGTTTGTACCATCGGACCAAAGAGCTGAACATCACCCTGTTCAGTCACTCCCCAGGCTGGGGGATTCCAAAACTAAAGAGTGAACTTTTAAGGTGAGAGGGGACAGATTTAAAAGGGACCTAAAGGGCAACCTTTTCATGCAGAAGTTGGTGCATGTATGGAATGAGCTACCAAAGGAAGTGGTGGAGATTAGTACAATCACAACATTTAAAAGGCATCTGGATAGGTGTATGAATAGAAAGGGTTCAGAAAGATATGGACTAGATTTATTTAAGATATCTGGTCGGCATGGACATGTTGAACTGAAGGGTTTGTTTCCGTGCTGTACATCCCTCAGTCTCTACGACACAAAGAGCTAGTGCAGAAACACATGACTTGGAGTGAGTGTCATCCTGAAATCAAGGGAAAATCAACAATGTCAATTCCACCCAGATCCAAGAGAAAACATGATCATTCTTTCCACAATGAGTCTTTAGGAAAGTTTTCATTGAAGATCCATTGAAAAGAATTTAAGGGTGATCTTCCAGATTCCAGACAAAAAGTCCAAATGTTGACAACTTAAAGACTTGACCACGGTGCGATGAGACAGTCCCTTCAATATGTTCGGTTATTCCAGTCAGCTGTAACTGTATAAAGTCATTCCCTTTACTCTACAGCTTTGTTACAGCTGCGGTTTAATTAGACAGGGTCAGAGATGTGCGCATCAGTTGAGATAATGATTAATGGTCCTTTGCTCAAAGGCTCCACACTGAATAAATGGAGCTAATGAAGTAATCTGTTGAAAAGTCAATTCTCTGTAAAGTACTCAGTATTGTTGTCCTAATCTTGATTGATGGATTAAACTGTACCAATGTGATCATGAGTTTTCAAAACCACTGCTACATACACCCATTGTATTCCAGCCATTTGCCAAATACAGCTTTTATTAAATTTCTGACAGCAAGATTTCAATTCAGCGTAACATCGATCGAACCTGCATAGACGATTGAACATCTCTCTAAATTCATTCCAAACAAATCGTCGGAAAATCTTTGGCATGTGTACAACACTCAGAGCTGAATATCCGTTGAAATGTTGTAACTTTAATCTGCAGTAGCTTGGAGTAGGCATTTGTAAAGCTTATTGTTTATGTTCAATTTCTAAAATGTTCTGTCTTTCACTCCCAGGACGTGGGCACTGTCAGCATGACCATTTATTGCTCATTCCTAATTGCGCTTGAGAGAACTGAATAGGGTTCAAGGTCATTCCAGAAGACACTTAAGCGTCAACCCACATTACTGCAGATCTGGAACTCATGTCGACAGTACAAGGTAAGGACAGGAGATTCCCTTTCTGAAAGAGGATCACATGGAGTTTGCCTGGTCTGATCAATCCTCCTCAGGTAAATGGTGGAGTCAACTTGGGTTCTAATGGGAAAGAGCAGAGGTTGGAGGTAATGTTGCAATTAGTGAACAGACACAAGTTAGAGCCTGCAATGTTAGTCACCATCTAACAGAAATGACATCATTGCTCTGGAAAGAATACAGAGTACACTTCTAAGAATGTTGTTAGGGTTGGAAAATTGGAAAGGCTAGAGTTATTGCCCTCAGATATAAGGTGGCTGAAGGCTGAATTAGCTGAGCTGTACAAAGTAATAAGGGACTTGGGTGGAGTGGTCAGGGAGACCATTTGCCCCAAGTGGAGAGGTCCATTCAGTGTCATCAGCAATCTCTCACAGAGGAGGATGACTCTCTTCCATTCTCAGGATGAGTCCATAGGTGGCTGTACAGAGTGATGGGGCTACCATACACACTGCTGCACTTGGTACAGGTGGTGGTCTCGGGAAGGGGGTGGGTGGGGCGTTGGTGTGGCGAAGAGGTCAGTTGCTAGGCAGTGATGTTTGAGGTAACCAGTCAAAGGAGTAATGAGGGCTTGATGAAGAATATTTTTACCCATAGGGAGCGGGGTGTCTGAGATTCACAACTCAGTTTAGTAGTTCAGGTGGAAACTTGAATGAAGCGATGTAAGTGCAACACTGGGAAGTGGGATTAGAATGGGATGCTACTTTATTCAGCAAGCACGGTGGATTAAGTGGCCTCTTTCTGTACTGAAACATCTCTCTGGTTCGAAAAGAAGGACTAAAAAGAGTAAAAAGTCTGGCCATAAAAGTGAGTATGAAACTTATTTCTAAATATTAGCTAAAGTAACATTTCTCTTTATATTAATGTAAGAATATAAGGGTAATTTGCCAATGAGCTTTGCTGATTTTGCGACAGTCACTTTTTGATGTGACAGGTAAAAAAAATAAACCTTTCTGATGTCATTCTGAATTTGGGCAGGAGTTGAACAATCCACAGTGTGCTAATAGCTGTGCCATCAAACAATTTCATTAAAATCCCTACAGTGTGGAAGCAGGCCATTCAGCCCATTGACTTCGCACCGATCACCTAAAGAGCATCCCACCGAGACCCATCCCAGCCCTGTAACACTGCATTTACCGTGCCCAACCCACCTCGCTGCACACTAAAGACAATTTAGCATGGCCAATCCACTTAACATGCACGTATTTGGACTGTGGGAGGAAACCAGAGCACCCGGAGGAAACCCACGCAGACACGGGGAGAGCGTGCAAACTCCACACAGACAGTGGCCCGAAGGTGGAATTGAACCCAGGTCCCTGGCGCTGTGAGGCAGCAGTGCTAACCACTGAGCCACAGTGCCACATTTAAGATAACCAATCCAGCTTGTAATGTAAATCATTTAGAATTGCAGGCAGGAAGGTACATTGATATGCAGTCACCCATTCTCTGCAAATAAAAGGAATATCTTCAAGCCTTGAACTTTTTCTTTCAATTATACAGTACCTTCAACTCTACAGATTCCCATTGCTTTCTCCATGGCAATGCCACACCACAAGAATTGACTTGCCATCTAATCAACATCCTTTTGTTCTGTAATATAAATTGTTACGATTATTTGAAATTTGTCATTCTTGCATTTGTCCTGATGACAACAAGACAAAACCTTTGGTAATGTGGTTCCTTTTCCACAGCAATATTGAAGAAATTAGAGTATTCAGTCGAACCCTGCCCAACAGGCAACCAATGTATAGAGACCATAAGACAATAAGACATAGGAGCAGAAATTAGGCCATTCAGCCCATTGAGTCCTCATAACCCTTGATTCCCTTTACAATCAACTACCTATCTATCTCCATTTTAAGTAAACTCAATGACTTGGCCTCTACAGCACTCTGAGGCAGTGAATTCCACAGATTCATCACTCTCTGGCTGAAGAAGATTCTCCTTATCTCCATTCTAAAATGTCCTCCCATTACTCTCAGGCTATGCACTCGGATCCTGGTCCCTCCTACCAATGGAAACATCTTCCCAACATCCAATCTGTCTAGGCCAATCAGTATTCTGTAAGTTTCAATTAGATCCCTCCTCATTCTTCTAAACTCTATTGAGATCTGCAGGCACTTGTTCTATCAGTTGTAGAGCCATTTAATCTATTCCGTTAGCTAAGGATGTAACAAGAAGTCTTTCCATGTACAATTACCAGACATATGTATTGGGTTTAGGCATTCCTAAAGAGTGAGAACAGGAAACTTACATTTACCATAGTCTCTTTCATGCCCACCTAAAGCATTTTATAGACAATGCAGTATTTCGATGTATAGTAACTAGTGTAAAGCTGGGGTGGGCGCGGGAGGAGAAAACAATGAACAGTGGATGCTGTAAATCAGAAACAAAAACAGAAATTGCTGGAGAAACTCAGGAAGTCGGAATGCATCTGTGGAGAGAAAGCGGAGTTAATATTTCAGCTCCAGTGACCCTTCTTCAGAACAGTTCTGTAGACGAGCCCAAAATTCATGTGGAGATTGATGGAGGATGGCCTTCTGTCAAAGGCTAACATGCTACATTAATGGTTAATTAAGGCCCTTCTCTCACTGGCATTTCAGCAACAGTGGTGGTCCTCCAGTGTGTGAAGGTGCCAACTGTTGAGCCTTGGTGCCCTCCCTGTGGGTCCCCCAGAACTGCGCACTGAGGTGTAAACCACTGAGGAGCCTACATAGCATCAATCTCTACTCCCAAAACAACAACACTTGCACACTCTGCTCTCACCACTGAGACCTACTATCTTGTTCAACGGATGTGGGTGGGTTACTCTTCAGTGGGTCACTGTGAACTTGTTGGGCCGTAGGGCCTGTTTCCAAACTGTAGTGATTCTATGAAAGGGGCACAGTGTTTGCATGAACTGGATGCATTTGCAGCAGTGACCACAAGCTCCCAGTGGCGCTGCTATGACCAAACAGCTGGCAACTTTGCTATTGGCTGGCAACTAATGGGCACGGGTTCTCGTCCCATGAAATGATGGGAGTGGGGAGGGGTAACATCCGATGACCCAACAATATCTCATTATCTGGACGATGGACCCGCAACACAACCAAGGGTCCACAAAATGGCTGAACTGGGGTTACCCTGAGCCTTCTTAGGGACCTGTAACTGTCCAGGTTAATTCTATGCTGCCAATAGGAGTTTGGATGGTTATTTAGATGGATCTGGTGTTCAGGGATTGCGCCAAAAGCAGGAATTGGCCACCTTCCATAATAACTCAATGATTCATTATTTGAATTTAAATTCCATCAATTGCTGTAGTGGGTTTTGAACCTGTGTCCCTAAGCCATTAACCTGTGCCTCTGGGTTACATGTCTAGTCAAATATTCATTATGCCACCAGAAAGGACTCCAATACTTGATAAATATTTCACCAATTGTAAGCCTCAGTCTGATGGTATTTTATTCTGTCCACAAACCAGGAAACATTTTTTTAAATGAATGATCCTTTTTCTGTACGCCTCAGAAGTCTGGAGGGGAAAGTCAGCAATGTACAAACTTCTGATTAATGATTTACAGGAATGGCTGGAAAAAAACTCACCAGGTTACAGACTGGCAGATCCGGGGAACCACCAAGCTCTGCGTGAAGGGTAAAGGTCGCAGTATTGAGCAGAAATCTCAGTCGAATGTGTGTCATTGTTTGGTTAATTTAACTAAAGGGTAGCAAAGGCCTAATCAGTCTTGAATAAGGTCATTCTTCAGACGTCAAATTGTGCACAACTCAATAAAATCAACAGGAATGAAGATGTTTTCAGAACAATGTGCCTGGCAACAAAATGTCCAACTGGCAAAAATAATGATTTCTCTTTAAGAAACCTCTGCATCATTTGTAGATCTGTTTTCAGTTCACCAAGAGAAGGCAGTTTTGTTTTCATTCCACTGAAAGGCTAAAAGTTCAATTAACCCTGAGGTCCATATCTGCCATTCTCTAGAGCTGATGTATGTGGGGTGATAGTAGGGGGTCCTGTTGTGAGATGTTTACTTCCCTGCACATTCCAGGTTTTTTTTTCAGAAGTGTTTTAAAGTATCTCTGCAATTACTAAATGTCTACACTCACGCTTCTTACAGCTCAACTTCTAAAACTTTCTTGGTGACTTTTCTCTGAGTCCATGTGCAAGCTTAACCAATCAAGCACAGTGAGCGATTATCAGTTACCTGACTCACGTAATCAAACTCAGAGCAATTGAGCACTACGCACCTGTCTCTAAGCCCTGGATATACTGGCTGAGGATATTGAGACTCAAGAAATTCTCAGTGAGAGAAATGAACATTTCATTATGTGACCACAGTCCTTTCTATTTGCTTTAGTCCCCCTCCACAAACATCTGAAGAAAAAAAGAGCTTCTTTTTATAATTCATTGCCTTAACAGAGGAAAGTCAGCACTAATTGCTTACCTCGACTTGAGAAGTTCATGATGAGTCACCTCTGAACACAACTGAGTGGTGTGCATTGCCCAGCTGGCACATTAACCCTGTTTTTGTTCATATATACCCTCCACATATGCTGCCTGTTTCCAGCACCTTCATAGAATCCCTACAGTGTGGAAACAGGCCATTTGGCCCAACAAGCCCACACTGACCCTCCAAAGAGTAACCCACCCAGACCCATTCCCCTACCCTATTACTCTACATTTCCTGATGAGTGCACCTAACCTACACATCCCTGAATGCTATGGGCAATTTAGCATGGCCTATTCACCTAACCTGCACATCTTTGGATTGTGGGAGGAAACCACATAGACACGGGGAGAATGTGCAAACTCCACACAGACAGTTATCTGAGGGTGGAATAGAACTTGGGTCCCTGGCGCTGTGAGGCAGCAGTGCTAACCACTGAGCCACCGTGCCACCCACCTTCTGCTTTCATTTCAGATTTCCATTTCAGTGGTTTGGTCATCACAGATGGTGCTCAGGGGCCAATATGGCATCCGATGAATTTGTAAGCCCTCCTACAGTAAATTAAGCCAGACTTTATTTTAGTGAAACAATATTGAGCCAATGTCCTCCAGCTATAAGGCAGGATTAGTGAAACTCGATCACAAACAGCGTGTGACACTGATTTGATGCTATCTCCTCAATTGTGTTTGTGTGCTTCTGGCTGCTGTTATTAATCCTCCAGTGTTTTGGACCTTTCTGTTGTTCTTTAAAGTTAGCGTGGTCTGCAGGAGATGGTGAAGCAGGTGCTGAAAAATATTGTCTTGAACATCAGAGTTGCTACACAAACCAGTTGCTCCCTGAAAGTTATGCAATTGGAAAGCATCCCTGTTGAAACATAGCATGGTTGAATGAGAGGTCATACAGAGCAGGAGAAGCTGCAGGAGGACTGAGGGTGAAGGATTCTCAATGAAGGCTATACCTATACATGTTTCCTCATTGTGCACAGACACTAGGCACATTGCATTACTGGAGATCCCTGTGTTAACTCCTTTTTTTTAACCAGAACCCAACAGGGGTCCATTGTCTCAAGACTTGTGTTTGTTAGGTAATATCTGAAATAGGGTGGGTTGTCTTATGAGCTGGCGTTGGATGAGAAAGTTAAAAATCCCACAACATCAGGTTATAGTCCAACAGGTTTAATTGGAAGCACACTAATCAGCTGATTATGGAGGACACAATTGTAAGGCACAGAATTTATAGCAAAAATTTATAGTGTGACGTGACTGAAATTATACATTGAAAAATCCCTTGATTGTCTGTTGAGTCTTTCAACTGTTCGAATATCATGATAGTTTCACTTCTTTCATGTGTAAATGACAAAACCTTTTTTTAAAAGTTGCATTCTCAGGTTAGCTGTAACAATTGGTGTTAGCTAGACAATATGTTGAAGGTGTTAGCCCCCTGTGTTCTCTGTCTATGCCACGATGTTTAGATTAATTCTAATCTAAAAAGTGAGATAACAGAGTTTTACATGAATTCATGCAGTTTTTGAGCAAAGTACAATGTAACTCTGCAAGTACAAATTCACCCCACAAAATATATGTGTGCATGTGGGTCTTTGTGTCTGTCTGTGTGTGTGTCTGTCTGGGTTGGGGGTTGTGAGTGTCAGAAAGAGTGTATATGTGTTTGTAGTGAGTATAGAGTGTCTTAAGTCTGTGAGGGGGTGTACATGTGAGTGTGGGAGTGTGTGTGTGTGTCTGGGGTGGGGAGTTGTGAGTGTCTGTGAGAGAGAGAGTGTATATGCGCGTGTGCATGAGTGTAGAGTGGCCTAAGTCTCTGAGTAAATTTATATCCTGAGCGCAGGCTGAGAGTGTGGACTCCATCTGAATTTCCAGGTTGTGGTGCCTTCTGTAGAGTTGGTGCACGAGATGATTGAGGAGTTAACGAGAGGTGCAGTGGCAAAGTTTCTCTGCGTAGTCTGTGTTGTAGGTTGACTTGAGTAGGTTCCTGATCCGTAATCCTTTTGGCATCTTTCCTGCTTGCCTGCATTTCTGTAGAAACTTGATGTCTGTGTCGACATGTGCGATCTTCTTGGAGATCCTCTTCACTTTAAGCCGGCAGTTAGTGGTGTCGATAGTCGATGAGAAAAGACTTGTATGCTCTAGAGTTTAGAAGAGTAAGTGATGACTGGATTGGAGCATGGAGGATCCTGAGGGGTCTTGATCAGGTGGAGGTGGAGGGGATATCTCCTCTTATGGGAGCATCTGGAATGTAGAGTCACCATTTAAAAACCAGAGGTCACTCATTTAAAAACCGAGATGAGGCAAAAATAAAACCCTCTCTCAGAAAGTCGTGAGTTTTTGGAACTGTCTTCTGGAAGAGGTTTTGGAAGTTGGGTCCATGAGCATGTTTAAGGCAGAGACAGATAGATTGTCATTAAGCAAGGAGTCAAGATTAGCAGAGGTGGGGCAGGAATATGGGTTGGAGATGACCATTAGGTGAGCAATGATCTTATTGAATTGGCCTACTCTTGTTTGGGATATAAAATCTAGCTGTTGTGTGACCAGAGAATTACACCCACCAAAATCCAGTCTCCTGGCTGCAGTCATGGTGCCTATATTGGTTTCCTTTAAGATTGAATGGCGGAGCAGACTCGATGGACTGAATGGCCTAATTTCCGCTCCTAAATATTGCAAGCAATTCTGGTCTCCTTCTTATCAGAAGGATGTTGTGAAACTTGAAAGGGTTCAGAAAAGATTTGCTAGGATATTGCCAGGGTTGGAGGATTTGTGCTATAGGGAGAGGCTGAACAGGCTGGGGGCGGGGGGTAATGACCTAATAGGGATTTATAAAATCATGAGGGGCATGGATAGGATAAATAGAGAAAGTATTTTCCCTGGGTGGGGGAGTTTAGAACTAGAGGGCATAGGTTGAGGGTGAGAGGGGAAAGATATAAAAGGGACCTAAGGGGGACATTTTTCACACAGAGGGTTGTGTGTGTATAGAATGAGCTGCCAGAGGAAGTGGTGGAGGCTGGTACAATTGCAACATTTAAAAGGCAAATGGATGGGTATATGAATAGGAAGGGTTTGGAGGGATATGGGCCAAGTGCTGGCAAACGGAACTAGATTAGGTTGGAATATCAGGTTGGCATGGATGAGTTGGACCGAAGGTCTGTTCCATGCTATACATCTCTAAGACTACGTCTTATGGTCTTATGTCTTCAAGCCATCAAAGACATAAAGAGTGGCAACTGAGCAACAGCTGACCACATGGTGATGATTACAGTGCACAAGCCACTTGCATGTGTGCAGCTTATAGACAGTGAAAGGCACACAGCCACTAATGCCGGGTGAGAGCTGAACCTCACTCCCCCTCCTCCCTGGAGGATCCGGCAGGATTTGAGGGAACTCACGTGAAGAGTCATGATGATATCGTGCTGCACAACCTCACCATGGGAAGGGAGTAGCTCTTGAGCAGGAGCCCGAGGAGAAAGAGAAAGGAGCAAGAGGGCAGATGGTCTGTGAAGAGCCCACCCAAGTGGGACAACATTCTGCACAAACCCCACCTACCGATGCTGCCACTTTCCACCTTCCCTCTGATCTTGATCATCATGGCCACGATGCAGAAACTAAACCCAGCCCATAAAACAGAAGCTCCAAATCTGCCCGAGAAACAAAAGAATTCCACATTGCACGCAGTAACAAAACCATCCCTGTGCCTGTCTTCCTTACGTGTGCCTATACTTTGTGCTCCCGTATACTGGGGGCAGCATGGTTGGTGGCTGACATTTACCAAAGGAGGCTATAGATCTCAGCCAGGCTGACTGTTTGAAAGGCAATAGCTAAGGAGTGGGAAGACAAACCAAGAGAGGACAGCAGATTGGTATTCCATGAAATCCCTCATTCTCCACCCTGGAGTGGCACTTTAACTATCAAGGGTTCCTACTGAAGGACCTTTCATCTGTTACAATGGATTCAATGACATGATTTTTTAAACATTAATCAGACTTCTAAAATATTACCAGAATATTTAGCACACATTTTTGTTTCTTCTTTTTAAATTTAAAGAGCATTTTAGGTGGATCATGAAACTTATTAAAAGATCAACTTGGATTTAAAGAAAAATTGGTGTTTTTTAATCTGATACATCAGAGCTTTGAAATGTTTCAATATATAGCACTTTTAAAAATGTTTCATCTAACTTTAAAATATTTGTGAAAATGATTCTGATTCTGATTTAAAAAAAACGAAGTTAAGGAAATATTTAAATGTGGCATGATAACTCAGTGGTTAGCACTGCTGCCTCACAGCACCAGGGACTTTGGTTCGATTCCAGCCTCAGGCGACTGCCTGTGTGGAGTTTGCACATTCTCCCTATGTCTGTGTGGGTTTCCTCTGGGTGCTCCGGTTTCCTCCCATAATCCAAAGATGTGCAGGTCAGGTGAATTGACCATGCTAAATTGCCTATAGTGTTAAGTGCATTAATCAGGGGTAAATATATGGTAGGGGAATGGGTCTGGGTGGGTTACTCTTCAAAGGGTCAGTGTGGACTTGTTTGGCCAAAGGGCCTGTTTCCATACTGTAGGGAATCTAATCTATAAACATTGTAAAATAAGCTGTGTTAATTAAGTCTGATTTAACCCATTGTTCCAAAGTTGTTTTGGTGCAGCTCTCTAGTTTATACAGATGTGTTTCACCTGCTTGAGAGATGTTCTGGAGACCTGCTGAAGCCCCTGCTGGAAGGGGGTCACTCCTCACCCCCTTCAAATTCAATGCAGCGATCGAGGTATGTGGCTGTGTGATTGATGTGTGATCCGCAGTAACCACTAATTCTGTCCTCATCTTCACTCTTCCCAAAATTTCATCGGTGGAAATTTCAGTTCATAAAATAGTCTGCTGGTTCACAGGTAAGAGTGGGATTTAGAGAGATGATGCTGAGAAGGATTCAGGTATCATCAGCGTACATGTGGAAACTGATGCTTGTTTAATAGGAGTAGGCCATTCAGCCCCTCAAGGCTGCTATACCATTCTAGACCATGGCTGCTCTGTACCATTCCCAAATCCCTTGTTATCATTAGTATCTAGAAATCTATTGATTTCTGTTTGCAATTACCCAGCAGGTGAGTTTCCACAACACTCCAGGCTAGAGAATTCCACAGAATCATTATCCTCAGAGTGAAGACCTCCTTCCTTATCTCTGTCCTGACTGGCTCACCTTTTTCATTGGTGTTGCCAAGGGTCAACATGCAAAGGTTGCTGCGGAAATGTCCAATTTTATGACTCATACGTTTAGAAACAAACTTGGGGTCGAACATTGGAAGCACCATGTTGACCAAGACAACTATGTGGCCATTGTCGATTGTTGTAAAAACTCATCTGGCTCACTAATGCCCTTTATTGAAGGAAATCTGCCCTCCTTACCTGGTCTGGCATACCCATGACTCCAGACCCACAGCAATGTGGTTAAATCTTAACTACCCTCTGGGTAATTAGGGATGGGCAATAAATGCTGGCCTAGCCAATGGCACACATATCCCATTGATGAAAAGAAAACCGAAAATGAGTGAAAAATAAAGCGAAGCCTACATTTATTCAACAAAGTCAGAGCAAGAAATGTGATAGTCTGAAAAATGGGCAACACCTACTTAAATCTTGGCAGAGATAAGATGTCTTCTAGTCTCATGAGGGGATTTAAGTTATTCATGTAATTTCCTAGTGTCACAAAGCTGGTCCCCTTTTTTTCTAAAAGCTGTTCCTTTTCTCAAGGATACTGTGTCCTTGATTTTTTCAGAGGGATAATAAAACTCTCCCGGTTTCGATTAGTCTGATTCGGTACAGAGATTAAAGAGTATTGAGAAGCCTTTTTGTTTCTATGTAAATAGGTGAGACTTCTGGCCAAACTGGTCATGTTTTAGAAGTGGGAGAAAGTGAGGACTGCAGATGCTGGAGATTAGAGTCAAGATCAGAGTAGTGCTGGAAAAGCACAGCAGGTCAGGCAGCATCCGGGAAGCAGGAAAAATCGACGTTTCGGGCAAAAGCCCTTCATCAGGAATGAGCTGAGGAAAAGCCTTTGCCCGAAACATTGATTTTCCTGCTCCTTGGATGCTGTCTGACCGTCGGTGCTTTTCCAGTACCACTCTAATCATGTTTTAGAAGTGACCTGTATAATGAAAGGGGAGTGGTCAGCTCTCTAACTGAGCAGTTCAGTCCAGAACTAGTTAGGAGTTCAGCTGTATGGAAACAGTCTCGCTCTCTCTCTCTCTTTCTGCCCTTCTAACTTCAACCTGTAAGCATCTGTTCCATTTTTTAAATTGTTTTTTAAGGGGGCTTGCTTATTGGGACTGTTGTGTATAATCGGAACAGCATAATTAAGTCTAATTTGGAGAGAGTGAGCTCTGTAGGGGTTCTTTATTCTGTTCTTTGTGTTTCATTGTGTAATTTTGTGAATAAATTCCTGTCTGTTTTAAAACCTAGTAGTCAACCTCACTACGTTACTCTGGGTAATTTTTACTGTCTACTTACCGAAACAAATTGCAAAGTTATGGTCGAGGTTGCCTGCTCAAAAATGTTTTGAGTGGTCTGGCCTAGTCCATAACACTAGACCAAAACAAGTTGGAAGCTAAAGATGAAGAAGGGAAATTCTTTAAGTGTCCAGTTACTTTTTAGATCAAAGAAGAGTTCTGGCAATGACAGATAATTTGTTCAGTTCTCTATCTAGATCATCCCAGGTATGTCAGGTTGGTATTGAGATAGATTTCATGGAGCTAGGTTTTGCTTTGGTTTATCTGTGTGATAACAGAAAGCTTCATTTCTGTCTGGGTAGCTAATTTGGAAGATTACAAGAAAGTATATGTCATTAGGAACCGGATATGTTTCTGAGATGGATCTGTTAAACAGAAATTGTGATTGGGGCCTTTGCTCAGAAGATAAATTGCAACTTCACAAAGATTTAAATCTGTCAAATCTGCATGGTAAAGCTAATGAAAGAGATCAGCAGTAGAACCCTCACAGAGAAAGTTTTGGGAGTGTACATGCCCAACTGGGAAACTGAGGAGAAACCAAGTGAATTCCTGAGAGCTATGGCACACTATGTTTTGGCTATAACATATCAAGTAACTCTGTGGTGGAAAGAGAATTAGAACAGGACCTGTCCTGTTGAGATTTTTAGGCTTAAAAGAATGTGTTCGCTAAACATGGAATAAGGTTAGTAGTAGTCATAGAGATGTACAGCATGGAAACAGATCCTTCAGTCCAACTCATCCACGCCAACCAGAAGTTAATCTAGTCCCATTGCCAGCAGTTGGTCCATATCCCTCCAAACCCCTCCTATTCATATACCCATCCTGATGTCTTAAAAAGGTTGTTATTGTACCAGCTATCTTTTATGTTTAAAATGTGAAATCTGATGCAGGAAATCATTTAGTTGATCACTGAAATTTCAAGTTCAATTTTGTACATTAATGGTCTCTCTTGAGATCACAATGAGAGTCATAGATAAATCTCTCAGAGTCATGATTTGGAGATGCCGGTGTTGGACTGGGGTGTACAAAGTTAAAAATCACACAACACCAGGTTATAGTCATTACAGAAGGAAAACTGTGGGAGGTGATACTGTCTATGACTGGTAAGAATGAGACCAATTGAAACCCCTCTGAGTTTCTGACAAGTATCTGTGCTACCCATTACAGGTCAAGTCTATTTCTAAATGTTGGTGAGATCGAATGGCACTGAAGTCTATAGAAATCTTCTCCTCTGGGCCAGCAAATGGTGGTGATGTTAATGGCTCCCAATTTTACTTGGAACTCAAAACTGCTCAAGTTCTAATGTTTATGTTGGTTGTCATGGAGCCAGCTGGCTATAGATTTCCTGAAGTTTATGGAGATGTTAATAGCTTTGAAAATGCATCCTTCCCTGCTGCAAATTATTCTGCACATTAAATTCTAATTAATGAGAAGGCGAGGAAGAAGCTTGGAAAACCCCTAGAGAACTAAATTCATCCACGGTGTTCATCAAATATTGTGCTCATCTTGGAAAGTTATCAAATCAACCCAATAGCTAGTATCAGAGGAGCTGTAAGTTTCGATGTTAAGATTTTGAAACGTTAATTATTTTTGTGGTTATAGAATAGTGTAACACACAAGTCCATTTCTCCCTTTGCCTTTCAGCTGCTCCTTTCGACAATAATCCAGTTCTTCCAATTCCTCCATGATTTCCACATATCACTCGAAAGAACTTTCTCCTTTCAGTACTGATACAATTCCCCTTTGAGTTTGATCTATGGTTGTCACATGTACCGAAATACAGTGAAAAGTGTTGTTTTGCGTGCCGTACAGGCAGATCGTAACATACAAAGTGCATCAGGGTAGCAGAACAGAGTGCAAAATACAGCATTACAGCTGCAAAGAAAGTGCAGAGAGAGAGAGATCAGAATTAACATTTGAGAGGTCAGTTCAAAGGCCTGATAACAGCCGGGAAGAAGCCATTCTTGAATCTATTCATGCATGTATTCAAATTTTAATATCTTCTGCCCGATGGAAGAGGATGGAAGAGAGAATAACCGGGTTGGGAGGGATCTTTGATGATGCTGGCTGCTTTCCCGAGGCAACAGGAAATGAAGGTGGAGTCAATGGATGGGAAGCTGGTTTGCGTGATGGACTGGGCTGTGTTCACAGCTCCCTGTGAATCTATATCCCTAATCTGATCTGACAGTGCATTGGAAATCCTTAATGAAAATAGAAAATGCTGGAAGTACTCAGTAGGTCTATCCAAATTTGTGGAGAGAGGAATAGAGTCAATGGGTTGGGTTTAATGCCCCTTCCTGTGGTGGATTTGGAAATAGGGGGCTGGGCACTTAATAAAGAGGCAGCTCTTCTATCAGAAGGTAGTGAATCTGTGGAATTCTTTATCACAGAGAGCTGTTGAGGTTGGATCATTAAATATCTTCAAGGCTGAGATAGATTTTTATTCATAAGGGAATTGAGGGTTATGGAGAAAAGGCTGGAAAGTGGAGTTAAAGATTATCAGATCAGGCATGATTTCATTGATAGGTGGAGCAGACTCAATGGGCTGAATGGCCTACTTCTGCTCCTCTGTCCCATGATGATAATCAGGCAGGAGGTTGGCATTTGGGAACAGTATCACTTTGACTTCCTTCTCCATTAAGTCTGTGCCAGGAAGGGCTGCAGGTCGCCTTTATACCCCACAATCAGTTAAGGACAGCAGTTTATGGCCAATTAAACCCTCATCACACCACCATTGGCATTAGTCCAACCAGCAAATCCACACGGAGTGAGTGTGCAAGGATCAGCAAGGTGGAGGTGGTGGGGGGTGGGGGAGCACAGACCACTGAGATCTAACCTCTTGCCCTTATTACGGAATCTCCTCCTCCTGCCGAACACAGGAGGCCATCAGATTAGGGAAGTAGTCCAAAGGAACAAAGAGCCCCTGTGTAAATATGGAGGGGTCTTTCAATTCCTGGAGCCTTAAGAAATGGATTCAACTATTCAGTATCTTGAATCTTATGAATTTATGGGAATACTGCTTTCGATCTGGTCTCTCTGCTATAGGAAAGACATTGTTAAACACAGCGGCTCAGTGCCTCACAGCGCCAGGGACCCGGGTTCAATTCCACCCTCAGGTGACTGTCTGTGTGGAGCATGCATGTTCTCCCTGTGTCTGTGTGGGCTTCCTCTGGGTGCTCCGGTTTCCTCCCACAGTCCAAAAATGGTGATGCTACATTACCCATAGTGCCCAGAATGTGCTAGCTAGGTGGATTTACCTTGGGAAATGCAGGATTACAAAGAGAGGATGGAACTCTTCAGAGGGTCAGTGTGGACTTGACAGGCCTGCTTCCTCGGGGTCTATGAGACTTGAAAAGATGCAAACAAGATTTAAGGATATTGCCAGGGCTTGAATTATAGGCAGAGGCTGCGGCTATTTTCCATTTTTCCCAGGCTAGGGTAATCCAAAACTAGAGGGCATAGGTTTAAGGTGAGAGTGGAAAGACATAAAAGAGACATAAAGGGCAACATTTTCACACTGTGGCTAGCGTGTGTATGGAATGAGCTGCCAGGGGAAGTGGTGGAGGCTGGTACAATTACAACATTTAAAAGGCATCTGGATGGGTATATGAATAAGAAGTGTTTAGAGGGATATGGGCCAAATGCTGGCAAGTGGGACTAGATTAATTTAGGATATCTGATCAGCATGGATGAGTTGAACCGAAGAGTCTGTTTTCATGCTGTATAACGCTATGATGTGAGTAGACCATTCAGCACCTCTGAATGTATGAATAGAAGTTAGACCATTCAATCGTGAGGAAAATTGGGACAGAATGGATCAGCCTCAGAACGTAAGAACCGTCATGCATTATTCCACTCTTAAGAACTTGTGAAACAAGAGTAGAAAATTGAATGTCCAGGAATAAAGGAACAGGAGAAGGCCATTTAACCCCTTCACCCTGCTTGACCATTCAATCAGCTCATGGCTAATGTTTATCCAAATCCATTTACAGATTTCGGGAATAATAAAGAAAGAAGAGAACAAGGTTGGATGTGACTTCTTTAAGTAGGTAAATAAATATTCCTTACAAAGGAGATTTTTAGACTCCGGGGAGATATAAAGACTACAAAGTTCTGACAAAAAGGTTATTATCGCCTGTTACTATTCTGTGTGCCAGCCTGAAGAAAAGTTACTGCTTGAGGGCTGATCTGCAAGTGAGTAAAAACTCATCTAAAGAGAATCATTTAATTTTGATTATTGCTTTGTCTGCCAGAAGATTAAAGAATCACCTCTGTGGAACATAGCAGAAATTGGCAAGAAATTACATCTGAAAGGATATTGCACAGGAGGACTCCATCAATGCACACTCTGTGCCATAGACTGCTGTGACTACCAATCAGCTTGAGCTTTCAGCACTGCTGGGCTTAACTGAACTCAGAGATTTTATGAATCTGTGCTCAAAGTCCAGAACATTACCCCCAGGAGAACATCATCAGGAATTCAGACACAGCTAGATACTTTCTTCATTCACAGGATATAGATATTGTTGGCAAGGTCAGCATTTATTTCCCATTCCTAGTTACAACAACTATAACTTACATTTATGTGGTGCCTTAAACATTATGAAGTGTCCCAAGGTACTTCAATGGAGCATTATTGAATCAAGAAAGTCACCAAGTTATATATTGAGCCAGATGACCAAGAGTTTGGCCAAAGAGGGAGATTTTCCTGACTGTCTGAAAAGAGGAAAGTGAGGGAAAGAAATGGAGAGGTTTTAAAGAAAGAATTTCAGGGCTCGGAGGACACTGCTGTAGGCCAAATCTCAAACAACAACGAGACGGAAAACAGGAAAGAGATAGAGTGCTTGGTGGTATGGTGTAAACCTAACAAGCTCTCCTTCAACATCAGCAGAATGAAAGAGCTGGCCATTGACTTCAGAAAGCAAGGAGAAGGGCATGCTCTGGTCTGCATCGATGGAGCTGAGGTGGTAATGGTCAAGAACATCAAGTTCCTAAGCATGGCGATCACCAACAATCTGTCCTGGCCCAACCACATTGGCAGTACAGTCAAGAAAGCACTACAATGTCTCCACATCCTCAGGAGGCTCAGAAAATTTGCATGTACATAAAGACTCTTGCCGATTTTTATAGAAACACCATAGAAAGCATTCTATCTGGATGCATCATGGCTTGGTATGGCAACTGGACCATAAGAAACTACAGAGAGTTGTGAACACAGTCCAGCCCATCACACAAGCCAATCTCCCATCCATTGACTCCGTCTACATCTCCAACTGCCTCAGGAAAGCAACCAACATCATCCCCGCTGACTCTGCTCATAATCTCTTCCAATCTCTTCTGTCTGGCAGAAGATACAAAAGATTAAACACATGAACCAACATCTTCAAGAACAACTTCTTTCCCACTATTATTAGACTTCTCAAATTTTAAATTTAATGTTGATCTCGCTCTTTGTGCACCTTCTCTGCAGCCATAACATTATATTCCTTGCTCTGTTCTATTACCCCAATGTGCTTTGTACGGTATGATCTGCCATTACTGTTTGCAAAACAAAACTTTTCACTGTACCCAAGTACATGTGACAACAATAAATCAAAAATTGTAACTGAAGACAGGACCACCAATAACAGAGCAATTAAAATCGGAGATGCTAATGAAGCCTGGATTGAAAGAGTGAAGGTATCTTTAAGGGTTGTGGGTCTGGAGTAGATTGCAGAGAGAGTGTGAGGGGTGGGGCCACAGAGACATTTGAGAACAAGAATGACATCCTTAAAGTCACTCTATTGCTCGATTGGGAACAAGTGTAATTCAGGAAGCACAGGGCTGACCGGGCAAATGGAATTTGGTGAGAGAGCCACAAGTAGAGTTGTGGATGACCACAGGTTTATAGAGGGTAGACTATAGACCAGATAGGAGTATGTTGGAACAGCCTTTGAGCAGATGATGGCAACCTATCTTCTTCAATACAACTGAGAGGCTTGTTAGACCATTACAGATGGAAGTCGAAAGCTTCACTGCCTGGGTCTGCGGTTATATGTAGTGGCAAAGATAATCGATTTCCTACACACGTCATAACAAAGAGCTTTTGTAATATTTGAGCAAAATAAATGTCCCCAAGGCTTCTTTGATGCACTGAAAATAATCATTTTTTTAATGAATAAAACTTATTCTTAAATCAAACGGAAAACATTAATTAACACCTAAACTCTGATCCAGAACAACACGTAGACATATGTACACAACAAAAAAACAGTCTCTGTGGAGACAATGATTTTAATAAAAGGTCAGGATGGAAAGAACAACCAGATGTGAGACAAGGAAGAAAGGATAGATTGTGATATTTCACCTTGATAAAGCTGATTTGCTGACAGCTGTAGATTGAGGTTAAATGCCCACCTCTGATTGAAACCAATTGGATTCGAGTCTCTGAGAATTGATTGTTGTCTGTTAGCTTAGTTTTACCAGGTAGACAGATACACTCGTATTTGGAAAGGCTCAGCAGTTTCAACAAATGTCTACTGAGAACAGAATTTCAGGACATGCTGGTGCCGGGTTGGACTTGTGTGGACAAAGACTGAAGTCACGCGACACCAGGTTATAGTCCAACAGGTTTATTTGAAATCACAAGCTTTCAGAGCGCTGCTCCTTTGTCACCTGAGAGAGGTTGTAGCTTTTACTCTGATTCCTAGTCTGGAAATCAGAATTTCGAAGTCCAGAAATTGTTGGTGGGGATCCATTAGCAAAGAGCCCCTTATCCTTTCAAATCCAGGGTCTTCTGGAAATACTTTGAAAGTTTTGCTTAGCCGTTTCACCAATGAAAAAGGAGAAAAACCATTGCCAAGAAACCACATTGTTAAATCCCTTTCAATCTATCCAATGGCCAAATAATTCAAAACAGTCACAGAGTTGTACAGCACAGAAACAGAACCTCAGTCCAACTCATCCATGCTGACCAGATATCCTAGATTAATCTCACCCCATTTACCAGCACTTGGCCCATATCCCTCCAAAACCTTCCTATTCATATACCCATCCAGATGCCTTGTAAATGCTGTAATTGTACCAGCCTCCACCACTTCTTTTGGCAACTCATCCCATACACACACCACCCTCTGCATGAAAAAGTTACCCCTTAGATCCCTTTTAAAACTTTCCCCTCTCACCTTAAACCTATGCCCTGTAGTTTTAGACTCCTCTACTCTGGGCAAAAGAGCTTCATCCTAGCCCAATCTTTTACTTTTCCCAATTAATCCTTAAATATAAAAACGTGTATTCCTCCCAAGCCGTCAATGCTGTATAGTGTTGCATTCATTAAAATGAGTGCGTGGAGGTTCCTGCTGTCTCACCCAAATTTGTAATATGCACTCCATTGGGTGAACATCGATGCCAGTGAAAGAGCAGGAGAAAGCTTGTTCATTCATAAAGCACCTTTGATAACTTCAAGACCTCCAAAATGTTTCACTGGAAACTATCGGAAATTGCTTCGCTACAGTGAAGGTTGTAGAAACCATTGAAAACTATTCAGGGATAAGCCTTTCCTTCATTTGTTCATGAAATGCGTGTGAGCATCTGAGGTTGAGGGGTGACCTTAGGGAGGTTTACAAAATCATGAGGGACATGGATATAGTGAATTGCCAAGGTCTTTTCCCCAGGGTAGGGAGTCCAAAACTGGACAGCACAGGTTTAAAGGTGAGAGGGGAAAGATATAAAAGAGATCTAAGGGGCAACTTTGTGATGCTTGCATGGAATAAGCTTCCAGAGGAAGTGGTGGAGGCTAGTACAATAACATCATTTAAAAGGCATCTGGATGGGCTTATAAATAGGAAGGGTTTGGAGGGATGGGCCGGGTGCTGGTAAATGGGTCTAGATTGGGTTGGGATAACAGGTTGGCATGGATGAGTTGGACTGAAGGGTCTGTTTCTGTGCTGTACATCTCTATAACTCTAATTGCCCTGGGTGAACTGCTGGTGAGCTTTCTTGAACTGCTGCGCTCTTGGATGTAGGGACATCTACGATGCTGTTAGGGTAGGAGTTCCGAGATTTTGACCCAGCAGCATGAAAGGAAGGGGACTACATTTCCACATCAGGAGTGGGGCTTGGAGGGGAGTTGGCCCCATGTATCTGTTGACCTTGTCCTTGCAGATCATAGACATCATGGGTTTGGAGGGAACTGCTGAAAGAGCCTAGGAAACGCAGATGTTACACAATGGTGCTACTGTGTGCCAGTAACAGTGGGAGTTAATGTTGAAGTACCATCATGTGTCGGTAATGGAGGTTACATTATCTGAACTAGGATAGATTATGATACAATCACGCCAATGCTTCCAGATCATTCCAGAGACAGAGAGACCAATGAGGAGATTTGAAAAGGAGGTTGTGAGTGCTTTTAGCTCAAAGTATTGACGAACTAGTTGGCAGACTACGCCAACTCTAGCAGCGAGAGATAGCAGGTCCCCTTCCCCTCGAGAATATTTCTGAGCCAACTGAGCCTCTCTAACAACAGTCATATTCAAACACAAAATGCTTCAGATGCTGGAAATCTGAAATGTTAAGAAAAAGTGCCAGAGAACTCAGTTGGTCTGACAGCGTTTTGGAGACAGAGCGAAGGTTTCAACAGAAAGATCATCGATCTGAAACTGTTTTTCTCTCTCCACTAATGTTGCCAAACTTTCATCGTCACTCTGCTTTTCGTCTGGTCTCCAAATCACCAGGGAGCCTGATATTCAAAAAAAGAGAAGCTACTTTATTGAAAGCTGTTAACCCATTCAGTGCTCTTAGAGAAGACAGTGAAATTTTGTTATGAATACATGAAGACAATCATTAGCAATATACCAGTCCAGTTTGAAAGAATATTTATTTTAAATCTGACTGTACTGATGGAGCCCATTTTCTGAGCTAATAAGCTGTGATTTAACTCCAGATTAACAGTACATCTGATACTCTATGGAAATAATGAGAAATCAATAATTAGTAACTTAGAGAAAACATACTTTCTGAAGCTATGCAACAGTTTATGAATAGGGCTCTGAAGTGGAACCTTTAAAAAGCAAAATGTGAATTTGCCACAGACACAGAGCCACACTACACACTGTGGAAAATAGGTCAGTTCAAGATGGTTATTAAATTCAGGAATTAATTCAGTTCTCAGCCTGCTTCTATATTAGAAATGCGAAAATAAAAATGCATTGCTTATCGAGTGGAATACTCAGTCAGCCACATTTAATAGTATTGATCCCTGCTGTAATTAGTTATCTGTGCAGTGGACAGCGAATGTTTGCAGAAGTCAATTTTAAAATTATTCTTTTCTATGCTATTATTATCTTTTCTTTCTGTTTATATTATCTGGTACTTATTTTCTTTCAGATACACAGAGTGACCATACAAGATCTTAATTTTATGAACAGAATGATTTGTTGGTGGAATGAACACTAAAGGGTTGAAATGTAACCTTAGTGACCTGCTTTCTCATTACTGTCAGTCAGTGCCCCAACTGGGAAGAGATATTGTGAAATAACAGAGATTTCTATCAACTCACCAAGAGCAAAAATATGTGGAATAATGACCTAAGATTTGTCCTACAGTTATTCATTCTTCTTTCAGCTTGGAGGCCAACAATGATTTTTTTTCTAAGTATTTATCAAATTGCTATTTGTGGGAGCTGCCGAAGTGTGAATTGGCTGCTACGTTTGCAATGCTACTCTAAAACTGTGATAGATAAGGTCAAATTGCCATAGTCCCAGAGCACTGCTCTTTCATTAGTGAGAGACAAGTGGTGGTGAGTTTAACCTGAGGGTCACCATGCCTCAGGTGAGGGCAGGGCAGGGCCATCATGGTGACCTCAGCTGGTGGGAGAATTGAACCTTTAGCTTTTAGTATCATAGACCAACTATCCAGCCACCTGAACTAACCACCCTTCCACTATAAAAGCCTACTGAATGGCATCTCCTAGAAGGTGGTAACTTGTCCCAATGTATGTGTGCCAGCTCTTTGAATGAACCATCCCTTAGTATTGGCAGTTGGGTTCAAATCACACTCTGGGATGCGTATACAAATATTGCGTATGGACCAAGTGTAGGTAAATGGGATTAGTGTAGTTTGGTATTCAGTGGTAAGCATGGACATGATGGGCTGAAGGGCCTGTGTCTATGCTGAGTCACTCTATGACTCATGTGAGAATGATACTCTGGGTCAATGTGAAGCAGTGTAGCATTGCTGATGTTTGGAAGCAACTTTCAGCTGAGACCCTGCTTGGGTGGTGTTAAAAATCCAAAGACCACTCCTGGGGGAGGAGAAGGGGATTGCCCCAGATTCTTGATCAATACATATACTTTAATCAACATCATAAGAGAAAAACAAAATATCTGGTCACTACCACATTGCTGTCTGTGAGATGCTATTGGCAGATTACCATGCTGCATTTCCTACAGTACAGTGCCAGTAGCATTAGCTGTCAGGCACTTTGAGACATCTGATGGTTGGAGAGGCACTAGAGAAATGAAAGACATTTTCTTTTTGTTTAGTCCAATACTGCTGCCTTCTCCCCACCCCCCGCAAAGTTTTGTCCCCTTTCTGACTACTTACTTACGTTGGTGCTTTGGATTCAGTATCTGGACATGTATTTGTTCTGATATAAACCACAGATCAATAATGGCCCCACTTTCCTTTTCCTCCAAGGTTGAGATTATTTGTTTAGTAAGGTCAGTATTATGGATGGATTGTTTTTGTACTCATTTATTTTCTTCCCTCCATTTTAACCGCTGTGCTGAATCCCTGATTATCTAAATGAATGATGGGGAGCAGCAGCCAATCCCTGTGAGACTCCTGATGTAGCTCTTGGATTGCTGCTAATCCCAACGCAAGAACATCCAAGTGGCCACTGCTGGCTCATGTCAGATGAGCAGTAAAAGTTTTTGATGCCCCCTTTTGGGGATAACAAAACATTTGCTTCTTTTATTGGTTAGATTTCTCTGCTTCAGCCTCCGATTTTAATCTTCTTGCACTATGTCTTGTTTGAGTATGAACAGGAGGAGCTAGGCATGAAAGGAAAGCCAATGAATATTCCTTTCTATGGTAATCTTTCATTGCACTCCCTCCATTGCCGGACCATCCTAAGGAGTGATGAATCACTCCCATAAAACATGGGAGGTACAAGTCGCTGATAAAAGTCATTGTCACAGATGGAGACCACATGCCTTTGATGTGCCCCTTCTTCCCACTAACCTCACGTGGCCAAATGTACACTAGTGTTCATCCTGAAAACAAGAAATGCTGGAGATCACAGTGGGTTAGGAATCATCTATGGAAATAGAGCAAGCTAATGTTTCGAATCTGGATGACTCTTCATCAGGTTAGTGTTCATCCTAAAAATTACTCTGAAACTTCTTCCAACACTATGATCCCACGAGATCTCTTACGATTCTGTCTCTTGAACATCATTGATTTTAATTATCTTACCATTGGCAGCTGTGCTTTCAGCTGCTTTGGCACCAACCTCAGCAATTCTCTCCATTACTGTCTCCACCTTGCTTTCAACACTTAAGACGCTCCTTAAAAGTTATCCTTTTTGTCAAAACTTTCAGTTAGCCGCTGTAATATCTCCTCATGTGGCCTCCCATCAAACTTTGTGATGCTCCCGCGAAGCAGCTTGAGAATATTTCATGCTTCTTTATATATGTATGTGATTATTACAGGTGCCAACCTGGGGTAGACAATTGTGATTGGTCCAAGAGGGTGTGTTTAGCCTAACTGCCCAAAGAGACAGCTTTGACAAATGGGGTTACAAACTTGGTCAAAAGCACTCTCTGTGCAGTTAGTGCGACAGCCTATGCAGTGATCTTGAAGCTCCATCTGAGGCAGAAGGAGCAACTAAAAGGGAACTAAAAGATGGTGCAATAAATGTTGATTGTTGTGGCCCAGTGCGTCAGCCAGTCATAGGCACTGTTGGAAGGTAAGCTAGATTAATCTTCCTTTCAGAGCATCAAGAGCTGAGTGTAGCATTGGGTGGAGATGGTTTGTAGTGGAGATGTCATTGGATGTGTTATGGACCAGACCAGACACCCTAAAAAGCTAACCTAAACTCTACTTTTTTTCTTATTTTAAAGGTAAATGTAAGGTCTTGAGTTCCAGATACAATTCAGTAATCTAGATTAAACAAAATACAATTTATTCAAATGGATTTAAGTTAACCCAGGTTCCTCTTTCTTTTGTTGTAATTAAACAATAAAAGAAAGAGGAACTTGGGATAGCTTAGCTCCAATTGAAAACTTGACAGAATAATAGATTATTTAACTACTAGTTAAATATAGTAACATCCCATAACTACACTGTTGGCAAAGATTCAGCAAATAGATTATCTCAGACACACAATTCTCCAGTCCAGGAGGGAAAAAAACATCAAGAGAAAACTTTCACTTTCAAACCCAGCTTCATGAGCCCAGCAACAATTGCTAATATTGAAAAAGTACAACTAAAAATCTTGGTTCTGTGGGAGCTTGACCCCACCCATTCAGGCTGCTTCTATTGTTCCAACTTTAAAAATAAACCCCTAAGGCCTCACAAGCTATTTACTCTATTGATGTTGGAGCAGCCTGCTCTCAACCTTTCTTCACAGAAAAAACCTCTTAAAGACATAGTACCATCATAATTGGCACTCATCTTTGTCATGGCAGTAGCATATTTTTCATTCATTCACAAGATGAGGGTGTCACTGGCCAAGCCAGCATTTATTGTCTGTCCCTAAATAATCAGAGAGTAGTTAATGGTCAGCCATATTGCTGTGGGTCTGGAGTCAAATGTAGGCCTGACCAGGTGAGGGTGACAATTTCTTTCCTTAAAATACATTGGTGAACCAGATGGGTTCTTCCAATAATTGACAATGGATTCATGGTCATCATTAGTCTCTTAATTCCAGATTTTATTGAATTCAGACTACACCATCTGCCATGGCAGGATTCAAACCCAGGTCCCCAGAACATTACCCGGGTCTCTGGATTAACAGTCTAGTGATAGTACCTCTAGGCCATTGCCTCCCCTTTGTCTCCTTTGTAACCATTACCATCAGTTGTGGTGAACTAGTGACATCAAAGTCAAACCAGATATCACATAGTTGAAACTTTATTGCTGGAACAGCACAGCAGGTCAGGCAGCATCCAGGGAACAGGAGATTCGACGTTTCGGGCACAGGCCCTTCTTCAGGAATGAGCAGAGAGTGTTCAGCAGGAGAAGATAAAAGGTAGGGAGGAGGGACTTGGAGGAGGGGCGTTGGAAATGTGATAGGTGGAAAGAGGTCAAGGTGAGGGTGATAGGTCGGAGTAGGATGGAGGCGGAGAGGTCAAGAAGAAGACTGCAGGTCAGGAAGGCGGTGCCGGGCTGGAGGGATTCGGCTGAGACAAAGTGGGGGGAGGGGGGATGAAGAAACTGGTGAAGTCCAAGTTCATCCCCTGTGGTTGGAGGGTTCCCAGTCGGAAGATAAGACGCTCCTCCTCCGACCGTCGGGTTGTTGTGGTTTGGCGGTGGATGAGTCCAATGACCTGCATATCCTCGGTGGAGTGGGAGGGGGAGTTGAAATGCTGTGCTACAGGATGGTTGGGTTGGTTCGTCCGGGTGGCCCAGAGGTGCTCTCTGAATCGCTCCGCAAGTAGGCGGCCTGTCTCCCCAATATAGAGGAGGCCACACCGGCTGCAGCGGATGCAGTAGATGATGTGGGTGGAGGTGCAGGTGAATCTGTGGCGGATATGGAAGTTTCCTTTGGGGCCTTGGAGAGAAGTGAGGGGGGAGGTGTGGGCGCAAGTCTTGCACCTCCTGAGGTTGCAAGGGAAGGTGCCGGGAGTGGAGGTTGGGTCGGTGGGGGGTGTGGATCTGACAAGGGAGTCGCGGAGGGAGTGGTCTCTACGGAAAGCTGATAGGGGAGGGGAGGGAAATATATCCTTGGTGCTGGGGTCTGTTTGGAGGTGGCGGAAGTGACGGCGGATGATGCGCTGTACATGGAGATTGGTGGGGTGGTAGGTGAGGACCAGTGGGGTTCTGTCCTGGTGGCGGTTGGAGGGGCGGGGTTCAAGGGCGGAGGAGCGGGAAGTGGAGGAGATGCGGTGGAGGGCACCGTCGACCACGTCGGGGGGGAAATTGCGGTCCTTGAAGAAGGAGGCCATCTATGTTGTACGTATTTTGAACTGGTCCTCCTGGGAGCAGATGCGGCGGAGACGAAGGAATTGGGAGAATGGGATGGCGTTTTTACAGGGGGCAGGATGGGAGGAGGTGTAGTCCAGGTAGCTGTGGGAGTCGGTTGGTTTGTAGTAGATGTCCGTGTTGATTCGGTCGCCTGAGATAGAAACAGAAAGGTCTAGGAAGGGGAGGGAGGAGTCCGAGACTGTCCAGCCTGAGATAGAAACATCTACTACAAACCGACCGACTCCCACAGCTACCTGGACTACACCTCCTCCCATCCTGCCCCCAGTAAAAACGCCATCCCATTCTCCCAATTCCTTCGTCTCCGCCGCATCTGCTCCCAGGAGGACCAGTTCAAAATACGTACAACCCAGATGGCCTCCTTCTTCAAGGACCGCAATTTCCCCCCCGATGTGGTCGACGGTGCCCTCCACCGCATCTCCTCCACTTCCCTCTCCTCCGCCCTTGAGCCCCGCCCCTCCAACCGCCACCAGGACAGAACCCCACTGGTCCTCACCTACCACCCCACCAATCTCCATGTACAGCGCATCATCCGCCGTCACTTCCGCCACCTCCAAACAGACCCCAGCACCAAGGATATATTTCCCTCCCCTCCCCTATCAGCTTTCCGTAGAGACCACTCCCTCCGCGACTCCCTTGTCAGATCCACACCCCCCACCGACCCAACCTCCACTCCCGGCACCTTCCCTTGCAACCGCAGGAGGTGCAACACTTGCGCCCACACCTCCCCCCTCACTTCTCTCCAAGGCCCCAAAGGAAACTTCCATATCCGCCACAGATTCACCTGCACCTCCACCCACATCATCTACTGCATCCGCTGCAGCCGGTGTGGCCTCCTCTATATTGGGGAGACAGGCCGCCTACTTGCGGAGTGATTCAGAGAGCACCTCTGGGCCACCCGGACGAACCAACCCAACCACCCTGTAGCACAGCATTTCAACTCCCCCTCCCACTCCACCGAGGATATGCAGGTCATTGGACTCATCCACCGCCAAACCACAACAACCCGACGGTCGGAGGAGGAGCGTCTTATCTTCCGACTGGGAACCCTCCAACCACAGAGGATGAACTTGGACTTCACCAGTTTCTTCATCCCCCCTCCCCCCACTTTGTCTCAGCCGAATCCCTCCAGCCCGGCACCGCCTTCCTGACCTGCAGTCTTCTTCTTGACCTCTCCGCCTCCATCCTACTCCGACCTATCACCCTCACCTTGACCTCTTTCCACCTATCACATTTCCAACGCCCCTCCTCCAAGTCCCTCCTCCCTACCTTTTATCTTCTCCTGCTGAACACTCTCTGCTCATTCCTGAAGAAGGGCCTGTGCCCGAAACGTCGAATCTCCTGTTCCCTGGATGCTGCCTGACCTGCTGTGCTGTTCCAGCAATAAAGTTTCAACTTTGATCTCCAGCATCTGCAGACCTCACTTTCTCCTCTCAGATATCACATAGCCACTTTGTCTCCCAGGGAAGGGCTTGCATTAAGGTAGATCTGGATTGCATTGAATGGAACAGAAAACAAAGAATCGCAATACTCTTCAGAATACTGGAACAACACACCATTTCTAATCGTAATTCCATGTCTTCCATGAAGAAGAATGTTCTGGTGATGGAGGGAATGCAACAAAGACTGATCCCTGAGATGGCAGGTCTGACATATGAAGAGATACCGGATTGATTAGGGCTATATTCACTGCAGTTGAGAAGAATAAGGGGCGATCTCATAGAAACTTTGAAAATTTGAATAGAACTCGACATGGTAAACAGAGAAAGGATATTCTCGATCACTGGGGAGTCCAAACGAGCCAACACAATGTAAGGATACAGCGTAGGCCATTTAGGACTGAGATGCAGACACACTTCTTCACCCAGACAGTGGTGAGTCTGGAAAATTCTCTTCTACTGAAAGCAATTGAGGCCAAAACATGAAGTGTTTTCAAGAAGATCATTGTTATAGCTGTTAGTACTAAAGCTATCAAAGGGTAAGGGGCAAAAGCAGGAACAATAATTGAATAGGATGATCAGCCGTGGCCATATTGAAAGGTGGAGCAGACTCAAAGGACCAAATAGTCTACCCCTGATCCTATTTTCACTGTTTCCATCCCAGAAAATATTTATTTTGTAGCTCCAATGTTCACCTTCACCTTTAAACTTCACCTTCAGGACAGTGATACTTTTGAACACTTTCAATCTTTCTCTTGCCCTGACATAATACAACCAGGAAAGTTCTGGATATAGCTGCAACCAGGTAATTTCCTGCTGCATTCTGTAACTAATTCCCTTCATATAATCAACACAGAGACTGTTGGCTTTCAGTGAAATGAACTCAATTGTAGAATGCAATTCTAAAACAGAAATGAAAATCTCTATAATCCTACATGGGATAAAGAGAACATGCCTTATTCCCAATGCTATGGTCTGGCATTGTCTGCAGAAGGTATTCTCTTTTCCTCTGGGAAACATACTGTGATTAACATTCAAGCTGTCCTGTATCTTTTTGTGCGTGTGTGTGCGTGTGTCTTTGCTTTCCACGGTTTTGAACGAAGATTGTGATTTTTCTCTGAGCGGCATGTCATGGTCTATCGGATTATCTTCCATTGACATTTCAAATCCAAATTGAGATGAAGCTGTAATCAAAGGCAGGATTGACAGATTCACAATCAGTGCTTTATTGTTTTGGCACTTGACAGAATTGGTTTACATGTGAACACATCAAATGTATTGACAATGTAACTGGGCAATATAACTTTCAACACTATAGATAGACAGTGCAGAAACTCATTGCATTCCCTCAACCCTGAATATTATCATTTGAAAAGGTAGATGATGGTGGTGGCACATGGGTTCAAATCTCACCACGACAGATGTTGAACTTTATATTCAAGTAAAAACAGTTTGGATGTTATTTCTGAAAGAAAGCTAACCTAATTCAAACAGGTTGATTGGCACAAAATCCATCGGGTTCACTAATGCCCTTTTAGTGAAAGAAATCCACTGTCTTACCTGGTCTGGACTCCACTAGACCATCACATTGTCTTCCAAATGTTGATAATTAAACAGGACTCCTTACAGACATGCGAAATTGAAAATTTACCATTGAAAGTCTTCCACAGGACAGACCCAACTTTCCATACTTAAGACAAAAAGAGATGTTCTGAGAGCAGGGGGAGACCTCTGAACTCATTGGAATCATAGCTCGGAGTAAGCAAGATGATTGTAGTTGATCAAAGCTTCAGGCTATTTATACAAGGATGTCCTCAGCAGAAGATCAACCCAATGACCTCCAGCATATTACGCAATGGGGGACTGAGAGTAGTGTGAATCTTGCAGCTGCTCCTGAGATTCAAGCTTATTTCTCGATTTCTTACAGGTATTACATTTCAATGGTATACGATTCTTATTTTGATTCGTTTTTACTTCTTTTATACTAAGAAAAGTTTTGGACGGATATGGGCCAAGTGCAGGCAGGTGGGATTAGTGGAGTTTGGAATTATGGTTGGCATAGACTGGTTGGACTGTGCTGTGTGATTGTAAGTGTACCTTGAAGTCAGAGGAGCTGCTTTTCACTAATAATTACAAAGTCTGCAGCTCCATTTGCAAGCCCTCATTTAACAAAAGAGCACCCAGTTGTGAGCAGCAAGACCTGAACAACATCCAGTCTTGGACTGATAATTGGCTCAATTTGAACTTGTGAACATAACCTGGATTAATTAATTAATATCATCTTCCTTACTGGTGCTTCAACCAGCCTCTGCGATCAAGTATTCCAACCAAACATACTGTAGAAGCTTATGTAGCAAATACCGACAAATTGAACGTGTTGATAGGCACAGAGTCTTCAAAGTGTGGAGCTGCCCTGGGTGGATGCATTGACTTCAAACAATGTAGAGATAAGAATAAAGAATGCAAATCAAGTGGGAAGATGAAACAATCCAGTCTTACATTGTCTATGAAATTTATCTAAAGTGCAACATTTTAAACAGCTTCCTGTGATGCATATGTATTGTATATTAATATAACTAGAGGGACAAGTAAAGATGAATTATTCCACAGTACAATTTGACCCTGACCTTTTCTAGGTATTGAATGGTGAAAAACTATATCTGTAGCCTACCAATTTTCAACACGTCAACCACAGGCCAGTAACAGGTAGCTATGAAGTGAAGCATAGCGAGCTACAAAGACTTGTCAGATTTTTCAAATAGAAGATAGTAACACACCCTCCAACCTGTCAGGCTTCTTGCAATTCAACTTCTGGATGTCAAAGGTCTGCTCAATTATTCACCACATTGGCAGTTTCAACGCAGGAGAATTAAAGCAGTGAGGATCATTTTGATTTTAGAAAATGGTTGATTTCAGCTCGGTCAGTTTTGAACAACTCTCCCTTGATTTTAGTTCCATTAAAACTAGAGTCAAAGCTCTTAGGATTGCTCTTTTTAAATCTAACTCTTTTATTTTTGATAAACATATTTGAAAAAAAACATATTGAAAGTTTAGCTGGTTACATAAGCATCTTGAAGGCTCACAGATTATTACTCATTCCTGAATCTATTTACTGAAGGTGGGAGAAGATCCTGAGTGATTTACAAGAATAAGTAATCTAAGTTGAAGATGAAAGCCTTTGTCCAGTTGGAAAGTAATTTAATTTCACATCAGTGTTCAAAGTTTGATCCGTGTGTAATTATTAAAACCCATAAAATAAGAAAACTCTGCATCAACATGAAACTTTGTTTAAAAAAGTCTTGCAATACATGGCAACAAATGCAATGATTGTTTGTCAAAGTAGCTAAGGTACTAATGAATATGATTACTGGTGATGATGCCACTAATGGAAGGAAACAATATGCATACATGGGAAAGGTGGAAATTTAATAAAGTACAGATAAGGGCTTTGATGCATCATTCATCACTTGCCTGGATAAGAATCAATTCCCTGCACTTAAGAAGCTTGACACCATCCAGAGCAAAGCTTGATTAACCCCCATCCATCACTTTCAGTATTCACTCTCTTCACCAACAACACATAGTTGCCACAGAGGGTACCATCTACAAGATGCACTGCAGTAGTTCACCAAGGCTCCTTCAACAGCATCTTCCAAACTTGCAACCTCCGTGCCCTAGAAGAACAAGGACAATGGATACATGGGAACACCACCAGCTGCAAGTTTCACCATCCTGACTTGGAAATATATCGCTGTTCCTTCAGTGTTGCTGGGTCAAAATCCTGGAATTCCCTCTTTAACAACACGGGGAGTGAGCCTAAACCCCTTCAGGGTCAAGAAACTGGCTCAGCACACACTACCCAAGGGTAATGAGGGATGGGCGATCAGGAGACGGATGAGGCCATTCACGAGAGAAGGCTGTGTTGTCAGAGTGTATAGACATAGTGACAGAGCAGATCTTGGCAACCAGAAAACTTTATTGAACTATGTATATTGTTTCCAGAAGAGAGAAAGCATGGCCGCCATACAGTAACCTATCAGACCCACTGGGTGTAAGGGGTGAACACAGAGGTCTAGGTCAAAGTTCAACCTGTCCTCAAGATACACTGCTCCAAAACAGGTTGATTAATATATTTTTTTTTAACATCACATTATGTATCCTGGTCATAGTTTCTGTCTATATTCTGCAGGTAGGAAATATTTCTCCCACAGGGATGTAGAAGTCTTGTACACTCTCGAACAAATAACAGTAGATGCGAGCTCAATTAATAATTTTAAACCCTGAGGTTGAGAGATGAACGGGCCAATGATACAAAAGGCATGTGGAGCCAAGACAGTTGGATGAAGATAACATACAAATCAACCATAATCCCATTAAATGGACACCCCATACTCTTGTTCCAATACTACTTGCTGTCTGTTAAAAGTGATGTGTGTTCAATGGCTACCACAGACTGCACAC
The DNA here is from genome assembly GCF_037043375.1 of Chiloscyllium plagiosum. Classification (NCBI taxonomy): domain Eukaryota; kingdom Metazoa; phylum Chordata; class Chondrichthyes; order Orectolobiformes; family Hemiscylliidae; genus Chiloscyllium; species Chiloscyllium plagiosum. The sequence goes on from NW_028270172.1 coordinate 10,479,523, forward strand.
AATCTTTTTCCTCTTTTCTCCCCCACTCAAATGGTGTTCAATCTTCCCCGGTTACATTGTCGAAAGATCATATAAATTCCAGTCGAGGTAAAACTCCTATGACTTTGGCAAGCCAGATAGTGGAGCAAGTATAATTGCATTTTTCCAAACAGTATCACTACTCAAAACAGTAAATCAAGATTTACATAGTTAACCTTTTATTCCCTCATGGAACGTGGGTTTTGCCAGCTAACCAGCACTTATTGCCCATCCCTAGTTGCCCTGCAGAAGATAGTGGTGAGTTGCCTCAAGACGCAAAATGTACTGCAGAAATTTGCCAAAGATTCTTAGACAGCATCTTCCAAACCTATTTCCACTTCCACTGAGAAGGACAAGGGCAGCAGATGCATGGGAACACACTGCCCACAAGATCCCCTCTGGGCCACACAGCATCCTGACTCATTCCTGCACTGTTGTTGGGTCAAAAACCAGGATTCCTTCTCTAAGGGCATGGTGGATCTAGCTACAGCAAGTGGCCAATAGCTGTTCAAAAAGGGAGCTCACCACCACCTTCTCAAGGGAGACTAGAGACGGGTAATAAATACTGGCCCAGCCAGCGACACCCTCGAGTGAATAAAAAATCCTCCAAATTCATTGTCTAGCGTTTACAAGTGGTTGAATATTCCCAAAGGAATGGTGTGTTTGTTAAACAATATTACAACCCTGGAAATTTATTACAGCATCTTTTCCTCTCATCTCATCTACTCAAATTGTATTCAATCTTTGTCTGTTACATTTATAGAAACACAATTTTTAATTTCTTTATTTAAATTTTAATAAGTCAATAACAAATGAATTTGAATGAATAATGGAGTTTCCTGCAGAGTCATTTTTCAAAAATTACACTTTTAAATGTCGTACCTCTGATTGGAAAATGACATTAAAACTAAATTACCATTTAATACAATTTATTAAAGAGGAGATGGGAAAATAAAAACAGCAGAACTAACAATTAATCCACTGACAAAATGTTCCATGCGACTGTGAATAAAAGTTTGTGAGAAGATTTGTAGCTCGGGTCCTTGTTGCTGTGGTGCTGTTCGCCGAGCTGAAAGTTTTTGTTGCAAACGTTTCATCCCCTGTCTAGGTGACATCCTCAGTGCTTGGGAGCCTCCTGTGAAGCGCTTCTGTGGTGTTTCCTCCGGCATTTATAGTGGCCTGTCCCTGCCGCTTCCGGTTGTCAGTTTCAGCTGTCCGCTGTAATGGCCGATATATTGGGTCCAGGTCTATGTGTTTGTTGATGGAGTTTGTGGATGAGTGCCATGCTTCTAGAAATTCCCTGGCTGTTCTTTGTTTCACTTGCCCTAGGAACATGGAACATCACCATTCAGAGTTGCAACTATATCACTGTCCTTCATTATCACTGGATCAATATCCAAGAACTCCCTTTCGTAACAATGCTGAGACCGTATTTACAGCACATGGTCTGAAGCAGTTCAAGAAGGCAACTCATCACCACCTTCTCCAGGGCAAAGAGTAATGGGCAGTAAATGTTAGCTCAACCAGTGATGCCCACATGAATGAATCAGAAAAACCCCTGTCCTGTGGAACTAGTTAATGAATTTGTTATTCTTCCATGGGACGTGTGCATCTTTGGCAAGATCAGCTTTTGTTGCTCACTGCCACCTTCTCAACGGCAGTTAGGGATGGGAAATAAGGGATTCTCACATAGAGCCATACAGCACAAAAAGGCCCTTCGGCCCAACAAGTCTGCACTGACAGTAACTACCATCCCATGAGAAAACACCCTGTTGTAAATTTTACATCGAGGGGATATGCAAAAATGTCACCAGTTTCTGTGTGTGTGGCAATCGGTTTAGCTCAGTTGGCTGGGTCATTGGTGTGCAGGTATCAAGTCACTTAAGATTCGACAACTCAGAGATACCCATGCCCCTCTGGAACCTTCTGCCCCTCCCCTTCCTTCTGACTCCATCCCCAGCCCCAACCCCACCTCCTGCTATGTACTCACCAGTTCAGAGGAAGGAAAAGTGAGGACTGCAGATGCTGGAGATCAGAGTCGCGCGCGTGGTGCTGGAAAAGCACAGCAGGTCAGGCAGCATCTGAGGAGCAGGAGGATTGATGTTTCGGGCATAAACCCCTTCATCAGGAATGAGTTCAGAGGAAGGATCACTGGACCTGAAACGTCAACTCTGATGTCTCTCCATCGATGCTGCCAGACATGCTGAGCTACCGCAGCAATTTCTGTTTTTGTTTCTGGCTTTGCCCAATGATGCCCACATCCCATGAAAGAATATCAAGATACTCTGAACCTAAGTGTAAGGATCAGATCATTGAACAAACCTAGATTGCTGTTAAGTCTTTCACCTTTTAGAATGGGTTGCAGGTTTTGGTTTCGCACACACTCACTTGCACACACTCATACTCTCGCTCCCTCACATGCACACACTCACACTCTCTCTCCCTCACATGCACACACTCACACTCTCTCTCCCTCACACACTCACACTCTCTCTCCCTCACATGCACACTCTCTCTCTTTCACACACTCACACACTCTCTCCTCACATGCACACACTCACACTCTCTCTCCCTCACACACTCACACTCTCTCTCCCTCACATGCACACACTCACACTCTCTCTCCCTCACATGCACACACTCTCTCTCTCCCTCACATGCACACACTCACACTCTCTCTCCCTCACATGCACACACACACTCTCTCTCTCCCTCACATGCACACACTCACTCTCTCTCCCTCACATGCACACACACACTCTCTCTCCCTCACATGCACACACTCACTCTCTCTCTCCCTCACACACTCACACTCTCTCTCCCTGTATACTGAGACCTCCCATGCTGTTATATTCCTGAGTAAATCTCTTTAGTGCTGCGCAGTTACGGAAGTTAAAATCACACAACACTAGCTTTCAGAGCGCTGCTCCTTCATCAGGTAGCTGTGGAGTTGGATCATAAGACACAGAATTTATAGAAAAAGATTACAGTATCATGCAACTGAAACAATATATTGAACAAACCTAGATTACTATTAAGTTTTTCATCTTTTAGAATGGGTTACAGGTTTTGATTTATTAATATGTAAATCCCAGAACTTCTTTCAAGTCACATTCCCTAGATAACTTAGGGTTTTATAAAAAATGGTGATACCTCAGCCCAGACAATGCATTAAAGGTATGAGGTTAGAGTCTGTCTGTATTCCAATCTTGAGTCAGACTGGTTCTATTTCCAAAGGAGGAATTTATAAAATGTTACATAGACTGACTGCCTGCAGGTTGTGTGCTTTTTGAACAAAATAGAATGTGTCTGCAAATACAATTCTACAAATGCAAACTCACCCCATAGGCTTATATGTTTGTGTGTGCATGTGAGGGAGAGAGAGTGAGTGTGTGCATGTGAGGGAGAGAGAGTGAGTGTGTGAGGGAGAGAGAGTGTGTGCATGTGAGGGAGAGAGAGTGTGAGTGTGTGAGAGAGAGAGTGTGTGCATGTGAGGGAGCGAGAGTGTGAGTGTGTGCATGTGAGTGTGCGCGAAACTGAAACCTTCAACCCATTCTAAAAGGTGAAAGACTTAACAGCAATCTAGGTTTGTTCAATTTATCATCTCAATTATATGACACCATAATCTTTTGCTATAAATTTGTGTCTTATGATCCAGCTCCACAGCTACCTGATGAAGGAGCTGCGCTCTGAAAGCTAGTGCTTCCAATTAAGCCTGTTGGACTACAACCTGGTGTTGTGTGATTTTTAACTTTGTCCACCCCAGTCCAACACCAGCACCTCCTCCATATAGCAGTTACAAAAGCAAACATAGTTCAGTTCTGACTATATGCCAATATTGAAAGCAAAGCATTGTTCATGATTTTAAACAACAACAAATGTGACTCATACTGTACAGTACAGCCTCGTTTAACAAGCAATTTCTGGACAGATACAAGGAGCAGCAGCTTTTAAATTCATCTACAAAAATGTAACAGCTGCAAAAATGTAACATCTACAAAAATGTAACATCTACAAAAATGAATCCAAATTTCAGCCTTCCACTTTCTGCCCCCATTGACAGCTAACACTCACCTCTGCTGTCCCAGTTTCGAGCATTCATCATACAGAAGTGGACTATATCAAAGGACCAGAGTCTGGTTAAAGAGAGTAATTGTTCTTGTGCAATTATATTAAAGATGTCGCGATTAAAATGTCACAGAATGGAAATAAAATGGCACAGCAGACACTGGTCTAGTGGGAATTCCAGTAAATTGGGAAATATTTTCTTATTACCGTCCCTAGTGATATGAAGCCTACTTTGACCTGATCACAGAATGCTCTGAGTAGGAGGCCACATAACAGTGGGGAATGATCGATGTGGACGGACCATTTTGACACAGCAGGTGGTGGTAATGGTTTATACCTTATCTGGACCTATCCTTTGTTTCCTTTGAAAGCAATCTTAACCCATTGTCATCCAAACCCCTTTCTTTAAAATCAACCCTTTTGGTTTGATTACGGTACACCTCTGTGGCAGGCGGAACTTGAACCTGAACGAGAGGTAGAGACACTACCACTGCACCTCAAGGTCTTTATGCCCTCCTTTCATAGAGTCATGGAACACAGGAACAGACCCTTCAGTCCAACAGTTCATGACGAACATAATCCCAAACTAAACTAGTTCCACCTGCCTGCTCCTGGCCCATATCCCTCTAAACCTTACCTATTCATGTACTTATCCAAATATCTTTTAAACATTGTAATTGTACCCACATCCACCACTTCCTCAGGACCTTCATTCCACATGCAAACCACTGTCTGTGTAAAAAAATTGCTCCTCTTGTTTTTTTTTAAATCTCTCCCCTCTCACCTTAAAAAAATGCCCCTTTAGTCTTGAAATCCCCTATCCTAGGGAAGAGACAACAACCATTAACCCTGTCTATATGCCACATGATTTTATAAACCTTTATAAGGTTGCCTCTCACCCTCCTATGCTCCACTTTGCATCAATGTATATTTCCTCACTTAACCAGTCCTCCATCCATTTACTGACATTCCCTTTTGATCTGTCCCCTCCCCAAACCCGCCCCTTCCTCCCAAAATATTCCTTATATGAACCCCAACGGGCCAGGCCAGCAGCCAAGCCCAGGGAGTAGGAGGGCTCTGACCAAAGCAGGATATTGTATCAATCATGTTGTACAAACTTGGATCAATTGATGCATCATCAATTGATGTGGGCGGCACGGTGGCACAGTGGTTAGCACTGTTGCCTCACAGCGCCAGAGACCCGGGTTCAATTCCTGCCTCAGGCGACTGACAGTGTGGAGTTTTCACATTCTCCCTGTATCTGCGTGGGTTTCCTCCGGGTGCTCCGTTTTCCTCCCACAGTCCAAAAAATGTGCCGGTTAGGTGAATTGGCCATGCTAAATTGCCCGTAGTGTTAGGTGAAGGGGTAAATGTAGGGGAATGGGTCTGGGTGGGTTACGCTTCGGCGGGTCGGTGTGAACTCGTTGGGCTGAAGGGCCTGTTTCCACACTGTAGGTAATCTAATCTAATCATGTGAACATTGCAAAACAAATCTATTGTAACTCTTGTTCTGGGAGTCAGAGAAGGAATGGTGCTTTATCCTTTGGCTCCTCTGAATCACTCAAAGAAAACAGGCTGTTAAAAGATAATTAGAGCATCCAGCTTGGGTTATTCCTCCAACCGACTACAATTCAACATTTCCTAATAGTGATCTACATGCCCTGCTTAGTCTCTTGTGATTGCAGAAAACCACCCGATAATCAGAAGAGGTTTGTATCTAAAACAAAATACCATTTTTTTGCATAACTGCTGTGTACAGAGCACACTGTCATGACAAATATCATTAGAGACAATGAGGAAGATCCAACTGGTATGACATTATCATAATAGGTGGTGCTTAAGCCACTCTTTGACCTTTTCAAACCCTTTATACAACATGTACCATGGACAGCCATGTTAATCACAGGGTTCTTCAATTCTTTGTAACTGTAATAACTCCACAGATGCCGATATCTGACTCCCAGTCACCCTTTATATACACATGAACAATCCTTGACATTAGTACTACCTCATTCAGAGTCAGCACCTCTGACACTTCTTGTTTTTGTATGTCAGCCAGGGTTCCCTGATTGGACCAGATTAATAATGTTTATTAGACATAAGATGGTAAGGCCAAAGAGCAGCATGTTCTGAGCTGTTACAGTTTCCAACCTTCTAGCAGAGTCCGATCACATGAGTACTGAAGTCACAGTCACAGCATAACGTACCCTGTTTATTATCCTGACTCTACAAACAGAACACTGCCGTTTGGATTCTGCATGTCAACGTTGCCTCTCTCCTGGAACCGAGAGGGGGGAATTCACTCCCTCCTGACTGCATTTCCCCGTCTGAAGGAGCCCTGCAGCACTCAGTATCAATTGATGATTGTCTATCATAAGTGGCACAAACTGATAGCACATGCTGACAGCTGTTAGGCAAGGAACACAAGGAAGAGGCATCTTTGTGGGTCAATCCAATGTAGTGCCCACAACTTCAGCTAAATCAGTCGATAAATCTGATTTTCAGGAATTAGGATGTAGGAGCAAATTACTGCAGATGCTGGAATCTGACTGAAAACAAAAAAATCCCCTGGGGATCAGGCAGCATCCATGGAGAGAGACCAAGCTAATGTTTTGTGTCGAGATGACTCACCATCAGAGCTGGTGTGAAGTGTGGAGGGGGCAGCACTAATGCAATAGCGTGGGGATGGAGCACTGGGGGTCTTTACATTATCAGCCCCCTTTCTCCACAGCACTCCCCCCCCCCAACCAAATATTGCATAAATGCCGCCCCCTTCACACTTCAGGCCAGCTCGGATGGAGAGTCATCGAGACTCGAAACGTTAGCTTGCTCTCTCTCCCTGGATGCTGCCTGACCCGCTGTTACCTCCAGCGTTTTTTTGTTTTAAGTCTTTTCAGGAATCCTTCTCACTTCCCTGATGGAAGCTGGGCGTTCGGAGAACAGGAGGTCGCCATATTGTTAATTTTGGAAATTTAGAAGAAAATGTAGATGAAACAGGCAAAAATAAAACATTTAAATGTGGAGCAGCAACCACCAAAAACAGAATCATTAAATGGCATTTTTTTTTGCAAGAAATATATTTAAAGTATGTATAGTAAATATACTATAGTATATAGCATGTATGGTATATATATAAAATAAATGCATTTCAATATATGGGGCAGCACGGTGGCTCAGTGGTTAGCACTGTTGCCTCACAGTGCCAGGCACCTGGGTTTGATTCCAGCCTTGGGCGACTGTGTGGAGTTTGCGCATTCTCCATGTGTCTGTTGCTCTGGTTTCCTCCCACAATCCAAAGATGTGCAGGTCAGGTGAATTGGCCATGCTAAATTGTCCATAGTGTTCAGGGTAAGTATGGGGGGAGTGCATCTGGGTGGGCTGCCCTTCAGAGGGTTGGTGTAGAGTTGTTGGGCCGAAGGGTCTGTGTCCGTATTGTAGGTAATCTAATCAAGGTCTATTGCCAACACATTGTGATAGAATCAGTGATTTCAAAGCTTGTAAGTTTTTTGTATGAAAACAAGCACTATTTGAAAAAGGTTAAAAATCACACAACACCAGGTTATAGTCCAACAGGTTTAATTGGAAGCACACTAGCTTTCGGAGCGACGCTCCTTCATCAGGTGATTGTGGAGGGCTTGATCGTAACACGGAATTTAGAGCAAAAATTTACAGTGTGATGTAACTGAAATTATACATTGAAACATTGATTGTCTGTTAAGCCTTTCATCTGTTAGAATACAGTGATAGTTTCATTTCTTTCATGTGTAAATCACAAAACATTTTTTTAAAAGTTGCATTCTCGGGTTAGCTGTTAACAATGGTGATAGCTAGACAATATGTTGAAAGTGTTAGCCCCCTGTGTTCTCTGTCTATGACCTGATGTTTATATTGATTCTAATCTAAAAAGTGAGATAACAGAGTTTTACATAAATTCATGCAGTTTTTGAGCTCAGAGTTCTACATGAATGTATGCAGCTTTTGAGCAAAGTGCAATGTAACTCTGCAAGTACAAATTCACCCCACAAAATATATGTGTGCATGTGGGTCTCTGTCTGTCTGTGTGTGTGTGTCTGTCTGGGGTGGGTGTTGTGAGTGTGAAAAAGTGTGTGTGTGTGTGTGTGTGTGTAGTGAGTGCAGAGTGTCTTAAGTCTGTGAGGGGGTGCATGTGTGAGTGTGGGAGTGTGTGTGTCTATAAGGGTGTGTGTGGGTGTCTGTGTGTGCGTCTGTGTGTACCTGTGTCCGTGTGTATGTGAGAGTGTGTGTGTGTAGGAATATCTGTGTGTGTCTGTAGTGCAATGGTGATCACCTGTAATGTGACATGAACCCAAGGTCCCGGTTGAGGCCCTCCCTATGGGTACCGAACATTTAGATTAGAATCAATCTAAACATCAGGTCATAGACAGAGAACACAGGGGGCTAACACCTTCAACATATTGTCTAGCTATCACCATTGTTAACAGCTAACCCGAGAATGCAACTTTTAAAAAAATGTTTTGTGATTTACACATGAAAGAAATGAAACTATCACTGTATTCTAACAGATGAAAGGCTTAACAGACAATCAATGTTTCAATGTATAATTTCAGTTACATCACACTGTAAATTTTTGCTATAAATTCTGTGTTACGATCGAGCCCTCCACTATCACCTGATGAAGGAGCGTTGCTCCGAAAGCTAGTGTGCTTCCAATTAAACCTGTTGGACTATAACCTGGTGTTGTGTGATTTTTAACTTTGTACACCCCAGTCCAACACCAGCATCTCCAAATTTTGAAAAAGGCAGCAGAGAAAGGAAATGCTATGGAAATGAATACCAAAACTACTTTTGAAATGAACATTTCTGAATTTGACAGCGCATAAAAGAACACAGAGCCAGCAGAGCTTGGTAGAGGTTTACGACTCTAGTGGTGCAGTACAGGCAGGCAGAAGCAGACAGATCCTAACATCAGAGACTAAGAGAAAGCAAATGAACTATTACTACAGCTGCTTCTGTTACTTGAAGATGATATTGAAATAATTCCACCAAGGCCAGTATCCTGTCACCAAGTCACTTTTTATTTTCACATGGAGAGTCCATGACAATGACCCAGAGCTCGCTCATAGCAAGCTTCTAGAGTAAGCAGAACCCCTGACACTGCTGTTCATTCTTACACTTATGATGTATCAAGCCAGGTTGGACACTGGGATCAGACTTGCCTAGTATTACCATCAGCTTGGTTTGTAGCACTGCCAACTCATGTCCATATCTGTCAGTCAGGGCTCCCTAATTGGACCAGATTAACAAGGCCAATCAGGAAACTCCTATTCCATGAGGTCCACCTGGCTGACCTCATTCCAATTACAGGAGAATCGACGTTTCGGGCATGAGCCCTTCTTATGCCCGAAACATCGATTCTCCTGTTCCTTGGATGCTGCCTGACCTGCTGCGTTTTTCCAGCAACACATTTTCAGCTCTGATCTCCAGCATCTGCAGTCCTCACTTTCTCCTCATTCCAATCACAACAGGTATTGGTTTACACACAAATTTGAAGAGATTCAGTAGATGTGTGCTATATTTGGTGAAGACCACACTCATAGAATGTGTTTTCGCTATGATCAAGTGAGCTTCTAGAAGGTTAACAGCTATAATTCTTTGTTAGGAAAATAGAATTTTGAAAGACCTTTCTAACTGGGGTTGATTAACTAAAGTATTAATTATATAGAACACCGTAATATCTCTTCCTCTTATAATGGGTGTTGGAACATTATATAAATTGACAAGCAACCTGTTTGATTACATTATAGACACACCTTCCTTGACCATCAAGTCATGACTTGACCCTTCAGCTTCTGGCTCAGAGGCAATCATAGAATCCCTACAGTGTAGAAACAGGCCATTCACCCCATCAAGTCCACACCAGCCCTCCAAATACCAATCCACCCCTGTAACCCTCTATTTCTCATGTCCAATTCACCTAATCTACTCATCGTTGGGCTGTGGGGGGAAAACCACAACACCCAGGGGGAACGTGCAAACTCCACACAGACAGTCCACCCAAGGGTGGAATCAAACCAGGGTCCCTGGCACTGCAAGGCAGCAGTGCTAACCACTGACCCATCATACCACCCACTGTAGTACAATGTATCCTGCTCGTTGTGCTACAAGACCTCTAAATCCTAAATAACAAGAGAAAACAAATTAAAACCAGTTAATTAGTGCCATTTAACCAAAGTTGACAGTACCCTGCATTTATTTCAGCTTTTCAAATGTACTACTAATGTCGAACAATAACTATGGGCTGATTCTCCCCACTGACCTACAGCAATACATTGTTTGACCTAAATATGAATCTGCTATGAGTCATACAACTGTAGGGTGTTTACTTTCCTTCATCAGGACTTGGTGTCTAATATACTTTGATTAAGGGTTGACCTTTTCAAAATTACAACTCTGTTTACACTATATAAAATATTGACCAGTACAATTTTAAAAGGGTTTGAAGCACGATATAAATCAATAAAAGTTGCCACACAGTTCAATAAAAGCACAACGAAAAAAAATACTCCAGGATTTTTTTCTGGAGGTGTAGAATTGAAAAGTGGACATTATTCTTGTATCAAACCTCGACGATGTAAGAGATGCTGGAAGGGAATAGGGCACAGGAGAAGGAATGGGCCACTATCAGTGACTGTGCTCCATTATTTAACTAGCTCTTCGAGCTCAGAATATGAAGAGCTTCTTATTGAACAGGTAGTTAAAGAACAGTAGAAAATCTCTTCGTTAGTTCTTTCAGGAAAATCACACACACACACACACACAAACACATACATTACACACACATGTACACACAAATGCACATGCACACATAAACACAGATATACAGACACACATATATGCAACCACACACACAGACACACTTCCACGATTGTACCCACACACACAGATATACAAATACACATAGATGCACGCACACATACATACATGCATGCACACACAGAAACACACACACATGGTGTAAGGTGGCACAAAGATAATGGCTATGAAAATAGTGCTCTTGACGAGGTGTGTGGTGCCTTGTTTATCCTCCTACTAATATGAATCATAGAGATGTACAGCACGGAAACAAACCCTTCAGTCCAATTCATCTGCGCCATCCAGATATCCTAAAATAATCTTGCTCCAATTGCCAGCATTTGGCCTATATCCCTCTAAACCTTCTTATTCGTTTACCCATCCAGATGCCTTTTAAATCCTGTAATTGTACCAGCCTCTTCTGGCAGCTCACTCCATACACTTACTGCGTGAAAAAATTGTCCCTCAGGTCCCTTTTAAATCTTTCCCCTCTCACCTCAAACCAATGCTGTCTAGTTCTGGACTCCCCCACCCTGGGGAAAAGACCTTGTCTATTTACCCGATCTATGTGCTGGTCTGAAAGGAGTTAACAAATGGCGCACAGCGCGAGTAAAGCCAAAAAGGAATCCTGTGCCCAGGTGGTGGGTGGGTGAGGAGGTGATACTTTGGGAATGTAAATGATTGGTGGTGATTCATTAGAATTAGTTGAAGAAGTAATGTGTGTGGGCTTCAAACGACAGGTTTCAGACAGTGCCTGATGGACCTGGATTGACATCCCACACCAGGAGGTGAGCAGGGTTTGGAAGAAAGAAGGACTTTGGGTTCAGTCCCTTCTGGCTGTTGCTGCATGCTCTTCTTTAAACCTTCATTTGCTGAGTACCTGGGAGGACAGGTGACAGGCTGATTTCTACATAACAGCCCTAAATGGGTGAGAGAGAAGAAAAAGGCTTCATTTTATAGGATGATACAACACAAACAAGTCCATTTGGATCATTGCCTTTGCCCCTGCTCTGGTCAGTCTTTCTAATCAGTCTTCCTTCTCTTCTCTTCCATCCTGACCCTCTGTATGTAATCCCTGTATCAGATTGCCCTTGTATATGTCAACTTTGGGTCTTCTTCCACTGTCCTTCCGCACTGCAGCGCACAGTTTAATAAGAACGTTTCTCATCTCAGCTCAGTTTTATTCCCTGACATCGGAGAGTTGAATCTTCTGTTCACCAATACTGCAGACCCCAGTAGCAGTATCTCCCTATTTATCTAACCATTGAGATTTTGAAAACCTCTCAAACCTCCTTTTAACCATCCCTTCTCTAAGGTGGACAATATTCGAGTTTGGAGCAATGTTGTGCAGAGACTTCCTCAAAGCCCTTTAGCTTTTGTTCGTCACGGCATACAAGACTGCATTCCTTTGGATAAACTTTGGGATTCTCAACACACCACAAAGAGAAAGATCCTTGCTGTTGTATATGTTGCAATGCTGACTATTATTAACTTGTGGTTGGGGTCATTTGCAAACATCACCCTCTACCCTTCACTCAGTCTCATAGCCTATTTGGCCTACAGTGGGAGAGAAAACCACTGGCTGGTCTTAACAAGATGTGGATCTCAAATATTATTAAAAATCATAGAATCACTACAGTGTGAAAACAGGCTATTCAGCCCAATGAGTCCACACTGACTCTTTCAAGGGCAGCCAACCCAGATCCACCCCTTCCCCCCATCCCTGTAATCCTGCATTCCCCATGGCTAACCCATCTAGCCTACACATCCCTGTACACTACAGACAATACATCCTAACATGCACATCTTTGGACTGTGGGAGGAAAACAGAGCACTCGGGGGAAACCAATCCAGACACAAAGAGAATGTGCAAACTCCACACAGACACTTCTCTCCACTTCAACTGATGAAGGGGCAGTGCTCCAAAAACTTGTGATTTCAAATAAACCTGTTGGACTATAACCTGATGTCATGTTAGTTCTGACTTTGGCCACACCAGTCCAACACCGGCACCTTCATATCATACCCACATGGACAGTCAGCCGAGGGTAGAATCAAACCCAGGTCCCTGGGCACTGTGAGGCAGTGACGCTAACCACTGAGCCACCGTGCTGCCCTACATTGCATTACATGAGAGCAATTCAGACCAAGTTATGTTAGTAGGTGAGACATTGTTCCAAAGTCTATCAGGAATCATGTGGATATAGAGCTCCCCTCACAATCTTCAAAGAAATTCTGTCATTCCTCATCCAAATCCTGATGACATCATCAGATTGGGAGGAGTTTAATACAATATTAACCCCTTCAGTCTGCTGCTTTCCCTCTTCCTTTGTACAAAGCCACAGGATATTCTCTTGTTCATTCAGATTGGAGAGGAATTTCAGCTCGAAGTAAGTTTCAGCCAATGCTATTATTGCTGGTGGTACTATCTCAAAGCAATGCACACAGTTTCAAAAAAGGGGTTTCAATACACAACATCCAATTAGATCATCAGGAACTGGAGAAGGCCTGTTCCTCCATTCAATAAAGTCATGGTGGATATGATGGGGCCTTGCCTTCGCTTTACTGTCGGCCCCCATAATCTTGGACTCCCATAGTCAATCAAAAATCAGTCAGATTCAGCCTGGAGCATATTCGATGGCCCTGTCTCCACTGCTGTCTGGGGGAGAGAATTCCCAATATTACTGTCCCTCTGAGAGAAGAAATTCCCCCTCATCTCCATAAGTCATATCAGGGGATTCAGCCAAGTGGACCCCGAAATGAGTGAGCTTGAATCTCGTATCGGGTGATTAAAATTACAGTGTCAATGCTCTGCTGTCAGAGTCCTCTCATTTTGAATAGCTCTTGATGGTGAAAGTCTATATCTCAGGAAATGTAAAAGGTTCCACCCTGGTCAGTTATAAATGAAGGCTGATGTGACATTAACACAGAGATCTCCCAGTCCTGTCCCTCCATTGCCAAGCAAGTATAACACAGTGAATTAACATAAAGAACATGTTTATCTGTTGTCAATAAATGCTGATAACATGTTACACGCTACTGAGCAGAGAGTGTTGATCCCCATCAGCTTAATGACTCTTTTACCATTAAATTGTAACAAGTGTTGTGGAAAGTTGAGAATTCTTGTATCTGTTACGATAAACTATAATCAGACAGAGTCGCCTCATCCAATATTGATGTCATCATTTATTCAACATGCTAAGAGAAAGGTCATATTTCTGTGGCTCTGTTTCACATATTCATGATTCCCACCCACTTCACTGCCTCTTGATCTGAACATTCATGGAAATCTTAAGTGTTTCTTAAATTAACAGGATAGCATGGGACACTGATTGGTTTACAACATTTCTGCCAGAGGAGACCAAAATCTTCTAAATGTTATGCTGGACTGTCCTAAGTTCCCTTCGTAGTGGCACTAGAAAAGGATGGAGACCTGCCTTGCTTTATCACATCCAGCAGCCCCACTGAGCTACACAGGAGGGTGTAACATCACACTGTTTAAACATCCTACCTAGTTCCTTTCTTCCTGTTATTAACCGCTGTTAAAAAAATCCATTCACCATTTGACCCTCAAGCCCTCATTAAAAATTATTTCCCACTGTGAACACCCAGAGAAACAAACTAATCCATTTAATAATTCAAATTGGCTTTTTAGGCAAAAAGCAGAGGCACCTGCATTTCACAAATGTGACAATGTTACAGTGGCCATCAGTTATACAGCCTTCTTGAGAAAAGAAATACTCACACTTAGCTTTCAGTCATTCCAGGCAAGGGAGACTGATCACATCAGATTATTATCTGGTGTATTTCAGAAACAGCCATATCATAATTCCCCACAGCACATTCCTCTCAGTATCACATGTTAAAAAATTAATTTGCGGGATGTGGACGTCGCTGGCTGGGTCAGCAATTATTGCTCGTCCCTAGTTGCCCTTCAGAAGGGGGTGGTGAGCTGCCTTCTTGAACTGCTGCAGTTCTTGGGGAATAGGAACGTCTACAATGCCGTTCAGGAGGGAATTTCAGGATTTTGACCCAGAAACACTGAAGGAACAACAATATATTTCCAAGTCTGGATGGCAAGTGGCTTTAAGGGGGATTTGCACATGATGGTGTTCTCATGCACTAGCTGTTTATCTTTCTCGAATGCTGTCGGTTTGGAAAGCACTGCCAAAGGTGTTTTGTTGCAGTGTATCTTGTAGATGCAACACACTGCTGCGATTGAGTGTATATGATGGAAATAGTGAATTTTGTAGGTGGTTGATGGATTGTTAATCAACAGCCTGGATGGTGTCAAGCTTCTTGGTTGTTGTTGGAGCTGCACTCACCCAGGCACGTGGGGAGCTTTCTATCACACCCCTGACTTCGGGGAGGCAGAAAATGAGTTACTTACCTCAGAATTTGCAGTCTCTGTCGTGCTATTTTTATCTTAATATTTCTGTCTATATAGGTGCTGCCTGACCTGATGAATCTTTTCTGTGTATATTTACATGAGCAGCATTAGTGCACGCAAACTCTCACAGGGAAACCAAAATAAAGTTCAGGAAAATGAGGACAAGGAATACAATGGAGGGTGATCAGGAAGATGTAATGGAGAAAGGAACAATAGGGAAAGCTCACTAATCACTTGAATGCAATCACTAAATGAATTGGATTCTGGTTTTCAAAATGCTCTTAAAGTGTTTAAAACTGCCAGGGCCAGATGAATTGTATTCAAGGATGCAAAAGGAAGCCACGGAGGCTTCTGAGGATCATCTTCCAACCATCAAGTGACGTACCAGCAGATTGGAGAACCGTAAACACTGGACCACTCTTTCAAAGGGTGCAGAGGGACAGCCCAAATCATTATAAGATCACGTGTTTAACCTTGGTTTTGGGTTAAATTACGAAATATAAAGCCATGAGATGGGGTTAACTGTTAATCAGGAAGGCCACAGATTAAGCAGGGATAGTCAGCACAGTTTCATAAAGGGAAGGTCATGACATAATAACTTCATGTATCTCACAACAATCGTTACGAAGAATAATCTAGACTTGAAATATTAGCTCACTCTCTCTCCATGGATGCTGCCTGGCCTGATGTGATTTCCAGCATTTACTATTCTCAGTTAGATTACACTTTATATTCAATATG
This sequence comes from Chiloscyllium plagiosum, assembly GCF_037043375.1. Taxonomy (NCBI): domain Eukaryota; kingdom Metazoa; phylum Chordata; class Chondrichthyes; order Orectolobiformes; family Hemiscylliidae; genus Chiloscyllium; species Chiloscyllium plagiosum. The sequence continues at coordinate 10,495,571 of NW_028270172.1, forward strand.
AAAGTTATCGATACATATGAAGCATAATTAAAAGCAATTCAGTCGAATAATACTGTCTGCAGCGCTGTGTGAAAGGGAAGTCAGTTTTCAATAACAAGCAAAGCATAGCTCCATGGTGTTAGTTCATTAAGGAACAAAATTCAGGTCAAGTATGGGGCACGTCAGTGGCTTCCTAACCTGAGTGTGAGTCCTGTCCAAAAAGAGACCGCCGTTGTATACTAATGAGATCATTTAAATTCAACACAGTTTAATCAAGATAAATGAAAGAGGCAACAAGCTACCTTTCGAGTTGACTGTCTGACCAAACCATCAGCTGGTTGTTCCATCATGTTAATTTCTCCCCAAGACATTCTCTGCACTGCATAATAATAAAACTAGCTATTCAGGTCTGTTTAAATCAAGAATGGTTTCTCTCTCTCTCTCTGTCAATCTGTCTGCCTGTGTCTGTCTGTCTTTCTGTGCCTCTTTTTTTTCTCTCTCTCTGTCTGTCTTTCTGTCAGTCTCAGTCTCTGTCTCTGTCTGTCTGTCTGTCTCTGTCTCTCTTTCTGTGTCTGTTTCTTTTGTCTCACAGTTTCACAGGTCACGCACAGAAATGTCATTGTTTTACCTAGTGTTCCTGATATAGCCAATCCAATGATTTCTATATATTAGACTTAAATAAAAAGATCCATCAAAACGGTTTATTTAACAAACAACAAATGATTGATTTATTGCAAGAGGAAACATGTTGCATGAATTTGAGGGGGAAGCAATGGCTGGCAGTGTTATTGTTACATTATTAATCCATAGAACCAGATAATGTTCAAGAGACCTGAGTTCAAATCCTGATGGTGGAATTTGAATTCAATAAAAATCTGGAATTAAGAGTTTAATGATGACCATGAAACCATAATCAATAATGTCCTTTAGGGAAAGAAACTGCCATCCTTACCTGGTCTGGCCTACATGTGATATAGCAATATGGCTGACTCTTAACTGCTCTCTGGGTAATTTGGAATGGGCAATAAATGCTGTTCTGGCCAGCATTGCCCCTGTCCCCGAATGAATTTTAAAAATGGCTAACATACAAAGTTTCTCATGTGGAATATTGGTGAATCCCTCCAGTTATCTTAAAACACACACGCACAACACTAAAACAGAAGATGTGGGTTCTCAATGAATATTTTGTTCCTGTCTTCATGATACAGACATTCCAGTTAAAGAGGAGTGTGAAATTTTATGTAAAGTAAGCAGAACGAGAAGAGAAGTAATGGAGGAACTGACCTCATTGAAGGTGATTAAAACTGCCAGGGCCAGGTGAATTGTATTGGAGGATGTAAAGGGAAGCCGTGGAGGAAATAGCAGACGCTCTGAGCATCCTGTTCCAACCATCACTGAATATAAGTCAGGTACCAGCAGATTGGAGAACTGCAAACGTTGGAACAATCTTTCAAAAGGATGCAGAGGGACAGGTCAAATCATTATAAAATCAAGAGTCTGATCTTGGCTTTTGGTTAATTACAAGATACAGAACTGTGAGACAAGGTTAACTGTTAACTGGAAGGCCACAGATTCAGTGGGAGTAGTCTGCACGGTTTTGTTAAGGGAAGGTCATGACACAATAGCTTCATTTTTTGAAGGAAGAACCAAAGGAGTGGTGACGAGGGTAAATGTTCATTAAATCCCCACAGTGCCATTAGGCCCATCAAGCCTGACCCTCTGAAGAGCATCCCAACCTCCGCACCCTGTCCCCAAAATCTCCCATTTACCATCACTAATTCACCTGGCCTGCACATCCCTAGACACTACGGGGCAATTTTGAATGAAGAATCAATCACATGGCAGACTGTGCAGAAAGATTGAGGCTGATGGGATGCACACGGATATGGCGCATTGAGTCCAAAATTGCCTCAGCGACTGGAAGTAAATTGTCGGATATTTTCACAAATGGAAATCGGTTTCCAGTGGTGATCCACAGGGCTTAGCATTTGCTGTTTGTGTTATGTGTTAGTGAGTTGGAGCAAAATCTGGGAGGCATATTTTGAGAAATGTAGAGACAATTCAGAACTTGACCAGATGTTTGGCGACTGTTAGCGACAGTCAGACACCAATGGTTTGGTGAAGTGGAAACAAAAATGGCAGGATGGAATTCAGCCTGGAGAAATGGAGGCTGTGGATGGTAAATAAACCAAAGGATTGGACAATAACTGGGGGGGAAGCCTTGAGAGGGATAGAGAAAGCGAAATACTTTGGAGTGGATGTCCACAGGTCCATGAACGTGGGGGGCAGTCAGATAAGCTGGTGAAGAAGGCACATGAGATACTTACATTCATTGAGCAAGGTACTGAATATAAACGCTGTGATATAATGGGGAAACTATATGCAGCACTGGTTAGGCCACAGCTGACATTTTGTGTACAGTTCTGGCTAAGACGTTATAGGAAGGATATAATTGTTTAGGAGAGAGTACAGAGGAGAGTTACAACAAGGTTAGCGGAGCTTGACATTTGCAGCCAACAGTAAAGAGTGGATAGGCCCAGGGTTGTTTCCCGAGAAAGCTGTGCCTTAATTTAGTTATTAAGGTGTGCCTTAATTTAGTTATACAAAATAGCAAAGGGCTTAAATCAAGGGGAGACTGTTTTCACAGCAGAGAGGTCAGATACAAGGGGTACAGGTGTAAGGTTAGTAGAAAGATGAGGGGAGACAAGAGAAAAGGCCCTGTCATCCAGAGGGCAGTCTAGGATTTGCAGCTTAGTTCCATGGTTGAGGCAGAAACCCTCAACTCATTTAAAAGGAACAGGATCTGAGCCTGAAACACCATAAACTGCAAGGCTATGGACCACGTCTTTAAAGTAGGATTAAAATGGGCAATGATTTCTTCACATCGCCAAGACATGATAGACTAAACGGTCTGTTTCTGTGCTGCAACTTTCCTATGGTCTTAACATACACGTGCACATTAAACAAAGGCAAACAAAAATGTCGATTTCTTTCTGTAGCAATTAGCATTTTTCTAAAAAGAAATTTGGTCGATAATTGTTAGTATTTGAAGGCAACAAGTGCAAGGTATGGACTGTTCAGATGGCTGTCAATTAGACAATAGACAATAGACAATAGACAATAGGTGCTGCCTGACCTGCTGCGCTTTTCCAGCAACACATTTCCAGAATAGACAATAGGTGCAGGAGTAGGCCATTCAGCCCTTCGAGCCTGCACCGCCATTCAATATAATCATGGCTGATCATTCCTAATCAGTATCCTGTTCCTGCCTTATCTCCATAACCCTTGATTCCACTATATTTGAGAACTCTATCCAACTCTTTCTTAAATAAATCCAGAAAGTGGGCCTCCACTGCCCTCTGGGCAGAATTCTGGCGTTCTGGCATATGTACATAGATGTCACCAAGTTATTTCTGGGGTCTTAGTAGGCACAGCTTGCTCAGGAAACACAGTATCCAGAAATTCTCCAGTCACTCCTCTAGAGGACTGTCAAGTATCACACTGGATTCACAACAAGAGGTTTATCGGAAACTGAAGAGCTGATCTGCGGGCGCTTTCCTTTTGGTAGGCTGGTCACCAACTCTTCTAAACAATGTCCAAAGTAGACACTGCGACCTTCCAGGTATAAACCCAGGCCCCCCGTAAACAAGTAGCTATGACAAAGTAACTACGAGCAAAAGCCTTGTTTAAAAAAGGTTCATTGACCTCTCTAAAATAAACCAATGCAGGGATCCAGAATCCTTCAAACTCAAGTCCACAAAGATGCATTCAATGTGAATGGTTTGCCAGGCCATTGTAGAAGGCAGTTGAGAGTTAACATGTTGCTGTGGGTCTGGAGTCACATTTAGGCCAAACCAGTTAAGGATGAAAGATTTCCTTCCCTCAAGGGCATTAATGAAGATAGTTGAAACTTTATTGCTGGAACAGCACAGCAGGTCAGGCAGCATCCAGGGAACAGGAGATTCGACGTTTCGGGCACAGGCCCTTCTTCAGGAATGAGCAGAGAGTGTTCAGCAGGAGAAGATAAAAGGTAGGGAGGAGGGACTTGGAGGAGGGGAGTTGGAAATGTGATAGGTGGAAAGAGGTCAAGGTGAGGGTGATAGGTCGGAGTAGGATGGAGGCGGAGAGGTCAAGAAGAAGACTGCAGGTCAGGAAGGCGGTGCCGGGCTGGAGGGATCCGGCTGAGACAAGGTGGGGGGAGGGGGGATGAAGAAACTGGTGAAGTCCAAGTTCATCCCCTGCGGTTGGAGGGTTCCCAGTCGGAAGATAAGACGCTCCTCCTCCGACCGTCGGGTTGTTGTGGTTTGGCGGTGGATGAGTCCAATGACCTGCATATCCTCGGTGGAGTGGGAGGGGGAGTTGAAATGCTGTGCCACAGGTTGGTTGGGTTGGTTCGTCCGGGTGGCCCAGAGGTGCTCTCTGAATCGCTCCGCAAGTAGGCGGCCTGTCTCCCCAATATAGAGGAGGCCACACCGGCTGCAGCGGATGCAGTAGATGATGTGGGTGGAGGTGCAGGTGAATCTGTGGCGGATATGGAAGTTTCCCTTGGGGCCTTGGAGAGAAGTGAGGGGGGAGGTGTGGGCGCAAGTGTTGCACCTCCTGCGGTTGCAAGGGAAGGTGCCGGGAGTGGAGGTTGGGTCGGTGGGGGGTGTGGATCTGACAAGGGAGTCGCGGAGGGAGTGGTCTCTACGGAAAGCTGATAGGGGAGGGGAGGGAAATATATCCTTGGTGCTGGGGTCTGTTTGGAGGTGGCGGAAGTGACGGCGGATGATGCGCTGTACATGGAGATTGGTGGGGTGGTAGGTGAGGACCAGTGGGGTTCTGTCCTGGTGGCGGTTGGAGGGGCGGGGCTCAAGGGCGGAGGAGCGGGAAGTGGAGGAGATGCGGTGGAGGGCACCGTCGACCACGTCGGGGGGGAAATTGCGGTCCTTGAAGAAGGAGGCCATCTGTGTTGTATGTATTTTGAACTGGTCCTCCTGGGAGCAGATGCGGCGGAGACGAAGGAATTGGGAGAATGGGATGGCGTTTTTACAGGGGGCAGGATGGGAGGAGGTGTAGTCCAGGTAGCTGTGGGAGTCGGTTGGTTTGTAGTAGATGTCTGTGTTGATTCGGTCGCCTGAGATAGAAACAGAAAGGTCTAGGAAGGGGAGGGAGGAGTCCGAGACTGTCCAGGTGAATTTGAGGTCGGGGTGGAAGGTGTTAGTGTAGTGGATGAACTGTTCAACCTCCTCGTGGGAGCACGAGGTAGCGCCGATACAGTCATCAATGTAGCGAAGAAAAAGATGGGGGGTGGGGCCAGTGTAGTTGCGGAAGATGGATTGTTCCACATACCCTACGAAGAGGCAGGCATAGCTGGGGCCCATGCGGGTGCCCATGGCTACTCCTTTTGTTTGGAGAAAGTGGGAGGATTGGAAAGAAAAGTTGTTCAGGGTGAGAACCAGTTCGGTCAGTCGAAGGAGGGTGTCGGTGGAAGGGTACTGGGTGGTACGGCGGGAAAGGAAGAAGCGGAGTGCTTTGAGTCCTTCGTGATGGGGGATGGAGGTGTACAGGGACTGGATGTCCATGGTGAAGATGAGGCGTTGGGGGCCGGGGAAGCGGAAATCCTGGAGGAGGTGGAGGGCGTGGGTGGTGTCACGAACGTAGGTTCGTGACACCCTATCAGCTTTCCGTAGAGACCACTCCCTCCGCGACTCCCTTGTCAGATCCACACCCCCCACCGACCATATAACTGAAATGAATGATTTATTCCAGATTAATTTGAGATTTGGTTGGCAATAAACATCACCTTTGTTAAAGACACCCACAACCCAGAGGTGAAAGTTAAAATCTGTCTGTATTTATCACTCATTTTTGACTTATCACAATCTTCAGTGTAACATTTTACTGACAATATTTGGATTGTGGAAAACTGTAGCAAAGAGGGAAGGTGGTAATCTGCTGGTAATGTCATTAGACCAACAATCCACAACCCAGGGGGGCAATGGGTTTTTATTAGACTATTAATCCAGAGACCCAGCCAATGTTCTAGGGACCTGGGGTTCATATCCCACCACAGCAGAGGGTAGAATTTGAATTCAATTAAAAAAATCTGAGGTTAGGAGTCTAATGATGATCATGAAACTATTGCTGATTGTTAGAAAAATCCATCTGGTTCACGAACATCTTTTAGGGAAGGAAATCTGCTGTCCTTACCTGGTCTGGACTACATGTGACTCCAGACCCTTAGCAATATGATTAACTCCTTACTGTCCTCTGGGCAATTAGGAAAGGGCAATAAATGCTGGCCTAACCAGAGGCACCCACATCCCATGAGCAAATTTTAAAAAACCCAGGTTAATGTCCTGGGAACATTGGTTCAAATCTCATGATGGCAGATGGTGAAACTTAAGTTCAATAAAATCTGGAAAAAGACCTGTCCTTAAGAGCAACCACAGTCCTACAGTGTAAAAGCCCGTCTGGTTCACTAATACCCTTTAGGGAAGGAAATCTGCCATCCTCACCTCGTCTGGCCTACATCTGACTCCAGCCCGACACAATTGAAGTCTTAACTGCTTCTTCAGTCACATTGAACTCAAACCTGTTGCGCTCTCTACACATGCTGCCACACTTGCTGCGTTTCTCCAGCACTTACTGGTTATATTTCAGATCTCCAGCGTCCTCACAAGTTTGCTTTTTTGAATATGTAGCAAAGTGGGCTGGAAATGCAGTAGTCTCATCTTTCATAATGTTAACTCCGTCTTGTTTTTGTAATCAGTAAACCTGGAGAAAAATGAACTGAATCCACCTTTATTGTGGATGAGTGATTGGGAGCAATCTTTTTTTCCATATGAATAAGAAAAATAATACAACTAAAGTCTATCTAGGCAGATGAGACAAATGAAAATATATCGAGTTATTAACTTTCCCCTTCCATCTTCCACTTTGCAAGGTTGAAATAAGTATTCAATGCAACAAGATTTCTTTTCGTTAAGCATTACTGGCGTACATACACTTGGTAAAAGATCATTAATTATATGTTAACCAGTGGAATCTCTTCACGTCAGTGGCTTCAAGCAGTCATTGAGCTTCATCCTGACTGAAAGTGATTATGTAAAATGGAGGGTGTTGCGAGTTAATAATGTGAGAAATAAAAATGAGCTGGAAACTAGGCTACTGATTAGCTTACACGTGCCAACATGTAAACTTATAAACTAGAAAATCAGAGCAAGAGTAGGCCATTCGGCCCTTCGAGCCTGCTAAGCCATTCATCACGATCATGGCTGATCATCCAACCCAATAGCCTGGTCCTGCTTTCACCCCTTACCCCTGTGTTGTTAAGGAGTTTTAACAGGGTAGATGCTGGGTCAAATGTTTCCCCTATTTAGGAATCTAGAATCAAAGGTTGCAGTCTTAGAATAAGGTGTCACCTATTTGACTGCAAAAAAGTCAGCCATGATCCTATTGAATGATGGGACAGACTTGAGGGCAGAATGGACTGCTCCTGCTACTTCTTACAGTAGTCCCCTTGAGCTTTGACACCAATCTAACGAACAAGTTCAAAATTATCAGAAAGAAGGGTTCTAAGTTCTAGAAAAATAGTAGTCATGACATCTTTCAATCCCACGTGATAGGGTGGTTGCTTTCAGTCTATTGTGTCATGTAAAGCACAAACTTCTTTGTTAATACACCAGAGTCTATCTCAATTTTTGTGCTCAGATCCTGAAAAGGGACTTGAACCCACCACCATGGAAACCAAAGCACTATCCAGTGAACCAAAGCTGACACACTCATGGTCTTCCAGTGTATAACTAACTGTGGAATCTAATGGAAAATAATTAAGATTCCTAAAACCTTCAGATGAGCCAAGGTTAAACACAAAATGTATAATCGGGCATTTTGCATAGAATGCCATTAATTAAGAATCACATTTGCTTCAGACAATCATGGTGACAGTCCGCTGGGAATACATAAAATGTCAGGGAAGAAGAAAAAAATTTTCAAAGCATCTTCATTAATTAATTCACTCGTTACAAAATGTGTAATTGCTGTGTTTCTCGTGACTTGTGTTTGAATTTGAGGAGCTGAAATCTAAAACCTGGAATTAAATTTGTTCTTTATATGGACTGTAACAATTTGTTTATTCACATTCCTCAATTCCTCCTGTCATAAAAACACAGGAGCAGGAGTCTCCTATTCGGCCCTTCAAGCCCATTCCTCCCAACCAATACAATCATGGCTGATCATCCAACTCAATAACCAATTCCTGCTTTCCCCCTACTTTGAACTATATCTAATTCCTTCTTAAAAACATTCCATGTTTTGGTCTCAATTGCTTTTTGAGGCAGTGAATCCCACAGGCTCCCCACTCTCTGGATGAAGACATTTCTCCTCATCTCAGTCCTAAATGGCCTACCCTATATCCTTGGGCTGTGAGCCCTGGCTCTGGACTCCCTGATCATCGGGAATATCCTTCCTGTGTATAGCATGTCTAGTCCTATTAGACTTTTATAGGTTTCTATGAGATTTCCCCAACTCTTTCCTCTAAACTCCAGTGAATATAGTCCTAACTGATCCAGTCTCTCTTCATACCTCCCAAAGTCCAAAGAAGTGCAGGCCAGGTGAATTGGTCATGCTAAATTGCCCATAGTGTTAGGTGCATTAGTCAGGGGTAAATATGAGGAAATGGATCTGGGTGGGTTGCTCTTCGGAGGGTCGGTGTGACTAGTTGGGCCTAAGGGCCTGTTTCCACACTAGGGAATCTAATCTAAACTAATCATACATCAATCCTGTCACCCAAGGAATCAGTGTGGGAAACCTTCACTGCACCCCTTCCATCACCAGAACATCTTTTGTCAGATAGGGGAACTAACCTTGTACACAGTACTCCAGGGGTGGTCTCAGGCAAGACATCCCTGTTCATATACACAGCAGAGAAAGCTTCTCAGAGACATTAGCTACTTAGAGCCATACAGCCTGGAAACAGACCCTCGGTCTAACCAGTCCACACAGACCATGTTCCCAAACTAAACTAGTCCCACCTGTCTGCGCTTGGCCCATATCCCTCTAAACCTTTCCTATTCATGAACTTATCCAAATGTCTTTTCAATCTTGTAACTGTACCTGCAACCACCACTTTCTCTGGAAGTTCATTTCAGGCACAATCCACTCTCTGTTTAAAAACCTCAAGTCCTTTTTAAATCTTTCTCCTTTCACCTTAAAATATGTGCCCCTTAGTTTTGAACACCCTCACCCTAGGGAACAGACCCTTGTCATTCACCTTATCTACGTGGCTCAAGATTTTATAAAACTCAATAAGGTCACCCCTTTCGGGCCAGTGAAACAAATCCCAGCCTTTCCAGTCTATTTTTATATCTCAAGCCCTCCATTCCTGCCAACAACCAGGTACACCTTTCTCTACCCTCTCTAATTTAGTAATATCCTTCCAATAACAGGGTAACCAGAACTGCACACAGTAGTCCAGAAGAGGTTTCACCAATGTCCCATACAACCTCAACATGACATTCCATCTTCTTTACTCAATGAAGGTGAGTGTGCTAAATACCTTCACAATCACCCTATCTGCTGTGATGCAAATTTCAAAGAATTATGTCCCTGAAACCGTGGATCCCTCTGCTCTCCAACAGCACCCAGGTCACTACCATTAATTGTTCTTCAATGTGTGCTACTCAGAACGGCTTGCAGTGAACTGTACCTGCTGCATTTCTGTCCATTCATCTGAAAAATGCTTGTCTTCTTTGTCCATCCTTCTCTTTCAGTTTTCCCTGCTCCCTGATCTGAAACTATAAGCATAGGTCGATGGTCCTCTCTCCATGGCCATTTTCAAACCATTTATGGATGCATTTCTAAATGCATTTCAGCACCATCTTGTTTTAAAACGTAGCTTGCCATCTCCCCCTGCAATATTCTGCACCGCAGAAGCAGACATTACAGCCACCTTCCACCCTCGACATGTTGAAAGGTAGACAAGGGGTTGTAAAATAAAATGGGCAAGGTCCCTATTACCTCCTCATCCAGCCCAGCTTATCTCCAATGTTAAGGTGGGCAGAAATGGTGTCAGATACCTCACTGTCCCTTAGGTTGAATGAGGTCTGATGGTCAATTATCATCCATTTAATGGCCTCATTCTATTTGACTCATGACAAGGGAAGGCAACTATGGGCCAGGAAATGAGGAGAGTGGGGGGGGCAACTGCCTTTGATGGGGGGTGAGAGAGACTGCCCTGCACCTCATTGGAAACACCAACCATGCCATACCTCCACTTCACCCTCCCACCACCAAAACAATGCTCCCTCTCTTTATATCCTCCCAACTCCCATCCCTCTCAAATCCAGTCTCTCAAGCCTCTCATTCACCTCACTGGAGTCCGCCAGCTGCAAATGTCCAAGACCTGACCCTCACCTTTTAAGGGAGTGACCTGGTTGTCTCACTGGGCTGGTGATCTACAGCAGCCCTATACTAGGGATACGGCTTCAAATCCATACTGGGGATATGGATCTTAGCCTGCACTCCCGAAGAAGGGCTCATGCCCGAAACATTGATTCTCCTGCTCCTTGGATGCTGCCTGACCTGCTGCGCTTTTCCAGCAACACATTTTCAGAAACGGTTTCAAATCCCACCACAGCAGACAGTGAACTTTGAATTCAATAAAAATCTGTAATAAAATGCCAATCTAATGGCGACCAGGTTACCGTTACTGATGGGTGTAAAGACTCATCTGGTTCACTGATGCCCTTTCGGAAGGGAATCTGCCATTTTACCTGGTCTGGCCGAGAGGTGACTCCAGACTCACAGCAATGTGGTTGCCTTTTAAATGCCTTTTGGGTCATTTTGGAACAGGAAATAAATGCTGGCCTTGACAGTCACACTCATATCCCCATTTATAAACGGGGCCACAACATTCAAGGCTATGGGCTAAGTGCTGGAAAGTGGGATTAATGTAGGTACAGACTCAATGGATCGAAGGGACTCTTCTGTGCTGTATGACTCTATTAAGAGCCAAAAGGCAAAACAGTAAAACCAGTGAAAATGTCACATACCTCTGAACTGTATAACTCGTACATTTGTTTCCAAGTTTTGTTTTATTGATTCACAGGATGAGGGTCAGGCCAGCATTTATTGTCCATCCCTAATTGCCCAGAGGGCAGTTCAGAGTCAACCACATTGCTGTGGGTCTGGAGTCACATGTAGGCCAGACCAGGTAAGGATGGCAGTTTCCTTTCTTCAAGGACATGAGTGAACCAGATTTTTTTTTCCTGACAATTGATAATGAGTTCATGATCATCATTAGACCTTTAATTCCAGATTTTTAAAAAATTGAATTCAAATTCCATCCTCTACCATCGTAGTGTTTGAATCCAGGTCCCCAGAACATTCCCTGAGTCTCTGGATTAACAGTCCAGCGACAATAATACCACTAGGTCATCACCTCCCCTTACTGGATTATTTGCACTCACTTTTCCCTGTGGGACACCATTTCTTTTTCAGCAGGACACGCTTGTAGCCCCAGTATTAGCCACAGGACTCCACTGGTTGTCTGGGTGGGGCAGAACACACAAAAAAAAGTGAAGACTACAGACGCTGGAGAGTCAGAGTCAAAAAGTGTAGCGCTGGAAAAAGATCAGCAGGTCAGGCAGTGTTCGAGGAGCAGTCTCCTCTACACTGGAGAGACAGATTGCTAACTCACGGAACGTTTCAGGGAACATCTCTCGGACACATGCACCCAACAACCCCACCAGCCCCTGGCTGACCACTTCCACTCCCCCTCCCACTCCACCAAGGACGTACAAGTCCTGGGCCTTCTCCACCACCAAATCCTAGCCACCTGACGCCTGGAGGAAGAACGCCTCATCTTCCGCCTTGGGACCCTCCAACCACATGCCAACCACTACCACCTCCCGCCCCCACACGTTCCTGATGAAGGACTTAGGTCTGAAACATTGATTCTCCTGCTCCTCGGATGCTGCCTGACCTGCTGTGCTTTTCCAGCGCCACACCTTTGGATGCAGAACTCTCACCCTGAAGCCGCATGCCTCACCGTGAGTTTTTGAGTGGGAGGCTGACAGCTGACTTTCTGGATGGGGGGGAGTGGGGAATACAGCACCTGCTCCACAAATCCAGCCCCAAATCATTCCTTTCACTTGCGTTGGAAAGGTCTTGTTCCTGAATTGGAACATTGCTGCCATTTTCCTCCTCTACCTTGGGACGTCCTCAGATGAAGGACATGTCACATGGACACTCATACCACAGGCTCTCTCATAGCCTCCCCAGAAAGCACATCATTCAGACGGTGGGGGGGGAACTATTTTCACTGGAAAATAAACCAGCATCACGTCCTGACTTGGAACTACATTTCCGTTCCCTCACTGGTGCTGGGTAAAAATCCAGGAAAGCCTTCCCTGATGGTCACTATGTGCATGTACCCACATCCCTGAGTGGTTCAAAAAAGAGACACACCACCTTTTCAAGGGGGCAATTAGGGATGGACCAACCCAGCTCGTGATACCCTCCCCCATCCCATCAAAGAAAACAAACAAGTCTAGTTACGTGGATGGTGTGGAATCAATCCCATTCATATATTTACCCCAGTTTCAATAAATCCAAAAAGGGGAAAGAAAACAGTTTCACACCAAGAACAGCAAAATAAAATTAAATAATTGTGTTTGGGGTTTGGGACTGAGCGCACCTACTTCCATTTAGCACAAAAATATACCCCTCCCCCACTTTACTGGAAAACCAATTTCTATTAGGCAATGTGGCACCTGTGCAAGTGTGGCGAATTTAAAAAGCTGCTTTACTACAGTATTTACAATAGATGTGTGATTTGTAATAGTGTCATTTTGATAAATGACTGACTACAGTGGTAGCTTATTCTCTGGTACAGCACATTAATAACACACACCAGTCAAGTTATAAATAACTTCAAACATTTTAAAACACTTACCTATCAAATGCCTTTCTTAATGACACAACATGGTGTTGGCTGACATTAAATTGAATAATGCAAATGATTACTGTTCTCAGAACAAGCCAGGGACCCTGGCAGTTTGGGGAAAACCGTTGGACAGAGGTAATAAGCATTGGTCCAAGAATTCTCAGTCTCAACCTGCCTGGCAGGTACTTTTCCAGAAACAGAAATAATTAAAACCCCAGACAACTCTTACACTAAACGATGACTTGATTTTAAGTAGCATTGGGAATCTTGAGTAATTCGCGCTTTGAGCTAACACACCTCACATCCGTGAGACTGGGTAAAAAAATAAATGGCTAAAGGGCCCAAAATGTTAACTGTTTCTCTCTCCAGAGATGCTGCCAGACATGCTAGGTCCCTTCAGTGCTTTCTGTTTTAATATTAACAATCTATTCATACCACTGTTGTCATTTTCAGAGATGGGGAGGTGCCACTGTTGGACTGGGCTGGACAAAGTCAGAAGTCACACGACACCAGGTTATAGTCCAGGTTATAGTTATTTGAAATCACAGGCTTTCAGAGCGCTGCTCCTTCATCAGGTGAACACTGGCTTTTCTTTGTACTCTCATATGTAGGTTTCAGGGAGCTAATGTAGGGGGTAGGGTAGGGTGTAATGTCACTGGGGTTTTATAATCCTCAGGCCCAGGCTAATGCTCTGGAAGCAGAAAGTTCATATTTCACCACAAGCAATGGCTGGAGTTTAAAGTCAATAAAATCTTAAGTTAAAAATTATTCTCAGTGATGGTGACCATGACAACTATTATCAATTGTTGTAAAGCCCATCTGGTTCACTAATGTCCTTGAGGGAAGGAAACTGGCATCCTCACCTGATTGAGCCTACATGTGACTCCAGACCTACTGTAATGTGATTGACTCTGAAATACCCTCCAGCAGTTCAAGGGCAATTAGGGATGGGCAACAAATGCTATTGATGCCCATTTTCCAGGGAAGAATTTATTTTAAAATGGAAAGAAGAGTTCAGAGGTATGGTACTGCTCAGTTGCAATCTCGGCCATTAATCTGTGGATTTTACAGTTTGTATCCTGTGCCAGCTATTGTTCAGTTGGTAGCACTCTCATCTCTTGAATCTTGAGGTTTTTGAGTTCAAGCCACACTCTCCACAGAAGCTGCCAGACCAGCTGAGATTTTCCATCAACTTATGATTTTGGTTCTTATTACATTATTAACATTTTAAGTCCAGGGACTTCTTCAGAACAAAAATTAAACAAGGGGGTGCGCAAACTCAGCTGCAGAAAGCACAATAACTAAGCTAATGTTGGGAACATAATTACATTTCAAAAATATACTTTATTTATAAGGAAAATCATCTATGTGAGCAGACAAAGCTTTTGAATCAGTTCTGTGCAGGAATCATCCTAAACACTGGAATTTTGCCATTTCTCAGGGTTTATCTGCTGTTGGAAAGTGAATGTGGAAAACTATTTCACATTCATTTTGAGGCAATTAGAGGGTCTGACAACTGAATGGACCCTCATTATGTTTTGGATGGTGGACTTTACCCATTGTACCACAGTGGCAGCTGCAGGAAAGCTTTGATTCTAATCCACTTAACTGATGAAGAATGACAGAGGAGATGCCATTGAAAATAAATCGCCTCTCAGTGCTGGAGAAGTGTTGATAACAGGGATGTGACAGGAAAACTCTTTGTTACACTTGTAACTATAAAAAAAGACATGGCTTTTGATCCAGGACTTTTTAATGTTTATGTGTTTCAGCAACACAAGGTCTTCCATTCACTAAACCGAAGGGGCAGCCTGCCCATTACAGAAATGGCCAATCCTAAATGTTCTGCATTCAGTAAATCTTTGGTGGAATTTATCAAGAGAAGTTGAGGACATGACTGTGCCACAAAGTACAAGGGGTATAGCTCAGTGGTAGAGCCTTTGCCTACAGATCAAGTGAGCCCTGCTTCAAAGCTGGGTGACTCTCCATGACTTTAAAACATCAAATATTTAATTTGAGGGTTCCAGCTCACATGAGGTTTTCTTCTCCCATTTCACTTACGGATGGTATGGTGCCTCAATGGTTAGCGTTGCTGTCTCACAGCCTGGGTGCAGTTTGCACAATCTCCCTGTTTGCGTGTGTGTGTGTGTATGTGTGTGTGGCTGGGTGTGTGTGTGTGCTGGGAAGTGGGGGGGGGGGGGTTGGTTTCTGTCAGATGCTCTGGTTTCCTCCCCCAGTCCAAAGATGTGCAGGTTAGGGTGGATGGGCCAGGGGAAATGCAGGGTTACGGGGTTAGGGTTAATCAACTCAATTTGTGAAGGGCATTTTAAAAAATTAAAAAGCGTAACTTTATTAACTTTTAAATGTCATTTCTACTTCACCTTGTTCATGACTGAAGTGACATTCTCATCTTAGCCAATAAAAATACCTATGGGAACTAATTTTTCTTCCTCTTTCAACCAAACTAACTTCCCCTTTGCTCTGAACTGATCTGCATTTTGTTTTGCTTTCTAATCCCACCTGCCCCTTGCTCAATCTGCTCCTGTGTTCAGACGCTTTAATAAACTAAGCTTGTTCCTTCTGTCACACTGAGCGCCAGGAAATACTGGTGGGAGCTGAGGAGACCCCACCACACTTGACAATAAATAACTCACCTAATTCCTACAGTGGGAATAGGCAATGACAGATGTTGAATCTTTTAATGTCCTCGTGCTGAATGAGGGCATGAAGCTGTCTCATAAAGCAATAGAATATTTTCAGAAAACGCTTACAGCTCAAAAGGTTCCTGCCCTGGACTGATTTCAAACTATAATTCTTCAGGCGTGGAGCTGGCTCATCAGCCACAGACAAGGGTTTAATCAAACTTTACACTTTCAGTGTAAATCCAGGAGGGGCAAAGGCTAGTTACATCGTACATTACTCACTGTTTGTCATTCCCTGTCTTTGACTCTCTGTTTAATATATCATCAGAACTGAAACAGGTATCATAGAATCCTTACAGCAGGCCATTCAGCCCATTGAGTTCATGCTGACCCTCTGAAGAGTGACCCACCCAGGCCATCCCTGTAACCCTGCATTTCTCATGGCTAATTCGTTTAGCCTGCACATCCCTAGAAACTATGAGCAATTTAGCACAGTCAGTTCACCCCAACCTGCATATCCCTGGAGAGTTTAGCACGGTCAATCCACACTAACTTGCACATCTCTAGAGAGTTTAGCACGGTCAATCCACCCTAACCTGCACATCCCTGGAGAGTTTAGCATGGTCAATCCACCCTAACTTGCACATCTTTGGACTGTGGGAGGAAACTGGAGCAAACCCACACAGATATGGGGAGACTGTGCAAATTTTACACAGATAGCCATCCAAGGCTGGACTCAAACCCAGATTCCCAGCGCTGTGAGGCAGCAGTGCTAATCTCGAAGCCACCTGCCCAACTTAGCTGTCCAATGATCAAACAGAATAACTGCATTAGGTTAACACTGTATCCTGCTGCCTGTTCTGTTACCCTGATACACTTGAATAATATAATCTATCTGTAAAGCAGGTAAAACAACACTTTTCACACGAAAATAATAAATCAAATCAGCAGTCTGGATACACCTAAATAAGGTGTTAATTTTGAGTTAATTTGTGAATTTGAAATCATCGCTGAGTTTGGTATATTTCCCCTTTTCAGCATTTCATTGGAAATGGGCAGCTCCTCCTTGTTATGAAGTATTCTGTGATCAAATAAAAATCACCTGTCGTCAAGAATTAGGGTGCACCTTTATTAGGGTTACCACCTTTGCTTGGATGTACTCTTGGTAGTTCTGTTTTCACGTGGAATCACTCACCTCCAAAATCACTCACCTCCAAAATCACTCACCTCCAAACCTCCAAAATCACTCACCTCCAATCACTCACCTCCAAACCTCCAAAATCACTCACCTCCAATCACTCACCTCCAAACCCCCAAAATCACTCACCTCCAAACCTCCAAAATCACTCACCTCCAAAATCACTCATCTCCAAACCCCCAAAATCACTCACCTCCAATCACTCACCTCCAAACCCCCAAAATCACTCACCTGCAAAATCACTCATCTCCAAACCCCCAAAATCACTCACCTCCAAAATCACTCACCTCCAAAATCACTCACCTCCAAACCTCCAAATCACTCACCTCCAAACACTCACCTCCAAACCTCCAAAATCATTCATCTCCAAACACTCACCTCCAAACCTCCAAAATCACTCACCTCCAAAATCACTCACCTCCAAACCTCCAAAATCACACACCTCCAAAATCACTCACCTTCAAACCACCAAAATCACTCACCTCCAAACCTCCAAAATCACTCACCTCCAAACCTCCAAAATCACTCACCTCCAAACAACCAAAATCACTCTCCTCCAAACCTCCAAAATCACTCACCTCCAAACCTCCAAAATCACTCACCTCCAAACCTCCAAAATCACTCACCTCCAAACAACCAAAATCACTCTCCTCCAAACCTCCAAAATCACTCACCTCCACTCACCTCCAAACCTCCAAAATCACTCACCTCCAAACCTCCAAAATCACTCACCTCCAAACCTCCAAAATCACACACCTCCAAACCTCCAAAATCACTCACCTCCTAACCTCCAAAATCACTCACCTCCAAACCTCCAAAATCACACACCTCCAAAATCACTCACCTCCAAACCACCAAAATCACTCTCCTCCAAACCTCCAAAATCATTCTCCTCCAAAATCACTCACCTCCAAACCTCCAAAATCACTCACCTCCAAAATCACTCACCTCTAAACCTCCAAAATCACTCACCTCCAAATACTCTCTCAGTTGAACTGCCTTTTCCCTACTTCACACTTATCTCCAATAAATTTGCAACTAATAAGAACATAGAAAGAAACCACAAGCTGAATCATTTAATGCATCAGTGATTTTCTTTCCTGGATTGCTCACAATAATAGGTTAAACTTCAATTTCTGGAATTCCCACAACATTCCTCATAACTGGAATTCCAACCTTTACATACCATTAAACATTTGCCAATTGTTGCTATTTTTCAATTCAACGCTGTGAAAGTAATCTCTGAGTTCGTTCATAGGGGAGCTGTGACAGTGATTCCAACTTCCATCCATAATAAAGGGGACACTGACTGGTTGAGGAAGTAATGGCAACATAAGAAAATGCTATTTTTAAGCAGCGAGTGAGCAGGGTCTGGAAAGCAGTGCCTGAGAGA
This sequence comes from Chiloscyllium plagiosum, assembly GCF_037043375.1. Lineage (NCBI taxonomy): Eukaryota > Metazoa > Chordata > Chondrichthyes > Orectolobiformes > Hemiscylliidae > Chiloscyllium > Chiloscyllium plagiosum. The sequence continues at coordinate 10,513,714 of NW_028270172.1, forward strand.
GAGATTTGATTCTGAAGAGAATTGGATCATTATCTGACAATAGGACTAGCAGCTCTGACAGAGAGCTGGTACAGACATGGTGAGCCGAATGACTTCCTTTGTGATTTCTCATCAGAGCTGAAAATGTGTTGCTGGAAAAGCACAGCAGGTCAGGCAGCATCCAAGGAGCAGGAGAATCGATGTTTCGGGCATAAGCCCTTCTTCAGGAATGAGGAAAGTGTGTCCAGCAGGCTAAGATAAAAGGTAGGGAGGAGGGACTTGGGGGAGGGGCGTTGGAATTGCGATAGGTGGAGGGAGGTCAAGGTGAGGGTGATAGGCCGGAGTGGGGTGGGGGCGGAGAGGTCAGGAAGAAGATTGCTGGTTAGGAAGGCGGTGCTGAGTTCGAGTCCAGCTTAATGTTTGCATAAAGTGTTAACCACAATCTCAGAAACTCAAGCCTGACCTTTGCTGTGAAAGAGTAACTTCTGCATAATCACAACTACAAAGTCTGTAAGGACCTCTCAACATTTAGATAGTGAAAGGTCCAATGTAAACCTGGGAGTGAAGGACAATTCACGTGCCCTCTAAAGCTTGAACGGAAACTTTAGGGATAACTCAGTTTTTGGGAGACAATGGTTAACTTAGCTCATTAAAGATATGCATTGTGCGACAGTGACCTACTTTCAATCACTCATGTGGAGCATGTGGTTTGTTGAAAACAGTTAACTCAGGAGTGAGTCAAATGAGGCACTAAAAATAGAGTGTGGTACTGGAAAAGCACAGCAGGTCAGGAATGAGGGCTTATGCCCAAAACATCCACTCTCCTGCTCCTTGGATGCTGCCTGACCTGCTGTGTTTTTCCAGCACCACACCATCGACTCTGACTCTCCAACATCTGCAGTCCTCACTTTCTCCTAAAAATAACAGGGCTGTTGGCACACTGGTGATATCAGCACTAATGCAGGGACCCAGGTTAATGCTCTAGGGAGAATTTAAATGCAATCAATCATTACAGAGCGACAATCTATAATAGAGGCCATTCAAACTAAAACCCCATCTCATTCTCTGAAGTCCTCTGGCAAAGGAAATCAACCATCCTTAAACAGATAGGTCCACCTGTGACTTCAGATAATGTGAACTGTTCTCTGTCATGGTTAAGCCCACACATTCCAATGGCAATGAGTTATGGCCAACAAAACTTGGCCCAAGGGAAGAATAAACAAAAATCACTCGTTGCAATAGCTTCCGGCAAACCTTCCCTTCACCTTTTTAGGAGGGATGCTCGCAGCTTATTCAGTTTCATTTTGTCCTTCTTCGAATCTTTGGACAGCAAGAGATCATACTACCAAATGTTTGTTAATGGCAGTAGTTGCTAGCCATAAGAAATAGGAGCAAGAGTAGGCCGTTTGGTCCCTCGAGCCAGCTCCACCATTTAATGAGATCATGGATGATCTTGTCGTGGACACATTCACTCGTTCTCCATAACCCTTAATTCCTTCGCTGTTCAAATATCTTATCCCAGCCTTAAAATTTACCCGTACCCGTGGGTGATACGTTCCGAGACCTACTGCAGAAGTCCGAAACTGGGCACAGTAGTGAACCCATTAATTCAAATGGGAAACTTACTTGCCCAGCAACCCCCCTGGTCCCTGGTTCTTGAATGTTCCATGTAATATGTTTGGGCAGCAGTAAACTGCAGATAACTGAAACCACGGAAACCGATTCTGCGGATACGGGAGTCACCCTAAATTCAAGGAGAAAGTCTCAACACCTTCACTGGGCAGGGTACTCCACAGACTCCCAACCCTTTGGGTGAAGAAGCTCCTCCTTAATCCAGTTTTAAATCTGCTTCCCCTTATTTTGAGGCCTTGCCTCCAATTCTAGTTTCACCTGCCAGTGGGTACAGCCTCCCTGCTTCTATCTTATCTATTCTCTTCGTAATTGTATATGTTTCAATAACGTCCCTGTATTGAATAGGCCAAAGGGCTAAAGGTTAATGATGATAATCAGTAGCAGTAGATTGTATCAGATGGGCTGAAGGGCTGCAATTGTGGCGATACTTGACAAGCTGCATGAGTTTGAATGAGACGGCAGCTGCAGCTTGTTTTTTCTCCTGTATCTGGACTAGCAAGCAGCTTTGTCTTCTGTCTTTCTGTGTTGGTTTTTTGTTACACTGTATAAAGGAGAGAGTTTCATTCCAAGTGGGTGGAACTTCCCCTCGGACCGGGATTGTGAATGGTGCCAGGAGCAAACCTAAGCCCCCCAGACCAGCCATCGATCGAGGGGTCCCCAATGGGCAGGAGGCCTGTCACTTTTTCTCCTTTCTTTTCCATTTATTACTCTCATTATCATCATCATTCATTATTATTACTTAATAAACACCCATATTTAAGCAAATTGCCTTTGTCAAGTCTTCACTTAATTACATTTAACCAAATCCAAAAAGAACTACTTGGTTACATCCTCTGATTCAAGACAATCCCCACTCATTCTTCTAAATACCGATGAGTATAGCCCCAGACTACTCAATCTCTCCTCTTAAGGCAACCCTCTCAACTTGAGAATTGACGTAGTAAACCTCCCCTGCACCCTCTCCAGTGCCAGTCCATCCTTTCTCAAGTAAAGTGACCAAAGCTGAACACACTACTCCAGGTGTGGCCTCACCAGCAGCTTTCACAGCAGCAGCAAAACCTCCATTTTTAAACGCCATCACCCTAGCAACAAAGGACAATATTCCATTGGCCTTAACTCCCTGCTGCACCTGCAAACCAACTTTTTGTGAATCGTGCACAAGGACACCCAGGTCCCTCTGCACAGCAGCATGCTGCAATTTTACACCATTTAAATAATAGTCCATTTTGCTGTAATTCTGACCAAAATGGATAACCTCACATTTACCAACATTGTACTCCATCTGCCAGACCCATGCCCGCTCACATAACGTATGTATATCCCTCTGCAGACTTGCAGTGTCCTCTGCACACTTTGCTCTACACTTAGCTTAGTGTCATCTGTGAACTTTGACGCACTACACTTGGCCTCCAACTCCAAATCATCTGTGTAAATTGTAAATAATTGCAATCCCAACACTGATCCCTGAGGGACTAGTCACTTATCGCCAACCAGAAAATGACCCGTTTATCCCCATTCTTTGCTATAAAGACATTTTTATTAAACAATACAGCAAGCAGATGATGACAGCACAACATATTGTATATAAGGTTTACGTGTGCAAGTAACAGAAGCTAATTACTCTGATTAGTTCACTAATGCCCTTTACAGAAACCCATCCTTACTTGTCCAGTCCACGTGAATTCAGACTCATAGCAATGAGACTGACCCTTAACTGCCCTCTGAAATGACTGAACTAGTTCAAATGCAATTTGAGTGAGCAAAGGCTGGTCTTACTAGCAACACCTAAATGCCATGAAAAAATAAAGAAAAGAAACATATAAATCAGATTATTTAAATCCTCAGCAGAACAGCATTTGTAGAAAGGAGTAAACATTTGTCTTGAAACTCTGGAGAGAGAAAAGCAGCATATTTCCAGCATTTTGTGTTTGCATTTCAGATTTTCAAATCACGATACTTTGTGAGAGAAGACAATTGCTTGACTGCTATGCTAATTTATAATTGAAGCAATAGCTTTTCTCAACACGTATAGCTGAACTATTACTTTTTGAAAGCTTCAGGCAGGTTTGATGATTTAAGCAATACTGGGTTGAAAATTAGTTTTGTTTTTAATAAAAGACCAGTTCAGTTAAATGACTTTCTTTTCCCTGAGTTGACTAATCAGATGCAGATTTGATAAAATTCCAGGAGTTGTCTGTATTTGAATTGAATGGTTTGCGTTCCCATACAGAATTACAAGTTAAGCTGGAAAATGGGTTTTAAGGGAAGTTGGTTTTTATTGATCTTGGAGCATCATAGTCAGAATGATAAAGCACTGAAGGAGGCCACTCAGCCCACTATGCCTGAACCAACTTAAATGGGAGACCGATTCAATTACTCACAAGGGGGCACATCCAAGTTGGCTCCAGAATGGGCAACATTATACACATTTCACTGTTCCTAGATGCAAACGGCAATATTAAGTAAATCTAAAAATTGGCATGTTCTTTTTCTACAGTCCCGTCAGTTTCCCCTTTCAAATAGTTAATAAGTTCTTGTTTGGAAGCTAATTGAATCTGCTTCCTCCCCTCCTGCAGGCCATAGGAATACAGAAGTATTGAAGGGAACACTATGCTAAATCAGAGTTAAAATGTGTCATGTTTTATTCCCTTTGGTCTTAATTTGGTGCTACTATTTAGATAAATAGACAATCCCAAAGCTTTACAAAACAACATGAGTTTCAATATTCCTCAGACTGTGCAATTTTGTGGCAATTGTATACTCGTGCAATTTACTTCTAAATTGGTGGGCGGCAGGGTGGCACAGTGGTTAGCACTGCTGCCTCGCAGCGTCAGAGACCCGGGTTCAATTCCCCGCCTCAGGCGACTGTCTGTGTGGAGTTTGCATGTTCTCCCCGTGTCTGTGTGGGTTTCCTCCAGGTGCTCCGGTTTCCTCCCACAGTCCAAAGATGTGCAGGTCAGGTGAATTGGCCATGCTAAATTGCCCATAGTGTTAGGTAAGGGGTAAATGTAGGGGTATGGGTGGGTTGCGCTTCGGCAGGTCGGTGTGGACTCGTTGGTCCGAAGGGCCTGTTTCCACACTGTAAGTAATCTAATCTAAATTCTCGAGCTGTTACTGATTCTGCAAAGTTTACATTTATTGTGCATTCCTAGTTACTCCCGAGGGACTATTTAGCCTTCTCCTCAGCTCATTGCAGTCCTTGTAATTACAAAAGTTTAAAAATCTTAAAAAAGATTTCAGGATTACAAGTGGGAATGATGAAAGAGTGACATGTGTCTAAATTAGCATGGTGTGACCTGGGACAGAGGCCATGTTTCTGTACTGATCTTTCTTAGTGGTGGAGATTACGGGCGAGGGAGGTGTTGTCCGAATAATGTCGGGGAGATGCTGCGATCCATCCTTGAGATCGGATGCACTCAGTGCATCAACTGTCAAGGGGTGTGTCACTGAAAGTCTGAGATGATGATTTACTAGTCCTTGCCTTGTTGGAGATAAATCAATTAAATGGCAGTCACCTATAACAATACACAAGATGGCAGTAATGAGTCAACCGAATTGGTGAGTCTAAAATGCTAAATGCAATAGACCAGGTTGAAACAGCAGCTTTTCAAGCACTGAGGGCACAGATAAGTGGGATTTGGTGTTGCGCAGAAAATAGGCATCAAACATTTGAATAAATTCTAATTTATAGAAGGTATATGAGAAGCCACTCATGGGATTATTGGAATAGACGCATTTGGAAATACTAAAATATATGGATAATTTGTGGGCATTTAGGTTCACTGATTTTTAAAAAAAGAGTAATATTTTAATTATTGATTTAATAACCTGGATTTTGAAGTCAGTTGATGAAACTGTGGCCTTCACTGGCACCCTTGATGAAAGCTCTTTACAGCACCCTCTCCAATATGGATTCGGATTTCCCACACATTAATCTGAATCGGGCATCAAGAGGATCTCCAGGCATCTATCAACAGTGATGTCACCAAATAAGGTAAGCAGTCAACTGCACTGAGAAAATTCTCTCAGTCCACACACCAGGCAATCCTTCAATCTTTAAAAAAATTTCAAGCAAAATTCTTTCATGGGATATAGACATCATCATCAAGGTCAACAATTGTTGCCCATCCTTCTTGAACTGAATGGTTTGCTGGCCATTGTCAGGGGACAAGAGGACAGTAATGAGTCAATCACATTGGTGAGAGTCTAAAATGCTATACACAACAGACCAGATAAAAACAGCAGATTTTCAAGCAATGGGGTGACAGATAAGCAGGACTTGGTGTTGGTCAGAAAATTGGCAGCAAAACTTTGAATGAATTCAAATGCACAAAACATGGACAATGAGAAGCCACCCATGGGATTATTGGAATAGACGCAATTAGAGATACCAAAATATATGGATTATTTCAGGGCATTTAGGTTCACTAACTTAAAAGATATTGAAATGCAATATGTGAATTATCGAACCATCTACAGATTTCAAGTCACATAGGCCAGGCCAGGTAAGGATAGAAGCTTTCTTTTCCTAAAAGACATCAGTAATTCAAATGGGTCTCTATAGCAATAGATAGCAGTTTCATGGCACCATTACTGAGAACAGCATTATGTTCCAGGTTCACAAAATGAATTTGAATTCCATCGGCTGCCATACGGATTTGAGCCCGTGTCCCACAGCGTTATCTGGGCCTCCAGATTAAAGCCAAAGGCAACACTAATGTGACACCGCCTCCCCATAATTTGGATTTGTACAAATTTAGGATTAGTTTATAAGGGTCAGAGGGGTTGTTCAGCAGACATTGTTACAAAACTCAGATGCACCTCATGAACAAGGCAAGCTTTGGGATGTTTTCCACAGCAATAGCACAGCATGAAGGAGGAAGTTCTCTTTAGTGCAATGATTTCTAATTGACTGTTGCCTGTATGGGTAACAATGCACACTACAGAGAAGCAACTTCTTTTCCTTTATTCCTTCATGGGAAGAGGGCATCGCTGGCCAGGCAGCATTCATTGGCTATCTCCAACTGCCCAAGGGCAGGTAAGAGTCAACCACATTGCTGTGGGTCTGGAGTCATATGTAGGCCAGACCACTTAAGGATGACAGTTTCCTTCCCTAAAGGACATTACTGGGTGGAGAGAACCAGATCTGTTTTTCCAACAGTGGTCATTATTAGACTCTTAATTGCAGATTTTCACTTTTTATTGAATTCAAATTCCACCATCTGCCATGATGGGATTCGAACCTAGGTCCCCAGATCATTACCTGATTCTCTGGATTAACAGTCCAGTGACAACACCATTGGAACATTGCATCCCTTGTATCAATGACAGGTACTCCTTGACTCAAAGTTGTTATTTTCAGAGAAGTAAATACCAAATTTCACTAGCATTGTAACAAGAAATTCAGGACATTCTAATCTATCCTCAAAGTACAGGATTCAGTTTACATAACCTGTTAAAGGTCAACAGAAAGCCACAAAAAGAGCTGCAAAGTATGATAGATTATGAGAAAAAAAACTAGCTCAGAATATAAAGACAGATAGCAAAAGTTTCTATAAATTAAATATAAAAAAAAAACAATGGCTAAAATAAACATTGGTCCTTTAGAGGATGAGAAGGGGGATTTAGTAATGGGATATGATGAAACGGCTGAGGCATTGAATAGGTATTTTGTGTTGTCCTTCACAATGGAGAACCCTAATAACATGCCAGTAAGTGACGAAGAGACGAAGGTAGGTGAGGACCTGGAAACAGTCATTATTATGGACGAGGTAATGTTAGGCAAGCGAATGGAGCTAAGGTGGTCCTGATGGAATGCATCCCAGGGTACTAAAAGAGATGGCAGGAGAAATAACAAATGCACTTGTGGTAATTTTCCCAAAGTTCACTGGACTCTGGAGCAGCTCCAGCAGATTAGAAATCAGCAATGTGACACCGCTGTGTAAAACGGGCGGTAGACAAGAGATGGAGAATTATAGATCGGTTCGCTTAATAATAGATTCAAGCACCTACAGAAGTTAAGGAAGAAATAGCAAGGCATCTAGAAATTGTCCTGTTGGGCAGACACAGTATGGGTTCATGAAGGGCAGGTCATGCTTAACAAATCTCTTGGAATTCTATGAAGACATCATGAACAAGGTGGACAATGGGGACCCAGTGGATGTGGCGTACCTAGATTTCCTAAAGGCATTCAACAAGGTGCTGCACAAAAGGCTGCTGCATGGATAAAGATGCAAGGCGCTATGGGCAATGTATTAGCATGGAGAGATTAGTTAACTAATAGGAAGGAAAGAGTGGGTATAAATGAGTGCTTTGCTGGTTGGCAATCAGTAACTAGTGGTATGACTCACGGATCAGTATCGGGACTGCAATTATTCATAATTTATATAGATGATTTGGAGTTGGGGACCACGTGTAGTGTATCAAAGTTTGCATAGGACACCGAGATGAGTGGTAGAGCAAGCGTGCAGAGGACTGTGAAACTTTGCAAAGGGACATAGATACTTTGACTGGGCAAAGGGAAAACAATATTAATAAATGTGAAGTCATCCATTTCAGTAGGAGTAACAGTAAAAATGATTATTACTTGAATGGTAAAAAGTTGCAGTATGCTGCTGTGCAGAGGGACCTGGGTGTCCTTGTGCATGAATCACAGAAGGTTGGTCTGCAGGTACAAGTAATTAGAAAAGTAAATGGAATTTTGTCATTCATTGCTGAAGGGATTTTGTTTAAAAGGTTATGTTGCAGCTGTATAAGGTGCTGGGGAGGCCACATCTGGAGGAGTGTGTGCAGTTTTGATCTCCTTACTTGAGAAAGGATGTACTAGCACTGGACGGGGTGCAGAGGAGGTTCACTCGATTCCAGAGTTGAGGGATGTTGGCTTGTGAGGAGAGACTGAGTAGACTGGGATTATATTCATTGGAATTCAGAAGAATGGGGGGGGGGGGGGGGATCTTATAGAAACATATAAAATTATGAATGGAATTGATAAGATAGTAGGAGGGAGGATGTTACCACTGGCAAGTGAAACTAGGACAAGAGCGCATAGCCTCAAGATTAGAGGGAGCAGATTTGAGAAGGAATATCTTCACCCAGAGGGTTGTGAATCTGTGGAATTCCCTGTCCAGTGAAGTAGCTGAGGCTTCCTCAGTAAATGTTTTAAAGTTAAGATAGATTTTTTTTGAACAGTAAAGGAATTAAGGGTCATGGTGAGAGGGTAGGTAAGTGGGGCCGAGTCCATGAAAAGATCAGCCATGATCTTATTGAATGACGGAACAGGCTCGATGGGCCAGACGTCCTACTCCTGCTCCTAGTACTTATGCCCTGCGCTAAAACAGTCCAGTAAGGAGGCAGAATTAATAAACTATCAGATCTTATAGCACAATGGCTTAAAATAAAGCAGAACTGCACAGATGGCTAATCAAAATTCTGCCCTCACAATATGAAGGACAGTAAGAATGTATATCCATTCTTTAATCAGAGCATGAAGCGTTTTATACAAGTCTAAGTTAAATGCATGTGGCACAAGACAAACCATTTGTGACAAAAAGTGAATATGAAATGATTGCAAAATCTAAACCCAAGTAGAGAGGGCCAAACAGTTGGCATTGCTAATGCGGTACAGAATTCAAATAGAAACTACACCTTAAGTCTGTAAGTTAGCGCAGTGAGCTGGGAGGTTTGTTTTCAGACATTTTGTCACCGTACTCGGTAACATCATCAGTGAGAGTCTCTCGTGATGCGCTGCTGGTATGTCCCGCCTCTCTATTTATAGGTTTTGGTTTCTTAAGGTGGGTGATGTCATTTCCAGTTCTTTTCTTTTTCTCCAAGGAAAGGTAGATAGGATCTAAGTCGGTGTGTTTATTGATGGAGTTCTGGTTAGAATGCCATGCCTTTAAGAATTCTCATGTGTGCCTTTATTTCATCTGTCCAAGGATATGTGCATTGTCCCAGCCAAAGTGGTGTCCTACACTTTCTTCTGATACCTCCCTGTTCAAAGCACACACTGCACTATTATTATAGTGAAAACAAGTTATCTATGAGTAAACACAGAAACCCATCAAATCAGGTCACATTTAAGACCTGTGTTTTACATGTCCATGGATTGTCAGCAGCAATCGAACACGTGCTCAATGTTTTCACAGAATTAACGCCATATTTAATGACAGGTCAACAGCTTTTGATGCTAAGTCAAAACCAGTAGAATTGTGGATACTGTAAGTCAGAAACAAGCACAGAAATTGCTGGAAAGAAATCAGAGTTAACGTTTCAGGCCAAGTTCTGAGGAAGGGTCAACCCGTAAAGTTAACTCTGACTTCTCTCCACAGATGCTGCCAGACGTGCTGAACTTTTCCAGTGATTTCTGATTTCATAGCTTTTGATACTATGTTGCCGTGTGTGGTATAATTGTTGTGGGTTGGAATACTGCTTAGTGCAACGGAAACCAACTGTAGTTTCAGTAACGTTACCTTCTCGAGGTGAGTTGACTCAATTAAAAAAAAAACAGGGTTGAACCAGATATTTCTCTGATGAGAACACTATTCCACACAAAACAGTAAACAGCAAATCCCCATTATACTACAACAGTTTCATCATACTTTAAACTACCCAGTACAAAACACTTGGGAGTTTTATTATTTTCTACAAATATTTTAATTCATACATATATTTTCAGCCAGAGGTGGCCTCCCTTGGTATCTATATTTCACATAACTTGGATAGTATGGACTGCATAAATTACAGCTCTAAGTTACAAAAGAATAAAACCTTCATAGTTTGGCAGAACTTTTTTTTCTCTTTCATGATGTTGTCCAGGTCCCTCTGACAAACTCATGCTGCTGAAAATCGTGGAATATTCTGGGCCATCAAATTAATCCCATGCACAGTTAGAACTAACAGCCTCCAAACATTCTTCTTAAACTTATTCATTTGGTGGTCAGGTTTTCCCTGTCAATTGAGTTTCTTTCCCCTTACACCTCACCCGACAGCTCAGCGGCACGGGTCAATACGTGGAAGAACGGTCTCTGAAACGAAACAAAGTTAAGGCAGGACATCTGGAGGATGAGTAGCTGCCAACAGAACACCTCGACAGTGTCAAACATCAGGAGATGATGATAGAGGGCTCAGTGAACTGAAATACTGCGCCATCAAACAGGTCTTCAGGCAGTTCTTCATCGCCATCAGCAAAGTATGTTGGGAATGGTGGATTCTCATTGTCTTGCTGATGAGTAGGCAATGTAGTGTCATTGACCTGGTCCAAAAGAGAGAGAAGATAAGGCACTGCAAAAGCAAAGTCACTGCAATCTTTAAATCAGTCAATGCAATTTAATGTGTTAAATCACCTCTGATAAAGAATGCACATCATTCCAAACAAATAATGAAACCAATTCATCTAATTTGTTGGAACCTGTTCTAAATTTTCATTTGTGATCAAATAATTTTATCTCTCGCATCTTTAGAGCCAGATGCAGAGCATGAATGTTATCTTTTGAAATTCTTGTAATGAACTGACAACAGCAGCAAATTACATGAAATATAAGCCTGCGTTCCAACAAAAAGGTCACTGACCTAAAATGCTCAGCCTATCTATCATTCTCTCAGATGGTGCCTGACCTGCTAAAGCCTCACAGCATTTTGTGTTTTTATTTATTTAGCGTTTAGCCTTCCTGCATGACCTTTGTGTGGGTGACAACATTCTCTTCGGGCCATTGTAAAAGCTGACACAATCCTCGGGTTTCCAATAAAAGATCTGCATGATGATATAGCAGCCCTCGTGACCCTGGCAAGTTCTAAAGTGCTTTACAACCAATGAAATATTTCTGAAGCATCAGCCTGATTGTAATGTCAGAAACACCGCACTGAATCGATAGGCAGCAAACTCTCAAAAACAGCAATTGCTTAATGACTGATGTTAACTGAGTAACTAATACTGGACAGGGCACCCAAAGTCCGAACCCATCTTGTATTGAATCTTGTGAACTTGAGACTTTTTTTTGCCTCCCTCAAACTCATCAACACACACAAAAATGTCACCACTCTGAAGCAGATGTTTCATTTTATCTCCATCTTAGATGCCTTTCTCAGCTGTAAAATACTCCCAAACTCTCATACCCGTTATTCCTGGAGATATCTCTCCTCCTTCAAGTCTAAAGGACTTAAAGCTTACTGCATCTGGTACACGAAGGCTTCAAGACCAGATCTATTGGAGGTAATATATACGCTGTCAGGCTCCCACTCCAAAGCTACCCAGTAATCCAGGAAACCCCTACTTTAAAACCCAGCTCTTTAGCAAAGCTTTTGGTCATCGCTTCCTGTTCCTTCTTTGGTAAAGCATTTCAATTTTGACAACAAATGTGCCAATCTCCCAACTAGGTAAACCAGACTTTGAAAACCCTATGAAAAAGTTAATGTTAAAATGTGACAATATTCAAACATGCTAGCCTGAGATGAATTACAGCAGGTAAATCCATGAAGTTGGCATAAATCTCTCATTTACTGCTCACCCTCCCAGCAACCTCCCATTTCCGGTTATAAAAACTATCAATGCATAATGAAGTAATGTTCAGGAATATGCACAAGTCCAGCTTTAAAACAAATCATCATCATTTTTCAGAGAAACATTTCCCCAATGCGAGCATTCCCTCCACCACCAATCTTCCCCATCATTCCTCTTTGCACTGGTGGCACATGTACACCTGCTGTGAAAAGGAGAAAGGGTAAATCTTCAATGACAAATGCTGGCACTGTTCTCAATTTAACGACCTGGAGCCTGTGACAATAATGTACGATGGATCACTCCCTTTTCCAGGATGGAACTGCTGGTGACCTGCTCACTATCCATGCAGTCACACTGCCTCGGATGCCCAAGCGGGAGACACTGTCTCCAGCAGAGTGGAGGGTACATGAACATATCAATAAGGGAGGCTAGGCTATTCAGACTTACACGGAATATTCCATAAATACTGCTGGCTGCTGCTGTCAAAAAATCCACATGCTTTGGAAATGTATCCAGGAGTTAACTGTGTGATGAAGAGGGGAGGATGTCTATCATTGGTGTGTACTCATTCGCAGTAGTAAAACTAAGCTCTAGATGCTGCAAAGAAATTGACCCCTTGCTCTTTCTCACCTTTCAGTGGATACACGATAATAATTTGAATCCCTGCCACACTCATGTCCACACTAAGCACGAGGCTCTCAGTTTCAAATCACAAAGGGATAAGAAGGTATAGCTGATAGGATACCATCCCTATATTATTTGTCCTTCACTGATGAAATATTTTGGGACGGGGAGCACATTGTACAGAATATCTATCAGAAAAGCACAACGGCAACTCTGCCTGACAGATTCAGCAGTTTAGGAGCGAATGTCCAATTTATAATTAGACCACTGCATTGGGGTTTTGAAAAAAATGTTAGAGGGGTTATACAACTGTAGTTGTTGCTCATTTTTTGCAAACAAATTCTTAAAAGGTATCAGAACAAGTTTAAGAAATGAAATTGTCAAGTAAAATGTGCTCCCGTTAATAATTTTGCATATTACAGGATAATGTTGGAACTGAATAGTAATACATTTCCAAATCTGTTTAACATTGAGTCTATGCTACATTTATAGTCCCAATGAAACAACTTCAACTGCATGCCTTCCCATTGCGTAGTGATTAATGCACTAACCATCATGCTTGTTTTAAGCTTCAAATCAACAGCTGGTTGAATTATTATTTATTGTACATATTGAAGGATATTTCCACAGCTGAGTGAACAAATGATTCACATTCACATTATTCATTGAGAAGTAAAGTTATGTGCAGCAATCTGCAACAATGCAAATACATTTTCTTTAAGATTTCAGCAATCATACAACAAGGGAGGCGATGGCAAAGTGGTGCTGTCGCTGGCCTGTTAACCCAGAGCCCCAGATAATGTGCTGGGGACCTGGGTTTGAATCCTGTATGGCAGATGCTGGAATGGAACTGGAATTAAGAGTCTAATGATGACCATGAATCCACTGTCAATTGTTGGAAAAACCCATCTGGCTCACTAATGTCCTTCACTGCTCTGGCCTACATGTGACTCCAGACCCACAGCAATGTGGTTGATTCTTAACTACCTTCTGGGCAATTAGGGATTGGCAATAAATGCTGCCTAGTCAGCGATGCCCTCATCCCAGGAATAAATTTTTAAAAAGGTAATTAGAAGAGAAAGCAGGCCATTCAGCCCCTTGAGTGTGCGCAGTACCATTTGAAAACACCACGCCTGATCTGAATGTACCTTCAACTCCATTTTCCTGCCTATCCTCAAGACCCTTACATCCCTGACTGACCAGGGAATCATAGTCTGCTTTCAAAGTAGTCAATGACTCTACCTCCACCAAAAGGGCTACTCTTGACCCTCTGAGAAGATTTCTCAGCTGCCTTGAATGGGAGAGTCTTGACTTTTAAATTGTCTCCCTTTTTCTAGTCTCTCAAACATGTATTCAATAAGCTTCATAAAACCATGAGGAGCATAGGTAGGGTAAATAGACAAGGTCTTTTCCCTGGGGTGGGGGATTCTAAAGCAAAAGGGCATAGGTTTAGGGTGAGAGGGGAAAGATCTGAAAGGGACCTAGGGGGCAACTTTTCACACAGAGGGTGGTGCATGTATGGAGTGAGTTGCCAGAAGTAGTGGTGGAGGCTGGTAAAAATACAACATTTAAAAGGCACCTGGATGGGTTTATGAATAGGAAGGGTTCAGAGGGTTTGGGTCAAATGCTGGCAAATGGGACGAGATTAGGTTAGGATATCTGGTCAGCATGGGCAAGTTGGACCAAAGGGTTTATTTCAGTGCTGTACATCTGTATAAATGAACTTTGGAAATAGACATTTTGTTTGGTGCTTAATAAGTGCTGATGTCTCAGATGTGTGGAGTATTGCCAGTGGTTCTGTGTAACAAATGATATTTATGTGGAGTTAATGGTCAATGGGCAATGCACCAGAATGTTGATAATGGGGGTGGGGTGTTCAGCAACGATAGCGACATTGAAAGCCAAAAGGGCAACGGTTAAACATTTTATCAGAGATGGACACTGCCTGACACTTGTGTGGTGCGAACGTTCCTTGCTGTTTATCAGCCCAAGCCAGGATGTTAGCCAGATCTTTCTGCACATGGACACTGGTGGCTTCTGTATTGAGAAACGACGAATAATGTTAACATTGTGCAATCATCAGCAAACATTGCCACTTCGGAATTTCTGATGGAAAGAAGATTATTGATGTAACAAAAGGACCTGGGAGTCAGCTTAAGGTGAGAGTTCTGTTTATATGGAATGCCAGGCATTAGACATTGATTCAGTCTGTAAAACACTCCTAAACATTGTTGGTCCACAGCAAGGTATTGTAAATATGTCAAGTAGGACTTAACACATACATTAAATAATTAGACTTCCTTTTTGTAAATGTACCGGAGGGTGTTGAAGAGATAAACAACAGCTTTAAAGATTCCATTCTCCTTATGTATATTGAAGGCGAAGATTGATAGATTCTCCATCAGTCGGGGATCAAGGGTCATAGGGAAAGGGCAGGAAAGTGGATGTGCGCAACGTCGGATCAGCTGATCCTGACACTGTTGAATGGCAGAGCAGGCTCGATGGGCTGAATGGCCTACTCCTGTTTCTCTTATATTCTTAAACAATAATCACTTCAAGCACAGGAAGGTACAGGGGGCAATGTGCACACAGCCAGAATAAGTAAATTCATAACAGGCCAGAGGACTTATCGAGTCATACAATGTATATGGTCTCAACTTTGAAAGATTTTTCAAAGTCTTGCTTACAAGAATTCCTAAAATGTCAGTTTTCAGCTCCTGGTATCTCATCTACACCTCACCAACTCACAATCAGAATTAAGCTTCAGCAACAACTAATCAGTGAGAGTTCATTTCATCCACAGTTTGCTGCCAAGATGCATTTATTGTCAGGGCTGCAGACCAGTTTGCACGATTTTCATTAGGGTCATCATTGCATGTATACCTCCCCAGATTTAACTGGCAGTAATCCTAACAAAATCAGATCGTTAATTCATTCAATAGCTTGTATTTCTTGCATCTTCCTTATTATATTGCTTCCGGTTGTTCAATTTCTTTTGTCTTTTTCCATAATTCTGTCCATCAATCACCGCTTTTTATTTTCAATCAGCAAGGAAATCGAGCAGGATGAGGAAACAGCAAGAAAGTAGTTACCAAATCAGCCATCTCACTGAATGGAGAGGTACCTCGTGAGCTGAATTATCCCTTCTGCTCCTACATCTTATGGTCTCTAGGTGCCTGTGTCCCAAGTTTACACATTTCAATCTCAAATCTTAAGCATCCAACTGCACCATATTAGATTAGACTGGATTACTTACAGTGTGGAAACAGGCCCTTCGGCCCAACAAGTCCACACCGACCCGCCGAAGCGCACCCACCCAGATCCATTCCCCTACATTTACCCCTGCACCTAACACTACAGGCAATTTAGCATGGCCAATTCACCTAACCTGCACATTTTTGGACTGTGGGAGGAAACCGGAGCACCCAGAGGAAACCCACGCAGACACGGGGAGAATGTGTAAACTCCACACAGTCAGTCGCCTGAGGCAGGAATTGAACCCGGGTCTCTGGCGCTGTGAGGCAGCAGTGCTAACCACTGTACCGCCCAAATGTTCCAAATGATCAATCTACACTGTGCAGATTCACATTTCATCTCTTATTAATAAACCACAAACCACTTTTTGGTTTGACATGCATGCAAGAACAAAATCAGAGCAGTAGAGAAAGCTGAGCCACCAAACGTAAAGTGGTTTTCTAATTTTGGGGGTTGGTTAATATTTGGCAACAGTAACTGGCTCTCAGTGGGAAATTCTAATTTTGTTTTGGCCTTTCTTTATTACTTCATGGGATGCAAGTTATAAAAGAGAGGTTGGGACTTCTTATTCTGGAGTGTGGGAGGCTAAAGGGCGACCTTGGTGAGGTTTGTACAATCATGATGGGCATAGATAAGGTGGATGGCCAAAGTCTTTTTCCCAGAATAGGGGAGTCCAAAAGGAGAGGGCACAGGATTTAAAATAAGTGGGGAAATATTCAAAGAGGACTTAGCGTCAGAGAGATGTATAGCATGGAAACAGACCCTTCGGTCCAACCCGTCCATGCCGACCAGATATCCCAACCCAATCTAGTCCCACCTGCCAGCACCCAGCCCATATTCCTCCAAACCCTTCCTATTCATATACCCATCCAAATGCCTCTTAAATGTTGCAATTGTACCAGTCTCCGCCACTTCCTCTGGCAGCTCATTTCATACACATACCAACCTGTGTGAAAAAGTTGCCCCTTAGGTCTCTTTTATATCTTTCCCCCTCACCCTAAACCTATGCCCTCTAGTTCTGGACTCCCTGACCCAGGAAAAGACTTCGCCTATTTACCCTATCCATGCCCCTCATAGGCAACTTTTCCCACAGAGGGTGGTACATTTATGGAACAAGCAGCCAGAGGGAGTGGCAGAGGTGAGTACAATTACAACATTTAAAGGCATTTGGACAGGATAGGATAAGGAACATTTAGAGGGACATGGGCCAAATGCAGGCAAATGGGCCGAGTTCAGTTTAGGAAACCTGATCGGCATGGACAAATTGGGTCAAAGGGACTGTCTCCATGCTGTATGACTATAACTCAATGAGTGTCATCCACAAGCCAAGTATTTATTTCTCTTTCCTACTTGCCTTTGTACTGTGTGGTTCACTTGGTCAGTTCTGAGGGGAGTTAAGAGACAACCACAGTGCTGAGGGTCTGGAATCATGTGCAAGTCAGACCAGGAAGGGATGGCAGATTTCCCTTCCCATGAGGATATTGGTGATCCAGGTTTCTACAGCAGTCAGTGACCGTGGTAGCAGCTGCCAGTATTCACACTAGCATTTGGTTTCAGATTTATTGCTCAAAATTTAAATCCCAGCTACAGTGGTGAGATTTGAACCAGTCCCACCAAAAGCATTGCCCTGATCCCTTAGATTACTAAACCAGTAACATAAACGCAATGTCACTGTCTTCTCCAATTATCCTCATTTTTAGCCATAACTTACAAATCTTTCCTAATATTTTAAACAATGCCCAATGTTCAGATTAGCAAACTAGACAAGAATGACTCTGTGTAGGATTATTGTAATAATGGAGAAATGTTAAATAGGACATTAAAGGTAAAAGTCAGAGTCTGACTGGACCATACGGCTGCTTTCTCATTACAGACAGACGACTTGTGGTGGTGTAACAGGAGGGTCACCAGGCTAGGGGAGAGGTTGAGAAGGCGGAATCTTCACGGTGAGCATGGCTGGTGTAGGAATCGAATCCACAGTGTTGGTGTCACTGTATCACAAACTGACTGTCCAGCCAACTGAACTACAGGCCACCTTATGGAACGTTAAATTCACTCAGCACAAAGTGCTGATTCACACCATTTATGTACTTATATATTTTCTTAACATCAGGAATTCATTACCAATATGGACTGACAGGGCATGTAATGTCGAGCCAGGAGTGTGGGGCAGGGGACAGTAACTGGTCTGGGGGGCCAGGGAAGCAGTGAGCACATCGTTCTCAGTGAGAATAGCAATCACCACCACACTTCCTTTTCTTTGTCTTGTGCTATTCACCCAGAAGCCCACAAATAATGACTTTTTGTTAAGCAGATGGCATCTCTGAGAAGCATCTGTTCATGTTTGGAGGAATGGATGGTGAAGACTGGTGGGACAAATTAATTACTGACTCAAAAATCTAATTAATCAAGCTAAGGAACTTTTTGGATAAATGATATTAGGATAGAAAGAACATTTTGCAATTTTGTACAAGACATCACTGGAGATTGAACGTGTCATTAGAAAAACAGATAGTGTGTTTTTCAAACAGTGGTCATTTGGCCTGCATTGTCCATGCTGCCTCTCTCCAGGAACAACTTACTGAGGGCCACTCCCTTGCTTTTCTTTATAACCCTGCATACCCCCGCCTTTTTTAGATAATCAAATCCCTTTGCAAAGCCTCAAGTGGACCTGCCTTCCCCACATTCTCAGGAATTGTATCTCAAACCCCAATTACTTGCCGAGGAGGAAATGTTTCCTGTGCGTTGTTTTTTTTTTGACAATTGCTTTCAATCTGTGCTACCTGATCCTCAACCCTTCCACTAATGTGAACAGCTCTCCCGCTTTACACTGCCCAGACCCCTTGTGATTTTGAATACCTCAATCAAATCTAGGAACTTAATCTGAACATAGCTCCTGGATGATCAATGCTGTTATTTGATGACATGCCTTGGGCAACTTTACCTTCCATTTCACCTTCGAAAGTTATTATCATTAATCAGAATAATAATAAGTTACAGGTCACATTCTCTTCATGTCTGTTTGGATTTCCTCAGGATGCTCTGGTTTCCCCCTCCAGTTAAATGATGTGCAGGTTAGATGGATTGGGCATGGATTAGAAAGTATGATAACTGGCTGTAGTTGATGGGCAATCTCACACTGTTGATCTTTGCTTTAGAAAATCACTTTGTTAAATATGCTCATTTTCAGATCAGTACAACTAATCCAAAAACAAATCAGGATCCCACCAGCATTGTAATTCTTCAATATTTACTGGAGCTCCCTCATCACTGTCTGAATTAAACGCACCAGGAAAAACAGAAATTGGAACAACGTGACTACAGTTGCATTCATAGAGTAGAATCCCTACAGTGGGGAGGCAGGCCATTCAGCCGATCGAGTCAACACCGGCCCTCCAAAGACATCCCACCCTGATCCACCTCACTACCCTATCTTTGTAACCTTGCATTTCTTATGGCTGACCCACCTAACCTGCACATCCCTGAACACTATGGGCAATTTACCATGGCCAATCCACCTAACCTGTACATCATTTGACTGGAGGAGGAAATCAGAGCATCCTGAGGAAATCCAATCAGACAGGGAGAAAACATGCAAACTTCACTCAGACAGTCGCTCGAGGCTGGAATTGAACCCAGGTCCTTGGTGCTGTGAGGTAGCTGTGCAAACCACCATGCCATTTCAAATTGGTCTGTTAGCCAGAGGTGTTTTACTGAATCTGAATATAAAGAGGCCCCTAGATTTTTATCTCATTATATTAGCTTCCACACTAAGGAGGCGAGATAGGGAGTGAATATAGTGGTGATAATGTCACTGATGTTAGTAACCTAGAGACCCAGGCACATATTCTGGGAGTGTGGGTTCAAATCCCACCACTGGAGCTGGTGGAATCTCAAGCCAATTAGTAAAATGTCAGTTATGACAGCCACAAAGCCATCATCAATTGTTGCCTCAAAAGAAACATCTAGTTCATTAACGCTCTTCATGAAATCTCCTGTTCTTACTTTGTCTGGCTAGGCCAATATTCTGGGCACATTGTTTCAAACCCCATCATCGATTGAAATATTAGTCAATGAAAATCTGGGATTAAAGGTTAGCCTGATGACAATTGCGTAACTATTGTCAAATATTATATTAAAAAAAACTATCTGGATCACTGATGTCCTTCAGGGAAGCAAATCTGCCGTCCTTCCCTGGTCTAGCCTAGTTCTGGGCTCCAGACTTACACCAATGTGGTTGATTCTTAACTGGTCTCTGAAATGGCCTGCGCAATTCATGCGGTTCAAAGGTCATTACAAATGGGTAACAAATGTTGGCCTTAGCAGTGACGGTCACAGCTTAATGAAAAGAAATAAAAACATCCTGTTGCACACACCCACTGCTGAATGAGGACATTCAACCTGTCTCCTCAAGGTAGTCTATCTGAAACTTCCAGAAATACTATGCTCCAAAGAGTCCAGACTTCCAGTGCAAATCTCCACACAGATTTACTGGTCAGATCGATCACACTGGGAAGAGATTTGCAGGGGCAAACACAGGGAGGGTAGTTAATTCAGAAGTCCGGTCACATCGGCATATCCCCCAGTACTTCCAAACAGTGCTTTTCATTAGTATTCAGAGATTTACAAAATGGACATCTGAGAGTTATTCTCAGTTGGGGATATAGATTGGAAGATAGGATGATTAAAAGAAAAAGGCAAAAGCAGAGAAAATACCCCAAGTTTAATGATCTGAAGGCTGAGAACATCCACAGAGCTACCGTGAAGAACTCTATATTGCAGAATTTTCCACACGAGGTAGATGTGAATTTATCACAAATATTAAGTTGTAAACGTAGCCAATAAAATCAGTGACTGCTTTGTCAGCCTGACCATTTTCACCTCTTCCAGATCAATAGAGTTAAAATTAAGGCAACAGAAGGCTCTTCTGGTGTAGTGGAAGCGAGCCAGGATGCCCATTTTCAAGTCCCATCTGCTCCAGAGTAATAAAAAACAAATGGCAGTGGTAGTGTCCTTACCTCTAGGCGACAAGAGCCAGGTTCAAATCCTATCTTGTCCAGAGGAGTGTCATAACGCAAGTGTCCCTACAGTGTGGAAACAGGCTGTTGGGTCCATCAAGTCCACAGCAACACTCTGAAGGGCAACCCAGATTTAAAACCCCATGCTATCCCTGTAACCCTGCATTTCCTCAAGGCTAATCCACCTACCTTGTACATCCCTGAACACTATGGGCAATGTAGTATGGCCAATCCAGCTAACCTGCACACCCAAGAGGAAACCGGAGCACCCAGAGGAAATCCACATAGACACGGGGAGAATGTGCAAGCTCCACACAGACAGTTGCCTGAGGCTGGAATCAAACCCTGATCCCTGTCACTGAGTCGAAAAGTGTGGAACTGGAAAAGCACAGCAGGTCAGGCAGCATCCGAGGAGCAGGATAATCTGACTGATTGTGCTTTTTCCACTCTGACCTCCAGCATCTAAAGTCCTCACTTTTTTCCTGGTGCTGTGAAGCAGCAGTGCGAACTGCTGAGCCACCGCGTTAGGGTGATTAAAAATATTTGGGGCTCTGCTGGTGGTGGTACCATCCCTATCGCCAGACCCAGAGTCCTGGGTTCAATCCCTATCTGCTCATATAAGTGTGACTGCTGGTATTTTTCATACATAAACGTATTATACATAGTGATCAGCTTTAACAGTGTGTATGTTGTAACCTTTGCGACGCTGATAATTCACCCAAACAAAATTTTCTAATAGCATAGACTGACTTGAGGTGGCGGGGGGAGCAAATCTCAATCTGAGCAAAATGTTCCAGCTTGACTTTTCACAGTTTGTTATGGATCAGTCTTTTGTAACTAATGGGTGGCCCAACCTACAACCAGAGCACTGTCAAGGCCTCTGCATCAAATAGCGTTAAGCATTATGCATAATAATTTAATAACCTGTATAAATTTGCTTATTTATGAGCTACATGATGCTTTTGAACACACACAGGCACAGCTGCAAGATCCATATAGCTCAGCAGATTTTAGTGATTTTCAATTCCCTTTGAACAGGACATGCTTTTAAACCAGGTGATCTTTGGCTGCCAGCCGTTATTTCCTAAAAGCAGCAGCTGTCACAATCAAGTAGATTCCACATCAATTCCTCTTTATGACTCAAGTTCTTCAATCTGTCTTGGGGACTTGTGAGCAAGAAAACAAAGACGCTCACAGTCATTGAAGCTAGTCAGCAGCAATTGCATGGAAAGGCAGCAGCACAGCAAGCTGACTTTAGCTAAAATAATTAAGAATAAATCTGTCAGAGCAGTTAGCCGGAGATTCCGGATTGAAACAAAGCACTGTTTGATGACAATTCCAGGATGGATATCTCTCAGTGATCAAAGCAATGCTCACCACATTTGATTTTTTTATATAGGAACTGCTGGGCAGAGATTCAGGTGCAGCCACCTTACTGTTAGCAATAAATGGCAATGTGCTGTGTATCTTACATTTCCATAGCCAATTAAACCAATTAAATTCCACTCTGCTGGTAACTAAACTAGCGTTGCAGATGAGAAACTGCTGCATTGTTAAATGGCTTTACATGCAGTAAAACCTCTCAACCATTAAGGACAAACCCTTTTCCTATATTCAAATGGTGAGGGAGAGGCATATCTAAGTGTGCAAATTTAAACATCAAATTTAATTATTTGATGCTATACTTTATTTTCTCTATTTAACACTGTCTTTGTATTAGTTTGTTCAGGAGGCACAGGTTAAACCACTAAGGTTCAGATTTTTATGCATAGGATCATAGACACAAAGAATCCATTTCATCCACTGTGCTTGGGCTCACGAAAGAATGAGCCCCCGTCTGATCCCACCCTTCAGCATGTGGTCTGTATTGCTGGCGGCTATGGCAATCGAGGGGTGTTATTAACTGGACGTGACGGCTGATGGAGCACAAAAGGTCTATAATGCTTTTGTTTTCAGGATTCTGAACTGATGGTGTCAGGGATGAGCATTTATTTAGCAAGTACATTCACTATGATTGCTGGGATCCCCCCAGGGAGTGCAGAACCAGGCTTCACAATCTAAGGATATGGGGTTAGCCATTCAGGACTGAGGATGAGGGGATATTTCTTCACCTGGACAGTGGGGAACCTGTGGAATTGTCACAGAATTCAGTTGAAGTAAAAAAAAAATGCATGATTTCAAGAAGGATTTAGAGGCACTTCTTAGTACTAAAGGGATTAAGATATAGTGGACTGAACTGGACGATCAGCCTAGATCATGGAAAATGGCAATGCAGGACTGACGGGCTGAATGGCCTACTCCTAGTTTCTAAATTTCTATCCTAAACCCAATGGTCATTTTAAAACAACCAAACATTGTACATTGTAATTTAGGAACTCAAAGTAAAGGGCCATGGATTGCAGTTCCAGATTCTGAGGTTGAGGGACCAAAGAAGGAAGGAAAATTGAAACTGCGGATGCTGGAAATCAGAAACAAAAACAGAAATTGCTGGAAAGACTCAGGAGGTCTGGCAGCATCTGTGGAGAGAAACATTAACTCTGATTTCTCTCCTCAGATGCTGCCAGACCTGTTGAGCTTTTCCAGCAATTTCTGTGACCAAAGATGAATCTTGGAAGACGCTGAAAGTGAGAATAAGAAATGGGAAGAGAGGCTGGAGATAGTTTGGGTATAAATCAGTTGGAGTCAAACACGAATAGTCTCACATTAACGCAGCTTATAGCTGGAATTGTAACAATGATAAGATTTGATGTTTCATTAGCATTCTCTCCACTTTAAGCCCTTCTTCAGAAAGGCTTCTTGGTGAGATTTATAACTTACCCTCCTTACTTCAGGAAGGATTTTAATAAAACCTATTCAGTGAAATTGGGATTCAGGTGGATAAATGAAGAGGATCATGGAGAAAAATTGCAGACCTGATTTCTATTGAAAAAAGTTTTGAACAAATTTCATCCATAAGACAGTTGCTTCATTTGCAATCCCACTGCTCCAATAAATTGATGCAGCACAACCCAGTGCCAGCTCAGGACTGAAATAAATTGTAGTTTGCAATCTTACCTTCACAAGGCAGTTTTTGTGTCCTGGGACTGATCCATGAACATAAAGGATATTCTCTTTTGTATTCACTCTCCAGACCTATAAATGTATAAATATGTTTCTAATAAACAAATTTACAGCAGAAATACCATATAGCTGTGCAAAAAACACACCCTGTGAAAAGGTACAATGGCAAATTCTCCAAGACTGTACACTGACAGGAAAAAATACCTGTCAGTATGTGGATCAAAAAGAGAATAAAATAATCTTATGTTTCTGACACATGATTATCCTTCTACCACTTGCTTGCCTGCCCACGGTCTACCTCCTTTCAAGCTCTTCTTAAAACCCTCATTTAATGATTTAAAAATGAAATGCACACCATCCCCCACTCCATTAACATCCAATTTGAGCTCATCAAAATGACTTGGGCTTTTTTCATTTAGCAAGAAGG
This sequence comes from Chiloscyllium plagiosum, assembly GCF_037043375.1. Lineage (NCBI taxonomy): Eukaryota > Metazoa > Chordata > Chondrichthyes > Orectolobiformes > Hemiscylliidae > Chiloscyllium > Chiloscyllium plagiosum. The sequence continues at coordinate 10,538,204 of NW_028270172.1, forward strand.
TCAGGCATTAACTGGGATCTACTCAGTATAAAGAATTTGCATTTATATAGCACCAATCAACTTCATGGTGTCCTAAAGTCCTCCATAGACAAATAACTGATTTGCAGAATAATTAACACTGAAATATATAGAGATGCAATACATATGTATCTAACCATCAAAATACACAAGAGCAAAACTACTAGTAATTAGTAAGCCAAAAATTACTATTAACCAAAATACATCACATATTATCTGAACTTACAGCAGAGACAAATTATCCGTCCTGCACCTACAACATAATTTACAGAATTCAATGCTACAGAATTTTCCCAACTGAGTTGACTGTTTGGCTAGTTTGCAATGCAGAACGATGCTAACACAACAGTTGAAATCCCGCACTAGCTGAAGTTACCATGATGGTCGTTCCTTCTTGCCTCACGAGACGTAGTTATCTCCAGGTTAAACCACCACTCTCTCTCTCTCTCTCTAATGAGAGAGCAGCCCTATAGTCTTTCAGATCTACAGCAATTTTACTTTTACTTTACCGCCAGCTGTAAAACAAGATGTCAGAAACCAAACTTTTGTTCCTTGAAGAAAGCCCACTACACTGTTTCAGTCAAATATCACATATGCATTAGACAACCCAATTCTGGCAAAAATTGAAGGAAATATAGTAATTTTCTTCCCCATACCCGATTCTGACCCCAGGTTAAATCACATAAGGCATGCTTAACAAATCTAACCTTTAATCCAAATGCTGTTCTATAGACGTTCCCCATTTTTCCAGGCATTTTCTTCCCAGGAAAAACTCTGGCAGGGTCCTGTATTCACAATGACAAGAAATTCCTCGTGACACAAATGGATAAAATTCAACATTTGAACACTAAGTTATCCAGTTTTTAAAACATTGTTCGCAGAATGTAGACATCACTAACTAAGCTAGCAATTATTGCCCATTCTGTATTGCCCAAGAGAAGGTTTGGTGAGCTGTCTTCTTGAACGACCACACACTGATCGGTCTTTGGGAAGGGAGTCCTGGGATTTTGCCCCAGTTACAATGAGGGAACAGTGATATTGTTCCAAGTTAGGATTGTGTGTAACTTGAAAGGGAATAAGTAGATGGTGATGTCTCTATGCACCTACTGCTCTTGACCCTTTAGATGGTAAAGGCTATGGATTTTCGATGGTGCTGTCAATGTGCCCAGTGGCGAAGGAAGTGAACATTGAATGTGTAAGATATGGTACCTACTGTTAGAACCCTTACTAATGTTTCATTATTTTTATTTTATTCTTTATCTACCTTGATTAGGAACTGTGAACTGAAAATGACCTTTGGACCGTAGGCATTGGCTTGTGCTGGAATGGGTTTGTGAGGCCAGGGCTGGAAGTTAATTGCAGGTTGGTTCCTGATCAAAAGCTTCCACAGGCTCTTCAACACCAGCGAAGAACAGTATAGTTCAACAGATAATAGATACTTGGCCACAAACGAGGCCAGTATCTGGAAACTGGTTCCAGCAAGTCTGGGAGAGACCTTCAGCTCAACTCAAATGGCAGATACTGAATGGTAACAGGGACTTTGTGGAGAGATGGTCACTCTGACAGGCCAGAGTCTGAAATGGGTTTTGGATTGAGTTTGCTGTGAAGAGTCTGGCTGTTGATACTACAGTATGAAGACTTGACAGGTCCCTGCCTAACCTCCCATTGTCAGTGATTGGAAGTTCAGAGAATAGAAACTAAGTCATCAGTATCACTGACCTTCTCTGAGTAAGCTGTAAAGATGGCCCTGATCAATGCATTTGAAACTTTATCAAATAACAATCCTACATGTGGAACAATGCATCATGCAAACCACTTAGTAAACAGGCCTGCTTTGTTATTTCCTCTTATTTATCCCTCAACTGTGTTTGTTCGTCTGTCTGTCTCTTGTGTGAATTGGGTGGCAAACAAAAATTATTGGGTTTAAATCATAGACATTAATTAGATTACTCTTGTTTAATTTTGCTCTGCTAAAGTTATTTTATTATTAATAAAATGCTAGACGTTTGTTTAAGCTACAAATTCTGTGTCTAGAATTGATCCTTCTCAGTTTTGGATTGGTTATTCTAAAGTCTGGTCCTGAACCCCCAGGGTTAACAATGAGGATCTTTAAAGGTTTTAAATAATTTTCTTTTTTGTTTATTTTTGTAAGTATAAAGGTAGGAAGGGTGATTTGGTTCGATTGAATGTTTCTGTGTCATAACACAATCACATGAGCAGTTTTAGCTTTCAGACTTCACATTACTTTGCATGTATTGTGACTTGCATTTAGGATATTTTAGTATAAAGACTGTACTCAACTCATTAAACCAGTGGTTAAATCATTATATTATTTAGATATATTGGTATAAAATAATCACATGGTATTCCAACATTCCACACAGTTAGTTAAAAAAAGCTCAATATCCCAAATTATGGTTACAAAAAATTCATTTCACATTTAAGAAAACAGATTAAAGTTTGAGAATAAAAATACAAAAACTTGATGAAACTGTGAAATGTGATGGGGACACCTGAATTCAAGCCAATAAACCACATTCAATTTTATCTATTCATTTTGAAGTAAACACTCAAATTAGTTATTTACTCATTTTTAATATGCAATGAGTTGCAATTTCTGAAATTGTGTTTTCAAATGCCACTGTCGTTATTGCTGACCAGAAAAATTGCATTGAACCTGGAAACCAAGATGACCCAATGAAACCAAACATCATAACAATAAACACTGGTGATCACAGTGGATCAGACAAAATCCATGGAAAGCAAGCTAATCATACAAGTCTAGATGACTCATCATCAGAGTTGAAGTGTAGAGGGAGGCAGTATTTATGCTATAGTTTGGATGGTGGTGGTAGTGGGGTGTAGGGTGCTGGAGAAAAGATGCTGATAGCCACATTCCGATCACTTAATTTGAGTTATCAACATCTTCTCTCCACTAGCGCACTACACCCCGCCCCCCCAACTATAGCATAAACGTTGCCCCATCTACACTTCACGTCAGCTCTGAAGTGTCATCTAGACTCGAAACATTAGTTTGCTCTCTCTCCATGGATGCTGTCTGACCTGCTGAGATCTCCAGCATTTGTTTTCAGTGCAGATTCCAGCATCTGCATTAATTTGCTTATATATCAGAACAAACTGTTTCAGCTCCTGTGCTAACAGTATGGAAGAGCTTAAGGCTTTGAATTGTTGGAGTAGATGAATAATGATGATTCAGTCTGTTCTAAGATGTTTAGTCATGTTGGAAATGCTCCATCAATAACTAACAGAAAGGATACTTACACCCCCAGGGCCTGATGCTCCCGGCCTCCTATGGGTTTTCGTCTGTCCATGAGTTGCAGGCTGGCCTTTAAATCCCCACCTTTTCATAACTCCCTGAAAACCTTTGCCAATTCTGCAAGAGGTTCACAAGATTAGAATTGATTTTTGAATTTGATAATTACAGTCTCAAAATTGCACACTATAATTCACATACATTCCTCTCAGGCTTTTACAACACACTGACAAAACAAAAGAAATCGAAGAAAATCTTAGAACGTATGGCATTGGCGAAATATAGTTTGACTTCAGAGTAAAATCATAAATTGTTCCTAAGAGTGTGGGGAGGCAGGTTCAATCAAGGCCTTCAAGGGGGAAAACGAGATTATTATTTACAATGAAGAATATGCAGAGCTATGAGGAGAATGTAAAGAGCTAGAGCAAAGGTAGGCATACTTCTGAGGTAACAACAGTACAACTGGAAAGAACAGTACAACACAAACACAGCAGCATACACCATATCAGATATTTACACTTTATCTGCATGATATCTCTCCATTCATTTTTACTGCATGGCAAATCAAACTTACTTTAAGCATGGACAGGAACTGGTGAATTCAGTGGAGAGTTACAGTGGTTGGGGATAGTTTTATGGATGTAATCTGCCAAACTGAAAATTTTGTGTAAAGTTTTATCTGCGGAGTGGCCTAGTTTCTTTTTAACATCACTATGAAAATTTCCACATCCTGGGCTGTTCAGATTCTGTTTTCCCTGTACAAGAGAAACCAAGTTGGAGCAAATCTATGAGAGAGAAATGCGGGGTGAATTAGGTGGTTACCTGAGACACCATAATGTGCATGGTGGGAAAAGTACTCTCTTGAAAGGCCCATAGGCCAGGTAATCAGTCACCGTATTTCCTGCACTAAAGGATAAAAGTTTGAAATCCTGGATCCCACACAACCATGGAGAAGAGATGTATCTTGGGAAACACCAGTAAAAGTTAAAACAATATATGTAAATTGGGAGAAATTAAAAAGAGTTTCCATACAGCCATAATAAATGCACAAGAACATTGCTTAGCTCAGTCAGCAGAGTGACATCAACAGCATGGGTTCAATTCCCATTCTGGCTGAGGTTACTATGAAGAACTCCCCTTCTCAACCTCTCCCTTCAACTGAGGTGTGGTGGCCCTCAGGCTAAACCAACACTATTCATCTCTCTTGCTAATAAAAGAGCAACCCTGTGATGTCAAACAGAGACCTAGGGATTCAGGTACATAGTTCCTTGAAAGTTGCATCACAAGTACACAGGGTAGTTAAGACGGTGCTTAGAACACTTGATTTCATGAGTAAGAGTACGGAGCATAGAAGCTGGACATCATATTGCGGTTGTACAGAACCTTTGAATTACTGTGTATAGTTCTGGTTGCCCTGCTATGGTAAGTGTCATAAAACAGACCAAAGCCTCAGAAAATCTATATTACGCACACAACCTAGACACTAACTTTTTTCTTATTTTAAAGGAAAGTATAAGGCATTGCAATCCAGATGCAATTCAGTTGATTAAATTATTTGATGTTCAGCTAAACACACTTAATACATACACTACAGTTAAAATACAGAAAATAAAAATCAAAAAAGAATTGACATAACTGTAACTATCAAAATGCTTAACAAAGTAGTATATATCTTAACTACAACTAATTAACTGTTCCAATATAGTAAAATCCCATAAATACACCCTTTGCAAAGGCAAATTCAGTAAAATAGATTGTCTCACATACAACTCTAGAAGCAGGAAGTGAACCCCAGCTTTTCAACATAACAGAGAGAGAGAAGAATAAGAGCTTCCACATCCAGCAACTGCAGAAAGCTAAAACTAAAACAAATCTGGTTCTGTGGGAGCTTGAGCCCACCCAATCAGGCTGCTTCTATTGTTAATTTTTTCTTAAAAAACCTCAAGGCCTCACAAGCTATTTACTCTACTGGCTTCAAGCAGATCGCTCGACAGCCCTATCTCAACTTTTCTTCATTGAAAAGGACAAATTACACCTCTTAAAGACAGAGTGTCATCACAGAAGGATATTACTAAATTAGGAAAGGGTGCAGTAAAGATTTACATGGCTATAACCAGAACTGGAGGGTTTGAGTTATAAAGAAAGGCTGGACAGGCTGGGACTTTCTTCACTGGAGCGTAGGCGGTTGAAGGGTGATCTTACATAGGTTTATAAAATCATGATGGACATAGATAAGGTCTTTTCCCTAGGGTAGCAGAGGGGGCATAATTTTAAGGTTAGTGGGGAAAGATTTAAAAGGGACCTGGAGGAGCAATTTGCTCAGAGGGCGGTTCATACGTGGAATGAACTGCCAGAGAAAGTGGTAGACTCTGGTAGTTACAACATTTACAACACATGTAGACAGGTACATGAATAGAAAAGGCTTAGAAGATATGGGCCAAACAAAGGCAAATGGAATTAGTTTAGTCTCGGAAACCTGATCAGCATGGATGAGTTAGACTGAAGGGTCTGTTTCTGTGCTGTATGACTTGACGACTATGGCAACTTTACCTTCAACTTAATATGCACGATGCATTACAAATGTATGTTACATTTATTTTTGAACATAAAGTTGTTGAAAGACTACATTGCTGTGGGCACCCATTGTGTGAACTACCTCGTTAAAGACATCAGACTTTCTGGACACCATCCTACAGTCCCTGAGAATAAAATGAATGAAGAGTTTAATTATTTCAGGGCAACAACATTTGCACTGTCACTTCCTTTTGGTAACACTATATTGAAAACAGTGCAAGAATGCGATTATTTGTGCTCTGATACGGCACAGGTTAACTCAATTATTTAATAGCTAAATTGCTTAATAGGGGAAGACTCTATTCCTAACAATATATAATTAAACAGAGGTGAGAACGGTTGCATAATTTATTCTTTGTAGCAAAATTGTAACTCTTCAAATATTTCACAGGAATCTGCACATCTTATTAAATAGGACACCTCCCACGCGTGACAAAGTATTCCGAATCAATATATTTTCATGTTACAATACTGCATTTGACTTGACTTGTATTTCATGACAAAAATTATTTTCAATCTTGGGGAGGAGGGGTTTCAGGTCTTTTTTTTCCTCTCAATTCAGTCTGCTTTTCTCAAAGTTCAGGCTTCCTACATTAATAATCTCCTGAATGCCTCAACTACAAACTCTGGGATATTTGAATGATGGATAGTTAAAAAGCAGGCAATTGTTTTCCATCGCTCATTCTGACAATGCATAAAACTGTGCTTTTTTTCCAGGCTCTGAACAAGTGTAAATGCTGTTCTGCAGCCTGTCAAGGCAATTTATCATTCCTTTTGTGCAGTGAAATGTCTGATGAAACCCTCTCTGAACTTCATCCCAACAATGTAGGCAACATCAGAAAGCATACAGATGTGCACATAACAATGGCAAAAATCTGATAAAAAGATAATACTATTATATTTTCCTTGTAAGAAATAAATACCAGTAGATAGCCATCTTGGCCTCCTCCAGAGGTCCCCAGCATCGTAGAAGTCAGTCTTCAGCCATGTGAATTCACTCCAAATGATTTCAAGAAACAGTTGGAGGCACTGGTTACTGCAAACGCTACAGGCCCTGACAACATTCCAGTAACTGTATTGAAGACTTATGCTCTAGAACTTGCCACATTCCTAATTAAGCTCTTCCAGTACAGCTACAACACTTATCTACCAGACAAATTGCCATGGTATGTTCCGTATACAGAAAAGTAGGACAAATCCAATCCAGCCTACTACCACCCCAGTCTATTCTTAATCATCATTAAGGTGATGTAAGGTGTTGTCAACAGCACTATCAAGCAATACCTACTTAGCAATAACCTGCTCAGTGACACCCAGGTTGGGTTTCACCAGGGCTACTCAGCTCCTGACCTCATTCCAGCCTTGGCTGAAACATGGACAAAAGAATTCCAGAGGGGAGGGGAGAGGGACAGCACTTGGCAAAACTGGAATCAATGGGAATCAGGGGACAAACATTCCGCTGGCTGGAGTCATGACACATAAGAAGTTGCGGTTGTTGGAAATCAGTCATCTCAGCTCCAGGACATCTCTGCAGGAGTTTCTCAGGGTAATTTCTTAGGCTGTATCAGCTGTATCATCAGTGACTGCCCTCCAGTGGCTCCAAGAGCAGGTCAGAGGTTTAGAATCCTGCAGTGAGGTAACTCACCTCCTGACTCCCGAAAGCCTATCCACCACCGACAAGACACAAGTCAGAAGTGTGATGAAATACTGCCCAGTTGGCTGGATGGGTAAAGCTCTAACAAAACACAAACTCAACATCTTTAAATAGTTTGTTCTCATCCACTCTGTAGACTCATGGTTTTGTACACCTATAAAAATTCACGAGGAGATTTGGTAAAAGGTAGACAGCCTCTGCTTCTTCAATCTATCCATGTAACAGAGTCCTCTCATTCCTGGAACCATTCTTGTGAATCTTTACTGCACCCTCTCGAAAGCCTTCAAATCTGTCCCAAAGAACAGTGCCCAGAACTGGACACAATATTCCAGTTGATGCTGAACTAGTGTTTTGAGACAGTGCAGCTGTCTCGCTTTTGTCCTCAAGCCGTTACTTATAGTGAACTACCTCCATTTCAGGCATTTTTGGGCTAGTAATGCCTCCACTTAAGAATTACAAAAGATTTACAGGACTGAAACAGGCCATTCGGCCCAAATAGTGCTTCTGTTCCATTTCAGCCTTCGTCCTTGTTCCTCATTAAAATCCATCAACATAACCCTCTATTCATTTCTTCCTTAAATCCTTCCCCAATTCCATTTTAAATATGTCTATATAAACAATTTGATTTAACCACTCCCCAGATTCCTTGCTTTGTGTTTCCCACCTTCTAAGAAATAGCAGCATTGAATGTTAAGTGCAGATATGGCTAGTGACTCAAATAGTTTTAGTAAGATTTTCTCTCCTAAAGTTGGATTTGAACATAAGCTCAATCATATCATGACAACCCACTGGCCACAAGTTGCTCAGATTTGCTCCACTTTCATTGGCAAGATGTTGTTGGGATCATATGCAAACCTCATTCACATGAGTAAACAGGAACCCACAATTCTGCTCAGTACAGACACTGCAGACCGCTCCAGTACAAGGTGTTTCCAAGCTGTTATTGCAGAGTAAGCAATCGCTCCATACCCGCCAACATCCAGTGAGATCAGGTACAGGTATCTCCCGCTTTTTCGAACGCTCGCTTTACACCAATTTGCTTTTACTAAAAGACCTACATTAGCACCTGTTTTCGTTAACCAAAAAAAGATTTCGCTTTTACAAAAAAAAAAGCACGCATAGCAAGAGTGGCACCGCCAAGCGCCTTCGCTGTCAGTGTTAATAGAGGACCCTCTTTCCCCCCCCGCCCCTCCAATACCCCAGCCTCCTGTACCTCCCACCACCCCAAGCTCCAACGACTCAGCCTAACATACCATTGCCACCACCATCACCACTCAGCCTTCCAGTGTGCTCGCGGTCTTCCCGATTCAGATGAGTGAAACTATACTGTACACACATTATTTATACTTCCTACAAGTTAAGAATAAAATCACACATCAGGATACAGTCCAACACTAGCTTTTGGAACGCTGCTCCTTCATCAGGTGATTGTGGAGATCACAATCCATAAACACATGAAGGAGTGGCACTCCGAAAGCTAGTGCTTCCAAATCAACCTGTTGGACTATAACCTGTTGTTGAGATTTTTAACCTTGTCCACCCCAGCCCAACACCGGCACCTCCAAATAATTCACAAAAGCTGTGTAGTTATCATTTCATTCCTGATTTTACTGTATGTTAGTGTTATTTTAGGTTGTGTGTGTTATTTGGTATGATTTGGTGGATTATTCTTTGGCCCTAGAAGCGCTCAAAAATCTTTCCCATGGAAATTAATGGTAGTTGCTTCTTCGCTTTACGCCATTTCAGTTTACAAAAGGTTTCATAGGAACGCACCATTTTCGGATAGCGGGTGATACCCGTACACAGTGAACAATTCTCTGAAGGTACAGCCCTGATTGAGGCAGTGCCTGACTGCTCAGAGGCAAGAGCAGAGAGCATATTGGTGGGTTGATCTCAAGGCAGGAAACATACAGGTTCCATTATTCTCTGTAAACAAACATCAAGGGTCCATGACATAATAGAGTTGGGGTTCCATCTGAGAAAGTTGAGGAGCAGGTTACTATTGGAAAAATCAAACGTTGCAGACATTTCTTACAAATCACCTCCTTTTCGTTGTCCTCTGACGACTCTTTATAAGACACTGGCTTTCTTCTCTGGTTCATGTCAACCTGAACACCTTTGTAAAAGCTTAATCTGAATTGAGGTGTGTATCATAGACATCCCCACTTGATCGATAGCTTAGTTGACTATGACACTCTTCAGTTACCCGAAAGGCCAAATGGCCTATTCCTGCTCCTATATTCTATATTTCAATGATCCTTTTAGTCCAAAGAACTAGATCTAACTCCTTCCTGAGAATATTCAATGTTTTGGCCTCAACCGCTCTCTGTGGCAGAGAATTCCACAGGCTCCCCATTCTCTCACCTCAGTCTGAAATGGCCTACGTTAGACTCTGACCCCCCCACCCCCCCCCCCCCACCCCCCCCCCCCCCCCACCCCAGGCATCGATCACTCATCCTGCACTCACTCAGTCTTGTCCTGTTATAATTTTACAGGTTTCTATTAGAACCCCCCTCATGCTTCTGAATCCAGTGAAGATAATCCTAACCAATCCATAATCTCTCTTTACATCAGTCCTGCCATCCCAGGTAAATCTTTGCTGTACCTTCCTCCATTGTCAGAACACCCTTCCTCAGATAAGGAAACCAACACTGCACTCAAAACTCCAGACGTGGTCTCGCTATGGTCCTTCAAGTTGCAGCAATACATCCCTGCACCTGGACTTGAATATTCTCACTAAGAAGGGCAGCATTCCTCCCAACCCCACATTAAAGGAACCAGCCCTCCAGCTGATGCTGTTCGTGTCTTCCATAACATCTTGGTGTTTTAATGCTGGGCAGGACTGTCTGAGCATTTCTGTTTGAATTGGTTAACCCAATCTTAAAGAGGTGGAAACAAGATAAATGTACACAGACATCGGATTTGAAAATGCTCCTCTTTAAAACTCTACATCTCATGCCTCTTCATATTAGACATTTCCTGTGTCGGGTGTAGTTGTGTAAATATCTATTGCTCATTGACCTTCTGCAGTTTCCAGTCTTAACTAATACCATGCCAAATAGAAAGAAACGGCCTTTGTCTCCTGGTTTAGATTCTGTTGATGATCTAGGTTACTCATTTTTAAAGGTTTTGGTTTGTAATTCAAAAGAATGGTCATTTGAGACTGAGGAGTGAAGACTCTTTCTCGTCTGTGAGGCTGCTCTGAGATTGTTGAAGTGATATAGACGGTTGCTGAAAAAAAAAATTGGCAATAGTGGTTGAAACGGATACCTGACTAACATTGGAGAAAGTGAGGATTGCAGATGCTAGAGATCAGAGTCAAAAAGTGTGGTGCTGGAAAAGTACAGGTCAGGCAGCATCCGAGGAGCAGGAGAGTCGACTTTGAGCATGAGCATTCCTGATAAAGATCTCATGCTTGAAACGTCGACTCTCCTGCTCCTCAGATGCTGCCTGACCAGCTGTGCTTTTCCAGTGTCACACTTTTTGACCAGACTAATATTGGCCAATAAATTGATTCAAGAGAGTTACTTAGCATTCTGAGTCTCTTAACCCCTAAGCTCTGCACTGTGCATGTAGTATAATGACTTTCATGAACCGTTAAAAGAGTGCCAATTTCTGAGAACATGTTCTGAATGGTTAAGTCCAGGAATTGCCCTGCAAATCAATTAAAAACGAACAGTGTGCCTGTGGTGTTTGACAGCACTAACTGTGTGTGATGGATCACCAACTGCCATACATAAAGTGATTGAAATAAAATCTGAAGACAAGTTGCATTGCCTGAATAATCATTGGAAAACCTGCCAACTTTAGTCTTGCTTAGCTGCTTGATTACTTACTGAAGTGATACCGAATTTTTAGTTTGCAAGAATTCGTGTGCTCAATCTACTGTTACATCAGGCAATCCAATAAGAGCATATTCACAAATTTGTGTTCCATTTAAAAACACCTGAATGCCTTCAAAATGTCCATTTTTTTATATATAAAGCCATTTCATGAATCCATCAACTGCTGAATCATTAACCAGTGTTTAGCTCGAGTTCTACTTACTGATCCCTGAGTTAATGAAAAACTAACAGGATGAATCTTGAGGTCAAACACAATTCTTGAGTGTTTTAAAATAACAATCATTTATTTTCAGTGTCATTGCAGAGTTTGTGTGACAAGCTTTCCTGATGAAGAGCTTATGCCTGAAATGTCGACTCTCCTGCTCCTCAGATGCTGCCTGACCAGCTGTGTTTTTCCAGCACCACTGAGGGGGATGAGAGATAAATAGGAGGGTGGGAAAGGTAGATGCTGGTAGGGTGTGATAGTGATATGTCAGAGGGTGAGGGTGAGGGTCTTCCCAGCTACCTTCCTCCCACCCCACTATTTATCTCTCAGCCCCTTCTCTCCACATTGTCCACAACCCCCCCACCCCACTCCATTCTTGATGAAAGGCTTATGGCCGAAACATCAATTGCCCTGCTCCACGGATGCTGCCTGACCTGCTGTGCTTCTCCAGCGCCACACTTTTAGATTCTGACCTCCAGCATCTGCAGTCCTCACTTTCTTCCAAGATTTCCTCAACTCCACACTCTGATACTGAAGAAATCTTGAAGAAGCTAAAACTCAGTGATGGAGACATTCTCTAATTCCATCACCAAAAGGAAAGAGTTGGATGAAAGAAAGTGTGTTGGGGTAAACTGAGTTGTCGATCGGCGGGATGTCCATGTTAAACCACTCTTAACTCAGCTTGAGCTTTTAGGAAGTTAATCAAAGGTTAGGATTAGGGTTAGGGTTAGAAAGTTTAGGGGTTTGCAATGTTTTGCTCCATCTGAACAACAAAATATCAAAGGATTACCATTAATTTCCTGAAAGATATGGTGCACAGTTATTAAATAATGATACTTATGAACTGCAATACCTTTCTTAAACTAATTCTTTGCCTCCTGCCCCTATTATACACTTGCTGCATTTATTTTGAAAGTAGTACAGGTTATGAAGAATTCTCCATGCACAAAGTTGGTTACGCACCAAGGAAATGGAAATTGTAGCTGAAAATGTGTTGCTGGAAAAGCGCAGCAGGTCAGGCAGCATCCAAGGAACAGGAGAATCGACGTTTCGGGCATAAGTCCTTCTTCCTGAAGAAGGGCTTATGCCCAAAACGTCGATTCTCCTACTCCTTGGATGCTGCCTGACCTGCTGCACTTTTCCAGCAACACATTTTCAGCTCTGATCTCCAGCATCTGCAGCCCTCACTTTCTCTCAAATGGAAATTGTGAACCTACATGTGTTGAGGATTTGCAGACTACTGTTTCTCTGGCATGAAGCAGCTAGAATTTTATTTTGGTGACATCTCACATTTATACAGCTCCTTTAACGGAATAAAACTTCCCAAGGTGCTTCACAGAAGCATTATAAAACAAAACGTGAGCCACAGAAGGACCTACACAGGTAAATAACCAAAAGTTTGGTCAACAAGGTAAATACTAAAGAACATTGTAAACAAGGAGAGCTATGAAGGAAGGTGGAGCAGTTTAAGGTGGGAATTTCAGAGTGTTTGGCAGGTGCCTGCCAATGGTGGGGAAATATTAAAATCAGAGATACTCAGGAGATCTGAATTTGACAAACGGAGATATCAGAGTTTTGGGGCTGGAAATTATTAAAGTTAAAGAGGACTGAAGCCACAGGGAAATTTGAATTTTAAAAAAATCCAGAAGCCTGAGCACAAGGGTGAGGACAAATTAAACTTGGTACAAGTTAGGAATGAGCAGAATTTTTGAAACTCTGAGCTTCTGGTGATCTATGAGAAGCTGGTCAGGAGTGTGTACACAATACTAAAATAATAAATGCAGAGTGGTAACAAAGGCACAGTTGAGGGTATCAGAAGCTGAATTTGGACAGAATCAAACGACATTCAAGAGGTGGAGGCAGGCAGTCTGACAGATGGCATATGTTGCTGATTTTGGAGCCAGATCCCATATTGCGATTGCAGGCCATCTTATTTAGCCTCAGTTAGTTGGCCAAGAGAGGAATTAAGTTGCTGCTGGGAAATGGGGGAGGGAGAAGACAACGCCATCAGTCTTCAGTCGACTGAACTGCAAGAAATTTCAGCCCACATGCTTGGACATGCAGTGCTGCAGTAGAGGGGTCAAGAGAGGCATGAGGGTGAAGTAAACATGAGTTTCCTCCGGGTGCTCCGGTTTCCTCCCACAGTCCAAAGATATGCAGGTCAGGCGAATTGGCCATGCTAAATTGCCCATAGTGTTGGTGGGAAATGGGTCTGGGTGATTACTCTTTGGAGGGTCGGTGTGGACTTGTTGGGCCGAAGGGCCTGTTCCCACACTGTAGGGAATCTAATCTAATCTAAAACCTGGTATTGTTAGTGTACTTGTGGAAACTGACAAGCACTTCAGTTTAATCAAGTCTTGATCTCACATTAAAAAATAAATAACATAAGCAAAGAAGGCCACTATTCAGAGAACAAATATATTTGTATATCAAATTGAAATCAATGTAAAATAAGCTTTACTATATCTGAAAGATCAATCATATAAAGCAGACTCTTACCACTGAAAATCTTGACCACTGCATAACCAAAAGTTAAAGTGTTTATGATTCCATGCAATCATAGCATAAATTCAATACTTTACAATTGAGGCCAATTCTCAATGAGCTGAAAAAGCTGCATTCATGAAGAAAAGTAAATGGAGCAATAAACACAAAGGACTGGAATTGATAGAAGCATCTTTGACACCCTTATGATGTCTCAAACACTTCACAGCTGATGAAGCACTTATGAAGTGTACACACTGGTGTAAAGTGCTACAGTCAATTTTGCTTACAGCATGGTCCCATAACTTGTGATGAGATAGCTGACCAGGTAATTTGCTTAGTCTCCATTCTGCATAACCCAATCCCTTGTTTCTGATGGGTCACCACCCCATAGGGGTCTCTCCCCCACTTCCACTCATACCTCTTTCCTCCCCCTTGCCAATTCACTCATATTACTGAGGGATCACAACAATTTTTAATCTTCAGAATGCATCACAATGGGGGTCAGAGTTTGGGAAGTGCTGTCTTTAGCATAAAGTCAGACCTGGGTGGCGATATACTGTCCCAAAATAGTGACTCTCAATTAAGAATTTCCAAGTAAGAAGCAAAGAATGACCCATTAGCAAACAGATTCACAAGTGGCCATTATTCTCAGTAAGTTCCTACCACACAGAGACCAAAAAGCTGAAAAGAATTCAATACTCATTAATCTGAGTGCCTATAATCCCCAACATGCTGCTGAGATACAAAAGAAACATTTTTAATCGGATTTGGTAGTTTTAAAGCATTAGCCATGAACACAAAGCATTTTAATAAGTGCTGTGCGGAATATAGAGACATAAGAGGACAGGTTTCCAACTTTAGCAATGAAATGTCTCATATGATAAAGTACATGGAAGTGCAGTTAAAGAGAGCACAAACAGCAAATTATGAAAACCTTATCAACACAACTTGTTGTGATGATGCAGGTTTGCAACCTGGATAAGTAAGGAGTAGTAAAAGTACAAGTCAAAGCCTAGTCTGCAGGACCACAGACTCATTCAGCATTGAAACTAGGCCCACCTGACTGTGCCTGGCCCCTATCCCTCCAAACGTTCCCTATTCATGCACCTATCCAAATGTTTTTTAAACATGGTAACTATATCCATTCAACACACAAACACAAGCCCCTCATCTCCAGATGTTGCAGAATTGAGAGTTGCACATTTGATGAATAATCTATCTGCTGAATATATCCTGGCCCTCGAGCAGGGCGGATGCAGGAGAGATGGTGGCACAATTGTATACATTCGGGAGGGAGTTGCCGATTGAGCTCTCAACATTGACTCTGGAACTCTCAAAGTTGCATGGGTCACCACTGTAAAAATCTTCAGTCATTTGGCTCACTCCACATGATATCAAGAAACAGTTGGAGGCAGGGGATACTGCAAAGGCTATGGGCCCCAGCAACATTCTGGCAATAGTACTGAAGACTGGTGCTCCAGAACTTGCCGTTCCCTTAATCAAGCTTTTCCAGTACAGTATGTGGAAAATTGCCCAGTACATCTGTACATAAAAAGGGCAAATCCAATCTGGCTAATTATCACCCCTTCAGTCGACTCTTGATCATCAGTAAAGTAACGGAAGGTGTCACCAGCAGTGCTATCAAGCAGCACCTGCTCACTGATACAGAATTTGGGCTCCATCAGGACCACTCAGGCATATTTCAAAACAAGGAGAGAAGTGCTGAATTCTAGAGGTGAAGGGAAAATGACAACCCTCGACATCAGGCAATATTCGAAAGAGTGTGGCATCAACGAGCCCTAGCAAAACTGGAATCAATAGGTATTATGTGGCATACTGCCGCTGGTTGGAATCATACCTGGCATGTAGAAAGATGGTCATAGCTGCTGAAGTTTAGTCATCCCAACTCTAGGACATCTCTGCAGGAATTGCTACTGTCCTAGGCTCAAATGATCTTCAGCTGCTTCCCTCGAAGTCGGAAGTGAGATGTTCACCAATAATTGCATAAATGTTCAGCAACTCAAATGCTAAAGCAGTCCATGTTCAAATGCAATGTGATGTGGACAACATCCAGACTTGGGCTGACAAGCTTCTAGTAACATTTGCATGAGACAAATGACCATCTCCAAATACGATAGAATGTAACCACTGCACTTGGCATTCAATGGCATTACCATCACTGAATCCCCTACTAGCAATATCCTTGGAGTTACCATTGACCAAAAACTCAATTGGACTTGCCACCTAAACCCAGTGGCTACACAGCAGGTCACAGGCAAGGAATATCACAGCAAGAAACTCACCTCCTGAATACCCAAAACGTGTCAACAGTTTACAAGGATCAAGAGTATGGTGCTGGGAAAGCACAGCAGGTCAGGTAGCATCCGAGGAGCAGGAGAATTGACGTTTCAGGCATAAGCCCTTCATCAGGAATGATTACAAGGGACAAGTAAAGAGTGTGATGGAATGCTCCCCAATTTCATGGATGGGTGCAGCTCCCAACAATACTCAAGAAACTTGACACCATCCAAGACAAACTGCCCACCCTATTGGTACCACACTCACAAGCATCCACTCCCCCCACCACTGACGCTCAGTAGCAGCAGTGTGTACTATCTTCAAGATGCATTACAGAAATTCAAAGATTCTCAGAGAGCACTTTCCAAACCCATGATCACTTCCATCTAAAAGGACAAAGGGTAGCAGATATATGGGAACACAATCACCTGAAAGTTCCCCGCCAAGCCATTCATCATCCTGTCTTGGAATATATTACCGTTCCTTCAGTGTTGCTGGATCAGAATCCTGGAACTCCCTTTCTGATGACACTGTGGGGCTACCTACAGCACATTGTCTGTAATGGTTCAAGAAGGCAGCTCACTACCACCGTCAAGAGCAACTAAGGACAGGCAATAAAAGCTGGTCAGCCAACGATGCCCACGTCCCATGAGTGAATTGAAACAAAAAATTCCAACTTCTGCCTTTTTCTCCAGTTCAGCCAACTGTAAAATATGGAACATAAGATACAGGAGCTGGGAGGAGGGGGGGGGGAGAAAAGGGCAGCATTCAGTCCCTCAAACCTATCCCTACATCCCAAAAAGATCATGGCTGATCTGCTCCAGGAACCAACACCTCTTTTGTGCCAACTCATCATAGGCGTCACGATTTCCAAGCTCTATCCACCTCCTCTTTAAATACTTTCAGTGATCTGGCCCCCACAACTACCTCCGGTCGAGAATCCCAGACTGTCCTCTGGGAGAAGAAATTCCTTTGCATCACAGTCTTAAATGAGTGCCCTCCTTATTCTATAGAAGGACTTACGTTTTTGCTGTGACATCCACGTACTGTCCTGGCCGAAAATGAGCAGCATACAACGGAGTACCTTGAATAAAATTTAAATACAAGTTAAATCCATCCAATCATAAGACCATAAGACACAGGAGTGGAAGTAAGGCCATTCAATCATGGCTGATGGGCATTTCAATTCCACTTACCTGCATTCTCTCCATAGCCCTTAATTCCTGGTGACATCAAGAATTTATCAATCTCTGCCCTGAAGACATTTAGCGTCCCGGCCTCCACTGCACTCTGCGGCAATGAATTCCACAGGCCCACTACTCTCTGGCTGAAGAAATGTCTCCGCATTTCTGTTCTGAATTTACCCCCTCTAATTCTAAGGCTGTGTCCACGGGTCCTAGTCTCCTCACCTAACGGAAACAATTTCCTCGCATCCACCCTTTCCAAGCTTTCATAAATGATGCAAACAAAGTTTTGATTACATAAAAGGATTAAAACAGAGTTTGGAATTATTTACAGTGCACATTACATTGAAATATTCTCTAGTTTCTGTCCTTAGGTTTCAGCAATCCAATGCCTTTGTAGCCATAGCATAATTAAAACAGAGGCACAGAGGCTAAGTAGAGACAAACTACTGCATTGGCCTACATCAGCTAGTTCCACACAGAGTATAATCAAACCCAAAAGCTAATAACCAATACTGTTGTGCTTTAGCAGCACAATACCAGTGTATCCACATTGGAAAATTAACCTTGACATCTTTTAAACTGAGTAGGAGAACCAGCACCTCCTTGTCCAAGTTCTATTCCTTTGTTTAAACAAAGGCAGATAAACTCACTAGACTTGAAACTGATTGATAACAGAAGTGTCACACAAGGTGAGATGCTGCAAGATTTAAATGAATGATTACAACCCCTGCCTTTTACTAGGTTATGTGACTCTCACATGCCAGGTGTTAACATGGTACATAACTAGGCAACAAAATGCCAAGGAAGCTGAGCAAGTGATTCTGGGCCAATGTCTTCACATAGGCACTTTTTGACAACAACCTGAAGGCTGATAATCTATTGTATTCTTTCATGGCTTACACCAACAATTAACTTTCACCTTCACATTGGAGGGGATTGCCTACCTGGTACTGGCTCAGTTCATTCCATTAATAATCTGAGCACAGAAAGTTAACAGAGCTCAGTAGAGTCTACGATGGGTAGGTCGATGTATATATAGGGCCACCATACATTTATGCTACGGTGAACAGAAAAGTGGAAATTCCTTTGCAAAAAGGGAAGCTGAGGGATGAAATAATGGATAATGAAAGAACACTTCCACTTGTGAGGAAGAACAAATTACAGGCCTTACAAAGTGGTGGTAATGACCGTATAAACATTATGAAACCTTGATGGGTATTTAAAAGGTTATGATGGTAGATTTAGAGGATAGAGATGGAAGCAGACTTGGATGGAAAACACTGGCACGGTCTGGTTGGGCTAAATGACCTGTTTCAGTGCTGTATATTCTCCACAACTCTAACAGTTGATGGGAAAGAAGGGATGCAGTTGGTCACAATATCCAAGGAGGACCCTGGGTTTGTACAATTCACCCACTTAGACTAGGACAACTGCAAACAAAGATAGGAAAAGGCAAACCTACAGCCATAATCCTTGACAACTGTAATCCAGTAAAGCACTTGTGCAAACATTGCATATAGACAGTGTGGACCAGGTTTTAATCAGCACAGCTTTAGAATAGATTTTAATGAGGTTGATGTTAATATTTCTGTTTCATCTTTGTTTCTAGTTACCTTTGTATTTACTAATTTTTTTTAAAAATTACACTTTTGTTTCGAAACTAATTTCACCATCAACTACACAATCATTCCTTCTTCCCAAATCAGCAAGCCTGAAGCTGAAGAAACCAAACAAAACCCAAATGACTCAAATCTGTGATTATTTATTTGGAAGGTGCAACTATAGCAATTTTGATATTTTAAGAAGATTTTGAGTTATGTTATACAAAAAAACCTAATCAGAAATCATGTTGATTTTATCAACACGTTTGGAATGCTTCAAGCCACTTAAACCAGAGGGGTAGCAAATACTTTAATGGACACAACACCTGATGAGTCAAAAATATATTGCTGGAAAAGCATAGCAGGTCAGACAGCATCCGAGGAGCAGGAGAAATCGACGTTTCGGGCATAAGGACGCTTCATCAGGACAACACCTGATGAGAATGAATGATAGAAATTGTCTGTTTCCTTCCCACTTTCCCTCTTCTCTCTATTTGTTATTGTTGCATTGCTCCTTGGGGGGGGGGGGGGGGGTAATGTTTGTTAATTGTAAATTTGTAACAGTGGTGATTTGGTGATGGTAAAAAAGATCTCGGTGTGTTTAATTCCATCTCTGTACAATTAAACGAAAAATAAGAAAATCACCAGTGTATTGATGAATCCAGATCTATTTAGTCTTATAGAACAGGATAACTCTTTTTAAAATTCCCAAGTGAGTATTTGTTACTCCACTTCATATGCATAAAAACTATACTGGACTTGAAACATTAATTCTCTTTCGTTCTCCACACACGCTGCCAGACGTGCTGAGATTCTCCAGCATCCACTGTGCTTGCCACAAAATACTCCTACTTCCATATTCCATTCCTCTTGAAATAAATATTAAATTTGTATTCCTGATAATTAGCAAATCTGCATACTAACATTAATGCACCAGGTCACCCAGGTCCCTCTGTACCTCAATTCTGGAACCTCTCTATTTAAGTGATAAGCTCCTAAGTGGACAATTTCCCATATATCTGCCATTTTCCAATTTTTTGCCCATTACAACCAATTTATATCCCTTAGAACATAGAACATAGAAGAATACAGCGCAGTACAGGCCTTTCGGCCCTCGATGTTGCGCCGATCCAAGCCCACCTAACCTACACTAGCCCACTATCCTCCATATGCCTATCCAATGCCCGCTTAAATGCCCATGAGGGAGAGTCCACTACTGCTACTGGCAGGGCATTCCATGAACTCACGACTCGCTGAGTAAAGAACCTACCCCTAACATCTGTCCTATACCTACCCCCCCTTAATTTAAAGCTATGCCCCCTTGTAATAGCGGACTCCATACGTGGAAAAACGTATGGACTTGTGCTCTCTTCACAACTAATGTTCCCAGTTGTCTTAGCACCATTTGCAATTTTAACAATCTTGCCTTAAGTCCCTTCATCTAGGCTGTGAATATAGACAATAAATTGTTGAGATCCCAACACGGACCCCTGCAGGCATTCCATGCATTATAACTTGCCAAATTGACAATTTATGTCATCAGTTGCCTGAAAGCTAAGCAATCTTTGTCCCATGCTCACATATTACTCCAGACATCATGGACTCATATTTTGTACAGTAATCTTCAACGCGGTACCTTGTTGAACACCTACTGAAAATCTAAGTACATCTAAGCACATGTTCTCCTTTATCTGAGTTGCTTGTTACTTCTTCAAAGAACTCCAATAAATAAGTCAAACAAAATTTCCTTTTAGAAAACCATGTTGGCATTATTTTATTGAGGACGCTACTTAATAAAAGATTCCTACATTAATGACAAATGTTAAGTGAATTGGCCTGATGTTTCATGCGGTCTCTTTTCTTAATGGGAGGAGTTACAATGGGCGGCACGGTGGCAGAGTGGTTAGCACTGCTGCCTCACAGTGCCAGAGACCTGGGTTCAATTCCCACCTCAGGCAACTGTGTGTGAAGTTTGCACATTCTCCCGGTGTCTGCGTGGGTTTCCTCCAGGTGCTCCGGTTCCCTCCCACAGTCCAAAAAATGTGCAGGTTAGGTGAATTGGCCATGCTAAATTGCCCGTAGTGTTAGGTGAAGGGGTAAATGTAGGGGAATGGGTCTGGGTGGGTTGCTCTTCGGAGGGTCGGTGTGGACTTATTGGGCTGAAGAGCCTGTTTCCACACTAAGTAATCTACTATTTTCCAATCTGATAGGACCTTTCTAGATGTTGAGAAATTACAGAAAACTGAAATCAATTCATCAACTCCCTCTGCATCCATTTAAGACCTTAAGATGAAGTCTGTTGCGATCTCATTAGCATTTAATTCTCATCATGTTCACAGCCATTCCTGCTAATTGCCTAAAGATTCCCTGAGCCCCCTTTCGCCTATTGATTTACAATTGCCAAGTTATTGCATGCATCCCCTACAGTGAAGATAGACACAAGATATCTATTCACTTCATCCATTTTTCCTCATTTCCCAATAGGACGAACACTCACTTCAGAGTGCTTTTCTTTTTAAATACCTCCAGAAACTCTTACAAGCCATTTTAAAATTTCTAGCTAGCTTTCTTTTATACACTATTTCTCCCTCCTTATAATTATTTTTCAGTCATTCTTTGCTAATATATATCTACATAAACTTCTGACTTGCAACTGATCTTTCAATTTGATACGATCGATAACTTTCTTAGCCACAGACCATGCTTCCTTCCCCAGGAATCTTTCTTCTTTCACTGGAAAGTAGCTTTGCTGAGTGTTCAAATATCTCCAAAAATGTCTGATTAGATTAGATTAGATTAGATTACATTACATTACATTACCAGTGTGGAAACAGGCCCTTCGGCCCAACAAGTCCACACCGACCCGCCGAAGCGCAACCCATCTATTCCCCTACATTTACCCCTTACCTGACACTACGGGCAATTTAGCATGGCCAATTCACCTGATCTGCACATCTTTAGACGGTGGGAGGAAACCGGAGCACCCGGAGGAAACCCACGCAGACACGGGGAGAACGTGCAAACTCCACACAGTCAGTCGCCTGAGGCGGGAATTGAACCCGGGTCTCAGGCGCTGTGAGGCAGCAGTGCTAACCACTGTGCCACCGTGCCACCCAATATAACCATGCTCCCAATATAACCATGAACCTAACTTTCCAGTTCACTTAAGCCAGGAAATGCTGCCTGCCAGGATCATCTCCAAGTCATTTCCAGTTCAATGATACCGAGTTCATGTTTCTCACCCACGGACATTAACTGCAGATGCACTGGCCTTGGATTACAATGATGACCAGGAGTTCCCAGACCTGCAGCTGCCACACATCATCATGCCCTGCCATCATTAGTGTTTAATCAAATATCTTATGTTAGCTCATGGGAGGTGGGCAATGCTGGCTAGGCCAGCGTTTATTACCCAACTTTAGCTAACTAACCTGAAAGTGTTGCCGATGAGCTGGTGTCTTTAATTGCTTGAGAGTCCAGGGACAGCCACAATGCTGTGAGGGCGAGACTGCTGGGATTATGACACAGCAACAGTGAAGCAGTAACAATATATTTCCAAGTCATAACATTGGCGGGCTTGGAGGGGAACTTGCAAGTGACGGTGTACTCATGGTTTTTGCTGCTCGTCATTTTCAGTGGTAACGGCACAACTTTGGAAGATGCTCTTGCAGGACCCTTGGTAAATTATTGCAGTGCATCTTGTAGATGGTACACACTGCTGCCACTGTACATCAGTGATGAATGCTGAATGTGAATGGGTTGCCAATCAAACTGGTTACATTGCCCTGGATAGCACCAGATTTCCTCAGTGATACTGGAGCTGGAGCTGCACCTATCCAGACAAATGAGGAGTATTCCATCATTCGCCTATGTCTTGTACATGGTGCACAAGGACTGGGGAGTCAGGAGGTAAGTTACTTATCTCAAGAATTCCCAGCCTCTGACCTGCTGCTATTTATATGGCTGGTCCAGTTTAGTTTCTGGTCAATGATAACCCCCAGGATATTCATTATGGGAAGGTTTAGTAATGGCAATACAACATCTCTGGTCTGACTCATGCACATAGAATAACTTTAATAAATGTTCCTTTTATCCAAACTGAATTGCCCTAGTTAAGATAACTGGGAACAGTTCACACACCCAGTTCCCAGGGAAGTTACACCTCCATGCCGAAGGGCTCATGCTGTTGGTAAGTTTTTGCTTAACTCAGAATAAACACACAAGAAAAGATCTGTATGAAACATTACCTGGTTTAATAATAGCATTTTCAGACACCCTGAAAACTGAGATTTTCTGTTTCGGAGGTATCCCTGCTAGCCTGTACTTTTCCATAACAAACCCCGGTTTCTGCAAAGAAAATAAAAAATCTCTTAAATAAATGCACAATTTAATAACAGCTTGTATTTATATGGTGGCTTTAAAGAAAATAACCCAAAAAATGTCATAGGAATGAGACCAAAATCTTTGCACCAGGTCATATTAGGAAATAGAGCCAATGACCAATGGTTTGCTCAAAGAGGTAAACTTTAACTGAGCATCTTAATGGAGGAAAAGCAGCAAGAGGTTTGGAAAGGTTCAGGGAGGGAATTCCAGTTGAAGGTAGCTAGAGACAATCATAATGGTGGAGCAGTTAAAAGTGGGGCATGCAAGAGGCCAGGGTTACAGGATTACACAGAGCTCAGGGGGCTGTGACACTGGTTGAGATCAGAGGTGAGGCCCTGGAGGATATAAAAACAAAAGTAGGGGGCCTTAAAATTCAAAAGCTGACAAAACTCAGGTCTGGTAGTATCTGTGCAGAGGAAGACAAGTTATGGTTTAGGGTTCAGTGACCTTTCTTCAGAACTGATTGCAGTTAGGAAAGATTGGTGTATAAGCTGAAGGTGGGGTGGGGAAAGGAGTAAACAGTAAGTGGAAATGGAGCGATCCCAGAGAGAGAAAAGAAATACAATTGGGCAGACAATGGAATGGATAAAGCTCAGTCTGAAAGAATTGGTAATCGCTGATCGTGACCATTAGTAGCTGACAATGGGTCATTTGTGGTTGTAGTCCATGGAATGACAAGGCCTGGTGTAAGGATATGGGAGATGATGCTCAGGCCTTAACATTGCTGAACTCAACACTGACTCTGGAAGGTTACAAGATCCCCAGTAGGAAAATGAGATGCTGTTCTTCCAACTTGCACTGAGTTTCCCTGGAGCAATGCAGCAAGCCCGAGACAAAGATGTTGGCCAGGGAACAAGATGATGTGTTGAAATCGCTGCTGCACCAGGAAGGTGTATCTGGGGCTACGGATACTGAGGAGAAAAAAAAATTAGGTGTTACATGCTCTGCAATTGCAGAGTAAGGCGTTGTGCAGGTGCAGGGAAGTGTTTGGAAAACAGAAGAATTGGACCAGGGTGTCCTGGAGAGAATGGTCTTTGGGGAAGGTTGACAAAGGAAGGGTGCAGTATGTGTGTCTGGTGGTGGCATCCCTCTGGTGCTGGCGGAAATGGCAGTTAATGATCATTGTGATGTGGATTCTGGTGGAATGGTAAGTGAGGATGGTGGTGGGGTGTGGTTATCACTGTTGTGGAAGGGAAGTGAACGGGTGAGGCCAGGAGTGCAGGAGCTGGGAGAGACATGACTGAGATCCCTGACAATAATGGTGGCAGGGCCTTAAAATTCAAGGTGTGTTAACTGGAAACAAACATCAGCTAGTCAACACAAGTGCAGTGTGCAAACATGACCAGGGGTGAATTATACCTCAGTAGAATTTTGTATGAGCTTATCGGTTGAGGGTGGAAGATGTGGGTCAGTCAGGGGTGCATTGGAATAGTCAGAGAGAGCGATCGAGAGCGCGATCGAGAGCGCGATCGAGAGCGCGATCGAGAGCGCGATCGAGAGAGATCCACAGCTAGCAAACACAACGGATGTATCTGGTGGAAGCTCGTCTTCAGTTCAGATACTGCATTCCTGGCTTGTACATAAGGCATTTTCTTTTGCACTTCACCAGTTCACTGTCAGACCGCAAGTCCAATAAAATTTTAGATATTATAAGTAGTATTCTTCAGTGTTATGTTGCTCATTAATAAATATGCTATAATTTACATGAACTTGAATCATTCTTGCTGCACTGAAGTCCATGTTACAGCAAGTAACAAATAACCTTTTACACTGAAATGATTGAGCAGGAAATGAGGTTAATTCAATCAGAATGGTTTCAGTATCAAAGCCCAAAACCAGAATATACTTATTATGGTCACAGTTAAATCACTAATTATGTTTCCATCTGGTTTAGGAGCCAGGCAAAGTTTGGAATCTCAGGTACTTACTAACAGAATAAAGCCACAAGATTCCACAGCTTTGAAAATAAAACCAAATAAACTTTACAAGATTACAAAAGTACAACAGTACTACAATATATACAATTATACTCAAACATCCAAAATTAACATTAATACTCTTTCCTGTAGCTAAAGAATGCATTCATGAATAATGATTACTGAGGTAAGAGACTGGAGTGCTGCTATCAACCATGGAACTATATCAAGCTGTGATGAAAGCACTTTTCATCCTGTGTTAAAGAGGAATATTTTCTAATTTTAAATGGACGCTATCTTTCCTTACTAAACTTCAAAATGGCAAAATGGATCTGATTGATTGATCTGCTAATTGCTCAGGCAAGGAAGCTCTGTTGAGAAGTTCAAAATGTACATTAAGTATTTGACATGTGACAGACCCAGATGGGGTGTGTGTGTGTGTGTGTGTGTGTGTGTGTGTGTGTGTGTGTGTGAGAGTGAGAGAGAAGTTCCTCATTAGTATTCCACACACCAATTGTCACATAACATCTGAAATGTTGAATAAATGCTAGGAATTACATACAATTGTGGGTGTTTTCCTGTAATTTTTAGTTTAATCAGAGTGATATTTGAGAGACCTTATAGAGGTTTATAAAATCATGAGGGACAACGATAGTGTAAATAGACAACGCCTTTTCCCTGGGTGGGGGAGTCAAGAAGTAGAGGGCATAGGTTTAATGTGAGGGAGAAAAGATTTAAAAAGTACTTCAGAGAAAACATTTTCACAGGGTGGTGCGTGTATGGAATGAGCTGCCAGAAGATGTAGTACAGTTACAATATTTAGAAGACATTTGGACAGGTACGTGAATAGGAACGGTGTAAGAGGGTTATGGACCAAATGTAGGCAAATGGACTAGTTTAGTTTGGGAAACCTAGTCAGCATGGACGAGTTGGATAAAATGGCCTGTTTCTGTACTAAATGACTCCAAAACTCCCATTTTTCAAAACAGCGCCCTGGGATTATTTTCTGCATAAATAATAGGGCAGAAGGGGGCTCAGTCAAACATGTCTTCTGAATAATAGCATCTTCTCAGTGCTGCATTAGAATATCAGGCAAGATGTTTGTGCTCAGGTCACTGGGATAGGATTTGAGCTCAATCTTCTGGATCAGACAAGATTAGTCACGGCTGACACTGAAATACATGCAGCATAATTACTTCTAAAATATAACAAGTCTTCTTTATTTGTTCAGCCAATAATTTGCTGGATGTGTGAGCAAGAAAGAATTAAGATGCAGCAAAGCAATAGCTCAGGACCATCTCTCTCGAATTACCTTCAAGGCCTGTGTGGGCCAATGTTTATTGCATTCAAGATGCACATAAAATCTTTTGTGCAAGTTTGTAAGGATGCCAGAAAAATAAAGCTTGCATATTGTTCACTGCCAAATTAAAAGGTCAAAAACTGTGACAGACTGAAATCCAAAACTGTCCTGAACCATAATGGAAAAACAAAAATCAGGAAAAAATGCCAAGCTGATGTCAAAAAGTGTTGATGATGAAAGGATTTCTTAGATTTGACCAATTCCTCTGAAAACTAGCTGAGATAGATTATAGAAGCACTGAAGGGCAGATGGTTTTGAATAGCAGTGGAGGAAACAAACCTGTCAGGGAAAAGGTATGATAAACCAATGGACAATCTTAGAGAAGACTGGGTGAATCCAAAAATGAGGCAGTAGTACTAGGTACAGCAGCACATATGCTATAGAGTCACAGAGGTCTACAGCATGGAAACAGGCCCTTCACCCCAACTTGCCCATACTACCCAGTTTTCACAATTAATTTAGTCCCATTTGCCTGTGTATGGAGGCCCCTTTGCCTTCATACCTATCCCATCCGTGTACCTGTCCAAATGTTTGTTAAATGACAAAATTGTACTCGCTTCCACCTCTACCTCTGGGAGCCCGTTCCTGATACTCACGGCCCTGTGTGAAAAGATTTCACCTCTGGACTCTTTTGTATCTCTCTCCTTTAACATATGCCCTATAGTTTTAGACTCACCTACTATGGGGAAAGGATGTCAGCTATCTACGAAATCTATGCCCCTCATGATTTTATACACCTATATAAAAGTCACCCATCAGTCTCCTACGCTCCAGTGAAAAAAACAAATCCTAATCTATCCAACCTCTCCTTATAAAACAAATGCCTTAAGTAAACTGATCTTATGACGCCCCTGATTAGGAGCTATTTGTTTGGTGGACAATAAACTAATGAGCAGCCACATATTTGACTACATTGCTGTATGTAAACATTTCTGTTACAAGCTGATCTTCACTGCCTGTCACCTGATGAGCGGTTCATACACATGGAAAACTGAAGGTAAAAATAAATCAATCAATCTTTGGTCAAATTTATTCACTACTGTGGTTCGTGCACTCAAACCTCAAGCATGATTCCCCAGTCAGTGAAACTTGATATGGACTGCCAGAGAAAACAGTCAATGATAGGGATGTGCAGTTCCAAACCCTGACTGTTGTAACGCACAATAGCATTATGGGAGTGAGGAAAAGTCTGCTGTTGAGAAGTTTGAATCATCTGCAGTGAAAAGGAACCACAATCAGGAGACAACTAAATCAACAGAAGCATCATCTTCAAGTTTTCACAGGAAAATATTCGGGCTTCAACATCTGTAGGGAACAAATCAGTGTTCCGAAGGACACTCACAATTCCCTGTTATAAATTCCTCTAGTTTAATGTACTGTATCATAAAATCACGTCCTATGATTAGTTTTTGCACAAATCTTTAACCATAGGCATCCAAATTGATCTGCATTTCAAGGTCGATTGCTTTTAATGACTATATTTTACATGCTACTCTACTCATTTACACCAGGTACTTGAAGCAGACAGATTTTTCAAAATAATAAAGTAATGCTCATACTATGACGGCTCAGTCAAAATAGGCACTCCGTCATTCTAGAGAAAATGCATTTTGTAATTATTGCCCTTCTCAAAGGCCTTAGTATAAAGTCAAATTAAAATGAAACAGTGACAGGATATGAATAAATCATAACAAAACAGAAGCAATATTTAAAACATTATACTGACAGCAACTGTCAATTCACTACATCTTATTCAAGGCTTACTGTGGAGCTATTTCCATTAATTTGGCCCAGCCAGGCATTATTTTCAATCAATTACAGCTCATTTGGAAGCTATCTGTTCACATTGAACAAGAAATTTTACAATTTTCTCAAATGACTCAATAAACTATTTTTAAAAAGATGTTACAGTAATACTTACTAAAACATTTTCATGGCAATCTACAATAGCTATTCTATTAAAAAAATATATTTAAGTAGCCCTGAACTACAAAGAAATATGCAAAAATAGAACGCGCATTTCAATGGTTCTGGTAAAAGTTAGTCTGACACAGCATGACTATGGCGTTTACACAAGCATGGCATGATTTTACTAAAACATTCCACCCTTTCAATACTTTAGGGAAACCTTCAGTTATCATAGGTTATGGACATAAATTTTTCCCTCCCGAAAAAAAGGCAGGTAAATTGGGAATACATTTTTGCAAAAATCCACAATAGGTTTCCCTGGATCTGCACGGTAGTGCATTTGCTCACCCAGACACAAGACTTGAAGAATCTTTTTAAAAAATCCTCTCAATGTTTTCCTAATTTAAATTAATTTACAAAAGGCTCAAGGAGCTCTTTTATTGAAGTACACTTTGGCCTGCCCAACTTTCAATTATTCCCTGTGCTCAGGTACAGACCAGGCAAAATAGCCACTATTGTCTTAGATGAAAAGAAAAAGGCAAATCACAGAGTGGTAACAAAACATGATGCATGATGTCAACTGATTGCATCTCAAGTTGCCTTTCTTTGGGACAAACCAATTACCTTCTTAATTACAGCTATCGTATCTATCAATTGCAAACATGAAGAAATGGGTCCAAAGACTTTAGTCAATGACTAGTAAGCAGGTCCATTCATCAAAGCAGCCTAACTAGCTCGGCTGGTAGTGAGTGGGACTCTTAACCCGAGGATGTGGTCTCGTGTGATGACTGTATGGGTCAGCTCAATTGGCTAAGTGGCTACAATATAGTGCACAATGATTCCAACAGCACAGATTCAATCTCTATCTTAGCTGTGATAACTCACAGAGACCCTGTCTCCTCACTTTGACCCTGCTTGAGATGGAGTGGTGCCCCTTAAGCTTTGTAACTAATTCTCTCTCTCAAATGGAGAGGTGTCGCTAGCCCCTCACAGATTACCAGCCTTTATCCATAGCCAAAAATGTATATTCTAGCAGTGAAACCTTCCAGATGTATCCGTAAATATCTAAGTACAGTTGCTGCAACCACTATAATGACTTTTTTTTAAACCACCGCAAGAACCTATCATTGAACGCCTTCTCATCATCGGTCTGCACAGTAACATTACAAGCTATATGTATTGTTACCACCCAGCTCACTATCGGATTTTTCTTGACTTTGTGACTCTGTACTGTTAAGCCTCCTTGCTTAAGAGGAAAGTCACAGCCAAACATTAACGTAACCATCACTCTCTGATTAATCAAATCACCATCATCTCAAACCACATTTCCAATCCACAAATTTAATTCCCTGCATCAGATATTTGCTTAAACTTGACCAGGCAATGAAAGGAGGTCATTAATCTGCAGTTATAATCTCCACAAAAGCTAGCAGACCTACTGAGTCTGATCAGCGTGTTCCCATATTTGACGTGAAATTATTTTATCGTTTTGCACATAAAGCCAAGCTTCAAAAATCAAAAACTAAACCAGAAACACTTATCTCTCCAACATCACCTGGCTCAACCTCAAACACCGTTGCTATTGCTCAAACCTTCACTTCAAATTTTATTGCTTTTCAACTTCGATTTTCTGTAGCCCTGCCTCATCACCTACAAAATCCAAAAAGCACCGTCCAATACAAATTCACTCATCGCTATTGCCCTGACTGACCTACACTCAATTTTATCCATGACTTCAAATTCAACAGCCTTGTCACAGCAAACCTGTATCTGCTTCAGCCCTTCGACTCTAGCCTTGTATAAAAACACCCCTTCCTTCTGCCATCCTCAAATCCTGCATAAGGACTCATTGTCCATTCCTTTTTGGGTTTTACTTACTTACTCTACTTTAAGTGTCTTTGACTTATTTTACAACCAGAAATAAATAAATAAATAGCTTTATATACAAGTTTTCAGTTTTTTTTTAATATAAAAAGGTAATACTTCAATAAAGCAGCTTCTAACCAAGCACCTCCCATGACAATTAGAAGCACAGGCTTGGAGCACAGAACGTCATATTCTCAACTTCACTAGGGGTGAATTAAAAAAACCCTTTAATGTTATGAAATAACTCTCTTACAAGATCCAACAATTCAGGCCTCTTCCTTTCGCCACATGGTGATTTCCTTTTCTTTTGAATGTATTATGATCAGCTTCTCCCTTACACTCCGATGACAAGGCTGGCTCCTTCTGGGAGTGTCACCTCTAACTGGCTTGTCTTTGCAGTTTACTGTAATAATTCATCACAATTGCTGGATTTTCTGGATCAGAGCACTTGCATGAAATTGGGAGTGAGTATCTATGTCAAATGGTGAGCAAATTCAACAAGTTCACATTTTCAACACTTGTAGTTTTTGTACAGATCACATTGGTGATAAATGATCCAGGGATCAATGAAAAACATGGGTTTCTGTTGCTCATTGCAAAATTTGTATCTCTACATCCACAAAAACATGTCACACTGGAACACAAATTATTGTACTGAGATGCAACACTGAGCATGAAAACCTGTTGACAAGTTCAATACAGGAACTGCATTAGAATTATATAATGACAAGCACATCAGTACAACAGTGCTCCTCTGGTTGAGTATCCAATCAAAACCATTTCCTGGTCTTCTGCCATAATCACGCACATGCTTTTCTTGCAAGCATGGAGTGTAGGAGGCTGAAGGGTAGCCTAATAGAGGTTTATAAAATCATGAGAGGTATAGATAAGGTGAATAGCAAAGGTCTTTTCCCCAGGGTATGGGAGTTCAAAATTAGAGGGCATAGGTCTAAGGTGAGAGGAGAAAGATTTAAAATGAACCAGAGTGGCAATTCTTTCACACAGAGGGTAATGCACATATGGAACGAGCTGCCAGAGGAAGTAGCAAAGGCAAGTATAATTACAATATTTAAAAGACATTTGGACAGGTACACAGATAGAAAAGGTTTAGAGGGATATGGCCCAAATGCAAATGGGAAGCCTGATTGGCATGGACAAGTTGGACCTAGAGGCCTTTTTCCATGTTGTAGGACTCTGCGACTTTATTTATCAAATTCTCTCTCGCTAGCCTACAACATTCCAGGTCACAGAAAAACTGGCTTTGAAGAAAGATTGTTTTCTCTTGTCATCTTTAGCTCGTGTCTCTGTTTACTGACCCTTCCACCACTGAAAACCATGATCCTTGATTATTCTGCCTAATCACCTCAGGAAATTCAGCACCTCTATCTAGTCTCCTTTCTGCTCCAAAGAGAACCATCTCAAACTGTCCAGAGTACCTAATCTCTGGGACAGTGCTCATAATTCTCGTCGGCACCCTCTCTAAGACTTTGACATCCATCCAGAAGTGTAGTACCCCATGGCATTGCTCAAGAAAACCATCCTCAAAACTAGACCCTAAACAATTTCTCGCTTTACCAAGAGTCGGGCTAGCTGCCTTTTCTTTGGCGACCTATTGTAGTTGGGAAATAAACTGAAGGTATTTCAGACAGGAGAAAATCCAGATAAATAAAAGCCAAGTATTGTGCATGTCAGCAATCTGAAATAAAAATAAGATGTAGGTCTGGCATCAAAAATTAACTGGTCTGTCTTTATTTTCACAGATGCTATCAGACCTGCTGAGTTTCACCAGCACTTTGCTTTCACAAGAGGAGAAAATTGACAGACTGAAATAGTCAGAGAAATAGAGCAGCCTTACACATAGTCCTTCGTAACAGACCCTAGCCTACTTGCTTAAATATTTAATCATTATTAAAGCAAAACAGATAATAAAACATTTTCTTACTTTAAACGGTGATGTATTTTTGCCACCAACTACCAATGCAGGCCTCTTGCCACCATATTTTTCTTTCGGTGTATATGATACAACATGACAATCTTGAACCTGGAAGCAAAATACATTAAGATGTCTTTTCTATAAAAAAGTTTATTCGATTTATTTTCTATTGAATATTTTATTCATTAACACCAGTTTATGACAGCAAGAAACTCACACGTAAGCTATTATCAATTATTAGTGTGCACTATGCTGAGAGACATATTTAATTCATCATTGCAAACTATTCCTGCATTGGCAAGGAACCTGTAAACCATACAAACTACATCAGGATTGACGAGCACAAAATATTATTCCTTCCCCACCCATTTCAATCCAGGTTTCAAGGACAAAATGTGTTAACTGTTGAAGATTTTTCACAATGCTGTTTTAGGAAAATGAGACCAAGTCATATTATGCTTCCCTCCTAAAACAGGCTTCACAGTAAACCACTAGGGGTGAGATATGACTAAGCAACAGGAAGCGTGGATGTAGGTTTGCTCGCTGAGCTGGAAGGTTCATTTCCAGACGTTTCGTCATCCTACTAGGTAACATCTTCAGTGGGCCTTCGGGCAAAGCACTGCTGTTGATTCCGGCTTTCTATTTATATGACCCACCAACAGCAGCTAATGAACTTGAAAGACCCTATACAGACAACAAGCAAAACTAATGTCATTTACAAAATACCGTGCAAGGACTGTAACAAACACTACATTGGACAAAAGGCAGAAAACTAGCCACTGGGATACATGAACATCAACTAGCCACAAAACGACATGACCCTCTCTCACTAGTATCCTCACATACAGATAAGGAAAGACACCACTTCGACTGGGACAACACATCCATCCTAGGACAAGCCAAACAGAGACATGCACGAGAATTCCTAGAAGCATGGCATTCCAACCGGAACTCTATCAACAAACACATCGAGTTTGACCCCATCTACCTCCCTCTGAGAAAAAGAACAGGAAATGACATCACCAACCCAATGAAACCTAAACATATAAATAGAAAGCAGCAATCAGCAGCAGTGCTTCGCCCGGAGGCACACTGATGATGTTACTTAGTAGGGTGACGAAACGTCTGGAAATGAACCTTCCAGCTCAGCGAGCAAACCTACATCCAAAACCTCAACCTGAGCTACAAATCTTCTCAAAACTCACGAACACGAAGTGTGTGTACAAACTATATATTTTTTAATTATTCCAACATGACCAGATCATACATTCTTGAATTAAAAACATACAGAGCTGGAGAAACTCAGCAGGTCCAACATCTGTAGAGGGAGAAATCGAGGCAATATTTTGACTCTTCATCGGACTTGAAGTGAAGTGCTGTTTTTCTTTTTGGGTGGGGGGAGACTAAGTGAAACTAAAAGGGCAGGGATAGGCATAAGGATAAGACAGATTAGATGTCAAAAATAAAGGCAAAGGAATGACAATAGTTGTATTAAAGAGACAAAGCAGTAGCTTAAGATTGGTGTTAATAGCAGAGCAAAACTCAGCTTTGTTTGAAAGCAAAAACATGAAAGGTATGAACTGGCACTTGTAGAGAAAGGAATTGAAAATGGAGGTCAGAATTCAGAGTCTAAAATTGTTCAACTCAATGTTGAATCCAGAAGACCGTAAAGTGCCTAACTGGAAAATGACGTATAGTCCCTCCAGTTTACAGAGGTCTTCACTGAAACACTGGTTTGGACAGCATAGACAGCAGAAATGGGATCATAAGGGAAGGATTGTGCACTGAAATGGAGAGAGACCAGGAGGTCACTCTCATGCTTGGAGCCTTGCTCAGCAAAGCAGCCACCTAGTCTGTAATTGATCTTCCCAGTGTAGAGGAGACCACTTGTAAACAATGAGGACAGGAACGTAGTAAGCTGTTGGAATGTTTCGGAACTTGGCCAGTGAGAATAAGTAAATGGCAAGGTATTAACCTCCTGCAAATGCATGGGGAGATGATGAGGAATGGATGTGTTAGTCTTAGGTCTCAGTTACATCCTTGAATGGATGCCTGATAGCTTCCAGCCACTATCATTCTTGAATGAACCTGTTCTTTTTCATGATTAGAAGGTCTGTACATTTCATAATATCACATTTTATACATCTTTGCTTAAAGTATTCCATATGTTACAGAATCTATGATGTTCTTCTAAAAACTAAACTGATTTCACAATTACCACTTTATTTTCATGCCATACTTTTACCTGAAGTAACGTGACTGCATGTTTCTCACCCCCTTTCGTCCACAAAGGCATCATCCCCAACTTCACTGCAACAAGTCCAACCCTCCGAGTGCCTATCAAAGATAGAAATGAGAGACATAATTTGCTTTTAACCATGGAAGTCGCTTAGTCAAAATTAACTTCACTAAATTAGACCAAACAAGCGCTGAGACAATACTTTTACAGTAGAAAGATAAAATGAAACACGATTACAATTTGAAATACCGTGACTCTTTTTATTAACACAGGTGAGACAACAGGAGTTCTTTTACAAAATAGTGCACCTTGGTCACAAAATACACATCAGACATTAGGACAGATACTTCCCATAGCTTTCCATCCGTAAAATTAATCAATGGAAAATCGTGGGACTGTGTGCATACATTCTCTCCAACAGAAACACAATTTCTTAAAAAAAGAAAGTCTGGCACCCTTGACTGGTCTGGCCTCCATGTGACTCTAGATTCTCAGCAATGCAGTTAATACAGTGTGGAATAAAATAACCCCGTAGTATCCATTTCTGAATCATCTGCCACTAAAAATTCAATATGAAGAGATTAAATATACATTAATTCTAAATATAGAACAGAATCACAGAATCCCTACAGTGTGGAAACAGGGTCTTCAACCCCAATAGGTCCACACTGACCCTACGAAGAGCAACCCACCCAGACCTAAATATTGTCAGGTAGAATTTAAGAAATGCCTCTCAGTCTCTATTTTGGCCAACTGTGCAGAAATATTGGAGGTTTACCAAAAAGCAAATATGCAATGGTTAATGCTCTTATTGTTCTCATTCACCATTCCTCACTCTCCTCTGCCACAGCTTACCTCTTCTGCCAATTTTTCACATTATTTTTCTCTTTCCTCTCCTCATTTCCCTTCTGCTGAATTCTCTTCATTTTGTTTCTATTTATATTAATAATCCCCAAAATTTCACCCTCAATCCCTATGCTGGACATTCTGCCACTTAATTAAAAGATTCAGTCATAAAGGGGCTGCAGGAGCAAAGAGATCTGGATGTGTATGTGTGAAAGTCTTTTGAGTTACGGTGTGGCTATAAAAACATATCACATCCAGGTTTTATTAATAGGGATTAGAGTACAAGGGCAAGAAGGTTACGTTAAACTTGTATAAAACACTAGTTAGATCTCAATTGCAGTATTGTGCCCAGCTCTGGTATCACACTTTAGGAAATATGCAAAAGGCCTTAAAGATAGGGCAGAAAAGATTCACATGAACGTTTCCAGGATGTAGAACTTCAGTTAGATAGCTGAATTGGAGAGGTTTAGGCTGGTCTGCTTGGAGGCGATTGAGAGGAGGTTTGATAGTAACATCCAAAATCATGAAGGATCTGGATAGAGTAGGCATCGAAAAAAAATTATTCCTATCAATGGAAGGATCAAGGAGCAGGGCACAGAGTTACGGCAATTCAAGAAAGCAGCAATGAAGACGAGGAGAAACATTTTCACACTGCAAGCGGTCAAGATCTGGAAGGCACTGTAAGAGTGTGATGGAGACAGTTTCAATTGAGAAAGAGACTTTCAAAAGTGAATTGGGTTACTGACTGAAAAGGAACAATGTGCAGGTTGGTGACAGGGAGGTGTGAAATGACATAGCTGTAAAGCTAATCCTGAGAGCCAACATCATTGTGATAAACTCAATGGCCTCATTCTGTGCTGTATGAATTCTGAGAGAGATCATAATAGTTGGGAATCAGCAGAGAAAGTGATATCAGAAGTCAGACAATAGACAGAAAATTTTTCCTTGATACAACGTTCAACACGTCCCACAGAACAGGGCATGCATTACCAGATTGAGGAAAACGTACAGGTAGTCACAGAGAATAGCATGCGCATCTATTCTATTTACACAACAAAGTACATTTCTAATTTTGTCTTGTGGATCAATTTCTCACATGAATTATATAGGTCATAGAACAACTAACCAATTCCTGCAAGAACTATAAACAGCACAAGAACTTGGAGCAGGAGTGAGCCATTAGGCCCCAAAAGCCTGCTTCACCATTCAACAAGGTCAATGACGATTTCAGCTTGACTGTTATTTAACTTTCCTGCCTGTTCCCCAGACTGCTATGACTGCCCTGCAGTTCAAAAATCTGCCTCAAACATATTCAACTTCTACAGTTCTCGGAAGTAGAAAATTCCAAAGATTCACAACCTGCTGACAGAAAACATTTCTCCATCAGTTGAGTACGGATTATGCACATTTGCTTTGATGGCTTTACAATTCCAAATATGTTATCAACGACTAGAACTTGTTCTGTTTTTCTGTCATCTGAACTTGCCAGGTGTTTCCATACACATCCTTATCATTTTGACTGAGAAGTTTTAAAAGGATTTCTTTGAATGACTACAATAGCCTTGTGTGCTGCATTAGCCTTGACCTTTCCAAACACAACAATAATGCCACAACATTATGCAGGAAAGACTATTAATCATTAAGAATATTATGCGTGCATATTGCTCATTATATTATTCATTGGAAGTTTTTTTTAAAACAAGGATAAAACAGATGAAAACAAGATACTCATTTATACATTCAAATGTGAAAGATACTTATAAAAATACATTGATATTTTCATCAATTTTCTACAAAATTGGTTGCAGGTTTAACTAACCTGGCACCCAAGGTAACCTGGGCCATGGCTCATCTTTTAGTGGGCAAGATTTTCTGCTGGTCATTAATTTATATTCTTCAGGAACCAATTTTTTTAAATGCTGAATGTTTTCTTCAGAGAGATGTTCATGCCACCAGGTGCTCTCCACATTTGTCCTAACAAACATGAACAGTGGACACCTAGGAAAAAAAGAGCACAACACATTTTTATTATGATAAATTATGGCACGATTGTACTAGTAACATTCTAGAAATCCTTTATGAAGTATTTCTAACTCACAAACACAGAATCACTGTGGTCCAGAAGGTGACCATCCAGCCCAAAGGGCCCACACTAGATCTTCAAATGAGCACCATTACAGAGTGCCAATCACCTTCCCTCTCCCCCCTCCCCAGTCCTTGCGCACAATCTCTATCCACATAATCATTCAATGCCCTGTTGCACGTCTACACTGAACTTGCTTCCTCTACCCTTTCAAGCTGTGCAGTCCATGCCATAACTACTCCCTAAGACACAAGAGCAGAAATTAGGCCATTCAGCCCATCGAGTCTACTCCGCCATTCAATCATGGCTAATACATTTCTCAACCCTGGCTCCTGCTTTCTCCCCCTAACCCTTGATCCTCAAGAACCTCTCTCAGTCTTAAATACACTCAATGACCTGGCCCCCACACCCTTCTGTGGCAATGAATTCCATAGATTCATCACTTTCTGGCTGAACAGCTTTCTCCTTATCTCCGTTCTAAAAGGTCTTCCTTTTACTCTAAGTCTGTGCTCTCGGATCCTCGTCTCTCCTACCAATGGAAACATCTTCCCAACAACCACTCCATCCAGGCCATTCGGTATTCCGTACTTTTCAATTCCATCTCCCCTCATCCTTCCAAATCCCATTGAATATAGACTCGCAGGGTGAAAAACCTTTTCCTCACATCACCCATTTTTATTTTGCACATCACTTTAAATTGATGCGTTCTGGTCGTGGATCCTTTCAAGTGGGAACAGCTTCTCCACATCAACTCTATCCAGCTGCTAACAGCTTTGAAAACCTCCCTCAAAATCTCCTCTTAGCCTTCTTCTCTTCAAGAAGAGTCCAAACCTCATCTGTCTATTTTAGTTTCTCATTCCTGGAACTCTCCTTGTACATTGCTTCTGCACAGTCTCCAGTGCTTTCTCATCTTTCCCATCCATAACTGTATACAAAACTACATGTGGGATCTAACACATATCTCACACAACTTCAACATCACATCATTACATGTGCACTCTCTGCCACTATTAATAAAACCTAGAACTCTGTGTGCTTTATTAATTGGTCTGTCTACTTGTTCTATCATGTTTACTGTTCTGCACACGTATACAGAGGAACTTTGATTATCCGAATTTCGGATTATCCAAACAAGATCACATGGTTCTAGGATGGGGGGAGGGGTGTGGGGGGGGGGGGGGGGGGGGGGGTGGGAGGAGGAGAGCGCGTGGGGGGGGGGGGGGGGGGGGAGAGGAGAGCGCGGGGGGGGGGGAGGAGAGCGTCGGGGGGGGAGGGGGGGGGAGATGGGAGTCGGGGGGGGGAGAGATGGGAGTCGGGGGGGGTGGGGGGGGAGGGTGGGAGTCGGGGGGGGTGGGGGGGGGAGGGTGGGAGTCGGGGGGGGGAGGGGGGGAGGGTGGGAGTCGGGGGGGGAAGAGGGCAGTCGGGGGGGGGAAGAGGGCAGTCGGGGGGGGGAAGAGGGCAGTCGGGGGGGGGAAGAGGGCAGTCGGGGGGGGGGAAGAGGGCAGTCGGGGGGGGGAAGAGGGCAGTCGGGGGGGGGAAGAGGGCAGTCGGGGGGGGGAAGAGGGCAGTCGGGGGGGGGAAGAGGGCAGTCGGGGGGGGGGGAAGAGGGCAGTCGGGGGGGGGGGAAGAGGGCAGTCGGGGGGGGGGAAGAGGGCAGTCGGGGGGGGGAAGAGGGCAGTCGGGGGGGGGAAGAGGGCAGTCGGGGGGGGGAAGAGGGCAGTCGGGGGGGGGAAGAGGGCAGTCGGGGGGGGGAAGAGGGCAGTCGGGGGGGGGAAGAGGGCAGTCGGGGGGGGGAAGAGGGCAGTCGGGGGGGGGAAGAGGGCAGTCGGGGGGGGGAAGAGGGCAGTCGGGGGGGGGAAGAGGGCAGTCGGGGGGGGGAAGAGGGCAGTCGGGGGGGGGAAGAGGGCAGTCGGGGGGGGGAAGAGGGCAGTCGGGGGGGGGAAGAGGGCAGTCGGGGGGGGGAAGAGGGCAGTCGGGGGGGGGAAGAGGGCAGTCGGGGGGGGGAAGAGGGCAGTCGGGGGGGGGAAGAGGGCAGTCGGGGGGGGGAAGAGGGCAGTCGGGGGGGGGAAGAGGGCAGTCGGGGGGGGGAGGGGAGTCGGGGGGGGAGGGGAGTCGGGGGGGGGAGGGGAGTCGGGGGGGGAGGGGAGTCGGGGGGGGAGGGGAGT
Source organism: Chiloscyllium plagiosum (assembly GCF_037043375.1). Classification (NCBI taxonomy): domain Eukaryota; kingdom Metazoa; phylum Chordata; class Chondrichthyes; order Orectolobiformes; family Hemiscylliidae; genus Chiloscyllium; species Chiloscyllium plagiosum. Next base: position 10,578,046 of record NW_028270172.1, read on the forward strand.
CGGGGGGGGAGGGGAGTCGGGGGGGGAGGGGAGTCGGGGGGGGAGGGGAGTCGGGGGGGGAGGGGAGTCGGGGGGGGAGGGGGGGCGGGGGGGGGAGGGGGGGCGGGGGGGGGAGGGGGGGCGGGGGGAGGGGGGGCGGGGGGGAGGGGGGGCGGTGGGGGAGGGGAGGGGAGTCGGGGGGGGGAGGGGAGTCGGGGGGGGGGGAGGGGAGTCGGGGGGAGGGGAGGGGAGTCGGGGGGGAGGGGAGGGGAGTCGGGGGGGGAGGGGAGTCGGGGGGGGGAGGGGAGTCGGGGGGGGGGGAGGGGAGTCGGGGGGGGGGAGGGGAGTCGGGGGGGGGGGGGGGAGGGGAGTCGGGGGGGAGGGGAGTCGGGGGGGGGGGGGGGGAGTCGGGGGGGGGGGGGGGGAGTCGGGGGGGGGAGGGGAGTCGGGGGGGGAGGGGAGTCGGGGGGGGGGGAGGGGAGTCGGGGGGGGGGAGGGGAGTCGGGGGGGGGGGAGGGGAGTCGGGGGGGGGAGGGGAGTCGGGGGGGGGGAGGGGAGTCGGGGGGGGGAGGGGAGTCGGGGGGGGGGGAGGGGAGTCGGGGGGGGGGAGGGGAGTCGGGGGGGGGAGGGGAGTCAGGGGGGGGGAGGGGAGTCGGGGGGGGGGAGGGGAGTCGGGGGGGGGGAGGGGAGTCGGGGGGGGGAGGGGAGTCGGGGGGGGGAGGGGAGTCGGGGGGGGGAGGGGAGTCGGGGGGGGAGGGGAGTCGGGGGGGGAGGGGAGTCGGGGAGAGGGGGAGTCGGGGAGAGGGGGAGTCGGGGAGAGGGGGAGTCGGGGAGAGGGGGAGTCGGGGAGAGGGGGAGTCGGGGAGAGGGGGAGTCGGGGAGAGGGGGAGTCGGGGAGAGGGGGAGTCGGGGAGAGGGGGAGTCGGGGAGAGGGGGAGTCGGGGAGAGGGGGAGTCGGGGAGAGGGGGAGTCGGGGAGAGGGGGAGTCGGGGAGAGGGGGAGTCGGGGAGAGGGGGAGTCGGGGAGAGGGGGAGTCGGGGAGAGGGGGAGTCGGGGAGAGGGGGAGTCGGGGAGAGGGGGAGTCGGGGAGAGGGGGAGTCGGGGAGAGGGGGAGTCGGGGAGAGGGGGAGTCGGGGAGAGGGGGAGTCGGGGAGAGGGGGAGTCGGGGAGAGGGGGAGTCGGGGAGAGGGGGAGTCGGGGAGAGGGGGAGTCGGGGAGAGGGGGAGTCGGGGAGAGGGGGAGTCGGGGAGAGGGGGAGTCGGGGAGAGGGGGAGTCGGGGAGAGGGGGAGTCGGGGAGAGGGGGAGTCGGGGAGAGGGGGAGTCGGGGAGAGGGGGAGTCGGGGAGAGGGGGAGTCGGGGAGAGGGGGAGTCGGGGAGAGGGGGAGTGGGGGAGAGGGGGAGTGGGGGAGTCGGGGAGAGGGGGAGTCGGGGAGAGGGGGAGTGGGGGAGTCGGGGGGGGGAGGGGAGTCGGGGGGGGAGGGGAGTCGGGGGGGGAGGGGAGTCGGGGGGGGAGGGGGGGCGGGGGGGGAGGGGGGGCGGGGGGAAGGGGGGGCGGTGGGGGAGGGGAGTCGGGGGGGGGGGAGGGGAGTCGGGGGGGGGAGGGGAGGGGAGTCGGGGGGGAGGGGAGGGGAGTCGGGGGGGGAGGGGAGTCGGGGGGGGAGGGGAGTCGGGGGGGAGGGGAGTCGGGGGGGGAGGGGAGTCGGGGGGGAGGGGAGGGGAGTCGGGGGGGGGAGGGGAGGGGAGTCGGGGAGGGGAGGGGAGTCGGGGGGGAGGGGAGGGGAGTCGGGGGGGAGGGGAGGGGAGTCGGGGGGGAGGGGAGGGGAGTCGGGGGGGGGAGGGGAGTCGGGGGGGGGAGGGGAGTCGGGGGGGGGAGGGGAGTCGGGGGGGGGAGGGGAGTCGGGGGGGGAGGGGGGGCGGGGGGGGAGGGGAGTCGGGGGGGGAGGGGAGTCGGGGGGGGAGGGGAGTCGGGGGGGGAGGGGAGTCGGGGGGGGAGGGGAGTCGGGGGGGGAGGGGAGTCGGGGGGGGAGGGGAGTCGGGGGGGGAGGGGAGTCGGGGGGGGAGGGGAGTCGGGGGGGGAGGGGAGTCGGGGGGGGAGGGGAGTCGGGGGGGGAGGGGAGTCGGGGGGGGAGGGGAGTCGGGGGGGGGGGGAGGGGAGTCGGGGGGGGGAGGGGAGTCGGGGGGGAGGGGAGTCGGGGGGGAGGGGAGTCGGGGGGGGAGGGGAGTCGGGGGGGGGAGGGGAGTCGGGGGGGGAGGGGAGTCGGGGGGGGAGGGGAGTCGGGGGGGGAGGGGAGTCGGGGGGGGAGGGGAGTCGGGGGGGGAGGGGAGTCGGGGGGGGAGGGGAGCCGGGGGGGGAGGGGAGTCGGGGGGGGAGGGGAGTCGGGGGGGGAGGGGAGAGTCGGGGGGGGGAGTCGGGGGGGGGAGTCGGGGGGGGGAGTCGAGGGGGGGAGGGGAGTCGGGGGGGGGAGGGGAGTCGGGGGGGGGGGGAGTCGGGGGGGGGGGGGAGAGTCGGGGGGGGGGGAGAGTCGGGGGGGGGGGAGAGTCGGGGGGGGGAGGGGAGTCGGGGGGGGGAGGGGAGTCGGGGGGGGGAGGGGAGTCGGGGGGGGGAGGGGAGTCGGGGGGGGGAGGGGAGTCGGGGGGGGGAGGGGAGTCGGGGGGGGGAGGGGAGTCGGGGGGGGGAGGGGAGTCGGGGGGGGGAGGGGAGTCGGGGGGGGGAGGGGAGTCGGGGGGGGGAGGGGAGTCGGGGGGGGGAGGGGAGTCGGGGGGGGGAGGGGAGTCGGGGGGGGGAGGGGAGTCGGGGGGGGGGAGGGGAGTCGGGGGGGGAGGGGAGTCGGGGGGGGGAGGGGAGTCGGGGGGGGGAGGGGAGTCGGGGGGGGGAGGGGAGTCGGGGGGGGGAGGGGAGTCGGGGGGGGAGGGGAGTCGGGGGGGGAGGGGAGTCGGGGGGGGGAGGGGAGTCGGGGGGGGGAGGGGAGTCGGGGGGGGGAGGGGAGTCGGGGGGGGAGGGGAGTCGGGGAGAGGGGGAGTCGGGGGGGGAGGGGAGTCGGGGGGGGAGGGGAGTCGGGGGGGAGGGGAGTCGGGGGGGGAGGGGAGTCGGGGGGGAGGGGGGGCGGGGGGGGAGGGGGGGCGGGGGGGGAGGGGGGGTGGGGGGGGGAGGGGGGCGGGGGGGAGGGGGGGCGGGGGGGAGGGGGGGCGGGGGGGGAGGGGGGGCGGGGGGGAGGGGGGCGGGGGGGGAGGGGGGCGGGGGGGAGGGGGGCGGGGGGGAGGGGGGGCGGGGGGGGAGGGGAGTCGGGGGGGGGAGGGGAGTCGGGGGGGAGGGGAGGGGAGTCGGGGGGGAGGGGAGGGGAGTCGGGGGGAGGGGAGGGGAGTCGGGGGGGGAGGGGAGTCGGGGGGGGGAGGGGAGTCGGGGGGGGGGAGGGGAGTCGGGGGGGGGGGAGGGGAGTCGGGGGGGGGGGGAGGGGAGTCGGGGGGGGGCGGGGGGGGGAGGGGGGCGGGGGGGGGAGGGGGGCGGGGGGGGAGGGGGGCGGGGGGGGAGGGGGGCGGGGGGGAGGGGGGGCGGGGGGGGAGGGGAGTCGGGGGGGGGAGGGGAGTCGGGGGGGGGAGGGGAGTCGGGGGGGAGGGGAGGGGAGTCGGGGGGGAGGGGAGGGGAGTCGGGGGGGGAGGGGAGTCGGGGGGGGGGAGGGGAGTCGGGGGGGGGGAGGGGAGTCGGGGGGGGGGAGGGGAGGGGAGTCGGGGGGGAGGGGAGTCGGGGGGGGAGGGGAGTCGGGGGGGAGGGGAGTCGGGGGGGGAGGGGAGTCGGGGGGGGAGGGGAGTCGGGGGGGGAGGGGAGTCGGGGGGGGAGGGGAGTCGGGGGGGGAGGGGAGTCGGGGGGGGAGGGGAGTCGGGGGGGGAGGGGAGTCGGGGGGGGGAGGGGAGTCGGGGGGGGAGGGGAGTCAGGGGGGGGGGGGGGGAGTCGGGGGGGGGGGGAGTCGGGGGGGGGGGAGGGGAGTCGGGGGGGGGGGAGGGGAGTCGGGGGGGGGGGGGGGAGGGGAGTCGGGGGGGGGGGGGGAGGGGAGTCGGGGGGGGGAGGGGAGTCGGGGGGGGGAGGGGAGGGGAGTCGGGGGGGAGGGGAGGGGAGTCGGGGGGGAGGGGAGTCGGGGGGGGAGGGGAGTCGGGGGGGGGGAGGGGAGTCGGGGGGGAGGGGAGGGGAGTCGGGGGGGAGGGGAGGGGAGTCGGGGGGGAGGGGAGGGGAGTCGGGGGGGAGGGGAGTCGGGGGGAGGGGAGTCGGGGGGGGAGGAGCCGGGGGGGGAGGAGCCGGGGGGGGAGGAGCCGGGGGGGAGGAGCCGGGGGGGGAGGAGCCGGGGGGGAGGAGCCGGGGGGGAGGGGAGGGGAGTCGGGGGGGAGGGGAAGGGAGTCGGGGGGGAGGGGAAGGGAGTCGGGGGGGAGGGGAGGGGAGTCGGGGGGGAGGGGAGGGGAGTCGGGGGGGAGGGGAGGGGAGTCGGGGGGGAGGGGAGGGGAGTCGGGGGGGAGGGGAGGGGAGTCGGGGGGGAGGGGAGGGGAGTCGGGGGGAGGGGAGGGGAGTCGGGGGGGGGAGGGGAGTCAGGGGGGGGAGGGGAGTCAGGGGGGGGAGGGGAGTCAGGGGGGGGAGGGGAGTCGGGAGGGGGGAGGGGAGTCGGGGGGGGGAGGGGAGTCGGGGGGGGGAGGGGAGTCGGGGGGGGGAGGGGAGTCGGGGGGGAGGGGAGTCGGGGGGGGGGAGAGGAGTCGGGGGGGGGAGAGGAGTCGGGGGGGGGGAGAGGAGTCGGGGGGGGGGGGGAGAGGAGTCGGGGGGGGGGGAGAGGAGTCGGGGGGGGGAGGGGAGTCGGGGGGGGGGGGGGGGAGAGGAGTCGGGGGGGGGGGGGAGAGGAGTCGGGGGGGGGGAGGGGAGTCGGGGGGGGGAGGGGAGTCGGGGGGGGGGGGAGAGGAGTCGGGGGGGGGGAGGGGAGTCGGGGGGGGGAGGGGAGTCGGGGGGGGGGAGGGGAGTCGGGGGGGGGAGGGGAGTCGGGGGGGGGAGGGGAGTCGGGGGGGAGGGGAGTCGGCGGGGGGGAGGGGAGTCGGGGGGGGGGAGGGGAGTCGGGGGGGGGGGAGGGGACGGGGGGGGAGGGGAGTCGGGGGGGGGAGGGGAGTCGGGGGGGGGAGGGGAGTCGGGGGGGGGGAGGGGAGTCGGGGGGGGGGAGGGGAGTCGGGGGGGGGGGGGAGAGGAGTCGGGGGGGGGGAGGGGAGGGGGGGGAGGGGAGGGGGGGGAGGGGAGGGGGGGAGGGGAGTCGCGGGGGGGGGGGGGAGAGGAGTCGGGGGGGAGGGGAGGGGAGTCGGGGGGGGAGTCGGGGGGGGGGAGGGGAGTCGGGGGGGGGGGGGGAGAGGAGTCGGGGGGGGGGAGGGGAGGGGAGTCGGGGGGGGGAGGGGAGGGGAGTCGGGGGGGGGAGTCGGGGGGGGGGGGGAGGGGAGGGGGGGGGGAGGGGAGTCGGGGGGAGGAGAGGAGTCGGGGGGGGGTGGGGGGGGTGAGTGTGAGTGTGATGTGCCCAGCGGCTGTTCGGCCCTAATCCTCGGCCTGAAAAAGGGGCCGAACAGCCGCCCCGCCCCAGGATCCGAACCTGTGAGCCCCGGCTCCTTTCACCCCCGACAGCAAACGCCAGGCTCCCACCGCCGCCATGCCACCTCGGTCCGTCACCATTCAATCACCTCCCCGGCAACTTCCGGTGGTCCGTCCGCTCAGACATTCCGCCGGGGTCCCAGCCTTTCCGTTCCGCTCTCGTTATGAAGCAGCAATGGGGCTGGGCTCAGACACTCTCAGTTGGCTCTTTATCACACTTCAGTTGGGAGATACATATGATTCAACTAATTATAAAGATTAGGGAATTGCATGTCTGGTCCCAATAGCTCCCAGGAATAATGTTGCTGGAAAATAAATAAAACAAACTGGTTCAAACTGAAAATTTGAAGCAGAAAAGGCTAGAAATGCTCAGCAGATCTGTCAACATTTGTTGGAGAATACAAAACACTAAATTTATGCTTCAATTTGTTAATCTGGCGCCAGAATTATCTTATTCATTTTGCAATGAGATTTTCTCCTTTCCCCATTTTTCATTAAAGAAAATAAAGCTTTGTTATTCCTGTTTGTTGCTTCAGCTACTGTCAAACCCTGTAAACATAGAGAAGGAAAGGACAGGGAAAGGCCACATGGTCTATCAAGCCTGTCCCACTCCAATGGTTTTTGTCAAAACTCTAGGATTGGCCTTGTGCCGCTGTTATGCAAAGTTTATCAGGTCACTGATAATAAAAAAAAGCAAACGAAACCAAGGAGCTGAGAAGACTAGAATATTTTCTTCTGAATGTTGCTTATTTCTAAGTTATGAAAAAGGCTGTTTGTATTAGAGTGACCTACTATATTATATTTAAGAGTTTGTTCCTTAATGTGTCTTTTGTGAGAGGCTCCTCTTGCTTTTCACTCTTGCCTTTTCCAGAACATATGGCACCAGATGGTCACCAGAATCCACCAAGTCTAAACATATTCCAATATAGATCTAAGATGACATAGGAAATAAATCACTGCCTAATATCTAACCCAGCTTGCCCTTGTATACAGAGGAACCTCGAATATCCAAAGGACACAGGTGGGGAGTATTTTGTTCAGTTAATTGAATGCCGGATAACATAGTTTTGCCACGCATCAGGACCTTGCATATTGCAAGATAATGCAAAATTTTGATAATCAAATGCCAGATAATCTATGTTCCTTCATGGCCCAATGTCCACCCAATCTATCAACTTGAAGTAATTCAAAAATAGGAACTTGTGGGATATAGGTAAAGTAGTGTTACTTCTGCAATTATAATTACTTATGCAAAGTAAATGCACTCACACCAGTGTATAATTGTTTCAACCAAGAGCTGAGTCAACAGAATGAAAACTATGTGGAGGAAATGTATAATTGTTTTTGTATTAGCTAAAATGTGAATGCAAGAATGAAACGTGCCTGCTAACAATGGTAGACAAATAGATAAGGTGCTGTGAGGATGTATTTTAAGCCAGATATGCTTGTACAAGCAGTAGTTATAAGCATCTGTTTCCCACTTTTGCAAAAACACAAAAACAAACCCCAATTAAAAGGTCATAAGGATCAATGTGGTTGGGGAAAGGGAGGAGACGGCTCAGGTGAGGGAAGTAGATAATCACGAAGAAGGATATACCTAACAATGGGCCACAGCAGGATGTGGTGAAATGGCCGAGTAAAACTTGTACTTTGTTATGCACAAGGCCGGATAAGGCAAGAGATAAACAATAGTAATGGGCACCGGGTTTGGAGTAGTGAATCCTATATAAGATATGTACTTGCTAAACACTGTGTGCCAATTCCAGGCACCACGCTTGCAAGCATATAATAAACATATTGATTGCTTCAGATCTTGTCTCGGACTGAAATTATTGAAGTGAGTGAGCTTTGTTTCTCACAAACTCAATTGAGTCCTTTATATAGCGGGAGCAGCAGAGGAAGTGACGGCAAGCAGAGGGGCAGCCGAGACCCGGAAGCAGTTAGTGGAAGCTTAGCTGGGTTAGTTTTTTTCCCCCTTTAAAAGCGTGAAGCAAGCAGGTAAGTGCTGAATTTTGCTTGTATTATTTAGACACAGTTTTTGTTTAAACAGTTAGCTTTAGAGGGATGGCAGTGAAGGCAGTGCAATGTTCCTCCTGCAACATGTATGAGGTGAGGGATGCCATCGACGTCCCTGCCGATTACACTTGCAGGAAGTGCACCCATCTCCAGCTCCTCCAAGACCGTGTTAGGGAACTGGAGCTGGAGTTGGATGAACTTCGGATCATTCGGGAGGCAGAGGGGGTCATAGATCAGAGTTATAGGGAAGTAGTAACTCCAAAGATGGCAGATAGATGGGTGACAGTGAGGGGGACTGGGAGGAAGCAGCCAGTGCAGGGACCTCCTGCGGCCATTCCCCTCAAGAACAAGTATACCGTTTTGGATACTTGTGGGGGGGATGACTTACCAGGGGTAAGTAACGGGGCTCAGGTCTCTGGCACGGAGCCTGTCCCCGTTACTCAGAAGGGAAGGGTGAAGAAGAGCAGAGCAGTAGTAATTGGGGACTCGATAGTTCGTGGCACAGATAGGCGGTTTTGTGGGAACGAGAGAGACTCGCGTTTGGTATGTTGCCTCCCAGGTGCAAGGGTACGTGATGTCTCTGATCGTGTTTTCCGGGTCCTGGAGGGGGAGGGGGAGCAACCCGAAGTCGTGGTCCACATTGGCACCAACGACATAGGTAGGAGGAGTGCTGAGGATGTTAGACAGGCTTTCAGGGAGCTAGGTTGGAAGCTTGGAGTTAGAACAAACAGAGTTGTTGTCTCTGGTTTGTTACCCGTGCCACGTGATAGAGATTCGAGGAATAGGGAGAGAGAACAATTAAATGCGTGGCTTCAGGGATGGTGCAGGAGGGAGGGGTTCCAGTTTTTGGATAACTGGGGTTCTTTCTGGGGACGGTGGGACCTCTATAAACAGGATGGTCTACACCTGAACCTGAGGGGAACCAGTATCCTTGGGGGGAGGTTTGCTAGTGCTCTTGGGGGGGGTTTAAACTAACTCGGCAGGGGCATGGGAACCCAGATTGTAGCTTCAGGGTGCAGGGCCTGGAGTGTAGGGAGGTGAGGAACATGGCATCAATTTCCAAGGAGGGTGCCTGTAAACAGGGAAGTGGCTTGAAGTGTGTATACTTCAATGCAAGAAGTATACGAAATAAGGTAGGTGAACTTGCAGCGTTGGTTGGTACCTGGGACTTCGATGTTGTGGCTATTACGGAGACATGGCTAGAACAGGGACAGGATTGGCTGTTGCAGGTTCCGGGATTTAAATGTTTTAGTAGGGTCAGAGGTGGGGGTAAAAGAGGGGGAGGTGTGGCATTGCTTGTCAAAGATAGTATTACAGCGGTGGAAAGGACGATGGATGAGGACTTGCCATCTGAGGTAGTTTGGGCTGAGGTTAGGAATAGGAAAGGTGAGGTCACCCTGTTAGGAGTCTTTTACAGGCCTCCTAATAGTCCTAGAATCATTGAAGAAAGGATTGGGAAGGTGATTCAGGAGATGAGTGACAGTAATAGGGTGGTTGTTATGGGGGACTTTAACTTTCCTGATATTGATTGGGAAAGCTATAGCTCAAGTTCGTTAGATGGGTCAGTGTTTGTTCAATGTGTGCAGGAGAGTTTCCTGACACAATATGTAGACAGGCCAACAAGAGGTGAGGCCATACTGGATTTGGTTCTGGGTAACGAACCAGGCCAGGTGTTAGAATTAGAGGTAGGTGAGCACTTTGGGGATAGTGACCATAATTCGGTGATTTTTACACTCGTGATGGAGAGGGATAAGTGTGTACTACAGGGCAAGAATTATAGCTGGGGTAAGGGAAATTATGATGCTGTGAGGCATAACTTAGGATGTGTGGCTTGGAAAAGTAGACTCCAAGGCAAGAGTGTAAATGATATGTGGAACTTGTTCAAGGGGCAACTATTGAGTGTCCTTGATAATTATGTACCTGTCAGGCAGGAAGGAAAGGGTCGTGCGAGGGAGCCGTGGTTTAATAAGGAATTGGAATCCCTTGTTAAATGGAAGAGGGCGGCCTATCTCAAGATGAGACGTGAGGGTTCAATTGGGGCGATTGAGAGTTATAGGGTAGCCAGGAAGGACCTGAAGAGAGAGCTAAAAGCAGCAAGGAGGGGACATGAAAGGTCCTTAGTAGATAGGATTAGGGAAAACCCTAAGGCTTTCTATAGGTATGTTAGGAATAAAAGAATGACTAGGGTAGGAATAGGTCCAGTCAAGGATAGTAGGGGGAAGTTGCGTGTGGAGGCGGAAGAGATTGGGGAGACACTGAATGAATACTTTTCTTCAGTATTCACTCAGGAACAGGGCATTGTTGTCGATGAGAATACTGAGGCACAAATAAGTAGAATGGATGGCTTTGAGGTATGTAGAGAAGAGGTGTTGGAAATCCTGGAAAAGGTGAAAATAGATAAGTCCCCTGGGCCTGATGGCATTTATCCTAGGATTCTCTGGGAAGCAAGGGAGGAGATTGCAGAGCCATTGGCCTTGATTTTTATGTCCTCTTTGTCTACAGGAGTAGTCCCAGAAGACTGGAGGATAGCAAATGTGGTTCCCTTGTTCAAAAAGGGGAGTAGGGATAGCCCTAGTAACTATAGGCCGGTGAGTCTCACTTCTGTTGTGGGCAAAGTCTTAGAGAGAATTGTAAGGGATAGGATTTATGCACATCTCGATAGGAATAATGTGATCAAGGATAGTCAGCATGGTTTTGTGAAGGGCAGGTCGTGCCTCACAAACCTTATTGAATTCTTTGAAAAGGTGACGAAGGAGGTTGATGAGGGAAAAGCGGTAGATGTGGTATATATGGATTTTAGTAAGGCGTTTGATAAGGTTCCCCATGGTAGGCTACTGCAGAAAATACGGAGATATGGCATTGAGGGTGAGTTAGAGGTTTGGATTAGGAATTGGCTGGATGGAAGAAGACAGAGGGTAGTAGTTGATGGCAAAGTTTCTTCATGGAGTGCCGTCACTAGCGGTGTTCCGCAAGGATCTGTTTTGGGACCATTGCTGTTTGTCATTTTTATAAATGACCTGGAAGAGGGGTTAGAAGGTTGGGTGAGCAAGTTTGCGGATGATACGAAAGTCGGAGGAGTTGTTGACAGTGAGGAAGCATGTGGCAGGTTACAGCAGGATATAGAAAAGCTGCAGAGCTGGGCAGAAAGGTGGCAGATGGAATTCAATGTAGCTAAGTGCGAGGTGATTCACTTTGGGAAGAATAACAAAAAGATGGGGTACTGGGCTAATGGTCGGATACTTGGTAGTGTGGATGAGCAGAGGGATCTTGGTGTCCATGTACACAGATCTCTGAAAGTTGCCACCCAGGTAAATAGTGCGGTGAGGAAGGCATATGGCGTACTGGCTTTTATTGGTAGAGGAATTGAGTTCCGGAGTCCTGAGGTCATGATGCAGTTGTATAAGACTCTGGTACGGCCGCATCTGGAATATTGTGTGCAGTTTTGGTCGCCATACTATAGGAAGGATGTGGAGGCATTGGAACGGGTGCAGAGGAGGTTTACCAGGATGTTGCCTGGTATGGAAGGAAAATCGTATGAGGAAAGACTGAGGCACTTGGGGCTGTTTTCACTAGAGAAAAGAAGGTTTAGGGGTGACTTGATTGAGGTGTATAAGATGATTAGGGGGTTAGATAGGGTAGACAGTATGAACCTTTTCCCGCGTATTGAGTCGGGTATTACAAGGGGGCATAGCTTTAAATTAAGGGGGGGTAGATATAGGACTGATGTTAGGGGTAGGTTCTTCACTCAGCGAGTCGTTAGTTCATGGAATGCCCTGCCAGTAACAGTGGTGGACTCTCCCTCTTTATGGGCATTTAAGAGGGCATTGGATAGGTATATGGAGGATAGTGGGTTAGTGTAGTTTAGGTGGGCTTGGATCGGCGCAACATCGAGGGCCCAAGGGCCTGTACTGCGCTGTATTCTTCTATGTTCTATGTTCTATGTTCTATATGTATCTGTATATATACTTTATGTAAGTGAATAACATCATCGTATGTTTAAGCAGATAAAGGGCTATATCCCAAGAGACTGGCAATAAATGCTAGCTTCATATCCTACAAATGAATGGGAAAAAATCTACCTCCTGGTGGTCCTTTGGCTTGTCCTGGAGGCCATGTTTATTTTCATCGTGTCTCATGCACTGATTCCCAATCTTGTGATATTGCAATACCTACTCCACCACTTTTTCTTGTCCTATTTGATTTTGCTTGCAACTAGATGTTTTTCTGAAATAAAATTGTTTATTAATATACTGAACCAAATTTCTGTTAGATTTTGATGCACTTCTCTCTCCTAAATGCACCATTCAAATTATTCTCCCTCTGTGCACTTCTCCCTCCATTTTCTCCTTTAAAGCTCTCCTTAGAATCTACCTCTTTGACAAAGCTTTGGCCATCCAATTTGATACCTTCTTCCATGGTTTCGTGTCAATCTTTGCTGTATAATATGCATATTGAGCATTTTGGTATGTTTAAATATGTTAAAGGTGCTATATAAATCTAAGCTGTAGTTTTCACTTAGGGAAAGTAGTTGTATATGCTATAACTTACATTGAAATATAATGGAGTAAGAGTCAGTCCCATTAATGTTAACTGTAAAAGCCTGTGATCTTGTAGAATTGAGCGATATACACTTATATGGTCTGGCATGTATTGATACACAGGACCCTGAGTTTTTCAGACAGAAAAAGAACCTATACACACACTTTGCATTTGAAACTTAGCAAAATATCTGACAGCTATTTCCTGATTCATTCCTCAGGACAATGCCTTGATCAATCAAAACCAACCTGCCTGGTTTAAGTTTAGACTAAGCTTGGCAGTTAACTGTCAGTTATCATCAAACTGAGCATTCACCATGACAACCCCTACACCAATTAGTATCCGCTTCCCAACTAATCAGCACTCTCTTCACATAAAGTATAAAATGTTGTTCCACTTTACTTGATATTCTTGCAAACTATCCTCATGAATGCAAAACTTACAGTGTCTGTTTACAGTAATGCTCAGTAGATAAACTGAATAACAAACTTGTGTCCCATTGCACTTAATATCCTACAATCATATTAGTTTTGAGTTGTCAATTTCTCTGCAACAGTTTACTAGGTGAGTAGGCAGAAACATGTTTTGGATTAACAAACCCACCCAAATTATTCCTTGAATATTAAATCTAGGGCAATTTTTTTTTGCAGAGCAACACCAAGATATTCCTTTGATCTGGTAGGGATGATACAGAAGGACAGCATTTGATTAGAAATCAGACGGTCTTTCTTGCAATCGTCACTTCACCAGCAGCAGATGTACATGGGCTGTTTTCATCTATTGGGACATGCCAGCTTGGTTTGTTCATATCCCACGCATCTGCTGGCTGAACAATTCAGAAGAAAGAGCTATTAAAATACCACACACTAAGCCAGTATACACATCAGGTTCCACTTTCCTAACAACCCAACTAGGAGTTTTAGCAGAGTTAATTATTACAGAGGAAACCTGTCCCCCAAAAGTAACCACAGCCTATATTTGGCAAATAAATCTTTGTCTTTTCCTTGATGAAAGGGCAGACCATCAGGAAGCAGGCAATATTTACAGAAATATGCTTGCCGCTATGTCATGTGCCAGAGAAGTATTGCTTCCTGTATCACTTGTGTATCAATCCACACGTTAGATTCGATGGGTTTTATGATACTGCCTGCATGTTGTCACCTTGAGCAATTTCACTTCTGCTGCCTTTTTGGAGGGAAAGCTAAAAAGAAATACTTGTATTTCAGTGGCCCCTTTCACAATCACAGGGTGTCCCAAAATGCATTAGCGCCAATTATGTCCTTTTGTAATATTTGTAGTTCAGCAGCCAATGTGTGCGCAGCAAACCCCCACAGACTGCAGTTTGGCCCTGACCTGGTTATTTCTCATGTGTGATGCTAATTACAGGAAATAGTGATCAGGAGATGAAGGACAACTTCCCTGCCCTTTTCCAAAATAGTGCTTTGGAATCTTTTACATGCTCCTGAAATGCAAAGTGTGAAGTTCTTTGGGACATATTTTCAGCCAGATACATTCATAATTTGAAATGTATGAGCTTTATGAGGAGTTTTTATTATTTATTCCTAGTAGAGTCCCTCTGTTGGTATGTGTGTATGGTGGTCTCAAGTAGACAAAATGTATAGTGCAATTTTCAATGCACTTCACCTCTGACAGTGCGACACTCTCTCATGGTGACCGCTTGAACTTATCTCTCAAGAACTGGAGTAGACATTGAACTAACAACATTGTAATTATGGGGAAAGAATGCTACCTATGGAGCCAGAAGTGACATTATAGGGTAAAGTGTTTACTAGACATTTATCTTAAGAATAGCTACTGATCATGCCCATAAGGAGCTGTGTCATAATGACATCAGGTCACATGGAATGGAAACACAAGTCTGTGGGGTTCCAGAAATGTCCTCTTTCTTATCAAACCTTGAATATAGTTATGTTTAATTGAACAACAATTCATGTTCTCTGGCATGTGGTCTGTCTTCTATCACAACCCAGACCCCATCACATTACAATAGAGAGAGCGTAATCCAGAGCTTGGGGTCCAGACAATTGAAGGTGTGGTGAAGTGATTAAATTTACAAATATATAATGTAAAGACTATACCTTTTTCTTTTTCCTGTATTGTTTAGAATTCAAAGTGGTGTTTACATACTTGTTCGATCAGCCAGTGGTGGAGGTTAGTTGTAGATGATCTGGAATCAGAGAAAATGTACAAAATGAGATGCGGCTGGCAACAAATAGCTGATTGGTACTGAGGTGATGATCAGTCGCTGATGGTCAAGTGTTTCTTCCTGCCAACAACAATGCGATTGGCTTCGTCGTCATCATCATTTTCATTGAAAAGTGTGTTGCTGGAAAAGCACAGCAGGCCAGGCAGCATCCGAGGAGCAGGAGAGTTGACGCTTTGGGTATAAGCCCTTCATCAGGAATGAGGGGGTACCCCAAGGGGACTGAGAGACAGATGACCTGCGTGCAGTGACTCACTGAGATCCTTGTAGAGGGAGGAGGAGAACTTCTTCAAGGTAGGCATCCTTGGAAGAGGCTCCGCAGTAAGATTATCATCAATTAGGAGAAAGTGAGGACTGCAGATGCTGGAGATCAGAGTTGGGAAGTGTGGTGCTGGAAAAGCACAGTCAGTCCGGCAGCATCTGAGGAACAAGGGAGTTGATGTTTTGAGCATAAGCTCTTCATCAAGAATGATTGTAGAACAGCTCGCACAGTGAATGGTCAGTCAGAAGCCACTGGACCACTGAAAAGGAAAGTGCCATTTCTTCCTCTGAAGTAAAACACCTAAAAGCCAGAATAAGGCTAGTTTATTTTCTCTCTTAAGCTGTCACCATTAACCAATAAGTCAGAGACTTTATAATACGTGGTCCTGTCACTCTGTGTCTTCTGCAAGGAACTGAAAGTACCTGAAGAGAGACAGCAATCGTCATACAGGAAGTTCTAATGAGCCAAAAGGATCACCTTAGTGAACCCTGTGGACCGAGACCATCCAACTACTTTCACAGCTTTCCTTTTCATCCATAACACCAATGTTTTTGTGTCTGTTGCATGTGTCTATAAGGGGAGTCTTGTAAAGGGGCCAGAGTTGGAACTAGTAGGGCTATATGTTAATGATTCATTCTTTAAATTATTTAAAATTGTGAAACTGTCAATTAATTAGCTGTAGCTAGAATCAATTTATTTGTAATAAATAGTCATTCTTATTAAATACGGAAATTTGGTCCATTCTTTCTTTTTATGTGGGTCTAAAAGGCAAGTACATCGGGGGATTTTATAACTTGTGTATTGACTCTGGGAATAGCAGGGCCCAATTTCCAGAGCGCTCCCCCAGTGAGGTTTGATAAGAAGAGGGCAGGATTCAAACAGAGATCACGGAGGGTGGTGGGGCTGGAGGAGATTACAGACAGAGATCATGGAGGGTTGTCGGACTGATGGAGATTACAGACAGAGATCACAGAGAGTGGTGGGGCTCGAAGAGATTACAGAGCTAGTGATGGATGAAACCATGGAATAATGTAGTTATAAAGGTGAGAAGTTTAAAATAAGGACATTGTTACCAACCAGGAACTGATGCTGCTCACCTGCAAGAGATGCTTGTGGAATGTGATGGTTTGTTAAGAGGGTGTAATAAATAGAGTCATAAACAGACCCTTTGGTCCAACCAGTCATAGAATCCATACTGACACAACCTATCCCCATAGCCCCACATTTCCCATGGCTAACCACCTGGCTTGCACGTCCCTGAACACTATGGGCAATTTAGTATGGCCAATCCACCTAAGCTGCACATCTTTGGACTGTGGGAGGAAACCAGAGCACCCAGAGGAAACCCATGCAGACACAGGGAAAATCTGCAAACTCCACACAGCCTGTCACCCGAGGGTGGAATCAAACCCAGGTTCCTGGCGCTGTGAGGCAGCAATGCTAACCACTGGGCGACTGAACTGGCCATGGCAATGAGGTTCCCACACTAAACTAGTCCCACCTGCTATGACCTGGAACGCACTTGTGAATGTAGGTATAATCAATGATATCTAAAAGGAATTAGATGGGTGCTTGGGGGAATTAAAGTTGGGTTACAGGGAGAGAGGACCGAGAATGGGACTGACTGGATAGCTGTACAAGAGAGCTAGCATGTTCTCAGTGGGTGCGGTCTGTGCTCTGATCGCTTAGTGATCGTTAGCTGTTGCTGTTCTATACAGTGTTTTACCATCCCCTCTGGTGGATATGGTATAGGGCATGGGGAAGGGAGCAGGAGATTAATAACATTTTTCTCTGGTGTGGTCTTTGCATCACCCTCCATCTGACTCCCATCATGGTTCTACTCTCTCAAAGTTAACTCCATTTCTGCCTCTTATGAAAATGATATTCTCACATGTCGTGACCCTGTGATTTGCATTTTAATAGCAATGGAGATGACATTCTCTAATCAAATGAAAAACCCAGTGCCGTGCTGTATGTAGTTCCAGTATGTTCTCTAACACACCACTTATAATTGCACATTTTTTTAATCATTGGCATTTCTGGTTCTCTGTTGTTATTCTGTTCTTCCACCACAGGGGACTCAGAAACCTGGGAGCCCATTGACTGGCAGTATTGTACCACTTTCAAAAATTTTAATTAAAATGTTCTGTAAGCACAAGTATTTGTACAAAATCTATAGTGACTGCCTGTACGTATATTAACTCTGGGCCAGTTTTCACAGGACAAGAGTGCACTAGCAGGAAGTTAAGTAAAGTTAACCAGAAGTGGAAACATTTAAAAGGATGCAGTTGGAATGAGAAATTCATCCCAGTTCAACAGATGGATACATCGCCGAAATGTGTTAGTCCACTTTAGAGAGTTGTTAAGAATCAACCACATTTGATATGGGATTGGAGATGCATGCAATCTCTGTTTTATATCTCAAGTAAAATTAAAACACAACATGTAGGAGAAACTCGGCAGCAGTTGTGCAGAGAGAATCAGAGTTAACGTGTTAAGTCTAGTATGTGCATGTTACGCTGTAGCTGCCTTCAGTGAGATGTGACTTTCACTCAATGAATGCCCCAAATACAACTGGCAGCACCTTAGATCTGCAGGCAGAAGATCTAAAGTTACTAAATTTCTTGGGAGAGATTATGTATGGTCCTGAGATAAATTTGGGAGAGTTGACGTGTCCTATGAGTGAATCAATGCCCGTTGGGATCCTTATAAACAAATATCTTTAAGAGCGTACTGGGAACGTCAAAGGGATCCATCAGGCTGAAAGGCACTTGAGTCTCCCACAATTCTAAGATTTGAAACAAAACTGTCACTGTGTCAAAAAAAGTTCTTGCTATGACACATCACCTGTTGACATAAGCCTTAGGTTTAGCATTAGAAGATTATTGCTCCATGTTGAGTTTGTACATGACTTTGTTGAGGTCTCTTCTGGAATATTGTGTTCAGTTCTGGTCACCCAGTTATAGGAAGGATTTTATCAAGCTGGAGAGGTTCAGAAGGGATTTGCGAGGATGCTGCCAGGTATGGAAAGTTTGAGTTATAGGGAAAGGTTGAATAGGCTGGGATGTTTTTCACTGGAGCGTAGGAGGCTCAGAGGCAACTTGATAGAAGTTTACACAATAATGAGCAGTACAGATAGAGTTACAATGGAAGTTGTCTTTTCCCTAGGGTGGGGGATTTCAAGACTAAGGGGGAATTTTTTTTAAGTGACAGGAGAGAGTTTTTAAAAAGACATGAGAGACAATTTTTTATAGTGAGGGTGGTGCATGTATGGAATGAACTTCCTGAGGAAGTGGTGGGTGTGGGTTCAATTACAACATTTAAAAGACATTTGGATAGATGCATGGATAGGAAAGGTTTGGAGGGATATGGGACAGGAGCAGGTAGTTTAGTTTAGGATTATGTTCGGCCTGGACTGATTGCACCGAAAGGGTGTTTCTATGCTATATGACTCTATGACTCTAAGAGTCTATGACTGATTTCACAACCTACCATTGTCAGAATAGATTGTCTGTCAGTCCACAGTCTGATTATAGCTCCAAGTGTTTATATAACTTTAACGTATAAAAATCATTGTTTTTATTTATTATAAGGGACTTAGTCAATGGGTTTTCAATGAATTAGAGCATTGACACACATCTTTGGCCACAGATGAGGTCCCACAGGACTGGAGAATAGTTAATGTTGTCCCATTGTTTAAGAAAGGGAATGGGGATAATCAAAGAAATTACAGGTCTGTGAGCCTCATGTCAGTGATCGGGAAATTATTGAAAACGATTCTGAGGGACAAGAACTATATGCATTTAGAAGCATATGGATTTAGATTAGATTAGATTACATTACATTACATTACAGTGTGGAAACAGGTCCTTCGGCCCAACAAGTCCACACCGACCCGCCGAAGCGCAACCCACCCATACCCCTACATTTACCCCTTACCTAACACTACGGGCAATTTAGCATGGCCAATTCACCTGACCTGCACATCTTTGGATGGTGGGAGGAAACCGGAGCACCCGGAGGAAACCCACGCAGACACGGGGAGAACGTGCAAACTCCACACAGTCAGTCGCCTGAGGCGAGAAATGAACCCGGGTCTCAGGCGCTGTGAGGCAGCAGTGCTAACCACTGTGCCACCGTGCCGCCCATATTTAGTAGTGATAGTCAACATGGTTTTGTGCGGGGGCGAGGGGTCGTGCCTCACTAACTTGATTGAGTGTTTGGAGGAGTAACAAAGATGATTGATGAGGTAAAGGTAGTTGATGGTGTCATGGCAGACTGGTACAACAGTTGAAGTCGGATGGTATTGGAGTGAGCTGGCAAGATAGATACAGAACTGGCTTCAACATAGGAGACAGAAGGTAGCGGTTGAAGGATGCTTTTCATAACGGAGGGTTGTGACTAGAGGTGTCCCGCAGGGACCTCTGCTGTTTGTGTTCCGTCTCAATGATTTGGTGGAAAATGTGTCTGGTCTAATTAATAAGTTTGCAGACAATACAAAGATTGGCGGAGTTGCAGATAGTAAGGAAGAAAAAAGGCAGATGGAGTTTAATCTGGACAAATATGAGGTGATGCATTCTGGAAGGTCAAGTAGAGGTGGAAATTATACAGTGCATGGCAGAACTCTTAGGAGTATTGACATGCAGAGGGATCTGGGTGCGCAGGTCCATAGATCACTGACGGTAGCAGTGCAGGTAGTTAAGGTAGTAAAATAAGCCTATGGCGTGCTTGCTTTCATTGGAAGGACCATTGCGTATAAGGATAGACAAGTGATGCTGCAGCATTATACAACTTTAGTCAGGCCACACTTGGAATATTACGTACTGTTCTGGTCACCACACTATCAGAAGGGTGTAGATGCTTTGGAGAGGGTCAGAAAAGGTTTACCAGGATGTTGCCAAGTAGGGGGGATTTTAGCTATGAAGGAGGGTTGGACAGACTGGGTTTGTTTTCATTGGAATGCAGGCAGTTGAGGGGCGATCTGATGAAAGTTTATAAGATTGTGAATGGCAGGGTGGAGGGGTCAATTACTGAGGGACACAGGTTCAGGGTGCAAAGGAGGAAGTTTAAAAGAGATGGTGCGATAGACGTTTTTCACACAAAGGATGGTGAGTGCCTGGAACACACTGCCAGAGGAGACAGTGGAATCAGATCCAATAGCAGCTTTCAAGAAACACCTGGATGAATACATGAATAGGGAGGGACTAGAAGGATATATGGATCCTGTAAGTGAAGACAGTTTTAGTATGGAAGGGCAAAGTGTGTCAGTGCAAGCTTAGAGGGCCGAAGGGCCTGTTCCTGTGCTGTATCTTCATACCAGTTACCTTTCTAACTGCTCGCTGCATCTCCATGCTCATTCTAAGTGACCAAAGTACAAAGACATTCAAGTCTACAAGACTTTCACAATCTATCACCATTTAATAATACTTTGTCATTCTGTTTTATTTACCAAAGTAGATAATTTCACACTTCAATACATTATACTACATTGGCCACACATTTACACATACACTTAAATTCTCAAAATCATCCTGAAGTCTCTTTATATCCTCATCTTTCACACTCT
Source organism: Chiloscyllium plagiosum (assembly GCF_037043375.1). Taxonomy (NCBI): domain Eukaryota; kingdom Metazoa; phylum Chordata; class Chondrichthyes; order Orectolobiformes; family Hemiscylliidae; genus Chiloscyllium; species Chiloscyllium plagiosum. The sequence continues at coordinate 10,598,232 of NW_028270172.1, forward strand.
CACCTAGTTTTATGGCATCATCAAACTTGGAAATAATATTCAATTCCTTCCACCAAATCATTAACATATTGTGAACAGCAGGGGATTAAGTACCCCACCTATCATTGCTTTCCACTCCAAAAGAACCCATTTATTCCTACGCACTGTTTCCAACCTGTTAATTCTCAATCTTTCAAATGTATTATCACCAAAACACGTGCACAATAACATCTTATGTGGGACCTTGTCAAAAGTTTACTGAAAATCCAAATACACCACAACCACTGGGTCTCCCTCATCTCTTCTACAAGAGATGGCCTTAGAAATTCCAATTGATTAGTCAATACAATTTTTCTTTGATAAATTCAAGTTGACTTTGTGTAATCCCATCAGTGTATTCTAAGTGCCCTGCTACCACATTCTTTATAATAAATCGTCACATTTTCCCTACTACTGATGGTTGTACAACTAATCTATAATTCCTAATTTCCTGCTTTCTCCTCTTAGTTTAAACAATGGGATTACATTTTCCAGCCTCCAATCTGACAGGAGTGAGGTCTTGCAAGTAGACTATAGGGAGCTTGGACCCTCAATGTTGGAATCTCAGTATTAGTCCCACTGTCATGTTTTGGTGAGACCAGGCATAGGAGAATATATCAGTTGAATGCATGGCTGGTGGAGGGAGGAATTTAAATGCTTGAGTTTTGGAAAGTGGTAACCAATCATGCATTGTTTTCATGGTTACTTCCTTTTCTACCTCCTGAGATGTAGATTATCAAGTTCTCAGTCCCATTAATTTCTTGAACACTATGTTTCTATTAATAATAATTTCTTTCAATTCATCCTTTCTGAAAAACAAACTCCTTCCATCCCCAGCTTTACCAGGAAATTATTTGTGGCTTCCTCCAACTTCAAAATCAATGCCAATGCCAATGCAAGAATCTAAATTCCTCCTTTTTCCAGTCATGCACCTATTCTCCTGTTCCTGGTCTCAGCAGCACATGAGGCTAAGACTAATCCTGAGATTACTACTTTGAGGGTCCAAGCTCCCTATACTCTGCTTGCAAGACCTCACTCCTCTTTAACTCATGTTGTTGATCATAACATGGACCACAGCCTCTGGCTGCTCTCCCTTCCCCTTCAGAATGTCCTACAGCTTCTCAGTGACATCTTTGACCCTGGCACCCGGGAAGCAACATCTCGATGTCATGCCTGTGGCTGCAGAAATGCCCATCTGTTCCTAAGGACCTCATCAAGGATCCTTAGACATTGTCTTTAAAGCCCATGACCAGTCCCTATTTAGAAGGACAAGGGCAGCAGATACATGGGAACACCACCCCTTGCAAGTTCCCCTCCAAATCACTCACCATCCTGACCTGGAAATACATCGGTGTTCCTTCAGTGTCGCTGAGTTAGAATCTCCAAAGCTGTCCCCTTTCTGCCCCCTCCACAACTGCAGTATGGGTCTACTCTTACCGCACACAGTCTACAGCAGCTCACCAGCATCTTGTCGAGGGCAATTAGGAGGTCAGTATATGTTGGGATTTCCAGCAATGCTCAAATATCAGGAACAAGTACAAAACAAAAAATAATTCCACCCTCAAGTTTTTTTTAAAAATTCCCTCCATTTGCAGGTACTCCACGTTGTTACATTATTGTCACAATGCTGTGATCCATACCTTGTTGATCTTACTGTTCTAATGGCCTTTGTTACTGAATTGTCTGTTCATTCTCCCATGTATCTTCTTCCTGACCTCTCCGCCCCCACCTCAGTCTGACCTATCACCCTCACCTTGACCTCTTTCCATCTATCACATTTCCGACGCCCCTCCCCCAAGTCCCTCCTCCCTACCTTTTATCTTAGCCTGCTGGACAAACTTTCCTCATTCCTGAAGAAGGGCTTATGCCCGAAACGTCGATTCTCCTGTTCCCTGGATGCTGCCTGACCTGCTGCGCTTTTCCAGCAACACATTTTCAGCTCTGATCTCCAGCATCTGCAGACCTCACTTTCTCCTGTTCATTCTCCCAGTCAGGGGACCTAGAATATAATGGCATGGGTTCAGGAGAAGGGATTGATCATTTAGGACTGATTCGAGTGTGTTCAACACAAGAACATTGTTGAAGGGTGTGTGCCTCATGATAGAGGTCACATGATTTTGACCGACATATGAACATGGATTTCACCTGACAAGGACTGGGATGAGGAGAAATGTCTTCACTCATCAGCTTATGGATTGATCATCATTGAATATATTTAAGACTCGGTAGCACAGATTCTTTATTGTTTCTTGGGGAGTCAGAGGAAATGGGGAGGAGGTCTGGTGGTTAATCTGTGTTACACTGCTTCCAATGGCTATGTAAATGAACATCTCCACTTATCTATTTCAATGAGATCAGCTGTCATTTTACTAAACTTTGAGGAATTTAGAGGAGAAAGTGAGGTCTGCAGATGCTGGAGATCAGAGCTGAAAATGTGTTGCTGGAAAAGCGCAGCAGGTCAGGCAGCATCCAGGGAACAGAATCAATGTTGATTTCACCAGTTTCCTCATCTCCCCTTCCTCCCACCTTATCCCAGATCCAACCCTCTAACATGGCATCACCCTCTGAAACTGTCCTACCAGTCCATCTTCCTTCCCATCTAACCACTACACCAGGATTCCTGAAGAAGGGCTTATGCCCGAAACGTCGATTCTCCTGTTCCCTGGATGCTGCCTGACCTGCTGCACTTTTCCAGCAACACATTTTCAGCTTTGAGGAATTTAGGCTTAGTCTCAACAGCCTCTCTTTATTGAAAACCCCCTGATCCCAGGAAGCAGTCTGAGTGAACCTTCAATGTACTGCCTCAAAGGGGAGTGTGTCATTGCTTAGGTATAATCATAGAATCATAGAATCCCTACAGTGTGGAAACAGGCCATTTGGCCCAACAAGTCCACTCTGACTCTTCGAGCCAAAAGGTGTGGTACTGGAAAAGCACAGCCAGTCAGGCAACATCTGAGGAGCAGGACAGTCGACAGCTCGGGCATAAGGGGCAAGGGGGGTGAGAGATAAATGGGAGGGGATGGGGCTGGGGGGGAAGGTAGCTGGGAATGCGATTGATGAAGGTTGGGCTGTAGGTGTTAGGCCGGAGTGAAAGGTGTAGTGGTTAGACGGGAAGGAAGATGGACTGGTAGGACAGTTCCAGAGGGTGATGCCGTGTTAGAGGGTTGGATCTGGGATAAGGTGGGAGGAAGGGGAGATGAGGAAATTGGTGAAATCAACATTGATTCTGTGTGGCTGGAGGGTCCTGAGGTGGAAGATGAGGTGTTCTTCCTCCAGGTGTTGGGTGGTTAGAATTTGGTAGTGGAGGAGGCCCAGGATTTGCATGCCCTTGGCAGAGTGGGAGAGGGAGTTGAAGTGTTCGGCCTTAGGGCAGTGGGGTTGTTTAGTGGTGTGTCCCAGAGATGTTCCTTGAAACATTCTGACAATTGGCATCCTGTCTCCCCAATGTAGAGGAGACCACATTGAGAGCAATGGACACAGTAGATGAGGTGTTCGGATGTTCAGAAAAATCTCTGCTGGATGTGGAAAATTCCTTTTGGGCCTTAGATGGAGGTGAGGGGGGAGATGTGGGTGCAGACTGTACACCTCTTGTGGCAGCAGGGGGAATGTGCTGAGAGTGGAGGTGGGGTGGTGGGGAGCATGGACCTAATGAGGGAGTCGGGGAGGTAATGGTCTCTGCGGAATGGTGGAAAGGAATGGGGAGGGAACTATATTTCTGGTGGTGGGGTCTCACTGTAGGTGGTGGAAATGGTGAAGGATGATGCATTGTATCTGGAGAATGGTGGGGTAGAAGGTGAGGACCGGGGGTGTGGTTGGACGGGTGGAGTTCAAGGATGCTCTAGGCGGGCATTGTTGACCATGCGGGGGTGAGGGGAGAATTGCAATCCTTGAATGGCCCTCCGAAGAGTAATCCACCCAAACCCATTTCCCTACCCCATTATTCTACATTTACCCCTGACTAATGCACCTAACTACACATCCCCAAACACTTTGGGCAATTTAGTATGGACAATTCACCTAACCTGCACATCATTGGATTGGAGCACCCGGAGGAAACCCACACAGATACAGGGAGAATGTGCGAAATCCACACAGACAGTCACTCGAGGCTGGAATCAAACTCGGGTCCCTGGCGCTATGAGGCAGCAGTGCTAACCACTGAGCCACTGTGCCACCTATAATATGAAGAATATTCAAGGTGCGGTGTCACTGTGGCCTTATATCATTGCAACTAGACATTCTCACTCATAATTTTATCGCCATTTGGCTAACAATCCATTTGTTTAATGAATTATTTGCCATTCCTGTGTAAACTTACTTTGATTCATGTTCAAAGATATTGAGTACCTGTATCCTCTCCTCTCACTGACCCAATAGTATTAGGGGGTGTTGGCCTAGTGGTAGTGTCACTAGGCTACTGATATAGGCAATGTCCTGAGGACCTGGGTTCAAATCCTGTAATGGTGAAACTTGAGTTTAATAATGACTATGAGTTGATTCTTGGCAAAAAAAAACCATCTGATTCTCTAATGTTCATTAAGGGAAGAAACTGCTGGTCTGACCTAGATGTGGGATAGCAATAAATGCTAGCCTAGCCAGTAACACCTGCATCCCATGAGTAAATCTATTTTTCCTACCAAAATTGAATGCATGTTTCTCTGGTTTATATTGCATTTGCCAATCATTGCTCACTCACTGAAGCTGTCTACATTTCTTTGCAGTCTGATTGTATTCTCTTAATAACTGACTTCCCCGAACAGTATTGTATTTTCAGCAAACATGGATAATAACACTCAGTGCTTTGCTGAGTCAGTAATATTGATGGCAAAATTGCTAAGGCTTGTGGGACCCTACTTGCTGGAACCTAAAAATGTTTATTTCTACTGTCTGTTTTCTATCCATTAGCCAATCATCAATCCACATTAATACATTATCCCTAATCTCACATGATCTAATTTTGGGTCATAAATATTTGCGCTGACACCTCACCCAATGCTTTTTGAAAATCCGAAGTTGCTGGCTCCCCTTATCTTCATGGCAGTTACAACTTCAGAAAGCTCAAAATACAAACTGGTCAAACAGAATTTTCACCTGAATACATCCATGTTGACTGTGCCCAGACATATTATGATGTTCAAAGTGTTCTGTTACATGCAACCACTTCCTTAAGAAGACATTTTTGAATTATCCTGTCTATTTTCATGCTTTCTCCTTTCTTGAACTGCAGGGAATTGAGGAGTTAAGAGGAACAATATATGATCATCCCAGGAAAGCTGGAATAAATAATTTAGAAGGGTTAAATTGCTGTTGTAATTGCTCTGTGAATAGGGTTCTTCTAAGTTACGGGTTAAACAATTGCAATGTGTTTAACAGGGCATCCTGAAATTGCAGAGGTTTCCCACTGGATCTTATACTGATGGTATAAAAGACTGAGCAGTTGCAAAAATTTTTTTAATAACTACCTAAATCATAAACTCCACTCTCTGTCTTCACATCTGAAATATTCTGTTTATATTGATACTAGTAATTAACATAGCAAAGATTGTAAATCTTAAAAACAGAAGTTTATGTACTGGTAATCATTACTGTCAATCAGTTGCCTATTTTGTTTATGTGTATACATCAGCCACCAGTTTGGAGATTACACTTTGGTGTAACTATTAATAGGGAATAATTTTGTAATACATATAATGCAAGCTCATCAGCTGTAGACCTGTTTTCTTTTCTCTGTTGCTGTGACTCAGTGGTTATAGACAAATGGTGGAAGCTGCCTCCTAAGTTTTTAGATTTAGTATTGCTGTGTGTAATGATGGGGCATTTTGTAAGCTGTCCAATGAAGCTTTTTCACATCACCGGATAGTCCTTGTTTCTGTCAAATAGAGTCATAGAGATTACAGCATGGAAACAGACCCTTCGGTCCAACTCATCCATGCCAACCAGATAAGCTAAATTAATCCAATCTCATATGCCAGCATTTGACCCATTTCCCTCTTGAACCCTTCCTATTCATAGACCCATCCAGATGTTATAGTCAGCCTTCACTACTTCCTCTGGCAGCTCATTCCATTCACACACCACCCTCTGTGTGAAAATGTTGCCCCTTATTTCCCTGTCAAATCTTTCCCCTCTCATCTTAAACCCATGCCCTCTAGTTTTGGACTCCCCTAACTTGGGAAAAGACCTTGACTATTTACCCTATCCATGCCCCTCGTGATTTTAAAAAGCATGAAGCCAATACTGAAGTTAATAGTGTTCCACTTGAAAGGTTATTTCATTGGCATCAATAGATCAATTAAAATAACCACTGGTATATCAATTTGAGCAGTACTATTATTATAGCATTTTAGGGAGAGGCTTTGGCATTGTGGTAATGTCACTGGGCTAGTGATCCAGAGACTCAGGCTATTGTTCTGGGCCCATGGGTTCAGATCCCACCTAGGGCAGGTAGTAAAGTTCAAACACAACAAAAGTAAGGAATTAAAAGCTAGACTAATGATAATCATTATTGATTATCACTATAAAAGATATCTGGTTCACTAATGGGAAGGAAAACTGAATCCTTATTAGACATCTGCATCTGACTTCGGACCCACAGCAATATGGTTGACTTTTAACTGCCTTCTGAAGTAGTTACCCAATTCAAGGAGCAATGGAGGACAAGCAATCGATGCAGGACCAGCTAATGATGCTGACCTCACACAAACAAATACAATTATGAAAGCACAGTGGCTCAGCACCAGAGACCTCGGTTCAATTCCAACCTTGGACTACTGTCTGTGTGGAGTTTGCACATTCTCCCTGTGTCTGTGTGGGTTTCCTCCCACAGTCCAAAGATGTGCAGCTTAAGTGGATTGGCCATGGGAAATGCAGGGTTACAGAGTTGGGTTGGGTCTCGGTGGGGTGCTTTTTGAAGAATTGGTGTGTCCTTGATGGGCTGAATGGCATGCTTCCACATTATAGGAATTCTATGTAGTTCCATGATCCGATAATGAACTGTAATGTTTAGATTATACAGAGAGAGAAGCAACCTTGTCCTGAGAATGTACAGTAGGGGGCCATCTTCTGTGTTCTTTGAGTGGGTCTATCCCCACTCGCTGTGCTGGTCTCTGCTAGAGTTTATGTAGACCGTGGGGGGACACAGATTCTAAGCAGGCAATGGGAACATTACCGGCTCATCTCATTGTGTAATGGACCAAAAACTCCAAATCCAAAATATGTTGCTGTAAATGTGGGAGGGGGAGATCCCAAACGCTCATTAATAATGGATCCTGAGATCACATAGAGATTTCCCTACCCCCAGCATCATGCTGTGTTTGTGGGACAATCCATACCCTTTGGATTTCTATTGCCTCTCGTGGGCCGTTTTGGTCTCCTGTTCGGAGGAAGGATGTTCTGTCTATGGAAGGGATGCATCAAAGATTTTCCTGGGTGGCAGGTCTAACGTATGAGAGACTGGGTGGGGATTATATTCACTGGAGTTTAGAAGCACGGGGGAGTCTCATAGAAATGTGGACTAGACAGCGTAAACACAGAAAGGATGGTCCCAATGAGCAAGGAGTCTATAACTACAAGTCACAGCCTAAGGAAATGGGGTAGGCCATTTAGGGCGGAGATGAGTGGAAATGTATTCACCCAGAGATTGGGAAGCCTGTGGGATTCACTGCTATAAAAGGCAGCTGAGGCCAAATTATTGTATGTTTCAAGAGGAGTTAGAAAATAGTTAGACCATAAGGACCGTAAGACATTAGAGCGGAAATTAGGTCATTCAGCCCATCAAGTCTGCTCCGCCATTCAAACATGATGGCTAAGCTTTCAACCCCATTCTCCTGCTTTCCCCATAATCCTTGGTCCCCTTGATACTCAAGAACCTCACTATCTCAGTCTTAAATATACTCAAAGACCTGGCCTCCACAGCCTTCTGTGGCAATGAATTCCATAGATTCACCACTCTCTGGCTGAAGAAGTTTCTCCTTATCTCCTTCTAAAAGGGCTTCCCTTTACCCTAAGCCTGTGCCCTCGGGCCCCTGTCTCTCCTACCAATGGATACATCTTCCCAACATCCACCCTTTGCAGGTAATTCAGTATTCTGTATGTTTCAATTAGACCACCCCTCATCCTTCTAATCCTCCATCGAGTATAGACCCAGAGTCCTCAAATGTTCCTCATATGTTAAGCTTTTCATTCCTGGGTCCATTCTTGTGAACCTTCTCTGAACATGCTCCAGGAGCAGTACATCCTTCCTGAGAGATGGGCCAAAAACTGCGCACAATACTCCAAATGTGGTCAGACCAGACCCTTATAGAGCCTTGAATTACATCCCTGCTTTTATATTCAAGTCCTCTCAAAATAAATGCTATCATTGCATTTACCTTCTGAACTACTGACTCAACCTGCAAGTTTACCTTGACAGAATCCTGGACTAGAATGCCCAAGTCTCTTTGCTCTTCTGACTTCTGATTTTTTTCCCCATTTAGAAAATAATCCATGCCTTTATTCTTCCTACCAAAGTGCATGACCTCACACTTACCGATGTAGTACTCCGTCTGCCACTACTTGGCCCACTCTCCTAACCTGTCCAAATCCTTCTGCAGCCTCCCCGCCTCCTCAATGCTACCTGTCCCCTGCCTAGCTTCATATATCTGCAAACTTAGTCAGAATGCCCTCAGTTCCTACATCTAGATCGTTAATGTATAATGTGAAAAGTTGTGTTTCTTAACACTGAGCCTTGCGGAACACCACTTGTCATTGGCTGCCATTCTGAGAAATAGTTCTTAGTGCTAAAGGGATCAAAGAGCACAGGGTGAAAATGGGAACAGGGTTGGTTGATCAGTTTGATGTTCATGAGCAATATTGAGTTGGCAGCTTCTGATTTGATGACAGCCTGTGAGGTAGGCCTGGTCCTCCTAGTCAAAAGTGAGGACTGCAAATGCTGGAGGTTAGAATTGAGAGTGTGGTGCTAGAAACTTCTTCAGCACCACACTCTCAACTCTGGTCTTCCTAATTCCAGGGAAGACCATGTTGTTGCCCTGATAATTGTGGCCACTTGACCACTCGGTCCTTTGTGACAGTAAATTAGAATCCTTGGAGTATGGAAACAGGCCCTTCAGCCCTATAAGTCCACACTGACCCTCCAAAGAGTAACCCACCCTGATCCATTTCCCTCTGACCATTGCACCTCACACTATTGGCAATTTAACATGGCCAATCCACCCTAATCTGCACATCTTTGGACAATGGGAGGAAACCAGAGCACCTGGAGGAAACCCACGCAGACGCAGGAAGAACGTGCAAACTCCACACGGACAGTCGCCCGAGGCTGGAATCAAACCTGGCGCTGTGAGGCAGCAGTGCTAACCACTATGCCATCGGTGTTAAGTAAGTGATATTAAGCTCTCACTGGTTAGGTATTACCCCTGTTGCTGACAGTAAATGCATCAAGCTTTGCTTTAACCAGCACCTTATTGCCAGCACTCTTGTTAAAATTATAAACCTCAAAATCTGCAAAGCTTACTGAAATATTCTGTCCAATTGTTCTAGTTTTTAAAATGTATTTACCTCAGTGTAAGTACTCTTGTTGTTCTATTGGAAGGCTGCACGAAATATCAATGGGTTGGTTCAATTTGCAGTAAATTTCTCCTCAAATACCACAATGGCTGAGTAGTCAGCTGAGTGTGTGAGTGAGAAGGCTGTCTGCCAATAAGTGTTATTTAAGGCAAAGCTCCATCATTATTTAAGTGATTCATGCTGCAAATAGAGTATAACAGTCATGTGTATACCCCCTGCCTTATGTTTCTATTACTTAATATGTGTTTTTACGTGGATTATGTGGACCTCTGATCATAAAGTCATACAGCATGGAAACAGGCCCTTCGGCCCAACCAGTCCGTACCCAAACTAAACTAGTCCCACCTGCCTGCTCCTCGCCCATATCCCTCCAAACCTTTCCTATTCATGCACTTATCCAAATGTCTTTTAAACTGTACCCACATCCACCACTTCCTCAGGAGGTTCATTCCACACACAATCTACCCTCCACATACAAAATTTGCCCCTCGTGTCTTTTTTAAATCTCTTTCCTCACTTCTTATAAATAAATATACCTCTTAAGTCTTGAAATTCCCCATCCTAGGGAAAAGACACCTACCATTAACAGTATCTATACCTCTCATTCAGAATAATTGATCACCTGCTCCCATAAGTTAATAAAATGTTTACCGTAGCACCCAATATTTCAGCCCAGTGACTACCCTTCAGAATAGAAAAACTTCTGTCAAAAAGAATCCCTTATCATTGTTAGTCCTGCAATCAGAGATTCTACTTATAAAGTTTAATTACCTCCACAGTTCATCCACATTATACAGCCTTCCTTACCAGAGGGTGATATAAAATCTCTGTGCCTTAGCTCTGAATATTAAACAATTAATTGCCTGAGCCATTCATTTCTGTGTCACTACTCATCACCATACAACCTATTTATAAGATACACAGCGTGTTCTGATCCAAAATAGGCACAATTTAATAATCCAAGTTACGCACTAAACAATCAGAGGAAATTGCCTGCTGCAGTCACTTTGACATTAAGATGTCACGATTTATATGATTTTCATTTTAACTGGCATTTCTCCACTCACGTTATAATGACGTGCAATGTTGTATTTTCCCATTGAACATTTTTAGTCTTCTCAGTTTTGGAAAAGGATTTGAAAGTCAGAGGCAGCACAGTGGTACAACACCTAACTCACCCTTATCTAATTTGCTAAATTGGAGTTAAACATGATTTCTTGGCAGCTTTCAATCTCAGACACATGTCTGGGGAGGTGTGGGGGTGTTGTTGGAGGTGGATAACAAAGACTTGGATAAAAGGCTGACACCATTTCAAGGTGGATTGTCACATTGCTGACATTCTGCTCCATTCAGATTGGAGCGAGCAGTTAGGGAGAAGGGCATTAGTCAGGGGCAAATGTAAGGTAAGGGAATGGATCTGGGTGGGTTACTCTTCAGAGGGTTGGTGTGGACTTGTTGGGCCGAAGGGCCTGGTTCTACAGTGTAGGGAGTCTAATTCTACTGTCCTTTTTAATACATTTCAATCAATCTACCTTGTTTTAACCATGTGTTTTTATTTTAAATTCAGGGTTTCCATGATGTACCTGCCCCATTGTAATTCTTTTCTGTTGGACCACTCTCTGGTTCTGATACTCATCTGTACTGTGTCCTTTAGCTCAAGGGTTCAGTTAGCTCGGGTGTTTGGACAGCTAGTTTACAGTGCAGAGTGATGCCAACAGTGTGGGCTCTATTCCCTTTTCCAGCTGAGGTTCACATGGAGGCTTGTCCTTCCGAGAAGAATTGTTCTTCTCAACCTCTCTCCCCACCTGAGGTGTGGTGACCCTCAGATTAAAAAACCACCAGTCACCCATCTCTCTCTCTCTCTCTCTCTCTCTCTCTCTGTCTCTCTAATGAGAGAGCAGCCCAATGGTCTGATAAGAATTTATCTTTATCCCAAACTCAAACATCACTTTGGTCAGACATCTCCTTTCCTGGATATTATACGTCATCAGGGGATGTTAGAAACATAGGAGCTAGGAGCTGGAGTAGGCCATTCGGCCCTTCGAGCCTGCTCCACTATTCAATGTGATCGTGGCTGATCATCCAATTCCCTACACTGTTCCCACCCACTCCCCATACCCTTAGGTCGCATTAGCACTCATGTCCTGGAGGATTGTGCTAGGAATTGGTATTTAAATAGACGGGATCTTTCTATGTTCCACAGGGACTGGGGCCAGGGTATTGGAGAGGAAGTCCCACTCCCATGATTATAGAGGGCAGGGTGCTCTGGTAGTCTTCACCCCACCACTGGCAGTGGGGTATCTGCTGGGACAGCATGCATGCTTTCAGGTAGGTGTGGGACCCCATTGCGGCTTGACCAGCAAGCCACTACGTATGGGGGAGGGAAGGATGCTCACTACCACCTTCTCAACAGGATGGCCTAGCTAGCAACACCCACATCCTGTCAATCGTAAGTCCTCAATCTGTTTCCAGTCCACTTTGTATTTTTCTGTTAATCCCATTATTCTCCTGCCTATCACCCACTATGACATTACATGTATTTTCCCCTAAACAGCATTTGCTAACTGATTATTCACATTCCCAAATAATCTGAATCCTCAACCAAATTAATCCCATTTAATATTCTGCTGAGGGCAGTATTGGCGCACAGGGAGTAATGTCGCTGACCCTGATCCAGATGATCAAGAAAGAGACCAATATGGTGGCAGGGAAGTAGCAGCACTGTGTTCAAGCTCCTGGTCTGGAGCTTGTTAGCTTTCATCTGGTTTCTTTGTTATTTTCTTTTCTTTTTTTCTTTTTCTCCATTGTTCCTTTTATCATATTTTAGGGCCTTTTAAAGCCTGCAGAGTGGAGGAGAGAGCTGACCCAGCTATTCAAGATGGCAGCACTGGCACGTTGGGCCCATCTATTCAAGGCCAGGCGCAGCCATTCCTTTTCCCTCGCCCTTTCATCTTTTTTGTCTTTTCTTCTTCCTGAGAGGAAGGTTGGAATGGCGTCACAGGTGATCGGAACAGAGATTCCTGCCTTCATGGGCCCGATGCATGTACTCCTAGGATTGGTGGCAGGGTGTTGGCCGCTGTGATGAAGGATTGGGGACTCCTGGAGGCAGTAGGCCTGAAGCACAGACCTTGCAAAAGTCAGGGACACCAGCCGATGAAGATGAACTCTATTGAAGTATTTTCTTTTCCCGCTTTTGCACCTCAAAATGGTGTTGTATTATGGCGACAGAATACTTTTCAGTGTACCTCCCTAGTTATATATGACAATAAATCATTCGTTCATTCATTCATTCAGGTTGAAGTTTCACTTCATGGTAGCTGTATCTATAATGTTAGATGCTGGAATCTGCAGATGCTGGAATCTAAGGTAGACAAGTAGGAGGCTGGAAGAACACAACAAGCCAGGCAGCATCAGGAGGTGGAGATGTCAACATTTTGAGTGTAACCCTTCTCCAGGACTACAATGTGGCCATAACAGGTTGAGTTTCAACCTGCAAATCCTACCCACACATGTCAATATCAGCTGGTGAGGGTGGATGGGATGGGACTTATAAACTTAATGGTCAGGTTCTGTGGGGTATTGCTGAACAAGGAGACCTGGGCGTTCAGGTTCGTAGCTGCTTAAAAGTGGAGTCGCAGGTAGATTGGATAGTGAAGAAGGTGTTTGGTATGCTCCCCTTTATTGGTCAGAGCATTGAGTATAAGACTTGGGGAGTCATGTTGTGGCTGTACAGGACAATGGTTAGGTCACTTTTGGAATATTGTGTGGAATTCTGGTCTCCCCCCTATAAGTAGGATGTGGTGAAACTTGAAAAGGTTCAGAAAAGATTTACAAGGATGTTGCAAGGGTTGGAAGATTTAAGCAATAAGGAGAGGCTGAATACGCTGTGGCTGTTTTCTCTGGAGCGTCGAGGCTGCGGGGTGACCTTATAGAGGGTTATAATGTCATGAGGGGCATGGATAGAGATAATAGACAAGGTCTTTTTGTGGGGTAGGGGAGTCCAGAACTAGAGGGCATTGGTTTAGGGTGACAGGGGAAAGATTTAAAAGGGATGTAAGGGGCAACGTTTTCACACAGGGGGTGATACGTGTATGGAATGAGCTACCAGAGGAAGTGGTGGAGGCTGGTACAAATACAATATTTAAAAGACACCTGGATGGATATATGAATAGGAAGGGTTTAGAGGGATATGGGCCAGGTGCTGGCAGGTGGGACTAGATTGGGTTTGGATATCTGGTTGGCATGGACGAGTTGGGCCGAAAGGTATGTTCCAACACGCTCATTTTCCAATATTCGCAACATTCCGGTGTTTCAGTGCAACTGGGAATCAAACGCTAGGAATACTATCCGTGGTATTTTTCAGGTTGTACTATATCCAGTTGGAACTGCACAGAAAGTTCAAAGGTACAGACTCTATATAACATATAATAATTACTTACATTGGTAATGATTTAATTTGGCAACGAGTGAAAGCAACTTAACACTTATCATCTACAGTTCATCTATTTTATTTAAAGCATTGGACTAAATAATGAACTGGCAGTCGGGCATTTAGAATGCAGCACATTTAAATCTAATTAGCATTGCACAGTTGCAATTAGAGTGCATACCATACAACATAAGGGAGAACGGATGGCAAATACTAAATGAAATGGGCCCAGCATATTCCATTTAACTGAAAGAACAC